>NW_025814867.1:32271250-32945000 GCF_022079265.1 Lynx rufus | reverse complement strand
AGAGAGCAGGTATGAAGTTTCTCCCTAACTCCAAAACTAAGCATAGATTACACATGTCTATAGATTATTCCAAAAGACACAGTAGTTGCTCAGCATCAGCCAGACACAGGTGAAATAACTAGTGTTTTTATTAAAAACTGAACCCATGGCAAGAACAAAGATGGAAACAGCCCCATGTTACATAACCTTTAACTCTGCAGATTAAAAAACCATAATTTAATTACAAAGTGGTACTGTTACTTGTATAAAATATAAAAAATATTTTTATTTTTTTTTTAATTCTTTTTTTCAACGTTTATTTATTTTTGGGACAGAGAGAGACAGAGCATGAACGGGGGAGGGGCAGAGAGAGAGGGAGACACAGAATCGGAAACAGGCTCCAGGCTCTGAGCCATCAGCCCAGAGCCTGACGCGGGGCTCGAACTCACAGACCGCGAGATCGTGACCTGGCTGAAGTCGGACGCTTAACCGACTGCGCCACCCAGGCGCCCCTAAAAAATATTTTTAAAATATAAAGGGGAAAATTGAAGTCACCCATAATTTTACCTTTCAGAGATGACCACCACAGTTAACATTCTCGTGTATTTCCTCCCAATCTTTTTTCCATGAACATTGAATACATGCAATTGTAGGAGCTTAGAATTGGCAATAGTCATTTTATATCTCAATAAAATGTTTTCAATTTTTTGCATTTATATAATAAATAAAACTATAACATATTACAGTTTGCTAACTGATCCATGTACTTTTGACAGTTTTATTATATTTCTTAGAGATCACATTTTTCACTGGAAAGTTGGGAGCAAGGTACAGGCATCCACTCTCAACTGTAATACTTGTTGTTAAAAAGTGTATCCTAATTTCTTAGTTCATATATTGCCATTAGCATTTCCTGTCATTAAATATTCTTTAAAGTATGATTTTAATGAATGTGAAATATTACAATGTAAGGATAGTCTCTTCAATATTTCATTGAAATGGCTTCTTACTCCTCAACATTTAGGATATTTTCAGATTTTTAAAACTAATACATATAATATTATGATGATATAAAACTAATATATATAATACTCATATATAAATCTTATGTCACCTCTCTGAATATTTATATGTTTATTTAGGACAAACTAGGAATGAGACTTGTAGATTTTTATAGGATTTTCTCTTTGATTCAAAGAGGACCCAGTATCTTACAGAAAAGGCTGCTGTTTTAAAAGACATAGTCTGCCTAGCTGTTGCCCTTTGGTTTAAACTTGAGAGTGTGTGAATCCCTAAAGCATCCTCTTCAATCTAACAGTCTTGACAACCATTTCCCTTTCATCCCCTTATAGACAACAGCTTTTTGAGTTTTCCTCTTTATCCATTCTCTCTTCGTGCCCAGCTTAGACCATTCTAAAACACAATGGGGCAATATGTGCCCATGTCCCCTTCCTCCATGTTTGCCCCCACACCTCCACCTCAGTGCCTTCTCTGCAGAGACCCCAGTGCCCAGGGATAGGATGGGCTATCACTAAAGTGTTAGCTTCTTAAGCACTTCCAGAGTGTTTAAAGATTTTATCAGTTAGGACTTCCGTAATAACTTGCATTTTATTTTATTTTATTATTTTTTCTTTTTATTTATTTTTTTCAATATATGAAATTTATTGTCAAATTGGTTTCCATACTTGCATTTTAAAAGAGGATCCTGAAGATGGGATAATGCTTAACTCAAAAGAATGAATCACTAATAGTGTAAATCACAAACAAACTAACAAAAAAATGTAACTGGAGAAAGAGATTTGCTTTAAGTCACTAGGAAGGGAAATCCACTGAAGCTACAGGCTTGGCTAAACTTGCCTACCAGGAGTGAGAGAAGGAGGAAGGTAACTCAGCCAAATATGGAACCCTGGGACTATTCCCTCTTAAGTCAGTGGCAGGGGCTTTTGGGAGAGGGTGCAAGGGGGAGTGGATGGGAAGTCCTCCTGGTGGGGAATGAGAGTGAGATGGTCGGGTGGGAGGGCAGTGGGGCCTTTGCCTGCTAGATGGGTAGTCTGGCATCATACCTGAAGGCAACAGTGGGCCACCACTCTGGAGACTCAGGCAAAAAGATACTGTACAGAAGCCAGTGTTTGAAGATTATTCCAGTTTATGCAGGCTTCATAAATTGTGGAAGAGAGAAACCTGGAACAGAAAAATCAGCCAGTAAACTACAGCAACAATAACAGCTAATATTTGCTAAGTCTATATTTGTGTGTCAGGCACTGTGTTAAGTGTCTCATGTTCTAACTCATTTAAAAACTGGCCCAAACCTATGTTGTAAGTATTACTATTACCCCATTTTATAGATAAGGCAACTGGGAAACAGTGAGGTTAAATTACTTGCCTAAACCTCACAGCTAATAAGTTAGCAGGGCAAGGATGCAAGGCCAAGTGTATAACCCCTATCCTGTACACTGCCATGATGATGGCGGTGGAGGCAGCTGTAGCCATGGAAAGACAAGGCATGCAGCAGTTACTGTGCATACAGTCTATGTTCTGGGGCATGCAGAGGCAGAGGAAAAGAATAAAGACTGCTTCTCAGGAAATTTTCTCAGATGGCAAAGGCTGGAGCCAGGAGGTAAGAAATGTGTGATGTGCCAGAACCACTGTCATCACACAGCTGGTAGCATGGCCTCCCTTCTATTACTCATCGGATTCCTGGAGTATTCCAAGCAGGGCTTCTGCTGGACCCCATACCACTAATGTTTAAAGACTGGTAACTTCCTTATTGAACACCAAATATATGCCAGGCACTGAACCAGAAGTTGACATGTATTATCTCATTCATTTCTCATAGCAGAACTATTTTAACTTCTATTTTATAGATGAAAAAACTGAGGCTCTGAGAAGTAATGTGACTTGCCCAAGGCATGCAGCTATGAGAGCACTAAGATTTGAACTCAGGAAAGTCTGACCCCAAACGTTATCAGTTCCCTGTCCACTCCGCTGCTGATAATATTTCAGGTTCTAGAGTTTGGGTGTTTCTTTCTCTGTTTCCCCAGAGGAGGCTTATTTCCCATCAAGGAAGGAAGGTTAAGCCATCCTCATTTAGGTTTGTCATCAACACACCTCAACACTCCTCCCTCCCTATGCCCCCATCAAAAAGAAAATAACCTATCAGTTTCTGGAACTGTAGGTTGATGGACGGCTTTCCTCAATCCATAACCTTGTCTGGATATTTCCTTCCCTTTTATGAACTCCCAGGGAGCAAGGTCACCAGGGAATAAGCACAAGATAACAGAATCAGGAGGCCTGGGTTAGAGTTGTGGCTCCTCAGCTCATGGATGTACGATTATGAGCAAGCCTCAATTTCCTCTTTGGGTTATCGGGAGAACCAAGTGAAATGATGCATGTGAAACACTTTGTGAACTAGAAAGCCCTATGTATCTATTCCACACCACCAACCCATTCTCCCTCGTCAGTCAGGATTGAGTCCAGAATAACTGTCCCCTGTGTGGCTTTCTCCACATTAGGGGAGATGAAACTGTGGACAGGGAAGTCTGGACATCCATCAGAGGTCGGCTGTGAGCAGAACCACCTGCCTGCCAAGCCTGCCGGAGTCCAGGCCAGGCAAGATGGCTTGAGTTTGTATGGGGCTTTGCAGCTTACAAAGCACATCGACATCTGTCATCTGGTGGCTTCACAACCATCCTATGAGGCAGGCAGGTGGACAGCATTATCCCTGCCGGTCGAAAGCAAAAACTGAGTCTTCAGAGAGGCTAATAAGTTGCCCAGAGTCACAAAGTTCCTGAGTGGAGAGCTGGGCTCATACCTGAGTCTTGGGCCTCCTGGCCCAGGGCTGCTTCCTGCTTTTAGTGGCAGGCCCGGGGTCCACAGTATAACTCCATCACAGCTTCATCACTGCCCTCAGCATGCACCATAGACTGGGGGACATAATGATGCATAGTATACATGTATAGTTTTCTATAAATTCTGTATAAATGTATAATGATGTACAAGTTTTATAAATTGAGCATATATTAATTTTTATTTTGCAGGTCTTTGTTTTAATCCTGAATTGGGAGCATTTGCTCAAACACTTCGGAAGACCCTTGAAAACCCCACCAGCCCAACACAGTGTCAATAGAACCTGATAGTTGAAGCTGCCTGCTCCCTACCTGAGCCCCCTCTCCCTGTTCCTGCTCAAAGTATTCTGATATGTTCAGTTCACCTCACTTAAGCTCAGATGTGGGATCCCTCTCCACCAGTGGACCAGAAAGCCACGGGGTCCCTTTAAGTGGACAGGTGGACAGGGGGCTGTCATGGGGAATGCCCACAACCTTCACTTGTTCTTCAATTAGTAGCCTAACTATCATCTTTCTGGAAGCCTACCCTGACTCCACCACGCTGGTGTCCCTTTTCTGCATCCCCACAGTGCCCAATAATGAGCTCAATTGCTCTATGGTAAATGTGAGTCGCTTGCATAAATTCCAGACAGGGACCAAATGAGGCCAGGGACTGTGTCTAGGTCATCTCCATCTCCCCAGCATAGGACCCTGAATAAATGCTTCAGAAGAGAGTAAGTGAAACATGAATGAATCTATGGAAGGTTATTTACATCCCCTCTAGCTCTTAAATATACCTCTATTCCTTCTCCTGCATTTCAGAACAAAGGCGATAGAGGGGAGACATAATGATTAAAGCCAGGAAAATAATACTTTTAAAAAATAGCTTTGATAGAAAGTTTTGTTTTTCTGTTAAGGTCACAGTTTCTATAGGCTCTCAAACAGATGGTCCACGGCACAGAGCATAGCCAGAGAAGTGAGATGTGCTAATGTCCTCTCACATTCATGATCCTCTAACTTGTTTAAGGACAGCGAATTATCTTTCCATTCCTTACCAGGTCGCTAATATTCAAGCTGCAGTGACCAAGTATTTTCCATGCAGCAGTTTCAATTTATCCACTTCCTTTAGTAACTACCTCTTTTTTTTTTTTTAATATACCTTAGGGCTTTCTCCTTGACCTACAAAACAGCACTGTGCACTCTGTGTTCTTTGGGGAGACGTCCTCCAGAACCTTTATTTGGAAAAGCGAATGTGTGCCGGAGCCTGTCGTCCTCAGTGGGAAGTTTGATTCATCTCACCGGGGAACAGTTGGGGGCTATTCCAGTCTGGGCTTCCACTTCTTCCTTTAATGAAGTGGCACCTATTTGGATGATAAGGAGCCACTGAAAATTGGGAACATCTTACAAATGCAAAATGCCCTTTTATATAGAAATGTATCTTACTTTAGAATGTGTCCTGTAGTATTATTCTAACATAATAAGGATTCCTACAAGGGGCTTATAATAACTTGGGGAAATGTTTATGGAATAACATTAACTTTAAAAGCAGAATGTGAAATTATACATACAGTATGTCCTCAATTCTATACTTTTCAATGAGAAACGTACATAGGAAAAAGAAAGACCATTTTCTCATTTGATCTTCACAACAACACCGTAGTATTATTATGTGGAATTATTAAATAATTTGCCCAAAGCTGTACAGTTATATGTGCTGCCCAAGGTCACAATGCACAGAGAGAGGTTGGATTGTTCATGTATATTTTACCCAGAACTGAATTTGGGAAAGGGGAGGGATACTTGGAGCTTTGCCTTTGAGGACCGCCCTTCCCTAGCACCATGGAGTCTCATTTGACCAAATGATTAGCTTTGGCCAGTGACATACAACTCAGGTGATTTAGAACTTCCAGGTGAAAACTTTAAAAGTGAGGGTGCAATCTCCATGTTCTCCTTTGCCTTCAGCCTAAAGATTGGCAGTCCCCCAGAGAAAGGCTACCCTGTCTTCTGAATCCTAGAAGAATGACAACATGAAGTGGAATTGATACCTAGTATGATCAAGGAAGCCATTGATATTTGGAGGATGTTTGTCATGACAACATACCACAATAAAACCTGGCCTATTCTGATTCAAAGGCATTGAACATTGAGACTTGCTGACAAATGACTTCTTACAGTTTAAACAGGGGGTGGTGTGATACTATAGAGAAAGTAGGGTCTTAGAACCAGATCTGAATTTAACACAAGCCAAACTTGGCTACACTAACTTCCATTATTTTAAAACAAGGATTATAATATATCATACAAAGAGCTGTATTAAACAAGACAGTGCATATAAAGTACCTGCCACTTAGAAAAAAACAGGAACTGATTATTATAAAAACTTTTCCACATAGTTTTTATAAAGATGCCCCAGTGCTAATATGTGTGTTAAACAAGGTATAGTTGTACCTTTTTGATTTTGGAGTTGTTCTTTCTACCAATGAATAAAATATTGTGATGACTTTGGTTTTCCCCTACCAAACAGTAATAAATGCGCAATATATAACATTAATATATTCACATATCTCTAAGAGGAAAAATCAGTGGTTGTCATGATTTAAAAACTTATCATTGGGGCGCCTGGGTGGCGCAGTCGGTTAAACGTCCGACTTCAGCCAGGTCACGATCTCGCCGTCCGTGAGTTCGAGCCCGGCGTCGGGCTCTGGGCTGATGGCTCAGAGCCTGGAGCCTGTTTCCGGTTCTGTGTCTCCCTCTCTCTCTGCCCCTCCCCCGTTCATGCTCTGTCTCTCTCTGTCCCAAAAATAAATAAACGTTGAAAGAAAAAAAAAATTAAAAAAAAAAAACTTATCATTAATAAAAACTAATACTAAGATAAAATGAACAGAAGGAAAATAACATTAATGGAAATCCATTTAACAAATATAACAACTGAGGTTCAATTATGCATAACATCAATCTAAGGAAATAATAGAATAACATTTAGAAATAATGGACTCTAACTTCTTCTAAATCAAAATTCCTACTCTGGTAAATACACAGTTTCTGTCAACAGACTTTCAATCTGAGAAAATTAAATACATACAAAAGATCCAATGACCACTGAAAGTCACATATGAACATATACCAGAATTATTACACTTGTAGCTCTCTCCTCTTTATGAAATTTTAGGTTGTATAACTCTCCTACTACTTCCTAGATTACATAATGAATCTACACTTTTTTTCTCTTTCCATTACTCTACCTTCACACAAAAAGGGAACATTCAATGGATATGTCAGATTGTGACTATTTCTTTATAATTTGATGCATCTAAATAAAAATCCGATCATTAAGTTGCAGATATTTCTGTAGAAAGTGGAAATATTTCATCCTCTTTCCCAATGCCAGATCACAGCCTTCTACTTCCTTCTTAGGATGCTCCCAAGACAGTAAAATTGGTAATCTATTGGTCAGAGACATTCCGCCTACATTTTAATATTTTTACAGGTTGTCATGCCTTAAAATACAGAAGCATATGTGTAATGTCTCTTCTATACACACCCTCAAACCCAGGATCAGCTTCACTCAAGAGAGACAAATTAAAACTGCCTGAAAGATCTTCCTGGCTCCCTTAATAAGTCCATCTCTCAGTTGTACAATATCAATAGTGGGGGAAGAAAGTCATGGGCGGCATGGCTGTGTCCCCAGCCCCAATATGTCTACTGAGATTGATCTTCCCATTGGGAGGTCATTAACCACCTCAATGGTCATGATGTTTGCCCCAGAATTTCTGCTCCCTGTGCACATGTCCAAAGCATGACTTAAGAGTTCTTCATTTGGGTCCCCTCAGCATACCCTAAGGAAGTTTCTTCCCATTTACTCTCAGTGGGGACAGTGTGGGCCCAGCCACAGGGAAGCCTGTGAGGATAATTTCTTACCCTCATTACTGCTGCTCCTCCCCAGAACCACCGGCCCCAAAGCGACAGGCTCCTCAAGAAATCAGCTTACCTTGCCCAGTAGATACACCAATAAGAAGATCAACTCCAGGCCAGAGAGTCTCCCCCTACCCCACCCTCCAGGTCTTGTCTGGCCGTGACCAAGGGGCCCATCTTAGACTCCCCAGGCTCACCACTTGAGACTGCTTATGGAAAACTGGACTGTAAAGACAGAGGAGAGGGGTGAGGCTGAAGGCAGGTCCCCCAGCCTTGCCCATTTAGACACTGAGACAGGACAGATACTCAGTCACACTTATCAGAAGCAAGCAGTACTCCTCATTTCACAAATTACTTCATCATAGGCTCCAAAGCACAAACCATTTCTCCAACTTGGGAATTCTTTTCAGAAAGATTTACTCCCTGTCCCCATCAGCCCATTGTTGCTTCATGTTACTGTGTCTTTAAAGCGCTCCTCCTTTCTGTACCAACCTGAGCTAAGCTGTACAAAAACACTTTCACACTACTCTTAAGTTCTCTCCTTTCATTGTGTTCAGCAGCAAGTCCTCCCACTCAATGCCCTTACCCTCCAGTCCTCTGCACCCTGTGTGAGCAATTTCCTTTAAGAACCTATTTCTGTGAGAAGTTTGGTTTCCCACACTAAAGAACTAGTATTTGTAATGTTCTAAATATTGAAAATTATACACCAGGTGATTTTTCCTTTTCCTCCCTTATCTGCCAGAAAGCTCAGAGCCAAACTTACAGCTCAATTGTGGAAATTAAGTTGGGCCCACATATCCACATCATGTTTCTAATTTATACATCCCTATCCAAAATTGTTTATTTATATATCACCATTTTATTATTACAAGCTTCCTTTTTAAAGGAAACTATTTATTTTGAGAGAGAGAGAGAGAGTGCGCAGGGGAGGGGCAGAGAGAGAGGAGAGAGAGAATCCCAAGCACTGCACTGATAGTGCAGAGCCTGATGTGGGCTCAATCCCAGGAACTGTGAGATCATGACCTGAGCTGAAATCAAGAACCAGACAATTAACAAAATGAGCCACCCAGGCACCTGTATTTTATTATACAGGTTTCTATATGCATCCTCAACTCTTGCAAAATCCAGAAAGGAATACAGATGATACATGGATAGTTAACTAGGTGGAGAGATAGATAATAGAAACATAGATATTAATAGATCAACAGAAGTTTCTAACTCATTGATCATCTATTTAGCCCAATTTCTTTACTGACTGTCCATGATCTTCTGAGTAGTAAATTCTTCTTTTCTTCATTTTTTGTCCTCACTCTGGACTATGTTTCCCCTTCAGGAACTCACAATTACAGAGTAGGAATATTGTCCTTCAAGGCACAGAGGGCACACAGACTCTCACATGTTGTGGCAGTGAGATATATATATATATATATGGCTGACCCAAGTCTCCTGGTTTCTGGCCCAATGATCTTTTCACAGCAATTCTTGCTTTTTGTGCAGTTTACCACATGGAAAGCCCACAGTTACAGGCAGAGTTCAAACTAACTACATATTTTTTGAGTCCTGTTCTCACCCTATCTTCTATCCTTTCCTGGGTCAAGGATTTTCCCTTCCCTTATCTTTTCCTTGAATATCTTTACCTTTTACAGCACTTTCTTTCTATTGCATTTTCAATCCTTCACTTTCAGAATTTTCTGTGCTAAAAGAACAAAACAACAAAACTCATAACTGCCTACCTGGCCTGTTGTCATAGGTACTCAATGAATGTGCATTCTCTTCCTTTACACACTTCAACACATATTTAAATGCTCCTCTTCCTTTTTCTCTGCCCCATTCCTGTACTTACATCTTTCTATATATGTTGACCTGCAAACTCTGCCAAATGAACCAGCAGAGAGAGAATAGACTCATGTCAATGTCATTCTGGTGAGAAAAATAGAAATAAAAATGTGCCAGCCTATTGAATTGGGATATCAAAAAGCACTCCCTGTTTTCAATGTCTTTTCATACCCTTAGCATATTCAATGTTTATTTTTACATAGCCAAGGAAAATGACGTCTGTCTGCTCTTCACCACTTGATTTTTATTGAGGAAACTTGACTTCGATGAGGTCACAAGAGGGAAGTTAATGATTTGTAGTGGACATTTGTGATAACTTCAATGTCCATTCCTCCCTCTGCTTTTTTTCATCTGGGGATCCATTTGGAGATCCATGTGGTTCTAAGGAAGCTAACTCTGCTCTCTGGTGCCAAAGGTGGAGCACATGACTTAAGCCTAAGCAAACCAGCACATTCCATTTCCTAGCTATAGTTATTCATTAGCTGGCGGGTCAGAGGACCTTAGGGAGCCTAATCAAACTAAAGTAGGGCTTTTATTGTATTCACTGGGTCAAGAGCTTTCTCTCCTTCTCTGGAAATTGGAGGTCTAATAGTCCTCCAGCCATTTTACTAACACAAAACAGACCAGCTTGATGATGAAGTCAAAATGTAGAGAACTGCAAAGAAATGAAGACAGGGCCCTGATGATATCATGAACCTCTAGGTTAGACTTTACCTAAACTTAGACGTTACGGTTACATGAATTAATAAATTTTCTTTATTATTTAATCTCATGCATTACTTTAAGATAAAAGCTTCCTAACTAATACACTGATGTTACCTCAAAATTCATGTCAAGTATGTTTGTTTTTGATACATAACAATAGCTGTGATTCATCTTTGCTACTTCCTCCCTGTCCAATACGCTGAAGACACCAAGCAGATGAAGGGTATGATGGTGTGTGTCTATGTACATGCATTTTCCCAAATAATCAACACCAACAATCATCATTATCCCCATCATCACAGTGGATGGGGCCATCATATGGAAATCAAACTCAGATGACCAAAGTTTACAGCAACATTTGAAATTTAGTATCTCAGAAGCATTTCATTTCCGTCCCATAAAAGTTATGGTATGCTGATTAAACACTGACTGGAGGCTAAAAGAGTGCTTACTTGAAGTTTATAGGGATGGAAAGGATGCATTCTGTTGCCACCTAATTTTTTTTTCAAAACATTGCTGCCCAAATACAGCCAAATACATGTATTTCACGTGTTTTAAGGGAAAGAGGTTTCAGACGCTTTATTTTTTATAATGTATTTTCTGCTAATAATAAAATGAAAAAGAGCAAATACTGATAAAAGAAACCATATACCTTTTCCAAAGAAAGCATTTGTTGTCTTCAGTTTCCTCACTTCTGTTTTTGAGGAGAAAGAGATAATTTATTCCCTCTAGTAAATGTTTTTCACGTGCAAGTCTCCCAACTTTCCCTTTTGTAACTGCGGTCCAGAGCAATGAACCTTTTGTCCTCACGTTCTCACCCCTCCTTGATTCTAAAAGACAAAGGACAAGAGCCACCTGAACAGATTTAAAAAAAAAAAAAAAGCAAAGAAGTAAGAAGCTGTCTCAGCAGGGGAACGGGGTATGTCCATAAGTCCTGCCTATGGGGCTGCTCCTTACACAGAAGGCAGGGATAAGGGCAGGATGAAGCTAATAGGACCAGATGCCATGAACGATAGAGAGCAAGCTTTGCAGGTAGGAGACTGAGAGGCTGCGGGAAGTTTCCCACACTATGGAAAAGGCATGCACTGGGGATTTTAAGTAGCTGGTTAACCTGTAAATGTTTGAGTTATCTTTAGATACAATATTGCTTCAAAACTAATCCCTGGGTTTCATGGCTCAGTAAACAAGAAGTATGTCTTTTGGTGATTTCTTTATTTCTTATATTTTATTATGAGTATTTTCAAACAGGTAGAAAAGTTTAACCGATTGTGACATGTACACCCATGTACTCACCATCTAGACTCTATAATTAGCAGTTTGCTATATTTGCTATACATTTATCCACCTTCCCTCTCCATTCACCAATCCATCTCATTCTTTGTGCATTTCAAAGTAAGTTGCAGACACCAGTATACTACCCTCCTAAATACTTCAGCACACTTATCATTAACCAGAGTTCAAGGTTTATTTACAATACCTTTTCCTAGGTGAAATTTACATAAAGTGAATTGCATGAATTTTAAGTTTGCCATTCCATGAGTTTTGACAAATGTACATGCCTGTAAAAGGAAAACTCCTGTCAAGACACAGAACACTGCCGTGGTGATTTCTCTCTAACGTGAACTATCAGTAGTGTTGTCTGCTGCATTCCTTCATCCAGCAAATATTTGCTGAGCTCCTATGTGGTTCAGGTATTGTGCCAGGTGTTAAAGATGGAGAGGTAAATGAGATGTGGCTCTCCACAGGAGCTGACAGTTTAAAGAAAGAGATATTTGAATTAATTAGCTAATGAACTTATCTTAATAGTCACAGTTGCTGTGGAAATTTACTCACACAGGCGAGAGGTCAGCCAATACACCCAAGGTAGTCTTGAGAAGGTAGCTTCACAATGGACATTTTAACAGATGAGAAGGAAGTCCCTGACATCTAGGGATGAGAGCATTAAGCCGCCAGAAGTCTACGACCCTTTATGGCATCTGACGTGGCTGAGATATAGGAAGAAGGGATGAGGGTAAGGTTGGAAACAATGCAAAGGCCAGGTCCAGGAGGACCTTGAATGTCCTGCTAAAGGGTTGAGCTGTTATCCAGAAGAAGATGGAAAGTTGAAGAGGAGCCTGCTAGACGCCTGAGCCAAAGTGACCTGGGTAAAGTTCACTTCATTTTCAACTGACGAGAAATGGAGAAAGGGACTAACATGGAGGCTCTGGTGATAAACAAACATTTTGGGATTAGGTGTTAAAATATGGAAAATTCTAGTCCATAATCCAGGCTTTTGGACTCAGTGGGCCATGGAGGCTCCAGCTGGCTGCCAGACAGAACACAGCATCAACACACTGTTAAATGCAGGGAAGGAGCCCTGGAGAGAGCCTGGCCTCCGGCTCCTCCTCCCCTCACAGCATGAGAGCCCCAGGGACCAAGGAGAATTGGTGAGGCCAAGCTGGGAAAACCTGGATTCCAACATACCGTCTTTTAATGTAGCCAGTTGCACTACAATCACCTGAGAAGATCATGGAACAACTTGTTTGGTGTTGTAAAGGGTCCTGCCAGACTTTAATCAAGAGATAAATCTTGTGGCTAAAACAGTTCAATCACTTTTGTTTATACTGAGAGAAAATAAAGTGATCACACAAACACAGGTGTGTGTGCACGTGCATACACATACACACAACTGGCTGTAGTCAAAGCTGAGTCCTCTTTTGTTCTCCTAAGAAGTGTGAAATGACCCAAGTGTCAAATTCTCTTTCAAAGGGATGGAAAATACTTGTACTGTTATATGACAAGTGGTGAATCCACAGTGGATTATTAAAATGAACAGTGTTAAAATGTAAAACACTGCTAGTTTAAAACAAAAAGATAGCTGTGATCTCTCCAACAGCTGGGATGCCTTTTCAACTCCTAATGGATTTAATTAGTGGTAAAAGTTGAATTTTACAACATCAATAAAAATAAAGGCAGAAGCGTGGATGAAGAAGAGAAGAAAGCAACTTAATGAGGAGCAAAGAGAAGAAATAATTTCAAAGATATCATGTCTTAATTTCTTCCTGACTTTTTAAGAGAGCTAGAGTTTTATACATCAGCTGAAACTATCTTGCTTAAACTTCCAAGAAGAATTACTGTTGTGGACTGAATATCTGTGCCCCCCTTCCAAAATTCATAGGTTGATATCTAACCCCCAGTGTGATAGGGCTTGGAAGTGAGGCCTTTGGGAGGTAATTCGGTCATGAGGTTGCGGCCATCATGAATGGAATTAATGCCTTTATAAGAAGAGGCCAGAGAGCTAGCTCACTCTTTCTACCACTTGAGGATATAAGAAGTTAGCTGTCTGCAACCCAGAAGAGGTCCCTCACTAGAACCCCACCACTCTGGTATCCTGATCTTGGACTTCCATCCTCCAGAACTGCAAGAAATAAATTTTGGTTGCTTATAAGTCACTCAGTCTATGTACTTTGTTACAGCAGCCCTAGCTAAGACTGTGACCAAAAAGACTAAAAGTGCTGACTTTTAGGTCTTAATATCCTTCACAGTGGAAAGCTTTCCTATGGGAAGTTCTCTTCTCTTCTCTTCTCTTCTCTTCTCTTCTCTTCTCTTCTCTCTCTCTCTCTCTCTCACACACACACACACAAGATTTATTTTATTTTTAGAGACAGACAGAGAGATACAGAGACAGAATGCAAGCAGGGGAGAGGAGCAGGGGGGAGAGAGGGAGAGAGAGAGACAGGGAATGAATCTCAAGCAGGTTCTATGCCCAGCGTGGAGCCCAATGCAGGGTTTGACGCAGGGCTTGACCCCACAACCTTGGGATCATGACCTGAGCCAAAATCAAGAGTCAGACATTCAACCAACTGAGACACCCAGGCACCCTTCTCGATCTCTTTTTTAATTTTGAGACTCTCACTGAGCTCTGAAAAGAGTAACAAAAACTCCCTAGACACTTGAAGAAATTGGCAACGTTGCCTCATGTTCACACCTCATTTTAAGTCAGAGACCAATCTTCATGAAAAGCAAAAATCCTAAACACTGACCACACCTCTTTTTCTTTAATAAGTGGAAGTTTTAATTGGCTTAAGCATGTTTCTTGGCCCATGTGCAGGCCTCAGCCCCTCCCTCTGATTCTTTTGCTGTTGTGTTGAGTTTTTCTTTTGGCTGGCTGCTCCAGGTAGAGGCTATGGCATCTCTAGCTCACATTCTGGGGACTGACAAAGAGTTTTTTGTCCCAACATCCAAAATAAAAAAGTCCCATAACTGAGTCCCGTTGGACCCACTTGGCTGACTTGCTGATCCCTGAGTGAAATATGTCCACTGTCCCAGGACTGTATCATATTGTGGCCCTATAGTTAGGTAGTGAGACTGAATACATGGCTTGAGTGTTGGGGGAGAGTTTCCCCCAGGACAACAGAAGGGTTATTACTAAGATGGGGGGAATGGATTGGAGGCCAGCAAAAATAAGAGATATCATTAGGCTCTTCTGAAAGCTTAAGGCTTGAAACACATGTAAAAGAAGAACCCAAGAAACAAGTAGACAGCACACCTGCATCCCCATTGGTCAAAGTGGGGAAGGAGAATGTGGGTTCCCGGGCCTCTACACTGAGAACCACCACTCTGCACCTGCTTCTCCTGCCATTTACCTCACAGCCCATCATTTACACAAAGTACCTGAAAGCCTCCTTGCTGGTCTCAGAAGCAGAACAGTGCTCAGAAAGGCACAGTAACCAGTTGTGCCCACAGAGTCTAGAGTATGGCCTTAAGCTTGTTTTTAGTCTCCCCCCAGAACTATTCTTCCATAAATTCATATTGCTAGTTACACCATCATGCACTCTTCTCATATCTTTAACAAATATTCCAGTCATTCAATGGCAGCTGTGGAAAGCCCTTTGGCCATGAGTCCAGGAATACCCATTCTTTTTTTTTTTTTAATGTTTATTTATTTTTGAGAGAGACAGACAGAGCGTGAGCTGGGGTGGGGTGGGGGGGAGGAGCAGGTGGGCAGAGAGAGACAGAGACACAGATTCTGAAGCAGGCTCCAGGCTCTGAGCTGTCAGCACAGAGCCTGATGTGGAGTTCGAACTCACTAGCCATGAGATCATGACCCGAGCCAAAGTTGGATGCTTAACTGACTGAGCCATCCAGGTGCCCCAGGAATCCCCATTCTTTCTAACAGTAATTCTTCAGGACATTAATAGATGTTGTGCCTAAAAGGAATTCTATGGGCAAAACAGTGTGGGAAATACTGAGTTAAACAATGTTAAAAAGATTTATTTCATGTAAGACTCCTCATAGTCTTGAACATGTTACCTGTGTATTACAAATACACCAGAGGAGACTTGTTAAGGAACATATCCCACATTTCTTTAAACAAGGAATTTTATTTCAGAAAATTTCTAGAGAAGCCATTGTTTCTACAGAACACATCTTAGAAAAGCTGACCTTGCCTAGCCTCTTTGCTTTCTAGATGAATAAACCAGTTCTCATGGAATTTTAATGACCTGCTCAACATACAACTGGTCAGTATCAAATCCAGGACCACAAGATCCAACTCTCAATTCCCAGCGCCAAGCCTTGTCCTTTACACTGCATTCTCACTGGTGGCACCTCAGGCTTCCGGGGCTATTCATTCCCAATGAGAAAGATGAGGGTCTGCCCTGTGGCTGGAGGCAAGGGTAGACTCTCCAACTGAACTTCATTCTATACAGGCTGAGCATCTGTGCTTTCTCACCAACACCTCAGAACTGAGGCAGCAGTAAAATCAGTTAGTAAACAAGGCAACAGCTTAATCAAGTGTTTGCACAGTGGTTGGTACATAGTAAGCTCTCAAAGTTATTGCTACAGAGAGCTAGGACCATGGACAACACTAAATATGGTCTTAGGTTGAGGTCCACAGAGGCAGGCATTCAAAAACATTTGAGTGCTGGTGGTTTATTTGGGAAGTGGTCCCAGGAAGCAGATAGGTAGGGATATGGAGAATAAGACAGGGAGGGGAAAGAAGCCAGTACAGGGTATGTTCATGTAAAGGTTACCAGAGTGGTCCACTCGGGCTAAATTCTGCAGGGTCATCTGTGGAAGCAGGATACAACACACCTCAAAGATATCCTGCCCAATGGGCAAGGAACTGGGGTATCTATCACCAATACAGAGCAAATGTCAGCTGGACCATCAGCCAGGTGTATGAAATGTTTGGGTATAGCTTTTAATATCAACCTTGACAGAGAGAAATAATAATAATTTGGAAAGAATGCTTGTTGCAAAATTGATTCTACACAGTGAAACTTTGATAATTTTATTAATTAGTCATACAGCCAGGTATACTATTTGACAAGCCTGGATTCTAGAATGTGTTTAAAGGAGTTTAATTGTAGTGCTTTCTGAGTTCCAGTACCCATTAAAAACTTAGCTCTAAGGAGATACCATTTATAAGTCATGCCCTGCCTCAACCACTAGGTATTGTTAAAAGTACTTTGAAAGAAAATTTAATTTTTTTGAGTCTTTGGTTTGAAGTAGTTACTAATTATAGAAAGGGTTCCTTAGCTTATGAGTAAAAGTTAGCATTTTTAGGAAATGAAATTCTATGGAAATATCTATGCCACAGTCATCCTAAGCCCAGTTTGAATGAGGGAGTTTTGTGGGGGAAGGATCTGCTTTGAAGCTTATTCATTTGGGGATTGACAGGCCTCAGGCCCTTGATGGCTGATGGTGGACTATCTTAATTCCTTGCTATGTGGGCCGCTCCACAGGGTTACTTGCAACATGGCAACTTGCTCTCCATACAGTGAGAGCTCTAAGACAGAGCAAGAGAGACTTAGGAGTTAGAAGTCAGTCTTTTTCGTAAACAACCTCAAAAGTGACATCCCATCATTTCTGAGGGATTGTATTGGTTAGAAGTGAGTCACTAGGTCCAGGTCACATTCGATGAGAGAGGATTGCAGAAGGGCAAAAATACTAGGACATGAGGTCAGGGAGGGCCATTTTAGAGGATATCTACCACAGTCTGCCCTCTGGCCCCCAGTCATTCATGACTCCCCACATGTTTTCCCCCATAGAACCTTTAGGTTTTTCTCAGTCACAATATTTTTGTAAATGCTCACTAATTCAATTGGATGTTTGGCAAGAAAATCATCCACTTGAGCCCTGGGTTTTGGGCTCCAAATTCATGGACCCCCTTGGTAAGACCAGTGGAAGACACATTCCATCAGTGTAATATGTGGGAGTGAGACTAGGTCATGGAATTTAACTGGCATAGCAGGACATGGTCAGATAGGGTTAAGGAGGAGTTAACCAAATTCCTTTCCTGAGTAGGTGCCATGAGAGGCACTTTCAGGACCAGGCTTCCTGGGGCAGTGGACAGAAGAGCTGAATGAAGGACTTAAGGACATGCATGATTTGTGCCTGTGCAGTGTTAATCAGGAATATGAGTCATAATGTCCATTTTCCAGGTTGAGAGAAAGAGGGGGTGGGGGGAGGGAGAGATGATATAATTTAGGGGGAAACAGCTTAGATTTGGGAGTCAAACCATCTGAACAGCATCCCACCACTGAGTCTACAGTGTGATCTTGAGCAAGAAGCTTAACCTCTTAGGGGTATTGTGAGGGCTAAATGAATAATTGCTGTAAAGTGCTCAGCACAATGCCTGGCACAGGATAAGGGCTAAACCATACTAGTTATTGTCATTTTCACAAATTCTCTTTGAGACTTTAGGTAGGGCCCCAACTTCACTCTTAATTCACATGCGGCAATCATTTGTTAGGGAAGCTGCCAGATGACAGTGCTGGTTCTATAGCTGAGGGACTCAAACTTCTAGCCCCCTGGAGGACCTGCCATGCCTGGAGGACCACAAGAAAAACTCTTGTTTGTCCCAGGTGGTCTGTACATCTGCTGCCAGGCAGCTGGAGCCAAAACTCTGATTGGAGTATAATAATCACACAGTAACTGTCATGGGAAATGAGAAAGAGGCAGGTTCTGTGACTAATCCAAACCACACTCCACAGAGATCTCCCGTATGCAGCCAACCCCCAAATACAGAGCCCAGGCCTGAATATTCTCTGTAATCCAGCACTAAGCAGAACATTTGGCACACAAAAGGTACAATGAGCATTGGCTGGGGATAAGTCCCATCTTCTTTCCTACGTCAGGTACTACCTCAGTCCCCGGATAGTAACAGCTGCCATTCACTGAGTGCCATGCACTGTGCCAAATGCTTTCAAAACCCATTACACCCTATAAATTCCCCAATCAGTCCTTCATTATATGGATGTGGAAAATATGTGGCAGCAAACAGTCTATCTGACAAGAAAGGCTATGTGCATGTCCTAACCAAGCTGCCTGAAGCACAGGTGAAAATGCAAGATGGAGGGAAGTTTCTTTCATCTGCCTCCCTCACTCTCCAGGGAGTTGGAGAGGGACATCCTCTTCTGCTGACCCTAGATATACTCAAGATAAGGAAGCCACGTCTTCCTGCCTGCCCCCATCAGACATCTGCAGAAACTACTGGAAAATCTACTCAGGCTTTGAGCTCCGGGTCCACCTCCACCTTGTATCACCAGCAAAAAAAAGCAGCTCAAATGGGCTGAAAGAGAGCCAATTATGTGCCTTTCTTCCCAACTCCTCATTAGTGGTCTGAAATAAACTATGGTGGGAATATTGACACCTTGGAAATTGGTAAACACTACAAATCTGTACTTTTTCCTTTTTCCTGAAGAGCTGGTTCTTAAACATTTACCAGCACACCACTGTTACAGAGTAAGGAGATATAAAATCTTACCATCCTGAGACAATGTTCTCATCAACGTGCAAACATTTTATGCTGCTATGAAAACTAGGAACATGTCAGATGGAGCCATATGCTACCTCTGGGAGACCAAACCTTTCAATTGCCTTGCTTTAAGTATTACAGCTGTCATCCTAGAATTTTTCATTTACCAATATAACCCTTAATCCACCTATAAAATATGATTCACATAATGAATCCAGGTATTTCACCCAGTGCTAAATCCAAAAGCAATTAGCCTTTTTGTTTATTTCATGTGGGAGTTAGACTAAAAGCTAAATGAACATACAAGAAAAGAGCCAGGCATTGGTCCAAATGTCTGAATGATGTACTAATTAAATTGTATGACAACACTGCTATCTTTATACATACACTTTATTACAGGTTGGGGAATCAGCCCAGGCCTTCCAAGTCAGCCTCTAGGAAAGCACTTCTTTAAAACTAGAGCAGTACAGGGTAAGGCTCTGGAAGGCAGATTTAGCTACACATCCAGAAAGAACAGGTAAGACTTTGAGTAATATTTGAAAAACCTCAGTTAATTTTTCTCCTTTCTGTGTTATAATATGATCTTAATCAGGAGTAAGAATTTCAAAGTCTGTTTATTTATGTATTCACTAAATAAATATGATGAAGCTTAGTATAGATGCTGGGGATAATATAAAATTAATAGGATCTGATCCAGGCTCCATAAAAGTCTTCAGATAGTCCCAGTCTGGCAGAGAAGTGTATATTTATGAGAATCATATCCCTAAATGTGATCTAGGACTCATGGGTTTCTTGTGGATCCCAGGGAGTATTGTTAACACTTCCTGGGGGTGATGGGGGGAAGTTTACTGAAAGGCTCCCCAGAGGAAAATAGATTTAGATGTGTTTCTCTGTCAATTCTTTCATCCTACTTCATAGGCTCCCATGAAAACCTAATGAAATATAGTAAAACCTTGGTTTGCAAGCATAATTCGTTCTGGAAACATGCTTGTAATCCAAAGTACTTGTATACCAAAGTAAATTTCCCTGTAAGAAATAATGAAAACTCAGATGATCATTCCACAACCCAAAAATATTCATATAAAAATGATAATACTGTAATATAATACAAAATAATAAATAAAATACAAAATATAAAGAAAAATAAACAAATCAACCTGCACTTACTTTGAAAACCTTCATGGCTGGTGTGAAGGAGACAAGAGAGAGGAGGGTTGTTGTGTAGCACAACTTCCACTATCACTAACAGATGCTGAATACAACACAGCATTAATCAACTCTTGCCATATACTATATGTAATATAACTGGCAATAAGGCAGCAGAGGAAGGGTCTATATCCGCAGGTAGCCTGACCTAGAATGAAGTAAAGCATGCCTAAGTTTACTCTTGTATGGAAAAGCAAAGGACTGGACATAGGTGCTTTGAAATGACAAAAAATACACTAGTGCCAGTTGTGGGCACCTTCCAATGTTCTGAAAAATCACTGATTTCTGCCAAACACCATGGCCTGAAACCGAGCATCCAAGCATGGGAGACAATCACCCACAATCCCACAGAGAGAGAGAGAGAGAGAGAGAGAGACAGAGAGAGAGAGAGGATCCATTGGCTCAGTTGTGATCATGCGACATTGAGCATCACATACTACTTGTATTGCAAGATGTTGCTCATATATCAAGTTAAAACTGAATTACAATTGAATTGAATTGTATTAGAAATGTTTGCTCATCTTGTGGAACACTCGCAGAACAAGTTACTCACAATCCAAGGTTTTACTGTATATGTTGTTGAAGCAGTTTGTTTCTAAAACTCATGCTGTTTTTTACAAGGAAAATCTAGAAAGAGTAGTAACAGTAATAATGACCAATATAGGGATGCCTGGGTGGCTCAGTCAGTTGAGCATTCGACTTCAGCTCAGGTCATGATCTCACAGCTCATGAGTTCAAGCCCCACAACAGGCTCTGTGCTAACAGCTCGGAGCCTGGAACTTGCTTCAGATTCTGTGTCTCCCTTTCTCTATGCTCCTAACCTACTCACATTCTGTCTCTGTCTCTGTCAAACATAAATAAACATTAAAAAAAATTTTTTTAAATAATGACCTATATTGAGGCTTTCCAGAGACCAGAAACTGCTTCAAAAGCTTCACAATATTTAATTTAATTACATCTAATTTTCACAACAACACTAGTTAAGTACAGCTGAGCAAAGTAAAGCTTAGTGAGTGATGGAGGTAGTCTTTGAATTCAGAGGCCTAGTGCTCCCCATCATCATTGTCTCTCAAGAATTACATAGCCAAGTGCAAGGGTGCCATCACAGATCTCACCCTACTTATCATAATATCATCTCTGTATGTTTCTATTCTTTAAAGACATTGTCTGATATAATAAATAAATTATTACATGAGCCCTGGAGTCCATCTTGAGTCCTCCTCCTGGCATATCACTTCCTAGGCTGTGGCATGATGACAAGGTGTCTCTTCAGTCTCAGCTGCCACTATTGCCCAGCCCCAGGGAGGACTCACATGTTCCCTAGATCTGTCCTCCATGCTCATCTGTTGCCCCTGACAGATAACACTGCTCTCACCCACTGGTGTTCACTAACTCTGCAGTTTCCTCACAACACACTTGGTGGCTTCTCTATCCATCACAATTCTCTTGCCCCAATTCCATCCAAACAGGGACACAAGCTCTTCCACTGCTATAATAAGAGGTAACCCTGGGGCTCACTCGGACAAATCAGCCTCAGCGGTCCTGACTAGTTGTTACACATCAAGTACTAGAACAGACACCCATAGAAATCTCCAGCTCCTCCTCCTCCAGTGCCCCACTCTCCCTATCCCCAAGGAAGACAAAAATTCCCCTTTTCCAAGCCCATGAGGAACTTCCATGGAGGAGCATTTATTCCCTTAAGGGGAAACCCCACACACAGACACAGAGGCAGCACACTTAATAGAGTGTGATCCAGTCAAGCTAAATAGCATTAGGTATGGGATCCAATAGAACAATCTAAAATGTATCTTCATTTAGAAAGGGATAAAAAAGCATTTCTCTAAAGGTTCAAGAGCATGTCCTCATGCACATTCTACCCAATTTGCATTAATAATTAGGGCACCTAACAACTTGGACTGCAGCAACTATAATCAGCTTTTTGGAGAATTCAGTTTCCCTCCACAACAATGAGTGGTCTAGGTCAATTCACAGAAAGCAAATTTGAAAAATCTGTGTTGGAATAATTGGCAGGACTGAAGAGGCTGTTGGAAGCCATGAGCCAGTGTCTTCAGACTGTCATCTGTCCTCAGCTTTCTATCTCTGTGTCCCATCTTCCACCACCCATACCCACCTCAACCTCAGCTTGACCTGCAGCCCGGACTCCCCCAGGGTCAGCAGCCCATGCTGGGTTGGGCACCAACTCACCCCTGCTAACCTTCTCCTGTAGAAGAGCCCCTCCTTCTGCCCCAACTCCCCCCAACTGGGGCAGATACAAATAGAAGTAACACTTCTTAAACACTGTTAGAAAGATAAATGAAAAGCTATAAGTTATAACTTTTTCCAAAGTTGCTAAAACCATCTCAAATTGCTGTAAACTTCATAGTAAAAAGTCCTTATGAATCAGTGCACTTGTCATTTGGTAAATTCAGTGAGCTGGTGATTTGATGAAATTTGTAAAACAACCTGTAAATATGAAAATGTTATCAATAGTAAAATGACTTATATATTAGAATAATATATAAAATAAATAAATACATCCTAAGAAAATTTTATATGAAATCCATAAATTTTAGTTATATTCAGAAAAAGTATATATCCATTTATTCAACAATATTACTAGGTAAATTTTATAAGCCAGGGCTTAATCTAGGAACTTGAAAAAGAGCAATGAACAAAATATTCTTGCCTTCATAGGATAATAAATATAATAAATGCTACACTGTGCGAGAAGAAAGTGAGTGATATGGGAAAACAAAGAAAAGGTATAGGGCAAGGGAATCAAATGCAGAAAGAGAAAAGGCAGTTGGATGGACAATTGAGAAAAACTATCTTAATTGAATCTATTTACGAAAAACAAAAATATTCATAAACTATATTCAAAAAATTCACATTCGTTAAAGATATTTGAGAAAAACAATTCTTAAAATAAGTTTAAAAGATAAACTTGTATATTTAGTAAATTCAGCAAATTGACTTGCATTTGTGTACTAAAAAGACCCACTCTAGAGATTTTTCCCAAATGAACAGTCTACCCCAAGAATGAACTGATGACTGTTAGAACAAAATTGCTAGCAACTTCAAACAGTGCTTCTCTTGACGGTGACCAAAAAAAAAGGTAAAAAGATGGCTGCTACAGTTCCAAGGAGGGTGCTCAGGAAGAGTTGGGATGGTCCTTGGTGTGGACAGGCAGATTAACATAAGCAGAGAGGAGAAGCAGCCAGCTAGGTCCAGCTCTTTCAGAGACAGGACCACGGCCTTTCCTTCCTTATACAGGGCCTAGCACACAACAGTTGCTCGATCTAAGTTCATAGAATAAATGATAACATTATGCTTTGTGTCAAACAGGTGCTGAGGAATATTTGCTACTGATGACAAGGTCTTCCAAGCAAGGAAAGAGAGAATGGGTATGGTCTACCTAAAGCATGGAGAGAATACTGAGCTGGCTGCAATGGGAGCAGATGTGTTAAATGGTTGGGGACAATATTTGAGCAGGTGAGCCTGATACTACCAACGAGAAACCAGACATGGGATAAGAGAAAGAGAGGGAGAAGACTGGTGCTTCATCTGGGGGCTGCAGTATTTATCAAACTGTGATACGCCTACAAATTGCTTGAGGAATTACATCAAAATGTAGATTTTGATACAGCAGATCAAGGTTGGGGCCTGAGATTGTGCATTTCTAAAAAGCTCCCAGGTTATGCTTATGCTGTGGGATCACACTTTGAGTAGAAAGTCCTAGAGAGTCCACACAAGCTTCACAAGTCTGTGAACTCCCTAAAATCACCTGCAAAATGCTGTACTCTGTACACATGTGCATTTTCCTATAGAGAAGCCACAGACTGCATTAGACTCCCAAAGGTGCCTGTTATTGGTGAATTGTGGCCCCCCCAGAAAGATCCACTGTAGTCCTAACCCCTGGTACCTGAAAATGTGACTTTCTTTGGATACACAACCTCTTTGCAGGTGTAATGAAATTAAGATGAGATCACTAGAATGGGCCCTAATCCAATGTGACTGATGTCTTTGTAAGAAGAGACACACAGACACAGAGAACGCTGTGTGACAAGAGAAGTAGAGAATGACACAGTTGCAAGCCAAGGAACACTAAGGATCACCAGAAAATCACCAGAAGCTAAGAAAAGGCAAGGAAGAATCGTCCCTTAAAAGTTTCATAAGAAGTATGGCTCTGCTGACACCTTGATCTTACACTTCTAACCTCCAGAACTGTTAAGATTTCTGTTATTTTGAGTCACCCAATTATTTCTGGTACTTTGTTACAGCAACCCTGGGAAACTAAAACAGGATCTAAGACACACACACACATTGAGTTAAGAATTATCATACAGATACAAGAATCATTCATGATTTTGAGACTGAAACTGGCAGCCATAACTGGCAACTTGCAACCACTACACCTCCACTTACCTTTGCTACCTTACTTAAACCATAAAAATGGCTTCTTCGCCAATCAGATCTTTGGGATCTCCAGCTTTTCCTTCTCCTTAAGCCTAAAGGAAGATGTACATTCTTTCTGGACTTGTACTCCCAAAGAGCCTGCTATTTTCTTCTTCATAAAGAAGGTGGAGAAACTGAAGCTGATGGCTTTCCTTCCTGCCCCAAGTTTTGTCTTCACCTTGGTTCATACAATCTGGTTCCCCTTCTTTATTTTTGTCCTTCCTCAATATGAGGAAAGAGGCAGTCTTCCCTCTGTAGAGGAGTAGATTTAAAACCTAGAGGTATTCTGCCCCATGCCTTACCCAGACTCCCAGACTCACTGGAATGAGGGACAAGACACAGATAATTAGCTGTGTTTCCAGGAATTTCCTCTGCCTCCAGGCACCTTCTGTCTTCCACTGGTGTCTGGATTTTAGGAAGTCTATTTCTCGCATCTGCAATTATGGTAGCCACTAACCACCATCACACTTCTCAGCTTTTGCTGAGAGGGAAGGATAAAAAAGGAAGAACAAGCATTTACTGAATATGCAGTACACAGTTCTGTATACATTTTTCCTGTTCATTCTCAAGTATACAAAGTGAAATTAGTATCATTATGCCATTGATCTCATCTTCCAAACTAGGACACCAAGTCACAGGGCTCACAAGGAACAGAACCAAGATTCCAATCCAGCTCTGTCTGCTCCAAGCCCACATTCTTCCCAGCACTCTAAGCTGCCTCACTGAGGCTGATCTAAACAGTCAAATCAGCGGAAAATATAAAACAAGTCAGGCTCAATTCTATTGTTCCAGGATGTTGTCTTTAAGACAAATATATTTTGGTGTCATGTAAATACAAGCACCATCTGTTGTGTGTGTGCTATCTGTCTGATCCACTTATTCTATCTGATGCAAAAATAACCGCCATCAGCTATTCAACAGACAAAACAACCAGAGCAGCACTTTTCCATTGGTTATTATGAACATAGGCATAGCTTTGGCTTTTCCACAGTAATCCCCAACTCTGAACTTGCAACACCCCAGGGTATTTCCAGTCACTGGAAGGGACTTTGAAAAATTCTTTAAAATTCTCAAAATCAAGGAAGTGTCAATGTACTTTAAGAAATAAAGAAGCTCAGCACCATACTTTTCAGAAGGTAAGAGAAGGACGTATGGTGAAGGCCAGCAATGGTGAGAGTGGCCAAAATGAGCACAAGGAGGAGGGTGGGTCTGCTTTCTGTTTCTTCATTTAAGTGCCCCCACCACCACCAAGAAACAGATTAATATGTCATTCTTGCTTATAAACATGCATGACGACCTTGATGTGGATATGAAACTGTATAAAAAAAAGTGCCCAAAAGGCTACAAAGATTTCTGGGTGAAAGGTAAAAGAACATGAAGCTAAATTTGTTTGGAGAAAGGAAACCTAAGAAGCAAGGTTGTTTGTTATATTCAGAAGTGACAAATAAGCACCATTTATGCCTCCACTTCCATTTCCCTTACCTGTGGCAGACACTGCTCAATTATCACAGAACTTTAGCACTGAGCCAGAACTGAGCCTCTGAATCTTTCTCAACACAACTCTCCAGGGAAGCACATGAAATCTTTTGGCCATATCCCTGATATGGAGCAGGCTACCAATCAGCATGTTGATATATACTGTTACAGCGTGAAGGGCAAACAGGACAGTAGAGTCAGTACCCAGACCCTCTCTCTCTCCCCCCCTCTTTTCCCTTGCCTTTCATCCTCTAGTTTTCTCTCTTCATCATTTCTAGACAAACCCATCCATTTCAAATTATTCTAAATTTGTGTTCATTTTTATCACTGGACATCCACCCACCTACCCTCTCTCTCATAGGTGTCCAACAACTAAAGTCACATTTATAAGAAATGGCTCCATACTGGAAATCTGAGGACCTCATTTTGAATCCAGCACATTCCAGCTCTCTGACTCTGGGTGAGTCCATTGCCTCATCTACACAAAGAAGATATTGCAGCCATTTCTTCATAAGGCTACTATGAATTTCAAATAAAACAACATAAAAGACCTCACACAGTACCCAGAACAAACAGACATTCAATAAAAGTTAGTCTAATCTGAGGAAACAATAGGTGTAAATATTTCAAGACAAATTCTCCACCAGAGTTTGAGTACTCTAATCCACCATGTTACTGACATTGAACACTTTCTCTTGAAATGTAGTCAGCTGAGGCCTCTCTATCCCTTGAGATTTCAGCAAAATTAACATGACCAATTGCCTTTGGAAACCCAAAGCCCTTCCCACAGTCTCCATGGATTCCAGAGGCTCATGTTCTCAGGACCTCCCTTCCCTCCTGATCTCCTATGACCTCACACACAGATTCTGATCAAAATCTCTTCAGCCAAGAAACAAGTTTAGTTCCTTTCACTGTTGGGGAATGCAAACTGCTGCAGTCACTCTGGAAACAGTAAGGAGTTTCCTAAAAAAATTAAAAATAAAACTACCTTTTGACCTGGGAATTGCAATACTAGGTATTTATCCAAAGTATACCAAAATGCTGATTCAAGGGGTACATACACCCCAATGTTTATAACAGCACTATTGAAAACAGCCAAATTATGGAAAGGTCCCAAATGTCCATCAACTAACTAATGGATAAAGAAGATGTGGTACATATATATATATATATATATATATATATATATATATATGAATATTGTGAATATATATGAATATTACTTTGCAACGAAAAAGAATGGAATCTTACCATTTGCAACAACATGGAAGGAATTAGAGTGTATCACACTAAGTAAAATAAGTCATGCAGAGAAAGACAAATATCATATGATTTCACTCAGAAGTGGAGTTTCAGAAACAAAACAGAAGAACATAGGGGAAGGAAAGCAAAATAAAATAAAAAGAGAGCCCCAGCTGATGTATACCATGAGCGCCATGACATGAAGGCGTGTGCTCTGCAGCACGGGAATGAGGTCTGTTGAGTTGGTATCCAACCTGGATGCCTGGGTTCCAGGCCCTGCTGTTGTGGCACTTCACAAGTCATCCAGCTGAAGATGGAGACCTGTTGAACTGGCTCTTCTCAGGAATTTGTTCCCAAGGGGCCATGATGGCAAAACAGCATGGAAGTTTTTTTTGGCATCTCATGTCCATGAAATACAGCCAGATCAACACTAAATCATCCTGCACACCTAGAAAACTGATTTGAGGATTAACACAACAATCTGCACAACCTGAACCACAGAACACAGCAGGTACACAGCACAGAGAGGTGAGCTGGGTGAGAGACAAGCCGTGGAGAGCAGGAAGCTGTTTGTGCTTGTGGAGATGGGGGGAGAGTATGGGAAAAGCACCCCTTGCCAAAAGCAGCTGGAGAGAAAGTGGAAAAGTGGTAACAGCTGCAGAGACTGAACAAAAAAGGGAGAAAGGAGAAAGGAGAGGGTTTAAATTCCATTAAGAGTCTATAAACAGGGGGGCGCAGAGTCTGAAACTCTGCAGTTCAATACCTGGTGGTGCTCTGGTGGGAAGGGGAATCACCAGGAGCAGAGGATGAGGTCAGGGGGTCTTCAGCCACACGGGAAGAGGCGGCTCCCCTGCTGTGAGGACATTTAGTGGAAACTGTGCAGCCACCCCACAAGCAAAGGTGCCAACAGACCCCAGAGCACAAACATATTCGCTGGTGCTGGAAAAAGGATGTTAAGGGGGAATCCTGGTGCCAGATGTGTTGTGACTTACCATAATCCCTGAAACGCTGCTGCTACATGATAGCGTGAACTTTTTCTGGGGTGGGCTGGCACCCAGCCTCAGTCTCTGGGCATGGGCACCAGCACGATCCCGTAAACGTTCCTGAGTGTGGCTGGCACCCAGCCATTGCTCATTGAGACCCTCCCTCAGAGTATATGAGCGGGTCAAAGCCTCAGTCCCTCAGAAGTGAGGAGTTGGGACACACAGCCACATCCGAGAAAAAACTGAGGAGGGAGGTACCGCCAAGCAACCTGATGGCCTGGCCACAGATAGTGTAAAAGCAGAGAGTGGACAGAAGCTGGAGACAAAAAATGGGTGCATGATTACTAATGGGGAAGAAGAGTTCCGATACTAGATACTGGGTACCTGGGTGACACCATTTTCACTCCTCCTGCGCATGTGCATACACACCTACAAGCACCACAACAATCCACCCCAGTAAGCTAAGGAGCACCATCTAGTGGAAAAAAAGCCATTACACTAAGCCCCACCCAAATGGGCCAATCTCCCTCTTCAGGAACACCATTAGTCTCTCCGCCTGCTTACTTTACAGACTATAAAGTGCTTCAGAGTTTGACTTCTGGGGGAAAATGATGTAATTTCAATCGTATTTCAATCTGTTCGCTTGTCCATCTATTCAATTTTTTTTTGTTTTTCATTTCTTTTCTTTTTCTTAAATACAGAAAGAGAAAAAATTCATTTTTATTTTCAATTTTTATTAAATATATTTAATTTTTTTCTACATTTTTTACTTTTTTTGTAAATTCTTCAAATTTTATTTTACTTCCATTTCATTTTATTCTATTTCATTGTATTCATTTTTTCAAATTTTCAAACGTTTTCCTTTTTTGTTTTTCTCTCCCCTTTTTTCTCTAATCTATCAAGCTCCTTTCAACAACCAGACCAAAACACACCTAAGATCTAGCATCACTAATTTGATTTTTGTGTGCGTTCCTTTTAATTTTTTTATTTTAATTTTTTTACCTTATTAAATCTTTTTCTTCCTTCAAAATGATGAAACAATGGACTTCAAACCAAAAGAAAGAGCAGGAAGAAATAACAGCCAGGAATTTAATCAACACAGATACAAGCAAGATGTCTAAGAATTTAGAATCACGATTATAGGAATACTAGCTGGGGTTAAAAATAGATTAGAATCCCATTCTGTGGAGATAAAAGAAGTAAAAGCTAGTCAGCATGAAATAAAAAATGCTATAACTGAGCTGCAATCTCGAATGAAAACCACAGCAGCAAGTGTGGAGGACACAGAACAGTGAATCAGCGATATAGAGGACAAACTTATAGAGAATAATGAAGCAGAAAAAAGAGGGAGACTAAGGCAAAAGAGCATGATTTAAGAATTAGAGAAATCAGTGACTCATTAAAAAGGAACAACATCAGAATCATAGGGACCCCACAAGATGAAGAGAGAGGACAAGGGATAGAAGGGTTATGTGAGCAAATCATAGTGGAAAATTCTCCTAACCTGGGGAAAGACATAGACATCAAAATCCAGGAAGCACAGAGGATTCCCATTAGATTCAACAAAAACCAACCATCAACAAGGCATATCATAGTCAAATTCACAAAATACTCAGGCAAGGAAAGAATCATGAAAGCAGCAAGGGAAAAAAAGTCCCTAACCTACAAGGGAAAACAGATCAGGTTTGCAGCAGACCTATCCACAGAAACTTGGCAGGCCAGAAAGGAGTGGCAGGATATATTCAATGTGCTGAACTGGAAAAATAGGCAGCCACGAATTCTTTATCCAGAAAGGCTGTCATTCAAAATAGAGGAGAGATTAAAAGTTTCCCAGACAAACAAAAATTAAAGGAGTTTGTTACCACTAAACCAGCCCTGCAAGAAATTTTAAGGGGGACTCTCTGAGAGGAGAAAAGATGAAATAAATAAATAAATAAAGACCAAGAGCAACAAAGACTAGAAAGGACCAGAGAACCTACCATAAACTCCAACTCAACAAGCAACATAATGGCAATAAATTGATATCTTTCAGTACTCACTTTAAACGTGAATGGACTAAATACTGCAACCAAAAGACATAGGGTAATAGAACGGATAAGAAAACAAGATCCATCTATATGCTCTTTACAAGAGAACCACATTAGACCTACTGACACCTTCAGATTGAAAGAACGGGGATGGAGAACCATCTATCCTACTAATGGTTGACAAAAGAAAGCCAGAGTAACCATACTTATAACAGACAATCTAGACTTTAAAATAAAGACTGTAACGAGAGATGAAGAAGGGTGTTATATCATAATTAATGGGTCTATCCACCAAGAAGACCTAATAATTGTAAGCATGCTCCAAATTTGGTATAACCCAAATATATAAATCAATTAATCACAAACATAAAGAAACTCATTAATAATAATACCATGATAGAAGGGGACTTCACCCTACTTACAGCAATGGACAGACCATCTAAACAGAACATCAACAAGGAAACAATGGCTTTGAATGACACACTGGACCACACGGACATAACAGATTTATTCAGAACATTACATCTTAAAGCAGAGGAATACACATTCTTCTCCAGTGTACATAGAACATTCTCCAGAATAGATCACGTACTGGGACACAAATCAGCCTTCAACAAGTACCAAAAGATCGAGATCATACCATGCATATTTTCAAACCACAATGCTATGAAACTTGAAATCAAACACAAGAAAAAATGTGGAAAGCTAACAAATACTTGGATACTAAAGAACATCCCACAAAAAAATGAATGGGCTAACCAAGAAGTTAAAGAGGAAATTAAAAAGTACATGGAAGCCAATGAAAATGATAACACCACAGCCCAAAACCTGGGTTGACAAAGCAAAGCTGGGCTTAAGAGGGAAGTTATAGCAATCCAGTTCTTCCTAACGAAGGAAGAAAGGTCTCAGATACTCAACATAACCTTACACCTTAAGAGCTGGAAAAGGAACAGCAAATAAAACCCCAAACCAGCAGAAGACAGGAAATAATAAAGATTAGAGCAGAAATCAATGCTATCTAAAACAAAAAACAACAAAAAAAAAAAAACCACAGTAGAACAGATCAATGAAACCAGAAGCTGGTTCTTTGAAAGAGTTAACAAAATTGATAACCCACTAGCCAGTTTGATCAAAAAGCAAAAGCAAAGGACCCAAATAAATAAAATCAAGATTGAAAGAGAAGAGATCACAACCAACACAGCAGAAATACAAACAATAATAAGAGAATATTATGAGCAATTACACGCCAATAAAATGGGGAACTTGGAGAAATGGACAAATTCCTAGAAACATATAAACAATCAAAACTGAAACAGGAAGAAACAAAACTCGAACAGACCCATAACCAGTAAAGAAATCAAATTAGTAATCAAAAAATCTCCCAAAAAACATGAGTCCAGGGCCAGATGACTTTCCAGGGGAATTCTACCAAACATTTAAAGAAGAGTTAAACCTATTCTCTTGAAGCTGTTCCAAACAATAGAAATGGAAGGAAAACTTCCAAACTCTTTCTAGGAAGCCAGCATTACCTTGATTCCAAAACCACACAAAGACCCCACTAAAAAGTAGAACTATAGACAAATTTCCATGATGAACATGGATGCAAAAATCCTCAACAAGATATTAGCCAACTGGATCCAACAATGCATTAAAAATATTATTCACCACAACCAAGTGGGATTTATACCTGGGAGGCAGGGCTGGTTCAATATCTGCAAAACAATCAATGTGATTCATCACATCAATAAAAGAAAGGACAAGAGCAACATGATCCTCTCAACAGATGCAGAGAAAGGATGTGACAAAATACAGCATCCTTTCTTGATAAAAACCCTCAAGAAAGTAGAGATAGAAGGATCATACTTCAAGATCATAAAAGCTATATATGAAAGACCCAACACTAATGTCATCCTCAATGGGGAAAAACTGAGAGCTTTCCCCCTAAGGTCAGGAACAAGACAGGGATGTCCACTCTCACGACTGTTATTCTACATAGTATTAGAAGTCTTAGCCTCAGCTATCAGACAACACAAAGAAATAAAAGGCATCCAATCAGCCAGGAGGAGGTCAAACTTTCACTCTTTGCAGATGGCATGATACTTTATATGGAAAACCTAAAAGATCCCACCAAAAAACTGCTAGAACTGATCCATGAATTCAGCAAAGTTGCAGGATATAAAATCAATGCACAGAAGTCAGTTGCATTCCTATACACCAACAATGAAGCAGCAGAAAGAGAAATCAAGAAATCAATCCCATTTACAATTGCACCAAAACCCATAAAATACCTAGGAACAAATCTAACCAAAAAGGTAAAAAATCTATCCACTGAAAACTATAGAAAGCTTATGAAGGAAATTGAAAAGACACCAAAAAAAATGGAAAAATATTCCATGCTCCTGGATAGGAAGAACAAATATTGTTAAAATGTCAATACTACCCTAAGCAATTTACATATTCAATGCTATACATATCAAAATAACACCAGCATTCTTCACAGAGCTAGAACAAACAATCCTAAAATTTGTATGGAACCAGAAAACACCCTGAATAGCCACAGCAATCTTGAAAAAGAAAACCAAAGCAGGAGGCATCACAATCCCGGACTTCAAGCTGTATTACAAAGCTGTAATCATCAAGACAGTTTGGTACTGGCACCAAAACAGACACTCAGATCAATGGAATAGAAAACAGAACCCAGAAATGGACCCACAAATGTATGGACAACTAATCTTTGACAAAGCAGAAAAGAGGGGCGCCTGGGTGGCGCAGTTGGTTAAGCGTCCGACTTCAGCCAGGTCACGATCTCGTGGTCCGTGAGTTCCAGCCCCGTGTCAGGCTCTGGGCTGATGGCTCAGAGCCTGGAGCCTGTTTCCGATTCTGTGTCTCCCTCTCTCTCTGCCCCTCCCCCGTTCATGCTCTGTCTCTCTCTGTCCCAAAAATAAATAAACGTTGAAAAAAAAAAAAGCAGAAAAGAATATCCAATAGAATAAACACAGGCTCTTCAGCAAGTGGTGCTGGGAAAACTGGACAGCGACATGCAGAAAAATGAACCTGGATCACTTTCTTACACCATACACAAAAAGAAACTCAAGTGGATGAAAGACCTAAACATAAAACAGGAAGCCATCAAAATCCTGGAGGAGAAAGCAGGCAAAAACCTCTTTGACCTTGATGCAGAAACTTCTTACTCAACACATCTCCAGAGGCAAGGGAAAGAAAAGCAAAAATGACCTACTGGGACCTCATCAAAATATAAAGCTTCTGCACAGTGAAGAAAACAATCAGCAAAACTAAAAGTCAACCGACAGAATGGGAGAAGATACTTGAAAATGACATATCAGATAAAGGGTTAGTATCCAAAATCTATAAAGAACTTATCAAACTCAACACCCAAAAAACAAATAATCCAGTGAAGAAATGGGCAAAAGACAGGAATAGACACTTCTCCAAGGACGACATCCAAATGGCCAACCGACACATGAAAAAATGCTCAACATCACTCATCATCAGGGAAATACAAATCAAAACCACAATGAGATACCACCTCACACCTGTCAGAATGGCAAACATTAACAACTCAGGCAACAACAGATGTTGGAGAGGATGTGGAGAAAGGATTTCTTTTGCACTGTTGGTGGGAATGAAAACTGGTGTAACCACTCTGGAAAACAGTATGGAGTTTCCTCAAAAATTAAAAATAGAACTACCCTATGACCCAGCAATTGCACTACTAGGTATTTATCAAAGGGATACAAGTATGCTGTTTTGAAGGGGCACATGCACCCCAACATTTACAGCAGCACTACTGACAATAGCCAAAGTATGGAAAGAGCCCAAATGTCCATCGATAGATGAATGGATAAAGAAGATGTGGTGTGTGTGTGTGTGTCACACACACACACACACACACACACACACACACACAATGGAGTATTACTAGGCCATCAAAAAGAATAAAATCTTGCCATTTGCAACTACATGGATGGAACTAGAGGGTATTATGCTAAATAAAATTAGTCAGTTAGAGAAAGACAAATATCATATGGCTTCACTCATATGAGGATTTTAAGATACAAAACAGATTAAAATAAGGGAAGGAAGCAAAAATAATATAAAAACAGGGAGGGGGTGAAACATAAGAGACTCTTAAATATGGAGAACAAATAGAGAGTTACTGGAGGTGTTGTGGGAGGGGGGGATGGGCTAAACGGGTATGAGGCATTAAAGAATCTACTCCTGAAATCATTGTTGCATTATATCCTAACTAACTTGGATGAAAATTTTAAAAATATATGGATTAAAAACTGCATAAAAAAATTAAAAATAAAAATAAATTTAAAATAAATTTTAAAAATAGAGAGAGGGCTCTTAAAGATATAAGTGACTCTTAAATACAGAAAACAAACTGAGGGTGCTGGAGGGGTGTTGCGTAGGAGGATGGGCTAAATGGGTGATGGGCACTAAGGAGGGCACTTGTTGGGATAAGCACTGGGACTTATATGTAAGTGACGAATCACTAAATTCTACTCCCAAAATCATTATTACATTATGTGTCTACTAACTTGGATTTAAACTTTTAAAAAATAATAATAATTAATTAATTAATTAATTAAATTAAAAAAGAAACAAGCTTAGCTCCTTTCTTGTGCGTGTGTGCGTGCGTGTGTGCGCGCGTGCGTGAATGTCTCAAAAAAAGCTTCTGGAAACAGAAGAGCCCTTGTCTCTTCTACTTTGTCACTGACACTGACTGTAGCCCCACATATATGGTTATCCATTTCCAACCTCTGTGAGTTGAGGGCCATCACCCTACCCATCCTAGAATACAGGACATAAAGCAACCTCCTACCAAAAGTCTCTCATGTGACACCCATATCTGGTCTGTAATACACACTCATATCTTTTTAGCCATGACAACCTGTGACTGCAGAATGACCCCAATGTGGCAGTTCAGCCAGTCTGAGATTTTTAGATTTCTTTTAGATTTCTCAGATGTAGACTGAGAAAAGTGGAGCCACCACATTCCCCCACCCCCACCTACCTGCAATCTGCACAGAGCTTGAGCCTCCTTGAAAGGCACTCTCTCTTGAGATGAAAGGGTTGTATTTCCTCCCACCTAGCCCCATGACCTTATAAATATTATTTGTTCCACATAATCTTCTTGAACTATGCCATTCCCCCATCAAGAAATGAAGACTTTCCTTCTCCTTGAAATTAGGGAAGCCATTATGACAGTCTCAATGATAGAATATCTGGCAGAAATGACACCACATGATTTCTAAGAAAAGGTCATAGAAGGCAATATGGCTTCTTTCTGGCTCTCTCTATCCAGGATTTTCAATCTTAGAATCCAACCATGTTGTAAGGAAGCTCACACTACTTGGAGAGGCCATATGTAGGTGTCCTGGACAACAGACCCAGCTAAGATCCAGTCAATAGCCAGCATCAGCAGTCAGACACACGAGTAAGTGAGACTTCAGATGATCCCAGCCCATTTCTTCAAGATGCCCCAACTGATTCCAAGTGGAGAAGAAAAAAGCTATTCCTGCCAAACTTTGTCCCAATTGCAGATTCAGGAGCAAAATAAATGTTGTCCTTGTTTTAAGCCACTCAGTTTTAGAGTAGTTTATTTTGCAACATTAGATAACCAGACCAATAGGCCTATCAATCACTAGAGATTATATAAATGTTGACACTCCATACTTCAATACTAATTAGTTAATCCTGAGAGTTAGGAGTCAGCACTCTGGCACCAGAACATGTCCCAGCCCCAGCAATACAAGGACCAGAACCTCACCTGCTCATTCTCTAGGATCAACTTTTAAAAACCGGGGAAGATCGGTCCCAATGTCCTCCCTAAGATTTCTGTAAAGTTCCATACAACCTTCTTTCTCATAGTCTCCTTCTCTATGCTTCTGTTTTTGCTGAATTAGTTCTGTCAGCAGGTCATCTCTCCTAAGTTAATAGATGTAAGCTTACTCTGATGTTTACAAAAAAAAAGTCACATAAGTCTTGGTCTGTGAATCAGACATTATTGTGTGTTTGGGCATACTAAGGTGATTTACACAGCAGAACTAGAAATTAAATTTCAGACAGCCTTATTTCTTTCAGGCACCCATCCTAGCCACCTCAGGCCATACAGAGACCTGAATCTCTCCAGATTCAGATCTCTCTCTCTCTCTCCACTCTCAACTCTAACATGTTTCACTCTTCACTGCCTTTCTCCCCAACTACCATGAGGAATTCCATGTCCAAATATCGCACTTTTCTATTGGGTAGGTCAGTAGCTCTCAAACTTGACCATGTATCAGAATCTCAAGTGATGCTGATGTTGCTAGTCTGGAGACGACATTTTGAGAAGCACTGGTATAGATTACATTTCTCTCCAGCCCTACCAGGTCTACCCCAGGTCTACCTTTGTTCATCAACTGATTAGAAAAAAGCATACACCCAGTTAGCTGCCCAAAGGGTGCTTGAAAGTATCCAGAAATCACTTCTGCTGTAGAAGTCAGTTACGGTCTTAATTATAGTAATTTCCCCCTCTAATTTGTTAGAGAAGCAATATAAATTAGTCACACTGGTTTAGACCTGGCTCTACCAGTCACTAGTTGTATAATCTTGGCCATGTTATTTAACATCTCTGAACTTGATTTCCTCATATGTAAAATTATGGATAATAATGATTACTGTTTAGAGCTATACAAGTAATAATGGAGATAATGCATGTAAAGTACTAACTAGTTTCTGGACATAAAAAAAAAAAAATACTCCCTACATCTTAGCTATTTCCCACAAACCTTGACCAAGCCCCTGGAGTATTTCAGGTACCCTGCTGGGCACTGGAATGAATAATGAAGCCACATAATAGGAGAAAGGAAGGACAGTAAACAAACACAGGTTGTCAGGTTTATGCTATAGATGAGCTCTTGAAGCCCTCCCATAATTCAAGACTAATTCTTCTTAGAAATAAAAGTTAAATGGGGAATGTATCCTAAGGGTGCATAAATCTACAAACATTGTAGAATAATGTGTTCTAATGCAGCTTTTTATTTTCTTAGCATTAGCTCTAATATTTTGCAGAGGGCTTGTTCTTACATTAATAGCATATCATGGCAGTTGTGAGGCTTCCTTATAGTATTTCATCACTTCTGACTTCTATTTCAAAGTTATTGATCTTTCTGGTAAGTTTTTCGTCACTTGTACAAACATCACCTAATGAATGCTTAGATGACTTTGCTAAATTATAACAGGTGGATGTTAAAACAACAGGACAACAGCCACCAAAAATTATTCACAGAAGTTCAGGTGCTTGAAAGCAACAGAAGGGCCACAAAATGCAGATGCCACAGATCAGCTACAGTGGCACCATGATGTGATAGCAACAAAAACACATTTCTCACTTCATGGGTCCTCCAAGTCTGGGATGAGTACTTTATTTTTTATTTGTTTTTTTGATGTGACCATTGTTTTAATTTTTTTTAATTTTAATTCCAGTATAGTTAACATATAGTGTTAAATTATTGTCAGGGGTAAAATATAGTGATTCAGCAATTCTACATATCACTCAGTGCTCATCAAGATAAGTGTACTTTAAATCCCCTACTCCTATTTCACCCATTCCTCAACCCACTTCCCCTCTGGTAACCATCGGTTCTCCATAGTTAAGAGTCTGTTTCTTGGTTTTTCCCTTTTTTTCATTGTTCATTTGTTTTGTTTTATAAGTTCCACATGTGAGCAAAATTACATGGCATTTGTTTTTCTCTGACCTACTTTGTTTAGCATCATACTCTTGAGCTCCATCCATGTCATTGCAAATGGCAATATTTCATTCATATTTAGGGCTGCATAATATTCCATTATATGTATCTGTACATGCACATATACACACCCATACACACACTACCTCTTCTTTATCCATTCATCTATCAATGGACACTTGGGCTGCTTCCATAATTTGGTTATTGTAAATAATGCTGCATTAAACACAGGGGTGTGTGTATCCTTTTGAATTAGTGTTTTTGGGTTTTTTAGGTAAATACCCTGTTGTATAATTACTGGATCATATGGTAATTCTATTTTTAATTTTTTATGGAACCTCCATACTGCTTTCCACAGCACCTTTGCATTCCCACTAACAGTGGGAGAGTTCCATTTTCTCCACATCCTTGCCAACACTCATTGCTTCTCTTTAGATTTTAGCCATTCTGACAACTGCAAGGTGATATTTCATCATCGTTTTGATTTACATTCTTCTGATGATGAATAATGTTGAGCATCGTTTCATGTGTCTGTTGGTCACCCGCATGTCTTCTTTGAAGAAATGTCTTCTATCCACTTTTAACTGGATTACTTGTTTTTTGGGTGTTGAGTTATATAAGTTCTTTATGTATTCTGGACACTAACCTTTTATCAGATATTTCATTTGCAAATATCTTCTCCCATTCAGTAGGTTGTCTTTTAGTTTGGTTATTTCTTTTGCTGTGCAGAATCTTTTTACTTTCATGTAGTCCCAATGGTTTATTTTTGCTTTTGTTTCCTTTGCCTCAGGAGACGTATCTAGAAAATGTTGCTATGGCCAATGTCAGAGAAATTATTGCCTGTTCTCTCTTCTAGGATTTTTATGGTTTCAGGTCTCACATTTAAGCCATTAATCCATATAGTTTGTATAGTTTGGGTAGTATAAACATTTTAATAGTATTTGTTCTTTCAATCCATGAGCGTGGAAAGTTTTTCCATTTCTTTGTGTCTTCTTCAATTTCTTTCATCAGTGTTTTATAGTTTTCAGAGTACAGGTCTTTCATCTCTTTGGTTAAGTGTATTCCTAGGTAACTTATGGATTTTGGTGCAATTGTAAATGGGACTGATTCCTTAATTTCTCTTTCTGCTACTTCATTATTAGGGTATAGAAATGCAACCTGGTTCTCTTTGTCGATTTTGTATCCTGTGACTTTATTAAATTTGTGTATCAGTTATAGCAAATTTTTGGTGAAGTCTTTCAAGTTTTCTATATACAGTATCATGTCATCTGCAAAGAGTGAATGTTTGACTTCTTCCTTACAAATGTGGCTGCTTTTAACTCCTTTTTGTCATCTGATTGCTGTGACTAGGACTTTCAGTACTATGTTGAATAAAAGTGGTGAGAGTGGACGTCCTTGTCTTGTTCCTGACCTTAAGGGAAAGGCTCTTTTTTTTTTTTTTTTTTTTTTTTTTACCATTGGGTATGATGTTCACTGTGGGTTTTCATATATGGCCTTTATTATGTTGAGGTATATTCCCTCTAAACTACTTTGTTAAGGGTTTTTGTCATGAATGAATGTTGTACTTCTTCAAATGCTTTCTCTGCATCTGTTGAAGTGATCATATGGTTTTTATCCTTACTTTGTTGATGTGATGTATTATGTTGATTGAATTTGTTTATACTGAACCACTTTGCAACCCAGGAATAATTCCCACTTGATTGTGGTAATTTTTTTAATGTACTGTTGAATTCATTTTGTTAGTATTTGTTGAGGATTTTTGCATCTATTTTCATCAGAGAAACTGGCTTGTAGTTCTTTTCTGCTGTGTCTTTATCTGGTTTTGGTATCAGGATAATGCTAGCCTCATAGAAAGAATCTGGAAGCTTTCCTTCCTCTTCTATTTTTTTGGAATAGTCTGAGAAGAATGGGTATCAAATCTTCTTTAAATCTTTGGTAGAATTTACCTGTGAAACCCTCTGGTCCTGGACTTTTGTGTGTTGGGAGTTTTTTGATTGTTGATTCAATTTCATTGCCTGTAAGAAGTCTATTCAAATGTTCTATTTCTTCCTGATTCAGTTTTAGACAGCTATATATTTCTAGGTATTTATCTACTTCTTCTATGTTGTCCAATTTGTCAACATATAATTTTTCATAATATGCTCTCATAATCCTTTGTATTCTGTGGTGTTGTTGATTGTTATTTCTCCTCTTTCATTTCTGATTTTGAGCCCTCTCTCTCTCTTTTTTTCATGAACCTAGCTAAAAGGTTATCAACTTCATTGTTCTTTTCAAAGAACCAGCTCCTGATTTCACTGATCTGTTCTATTGTATTTTTAGCCTCTATTTTTATTTCTGTTCTAATCTTTACCATTTTGGTGTTTTCTTTGTTCTTTGTGTGATGAGTACTTTGGTTTCCATTGTTGCTGCTGTTCATTTAGGGGGAGTTGTATTCCTTTACACTTTGTACATAAAGTGAAAATTAGTGTTTCTATGTTGCACTGTTTGAAGTTTGTCACTCGGATTCCCATGAAATGTATATGCCCTTAATCACAATGGCCTGACAGAGATGGCCAAGGGTGCTGAGATCATTCTGGTGTGATCTGCTCCCAGCATGAGCAATGCCATCTTCTATTCCTGCAGCTGCTCTTTCCCTTCCTCATGGGCTCGCCTCTGCTTTCTCTGTGTGCTCTCATCAGATGAGCAAACTAAATAAAAGCAATAATCCTACAAGATACATTGTGTCATGGGCTGCAGTCTGGAGCCAACGTCTTGCTTCTGACAGTTAAAGCAATCAATCCCCTAGGAATTAGTGGAAATTAGAGAGAAAAATGTATCCTTTCAAACACGTGACTATCATAAAATTATTAAAAAACAGCTAACCCCTTTCTAGTATAAATACAGCCAGCTTGACTTACTTTTTAAAAGAATGAAATCTCTGAATATATTTTGAATGAAAGTTTAGAATTATGATACAGAATAGTGTCAACTATTTGGTAACTAAAATTAGAATAAAACAGGCAGGATTCTAGAAGTTACATTTTAGGGAAGTTAGCATCTGCCTTTCCATTGATGTTGTACATTTTTTTTATGTTTATTTATTTATTTTGAGATAGAGAAGGGGTAGGGGTAGGGGAGGGACAGACAGAGAAAGAGAGAGAGAATCCCAAGCAAGCTCCATTCTGTGGGTGCAGAGCCTGACACAGGGCTCCATCTCACCAACTGTTAATCATGACCTGAGCCAAAATCAAGAGTCAAACACTTAACTGACTAAGCCAACTAAATGCGCCTGCATGTTTTTCTTTAGCAGTATTTCAAATAGTAGGAAAATACTTCTAACATTACTTAATCCAAGCATACTTCAAGCTGTAGGAAAAAGAAAGGTACTTACTAATAATCCTGACTGTCAAGATGTATAGTATGGATCTAACACTGAGTGATTCCTGAAATCCTAGACTTTTGGGAGTCTCTGATATCCAACTAAGGATATGCAACAAGAGTGTGTGGCAGAATAACTAGGAAACTATTAGTATGTTCTCATTGTATCTTTCTTTCCTCATTCCGCAAATAAGACTATTTTTGTGTTCCTTTGTCTCAGGGGTACTTGTGTTACAAGGCAGAAAGTTGAAGTTACCTGAAAAGGCCCTCTTCCTAGCTCTTGTTGAAAGCCAAAACTCTTTGAAGAGATTATGCTCCCTCACTCTCTAGGGTGTGAAGATAAAAAAGCTATTGTTCCTGCGTTGGGGGACTGGTAAACCAGTCAAAGTACCCACTAACAATTGGGGCTAGGACTGGGTGCTCCCTGAGAACATTTTCTAAAAGTCATATCTTTTCAGGGTGCCTGGGTAGCTCAGTCGGTTAAGCGACTGACTTCAGCTCAGGTCATGATCTCATGGTCCGTGGGTTCAAGCCCCATGTCAGGCTCTGTACTGACAGCTCAGAGCCTGGAGCCTGGGTTGGATTCTGTGTCTCCCTCCATCTCTAACCCTCCCCCACTCATGCGCTCTCTCTCTCTCTCTCTCTCAAGAATAAACATTAAAAAAAATAAAGATTATATTATAAAAGTCATATCTTTTCAAGTTTTTTCTTTAGGTTAAGAGGTTGACATGATTGCTATTAAGAAAGTGATGAAAAGATATTGTAGTAAACTTGTGAACTATTCCATGAAATGTTAACAGTCAGACACAGAGAGAAATAAGTCTCAGGAAGGAGCCTTTCCAGTTTGGATGATCCTTTTCCCCAGCAGACCTTGGAGGCAGAGGCCTCCACTGGGTGTAAGGAGCGCCGCTGAGAGCCTCAGCCCAGGTGCCTGCCCCTGGTGTTAGAACCTGGCCTTGCCTCCTAGTAGAGCTAAAAGAGGTTGTCCAGGACTGTAGTGTTTCTATGGAGAGCACTCTCAACTGAGTGTAGCATAGGAGCAGCTGAGACACCTGCCTTCAGGGAAACACAAGGGCTTGAACAATAAGTATCTCAGTAGCAATCAGGGCACTGATCATCAAAAGCTCCTCCTCATCTATTCTGGACTGGGCAAGCCCCCTCCCACTGTGAAACCTGGCAGCCTGGCAGAAACACAAGCACATTTTACAGCTATCTCCTTATGAGGCATCCTCTATGATTAACCCTGGCTATCTTTCCTAAGTGGGACTGGGGCCCTTATAACAGAATCTTAACATATCAAAAATGGTAAAACTAATTAATACTAGACAAAAGGCCACAGGCAAGCACAGTTTATAAATGTCAGATGTATCAAGTACTGGTGATGAGCTCTAAGCAGTATTTAAACTATATTATTAAATGATTAATTTGAGAACATTTGATGGTTACTCCTCAAGCATTTAGAGGAGCTCACTATGTGCCAAGTACTACACAAAATATTAATCCTTAAAGTATGAAAAAAAAATTGTTCCTCCCCTCAAGGAGTACCCCGTTTAGTCTGGGTAAGATAAGCCTAGAAAATGCTTTACAGAGGTATGCTATATTTCTATGTCAGCCTTATTGGTAGCAGAATGGCCCAAGATGAACAAAATCACTGACTTTTGGGGCTATAAGTGAATTTCTGGATTTTATTCAAACAATAATGGAAGAATACACTTCCTCTCTTGTTACAGTTTCAACCTTTTCACAACTTGTTTCAGCGAAACGGTCTTTTCTAGATTTAAGGGTTCATGGGTCTTTAAATGGATTTCAAGGAATCAGTGAAGTGGAGGAGAGACTTACCATATTTACGCTCCTTCCAAATAGTATGAAACTTGTCTCTGTGGAAAAAAATTAATTTTTGTCAAATTTTGTGGGTTTTTTAAATTTTTTAATGTTTATTTTTGAGAGACAGAGCATGAGCGGGGAGGGGCAGAGAGAGAGAGGGAGACAGAGAATCCAAAGCAGGTTCTAAGCTCTGAGCTGTCAGCACAGCACCCAATGTGGGGCTCGAACTCACCAACCGTGAGACCATAACCTGAACTGAAGTCAGACATTCAACCAACTAAGCCACCTAGGCGCCCCTGTCAAATTCTGTTTCTAGGGAATTCTTTCCTACCTCACAAGTGTAAAGCAACATGGGATATTACTATACTTCATCAGGTAGCAAATAGTCATCATCATCAAAGTGCCTTCATACTGATACATATTTCTACATGTAAGCTTCCACTGTAATTGTGAGCATCAATTCTAAGTACATGGCCTGACTTGGGTTGGAAAACATCAAAGAAAATAAAGTTGAAGAAATTGTGTTTCCTTGTGTTTAATCCCAAATGTGATGGACACAACAGAGTCGGGATCTTGAATCATGCTTTATCAATTAATTTGTCAAGAAATAAACGCTGGGACTTCCACAAGATGGCATATAGGAACTCACCTTCCACAGACACACCAAATCTATAGATACGTAGGGATCATTTCCCTATGAAACAGATCTGAAAATTAGGTGAACTGCTTCTCCAAATAAAATATAAAAAGACCACATCGAGATGAGTAGAAGAGGCAGAGACACAATCTCACCAAAACCCCACTCCCAAGGCAGCAATGCACAATAGGGAGTGATCTCACTAGTCCAGTGCTTCTCCCAGAAGAGTGAGTCAGTCCCTCACTGATGCCCCACATCAGGCACCCCAACCCCTGGGATCTGGACCAGAAAGATGAGCCCTGAAAACATCTGGCTTAGAAAACAAATGGGACTAAAATCCAAGGACTCAAAATGCTATAAGAAACAGAGATTCCCATTTTAAAGAGTTTGTATGTAGTCTCACTTGCCCCAAGACCAGGCAAAAAAAACAGCAATTTGAAAAGTGCCTGGACTACATGTGAAGGAAATTTATTTGCTGATCTAAAAGTATCTGCAAGACAGGCAGTTGAAACTCTCCCTAAAGACAGAAGCACTGGCAGATGACAACTTTCTACACTCTGCCTTCCTGGCTAGCACAGGTGAGCAAGCTCCAGTACGGCATCCTCCCTGCCCTGCTAAGACAGGAGGGGGTGAGCAGTCACCTTGATAAAACCATTGAGCATGGGTGGTTGTATTTCTCCCCCTCCCTAGCTTGGGCAGATAAGCACCAGTGATCATGGAGTTCTTCTACTCCCTAGATAAAGTCAGCAGTCATGGGGTTTGTGACACTCCCCTACTCCCTGACTGGGGCTGGCAAGCATAAGGGGTTGTGGCATTCTACTACCAGCCTAAAGCTGGTATACATGCACAAACAAGGCACTCTCCTGCTGCATTCTTAAAGCCTGAAAGTGCATGCAGTCAAGACATTTTCCCGCTGTCTTTCTGAAGCCAGTGAGTGTGCCCAGACCTCTATATTCTGCAGCTGTATAGCTAAACCCAGCAGGTACATACAGTCGACACAGGGGGCACTCCATGATCACCTAGTCCTTGAGGCCAAAGGGGCTTGGTTCCTGAACTCCACAGGAACATAGAAATTGGAAAGACAGTTCCTGGCATGTAACTACCCCCAGAGCACTGCACAGACAGCAGGCTGAGATACAACCTCAGTCTTCCTGTGAAAAACGGCCTATTTACTTAGCCTTGAACTTTAGCTTAAGGTTTAGACTTCAGACTTCCCACATATCTAAAGGCTATGGAAGCACTCTCAGAGAACATAAGAAGGGCAACACCATCCTGATACACCCTCTTGACTTCATGACAGCTCAGCAAAACTTCCCAGAAATGGATTTTTACACTATCCCAGAAAGGGATAGTTTTTGCAACTATCACCCAGGGAACATCTTCAGAACTCCTGGTCTGGAGCCCAGCAGGGATTACAAATGCAGCCCAACAGGACTGTATATATTTGCATACTTTAAAAGCTGCTGCCTGAAGGTCTGGCTTCCAATCATCCAGAAACTAGGTGCTAAATGAGATTCCTCCCCTTGGATCACTGACAGATCTTGGCACACCCTCAATAATGGGAACATGTCAAAAATAAATCAGATAGTTTAGACAATCACAAAGGTTTGAGAGGCAACCAAGAATTAGGACAAGGTTGAACAAGAAGGATCACCACCTACACAAAGCCACCCCTTCATGACTGAGAGAGGTAGCTGCTTTGCTTAATATATAGAAACAACACAGATAGTGCAGCAAAATGAGAATAGTGAAGCAAAATGAGGAAACAGAGAAATATGTTCCAAATAAAATAGCAAGTGGAAACCTCAGAAAAAGACCTTATTGATACAGAGATAAGTAATCTACCTGATAAAGAATTCAAAGTAATGGTCATAAAGAGCTCACCAAACTCAGAAGAAGAATCAATGAACACAGTGAGAACTTCAACAAAGAAAGAGAAAATACAAATACCAAACAGAAGTCACAGAGCTGAAGAATACAATAATTGAACTGAAAAATACACTAGAGGGGTTCAAGAGCAGACTGGATAAAGTAGAAGAATGGATCAAAGAAAAAAAATTTTTGAAAAGTAGATAGCTTAAGGGACTTCTGGGCCAACAACAAGTGAAACAATATTTGCATTATAGGGTTCCCAGAGAAAGAAAGAGAGAGAGAGAGAGAGAGAGAGAGAGAGAGAGAGAGAGAGAAGCAGAAAACTTATTTGAACAAGTGATAAATGAAAATTTCCTTAACAGACATCCAGGACCAGGAAACCCAGAATTCCAAACAAGATAAACCTAAAGAGAACTGCACCAAGACACATTATAATTAAAATGTCAAAAGTTAAAGAGAGACTCTTGCAAGAAGCAAGAGAAAAACAAAGTGTTACATACAAGGAAACCATACAAGGCTATCAGCAGATTTTTCAGCAGAAACTTTGCAGACCAGAAGGGAATGGCATGACATTTAAAGTGCTCAAAGGAAAAAAATGTCCAACCAATAATATTCTACCCAACAAGGTTATCATTAAGAATTGAAGAAGACATAGAGCTTTCTATACAAGCAAAAGCTAAAGGAGTTTATTAATACTAAACTTGTCTTGAAAGAAATATTAAAGGAACTTCTTTAAAATGGAAAAAATGGTACTAACAAATACCAAGAAAATATATAAAAATGAAAACCTCCCTGGAAAAAGGTAAATATACAGTAAGATGTGGATTAGTCACTTCTAAAGCTACTATGAACGTTAAAAGACAAAAGTAATATAATTAAATAAAATTATAATAATTAGTTAAGGGAAACATAAAATTAAAAGCTATAAAATATGACATCAAAAACACAAAATTGGGGAGCAGTGAAAATTTAGAACTTTGGAATATGTTCAACTATAGAAGTTACTATCTACTTAACATAGACTATTATGTTATGTTAAAATGATATATGGGAACTTCACAGTGACCACAAAGCAAAACCTTATAATATACACACAGGGAAAAATAAGAAAAGAATCTAAACATAGCACTAAAGAAAGTCATTAAATTGAAAGAGAAAAAAGAGAAAAAGAAAGGAACAGAGAGAAACTAAAACAAAGCCAGAAAATAATTAACAAATGCAACAAGTACATACCTATCAACAATTACTTTAAGTGTAAATGTACTAAATTCTCAAAAGACACAGAGTGGCTGAATAGATAAACAAACAAAAGACACACATATACCACCTATAAGAAACTCACTTCATGGGTGAAGAAGTCTAAAGTAAATAGACAGAAAAAGATATCCCATGTAAATGGAAATGAAAAGAAAGCCAGTATAGCTACCTGTATCAGACAAAATAGAGCTTAAAACAAAGCGTGTAATAAGAGGATCAATCCAGAAAAAGATATAACATTTATAAATATACACGCATCCAACATAGAAACACCAAAATATATAAATCAAATATAAACAGACATAAAGGGAGAAACTTACAGCAATATAATACCAGTAGAAGATTCTAAAACCCCATTTACCTCATTGGATCAATTGTACAGGCAGAATTAAATAAGGAAACATCAACCTTAAATAACATATTAGAACAAATGGATTTAATAGGCATATACAGAGCATTCCATCCAAAAGCAGCAGAACACACACTCATTTCGAGTACACATAGGACGTCTCCAGGATAGATCATGTGTTAGGTCACAAAACAAGTCTCAAGAATTCAAGAAGATTAAAATTGTATCAAGCACCCTTCTGACCATATCAGTATGAAACTAGAAATCAATTATAAGAAAAAAAAACTGGTGGGGCACCTGGATGGCTGTCAGTTGAGCATCCCACTTCAGCTCAGGTCATGATCTCATGGTTTGTGAGTTTGAGTCCTGTGTCACATTCTGTGCTGACAGCGCAGAGCCTGAAGCCTGCTTCAGGTTCTGTGTCTCCCTCTCTCTCTGCCCCTCCCCTCCTCGTGCTCTTTCTCTCTCTCAAAATTAAATAAACATTTAAAAAATGTAACTGAAAAATGACAATTACATGGATATTAAACATGTCCCTGAACAACTACTGAGTCACAGAAGAAATCAAAGGAGAAATTTTAAAAAAAATACCTAGAAACAAATGAAAACATAAATATTATATACCAAAAACCATGGGATACAGCAAAACTGGTTCAAAGAGAAAAGTTCATAGTAATATAGGCCTACCTTAAGAAACAAGAGAAATCTCAAATAAATAATTTAACTTTATACATAAAGGAACTAGAAAAAGAACAAATGAAACCCTAAGTTAGTATATCAGAGCAGATATAAATGAAATAGAGACTAAAAAGACAAAAGAAAGATCAATAAAATGAAGATATTTTTCTTTAAAAAGATAAATAAAATGAACAGTTGTCTCTTGAAAAGATAAACAAAATATACAAACATTCAGCTAGCTTCACCAAGAAAAAAAGAAAAGGGACTCAAGTAAATAAAATCAGAAATGAAAGGGGGGAAGTTACAACTGATACCAGAGAAATATAAAGGATCATAAGAGACTACTATGAACCATTATATGCAAACATATTTGATAACCTGGAACAACTGGATAAATTCCTAGAAACTTACAACCTCCCAAGACTGAATCAGGAAGAAATAGATCTATTGCAAATAAGGAATTGAATCAGTAATCAAAAATCTCCTAACATCCAGGATCAAATGGCTTCACTGCTGGATTCCATCAAACATTCAAAGATTTAATACCTCTCCTTCTCAAACCTTTCCAAAAAATTGAAGAGGAGGGGATACATCTAAACTCATTTTATGAGGCCAGCATTACTCTGATACTAAAACGAAACAAGGACCACAAAAGAAAAATCACAGGCCAATACCCCTTATGAACATAGATGCAAAACTCCTCAACAAAATATTAGCAAACAAATTTCACCAATACATTAAAAGAATCATACACCATGATGAACTGGGATTTATTCCAGGGATGAAAAGATGTTTCAACATCTGCAAATCAATCAACATGATACACACTAGCAAAATGAAATATAAAAATCAGGAACATCTCAAAAGATATAGGACAAGCAGTTGATAAAATTCAACACACATTTATGATAAAAATTCTCAACAAAGTGGATACAGACAGAATGTACCTCAACATAACAAAGGCCATTTATGACAAAGACACAGCTAATATTATGATCAACAGAGAAAAGAAATAGTCATGAAGAGCTAAAAAATGCTACAAACGGGGTGCAAAATAAAATGGAGGCGACCACAGCTTGGACTGAAGAGGCAGAGGAGAGAATAGGTGAATTAGAAGATAAAATTATGGAAAAAGAGGAAGCTGACAAAAAGAGAGGTACAAAAATCCAGCAGTATGAGGGGAGAATTAGAGAACTAAGTGATGCAATCAAATGGAACAATATCTGTATCATAGGAATTCCAGAAGAAGAAGAGAGAGAGAAAGGGGCTAAAGGTGTACTTGAACAAATCATAGCTGTGAACTTCCCTGATCTGGGGAAGGAAAAAGGCATTGAAATCCAAGAGGCACAGAGAACTCCCTTCAGACATAACTTGAATCGACCTTCTGCATTACATATCATAGTGAAACTGGCAAAATACAAGGATAAAAAGAAAATTCTGAAAGCAGCTAGGGATAAATACGCTCTAACTTTTAAAGGGAGACCCATAAGACGAGTGGCAGACCTATCTACTGAAACTTGGCAGGCCAGAAAGGAATGGAAGGAAACCTTCAATGTGATGAACAGAAAAAATATGCAGCCGAGAATCCTTTATCCAGCAAGTCTGTCATTCAGAATAGAAGGAGAGATAAAGGTTTTCCCAAACAAACAAAAACTGAAGGAATTCAACACCACTAAACCAGCCCTACAAGAGATCCCAAGAGGGATTCTGTGAGTGAAATGTTGCAAGGATCACAAAGAACCAGAGACATCATTACAAGCATGAAACCTACAGACGTCACAATGACTCTAAATCCATATCTTTCTATAATAACACTGAATGTAAATGTACTAAATGCTCCAACCAAAAGACACAGGGTATCAGAATGGATAAAAAAACAAGACCCATCTATTTGCTGTCTACAAGAGACTCATTTTAGACCTGAGGACACGTTTAGATTGAAAGTGAGGGGATGGAGAACTATCTATCATGCTACTGGAAGTCAAAAGAAAGCTGGAGTAGCCATACTTATATCAGACAAACTAGACTTTAACTTAAAGGCTGTAACAAGAGATGAAGAAGGGCATTATATAATAATTACAGGGTCAATCCATCAGGAAGAGCTAACAATTATAAATGTTTATGCGCCGAATACAGGAGTCCCCAAATATATAAAACAATCACAAACATAAGCAACCTTGTTCATAAGAATGTGATAATTGCAGGGGACTTTAATACCCCACTTACAGCAATGGATAGGTCATCTAGACACACGGTCAATAAAGAAACAAGGGCCTTGAATGATACATTGGATCAGATGGACCTGACAGATATATTTAGAACTCTGCATCCCAAAGCAACAGATAATGCTTTCTTCTCGAGTGCATATGGAACATTCTCCAAGACTGATCACATACTGGGTCACAAAACAGCCATTCATAACTATAAAAGAATTGAGATCATACCATGCACACTTTCAGACCACAATGCTATGAAACTTGAACATCAACCACAGGAAAAAGTCTGGAAAACCTCCAAAAGCATGGAGGTTAAAGAACACCCTACTAAAGAATGAATGGGTCAACCAGACAATTAGAGAAGAAATTAAAAAATATATGGAAACAAACGAAAATGAAAATACAACAATCCAAACCCTTTGGGATGCAGCAAAGGCAGTCCTGAGAGGAAAATACATTGCAATCCAGGCCTAGCTCAAGAAACGAGAAAAAATCCCAAACACAAAATCTTAACAGCACACCTAAAGGAAATAGAAGCAGAACAGCAAAGGCACCCCAAACCCAGCAGAAGAAGAGAAATAATAAAGATCAGAGCAGAAATAAACAATATAGAATCTAAAAAAAAAAAAAAACTATACAGCAGATCAATGAAACCAAGAGTTGGTTTTTTGAAAAAACAGACAAAATTGATAAACCTCTAGCCAGGCTTCTCAAAAAGAAAAGGGAGATGACCCAAATAGATAAAATCATGAATGAAAATGGAATTATTACAACCAATCCCTCAGAAATACAAGCAATTATCAGGGAATACTGTGAAAATTATATGCCAACAAATTGGACAACCTGGAAGAAATGGACAAATTCCTAACACCACACACTTCCAAAACTCAAACAGGAAGAAATAGAAAACTTGAACAGACCCATAATCAGCAAAGGAATTGAATCAGTTATCAAAAATCTCCCAACAAATAAGAGTCCAGGACCAGATGGCTTCCCTGGGGAATTCTACCAGACATTTAAAGCAGAGATAAAACCTATCCTTCTCCAGCTGTTCAAAAAATAGAAAGGGAAGGAATACTTCCAGACTCATTCTATAAAGCCAGCATTACTTTGCTTCCTAAACCAGACAGAGACCCAGCAAAAAAAGAGAACTACAGGCCAATATCCCTGATGAATATGGATACAAAAATTCTCAACAAGATACTAGCAAATCGAATTCAACACCATATAAAAAGAATTATTCACCATGATCAAATAGAATTCATTCCTGGGCTGCAGAGCTGGTTCAACATTCGCAAATCAATCAGTGTGATACATCACATTAATAAAAGAAAAGATAAGAACCATATGATCCTGTCAATCGATGCAGAAAAAGCATTTGACAAAATTCAGTATCTTTCTTAATAAACCCCCCCCCCCGAGAAAGTTGGGATAGAAGGAGCACAGTTAAACATCACAAAACCATTTATGAAAAGCCCACAGCTAATATCATCCTCAATGGGGAAAAACTGAGAGCTTTCCCCCTGAGATCAGGAACATAACAGGGATGTCCACTCTACCGCTGTTATTTAACATAGTGTTGGAAGTTCTAGCAACAGCAATCAGACAACAAAACAAAATCAAAGGCATCAAAATTGGCAAAGATGAAGTCAAGTTTTCACTTTTTGCAGATGACATGATATTATACATGGAAAACCCAACAGACTCCACCAAAAGTCTGCTAGAACTGATACATGAATTCAGCAAAGTCTTAGGATACAAAATCAATGTACAGAAATCAGTTGCATTCTTATACACTAGCAATGAAGTAACAGAAAGACAAATGAAGAAACTCATCCCATTGACAACTGCACCAAGAATCATAAAATACCTAGGAATAAGCCTAACCAAAGATGTCAAAGGTCTATATGCTGAAAACTATAGAAAGCTTATGAAGGAAGTTGAAGAAGACACAAAGAAATGGAAAAACATTCCATGCTTATGGATTGGAAGAATAAATATTGTTAAAATGTCAATATTACCCAAAGCTACCTACACATTCAATGCAATCCCAATCAAAATTGCACCAGCATTCTTCTCGAAGCTAGAACAAGCAATCCTAAAATTTGTATGGAACCACAAAAGACACCGAATAGCCAAAGTAATTTTGAAGAAGAAGACCAAAGCAGGAGGCATCACAATCCCAGACTTTAACCTCTACTACAAAGCTGTAATCATCAAGACAGCATGGTATTGGCACAAAAACAGACACAGAGACCATGGGAATAGAACAGAGACTCCAGAATTGGACCCATAAAAGTATGGCCAACTAATCTTTGACAAAGCAGGAAAGAATATCCAATGGAAAAAAGACAGTCTCTTTGACAAACAGTGCTGGGAGAACTGGACAGCAACATGCAGAAGAATGAAACGAGACCACTTTCTTAAACCATTAACAAAAATAAACTCAAAATGGATAAAGGACCTGAATGTGAGACAGGAAACCATCAAAACCCTAGAGGAGAAAGCAGGAAAAAACCTCTCTGACCTCAGTCGCAGCAATTTCTTACTTGACACATTTCCAAAGGCAAGGGAATTAAAAGCAAAAATGAACTATTGGTATCTCATGAAGATAAAAAGCTTCTGCACTGCAAAGGAAACAATCAACAAAACTAAAAGGCAACTGATGGAATGGGAAAAGATGTTTGCAAATGGCATATCGGACAAAGGGCTAGTATCCAAAATCTATAAAGAACTCACCAAACTCCACACCCGAAAAACAAATAATCCAGTGAAGAAATGGGCAGAAAACATGAATAGACACTTCTCTAAAGAAGACATCCAGATGGCCAACAGGCACATGAAAAGATGCTCAACGTCACTCCTCATCAGGGAAATACAAATCAAAACCACACCAAGATATCACCTCACGCCAGTCAGAGTGGCTAAAATGAACAAATCAGGAGACTACAGATGCTGGAGAGGATATGGAGAAACAGGAACCCTCTTGCACTGTTGTTGGGAATGCAAACTGTTGCAGCCACTCTGGAAAACAGTGTGGAGGTTCCTCAAAAAATTAAAAATAGATAATACCCTATCACCCAGCAATAGCACTGCTAGGAATTTACCCAAGGGATACAGGAGTGCTGATGCATAGGGGCACTTGTACCCCAATGTTTATAGCAGCACTTTCAACAATAGCCAAATTATGGAAAGAGCCTAAATGTCCGTCAAGTGATGAATGGATAAACAAGATGTGGTTTACATACACAATGGAATACTACTTGGCAATGAGGAAGAATGAAATATGGTCTTTTGCAGCAACGTGGATGTAACTGGAGAGTGTTATGCTAAGTGAAATAAGTCATACAGAGAAAGACAGATATCGTATGTTTTCACTCCTATGTGGATCTTGAGAAACTTAATAGAAGACCATGGGGGAGGGGAAGGGGGAAAAAAAAGTTAGAGAGGGAGGGAGCCAAGCCATAAAAGACTCTTAAATACTGAGAACAAACTGAGGGTTGATGGGGGGTGGGAGGGAGGGGAAAGTGGGTGATGGGTATTGAGGAGGGCACCTGTTGGGATGAGCACTGGGTGTTGTATGGAAACCAATTTGACAATAAATTTCATATTAAAAAAAAACAATCTAGAGATTCTATGTAATACCTATCAAAATTTCAGCAGCATTTTTCACTGAACTAGATAAAATAATTCTAAAATGTATATGTAACCTCAAAAATCCCTGAATAGCCAAAACAATCTTGATAAGGGAGAGCAAAGCCAGAGGTATCATGCTCCTTGATTTCAAACTATACTACAAAGCTACAGTAATCAAAATAATATGGTAGTGGCACACAAACACAAAGATCAATGGAATAGGATAGAGAACACAAAAGTAAGCCCATATATATATGGTCAATTAATTTTTTAAAAAGGAGGCAAGAATATACAATGGGGAAAGAACAATCTCTTTAGTAAATGGTGCTGGGAAAATTGGACAGCTCCAGCAAAAGTGCTGGTGTAACTTGGCCACTATGTTACACCATCTATAAAAATCAACTCCAAATGGATTGAAGACTTAATTATAAGACCTGAAACCATACAACCTTAGAAGAAAACATAGACGGTAAGCTCCTTTACATTGATTTTGGTGATTTTTTTTAACCTGATTCCAAAAGCATGGGAAATAAAAACCAAAACTAACAAATGGGGCTACATCAAACCAAAAAGTTTCTACACATTCAAGGAAACCATCAACAAAATGAAAAGGCAACCTGATAAATGGGAGAAGATATTTGCAAATCATATATTCAGTAAGGGGTTAGTATTCAAAATATATAAAGAACTCATATAACTCAATAATAAAAAAAATCCCATTTAAAAATGGGAAGAGGATCTGAATACACATTCTTCCAAAGATGTACATATGGCCAACAAGCAGATGAAAAGCTGGTCAATATCACTAATCATCAGGGAAATGCAAACGAAAACTACAATGAAATATCATCTTACACCTGTTACAATGTTTACTATCAGAAAGAAAAGAGACAAATGGTAGCGAGAATATGGAGAAAAGGGCACCCCTGTACACTGTTGGTGGAGGTTTAAATTGGTTGTCATTATGAAAAAGAGTATGGAGTTTCCTCAAAAAAATTTAAAATGGGACTACCATGTGATCAGCAATTCCACTACTGGGTTTCTATCTGAAGAAAACAAAAACACTAATAGGAAAAGATATGCATCCCTATGTTCATTGCAGCATTATTTATAATAGCCATGATATGGAAACAACCTAGGTGTCCATCAATGGATGAATGGATGAAGAAGATGTGGTATATACATACAATGGAATACCGGTCAGCCAATGAAATTGAATGAAATCTTTTCATTTGCAACAACATGAACGGATCTAGAGGCTGTTATGCTAAGTGAACTTTGTGAGACAAAGAAAGACAAATACTGTACGATTTCACTTACATGTGGAATCTACAAAACACAAAACAAACAAAACATAATAAAACCTAGACTCATAGATACAGAGAACAGATTAGCAATTGCCAGAGGGAGTGGGGTTGGGAGGGATGAAATGGGTGAAAGGGGTCAAGAGGTACAAAGTTCCAGTTATAAAACAAATACGTCAATGGGATATAATGTACAGCATGGTAAATGTAGTTAATAACGTTGTGTTAACTTTGTATGATGACAGATGGTAACTAGATTTATTGTGGTGGTTGTTTCACAGTGCATACAAATGTCAAATCACTATGCTGTACACCTGAAACAAATAAACATTTGACCCTTGAACATGGGTTTAAACTGCAAAGGTCCATTTATACAAGGATTTTTTATAGTAAAGTACTATAAATGTAACTTCCTCTTCCTTGTAACTTTCTTAATAACATTTTCTTCATTCTAGGTAACTTCATTGTAAGAATATAATATATAATACATATGACATGTTATATGTATTATACATATATACATACAACATGTTATGTGTATATATGTATAATACATATAACATATAAAATATGTGTTAATCAACAGTTTCTGTTATTAACATAAGGCTTCCAGTCAATAGTAGGTTATTAGTAACTAAGTTTTCAGGAAGTCAAAAGTTATACACAGATTTTCGACTGCACAGGGGTCAGCACCCCACAGCCCCCATATTGTTCAAGAGTCAAGTGTAATATCATATATCAATTACACTTCAATTTAAAAAAGAAAGAAATGCTGGAGTTCACTGGCTTTCTAAAGTACAGGTGTTGAAGCAATTAATTAACTTCGGGCAGAAAGTTTTACCTTGCTTAAACGACTAGAAAAGTCCATTCTCGGACTGATTTGACAAAGGGTTCCACTCATGACTTGAGGGACTTGAGTGACATCTTGGGCCACCTGAATGAGCCATAACTCTTGACTCAAGGTCCAGCAGATTCCATTACGGATGCTGTTGAAAAAACTTAGTCTCCTGACCAGGCTACCATTGTGGAGAGGTGTCTGGAGAAAGACAGGCATCTGGAAGCCAGAGCCAAGATTGAAAAGGCTTTGCTGGTTCTTGTGCAGGTTCCAATGGGCAGACAAAAAAAACCCTGAAAAATATTTCTGTTGGGTGACTTTAAAATTAAAATGCATGGTCCTGATTCTTTCATATGACAAAGACAACATTAATGATTCAGGCATTGACAAAGTTGATCTCATTAAATTGAAGACAAATAAAATAATATTACATGATTTCAACTCAAAGTGTTTTTAGAGAATTTTGTATTCCTTGATGTAAGCCTATCCTCATCCATCAGAATAACCTCTGAAAACTCTAACTCTTCTGTTAGCAAATACTACAGTAAGTAGAATTTGCTCTTTGTTACTACTAAAGCGAAAAGTCTAAACTGATTGGATGTGAAAGATATTTGCATTATCATGTAAAAAAAACACTCTATAATTTTAATCTCTTGTTCTAACCAAGCAACAGCAATCTTATGAAACTCACTTTTTTAAATATTTATTTATTTCGGGAAGAGCGCAAGTGGGGGAGGGGCAGAGAAAGGAAAACAGAAGATCTGAAGCAGGCTCTGCCCTAACAGGCTGACAGCTGTGAGCCCAAAGTGAGGCTCAAACACAAGAACTGAGAGATCATGACCTGAGCCAAAGTTGGACGCTTAACCGACTGAGCCACCCAGGTGCCCCTTATGAAACTCACTTTTGAACTAAATTACATTTTATTTTTATTTGCACATTATGACTTACTAAGGTTTTTCAGGAAATGGCTACTAATTTTTGCATGCAAATTGAGATTAAAAGAATTACAAAGACTTTTTAAGTATTGTTTTAACATTCTAACTATGTGAAAGATATGTTTGCAATGCAGCAAAATAAACCGTATGCGGAAAACGTGTGTAACATGTTTATGTGCATTTTTCTGGAGAAGGCATCTATAGCTTCTATCACATTCCTGATAGGATAGGATCAAGAATCAATGACCTAGTGAGGCACCTGGGTATCTCAGTTGGTTAAGTGTCTGACCCTTGATTTTGACTCAGGTCATGACCTCATGGTTTGGTTTGTGAGGCTGAGCCCCACATTGGGCTCTGTGTTGTTAGCACAGAGCCTGCTTGGGGTTCTCTCTCTCCCCCTCTCTGTCCCTCCCCACTCGCCCTCCCCCCCCCAAAATAAATAAATAAATAAACTTCAAAAAAATCACTGACCTAGTGAAATGCATATTTTCTGATGGGCTCTGAATTAGTAGAGAGAGCAAACCCAAAGTCATATTTGGTGGCATATCATAATATAGTGGACAATGTCACCAAATGTCACCAATGTCACCATATGCCACCAAATATGACTTTGGGTTTGCTCTTTCTACTAATTCAGAGCCCATCAGAAAATATACATTTCACTAGGTCAGTGATTTTTTTCCCATATAACACCCAGTGCTCATCCCAACAGGTGCCCTCCTCAATGCCCATCACCTACTTTCCCCTCCCTCCCACCCCCCATCAACCCTCAGTTTGTTCTCAGTATTTAAGAGGCTCTTATGGTTTGCCTCCTTCCCTCTCTATAACTTTTTTCCCCCTTCTCCTCCCTGCTGGTCTTCTATTACGTTTCTCAGGATCCACTTAAGAGTGAAAACATACGGTATCTGTCTTTCTCTGTATGACTTATTTCACTTAGCATTACACTATCCAGTTCCATCCACGTTGCTGCAAAAGACCATATTTCATTCTTCCTCATTGCCAAGTAGTATTCCATTGTGTATGTAAACCACATCTTGTTTATCCATTCATCACTTGACGGAAATTTGGGCTCTTTCCATAATTTGGCTATTGTTGAAAGTGCTGCCATAAAATTGGGGTGCAAGTGCCCCTATGCATCAGCACTCCTGTATCCCTTGGGTAAATTCCTAGCAGTGCTATTGCTGGGTCATAGGGTATATCTACTTTTAATTTTTTGAGGAACCTCCACACTGTTTTCCAGAGTGGCTGCAACAGTTTGCATTCCCACCAACAGTCCAAGAGGGTTCCCGTTTCTTAGAGTGGACTTTTTTTTATCAACAGTCTATGGATCTAGGTTAAAATGAAGTTCTTATTCTTTTCTTTTCCTTCATAGTGCTCAAAGTCCATGTCCGTATCTCTGAGGCACAAGGCAATTCTAGCAGTCCTAACCCTGAAATCCATGGGATACTCATTAGGGATCTTATGATAGCAAAATGTATTTAAAATAATTAACCTTTGAACCAAATATTAGAGCATAAGAATACATTGCCATTCAGTTCTCCAGAAGACTCATAGCCAATAAAGAAAAAGAAAGACTTAAAGGAAATAAGGACAGATGAAGTCAAACACAGAGAAGACATTCAGGACAACTTTCCCAGAGGACCAAATACATATACACATAGACCAGGGGCATGCTGTGTGTGTGTGTGTGTGTGTGTGTGTGTGTGTGTGCGCGTGCGCACCTATATTTGTATGAGCATGTGAAATGAGCAAACAGCAGTGATTTCTTCCAGCCGAATGCATATCTTTGAAAGTGGAGAGTCAGCCCTGGTGATGCTAATGGAGTGGAACATAAATATTGGCAAGCTAGTTGTCAAATAGAGGCTTTTAAAGGTTGGAATTTTTCAAGGGAAATGTTAACTGCAGTTAAAGGGCCAAAGTGGTCTTAACCTGATCTCAGAATCTAGAATTTCACTTGAAGTTCTAAACACCCAGGACTGTTATGCTAAATTTAGCCTTCCCAGCTCTGCAAATGGCATTTTGGAACGTTTGGTCCATAACGATAAATCACCACACTTGCTGAATATGGGGTTAGAAGGGGACTAGCGGGTATAACCAATTAATATATCAGCCTCCCAAGCATTTCTGGAGCAGAGGTGAGGGTGCAGGTCAATAATGAACTGTTTTGCCACATTTCAAATAGCAAGTGCTCTCACCCCTAGCCAGACCTCCCACCCTCCCCCGCCCTACACACCCAGCATGTCTTTGCTTCTCACCACTGCCACAGTTCCAGATCACACCCATCCCCCAAATCAGCTCAGTTTTTACCTTCCTGAGACTTTCTTTCCCATCTCCCCACAACCACATTGATCTCTACCTTCTCTAAGTTCCTGTATATCTTTTATTCTCAATCCTGCTCACTAGCTAACCCAGGTTGCTATCTTTCCTATAATAGCAGCTAATAACACTTACTTGAATTTTTACTATGTGCCAGTCACTATGCTAAATGCTTTACAGGAATGACCTCATTTAATCCTCACAGCAACCCCATGATACAGTTTTTATTATCATTCACAGAAAAGAAATGTTCATATGAAGAAACTAAGGCTTAGAGAGGTAAAGTAACGTTCCCAGGGTCCACAACTAATAAATAGCGGGACATGCAATCAACCAGGTTGCCTGGCTCAAAGCCTGCCCTCTTAATGGTAAAATGTATAGCTGCTGTATATGTGCATATACTATCTACCCAGCTACATTTTAAGCTCCTCAGGGCACCTGTATCACATTTCCTTCATGTGAACCACAGAGCTGGCATTATGTTACACCCATAATCAATCAATACTTATTGAGGGAGTAAATGAATTAATAAGTGAATTTTAAAAATCAATGCATCAGCTGCAAAACCTAACAAATTTAATTGACTTGGACCTCCAAACAGCATGCAGAATCAGGAAAAAAATGTTCTTGTTACTACATTTGGCAGTAGAAAGCAGATAAATTGCTGACTTGCTCCCCTGTGCTCAGCCCAGAATTGGAGCTGGGGAATAGGTCTCTGTGAACAATCATGACATCCCTCATCTTTGTCCCTGGAAGCCCTCCAACCCCTCAAGTCTATCCAGATCCTCAGAATCCACAAGGTTCACTGGAAGAGAAAAGAATAGCACAGAGGTTTGCCAGTGCCGAAATCAATTCTTCCCTAGACCCAACACTCCCCACATCCATATATTCATTCATATACACTCAGAGAAAGATGATTCTAGTTAGTTTACTTCAATAAATGTTTGTTGAGCAACTAACCCAGGTAGTCACAAACTTGGCTACACATCACAATCATCTGCAAGATCTGAAAAATTGCTGAGGTCTGGGCCCTACCCCAAAGCAATGGACTCAGAGCTCAGGCACTGCGATGCATTAACAATCACCTATGCAATTCTGATGTGCAGCTGGGGTAAAGAACCACTAAAATCCATGCCAGGCACTGGATGCCAGGAGCTGAGTCACAGAGATGTGAGTGTGAATAGGGAAGTTTGCAGAATAGGAGAGTCACAAAAACAATTAAAAACATCATGAAAAATTAATTGTAATGAACACACCACGAAGGACGCAAACAGCAATAACCACAGTCCACCATGGGATGTCAGAGGAGGGTTTCCTGCCCTCACCAGAAATTTTTGAGTTGGCAGGAGTGGAGGATACAGATGAATGAGGGAGATGTATTTACATAACGAGATGCTGGGTTGGGTTAGAGGTGTCAGGTTGAAATGTAAGCTTTCAAGAGTAGAAGGTTAGACCTCCATAAGCTCTGATGTCCTCCTTCTGCATATTTCCAAATGCTCCCAATCTCTGGCAGCAGCTATCACTGCATTTCAGAGACCCCTGAATTCCTCTGAATCTCTCTGAATCTCATACACGGAATGGAAATAGCAATTATTAAGCATTAGTCCTTGAGATTTAACATCAGATTTTAAACTTTTGGGAACTTTTAATGAGCCATCAGTAGATATTGAGAGATTTTGCCCTAAATTTGTTCATCTGTAAAATAACCATAATAATCCATACTTTTCCACAGATTATGAGGATTCATGTATTCACTCAATAAACATTTATTGAGCCCCTCTGTATTCCTGGCAAGGTACAGAGATATAATGATGAACAACCGCAGAGCCAGACCCTGTTCTTGTGGACCTCATAGTCTAGCAAGGAAATAATCACACAAATCCATGTGTAATTACCTACAGAGTGCTGTGAAGGAAACATGTATCCCTTAATGCCATGAGAGTACCTAATAGGGAAACCTGGCCTGGTCTAGGGAGTCAGGAAAGGCATCCTCCCAAAAAAGTAGCACTTAGGCTGAGATCTGAAAGATGTCTAAAAGCCAAGGCGATGAAGAAAGAAGAAGAGAAACCAAGCAGGGGGACGCCTGGGTAAAGACTCTGTGGCAGAAATGAACCCAGTGCAGGGATTAAGCAAAAGCAGGCTGGTGTGCCTGCAGCACAGAGAACAAAGGGATAGTGTGCAACACAAACTGTGAAGGCAGTGGGGGCCCTGCCAGCCACATCCTTATACCAAGAGCAGAGGAAGTCACTGGGAGGCTTCCAGCCTGTTACATGATCAGACATGAATTTTAAGAAGCCCCTCTGGCTGCTAAGTGGAGAATGGATTGGAGGGGTAAGAGTAGACCTGGATGAACCAGTTAGGTTGTTGCTGAAGTGATCCAGACCAGATGTGGCCATGTTTATAGTCTTGAACATACAAAGTTTGGGGTTCCAGGTGCAAAAGAGAATTGAATTTGAGATAGCCTGTGGCCCATAAATGGTCACTATTTAATTAATGCTATATAGATATTCAGGTATATAGAAACAAGGCTATTATTTGGAAAGGGAAATAGGTTGCTTTTGACACTTTAACCTAGGTAAGCAGTGTCAATTCCACCTTCCTTAGACCATCATTTTGAGTGAGGCCATCCATCAGGGCAAGAAGGTTGAGCCAAGAGCTCCAGACGCCCCTTCAGAATGTCCTTGGTAAGTAGCAGGTTGACCCTGGGAAGGAGCCAATGAACCAAGCCACATTTCTTACCCTGGGACAGATGCAGAGATGTTGCCTTCAAGTTCAAGAAGAAGGAATTTGCCTCCATGTAGCTAGAATTATAATTCCAAACCTACTCAGGAATAACAAATTCCGAACTCAGAAAGCTTTGGTCCTGGCTGAAGAAGATGAGGGGGGTTAAAGGCCACCATCCCTGGTCCAGAGGGATTTCTGTTGGAAATCCTAATTAATGAGAGTTCCTAAGGTCATAATGTAGGCAAGCCACGTACAATCAAACAGCCAGTCCCAAAAGGGGCAACCAGGGACCTGTTTCTCTTACAAACTGGCCAATCTCTTTATAATAAACTTTACATTCTTAGGTAGGTAATTCTATAAGGTTGTAGATGGAGGCACCCACGCCCCACAGGGGGTTCATTGCATGGGAGCTGTCAGCAGAGGAAGATAGAGAGCCCAGAGGCTCTTGATACAGTCACCATGGCAACCAACCCAAATCTGGTCCATTTTATTCACAGACAAAAAACCCAGTTCAGTGAACACTGTAGGAATGTAGGAGCAGTTTAGATTAACCAGGCTATCTTCTGGCCCCAAGCAATCTGCAGGATAAGACCTTGCATTAGGCAAAGGTCTTCACTGTGACAAAGCAGAGGATTTGTTAAGCTTTTTGGATCTCAGTGGGCCCATTTAACTTCTAGTGTGGGATAAAAAATTACTCTTCTCCAGACAGGTGGCCTAAAGTTTCACATGAACTCAGTTTGAAGTGGTAATGGTCATACCACAATAAACAATCCTTCCATACCCATTTTCTTCTTCATCACGTGGGAAGTCAGGAAACTATACAATAAGCAGCTTGTGATCTCTGACTTACCAGATAAGAAAATAGATCACATTTTACAAATATGGAAATATGTCCTGGAATCGGCTTGAGTATTAACATATAATTCACATGTGTGGTGTCCCATTTTTTCCTTGGTAATGAGAACAAACAATGTCTCTGAGAACTGAACTAGGAGAAGCAGCAAGAGTCTTTTCAAGTAAACATTCAAATCATTCATTCACTCATTTAATTTCATTTATATTTATTGAAAACCTACTCTGTGCCATAGGGCTACAAAAATGACTAAACCAGGACTCTATTCACAGTTCAATGAGGTAAAAGAACTTGATTTAAAATAAATAATAAATAAAAGATGCAAATGTGTTAGCACTGTGTAAGGCAAAGTAAACTGCAATGGCTCAAATAAAATGGAAGCTAAATCTTGCTTGTGCAATAGTCCCAGACACAGGGTCCCCCACCATACTGACAAGAGAGTCCACCATCTTCATTATGTGGCTGCCATGATAGTCTGGTTGCTGTTCTATGGGAGCTCTCATGGACCAGACTTGGACGTGGCACATATCACTTCCACTCACATGCATTGGAGAGAGGTTAACCACATCTCCACATCTTTTTGTAAGGAACCTGGGAAATGTAGTTCATGGCAGCTCCTGTGTGCAGTGCTATGATCCTATTGCCAAGGAAGAGGAAGAGAGCAGAATTTGGAAAACGAGTCCTCCTGACATTAACAAAGACATAAACGAAGTTTTCTAGAAACAGAGAAGAGAACCTAGGAAATACATATCATACTCAAAAATATTTCAAATATCTATGAAAGAAAGATTTAACTTTACTTGTAATTCAGTAAGTGCTAATTATAGCAACAATGAAGTATCACTTTCCCCTCTTAAGTTTCAAAAAATAACAGTGGTTATTATTGCCAAGGGTCCAATAAAAAGAGGTACTTATAACTACCGAAAGCACTAATTAGTACAATCTCTCTAAAGGGCAGTTTGAAAGTATGCACATAGCAGATTTTTTTCAAAGTCACAACAATAAAGGAAATCAGGTATATAATCCTGTAACCTCCTTCATTAATCTATATTTTAACCTGGATTCTGAGCCTACTTCCTACTTCATTCAGGAGGGAAAAATTACACCTGTCAGTTCAAGGTACTACTGACTTTCAATTTAAAACTCAACTCTTTGGGGGCTCCTGGGTGGCTCAGTCAGTTGGGTGTCCGACTTCTGTTCAGGTCGTGATCTCACCGTCCGTAAGTTTGAGCCCTGCATCAGACTCTCTGCTGGCAGCTCAGAGCCTGGAGCCTACTTCAGTTTCTGTGTCTCCTTCTCTCTCTGCCCCTCCCCCACTAGCGCGTGCTCGCTCTCGCTCTCTCTCTCTCTCTCTCTCTCTCTCTCTCAAAAATAAAATAAAACAAAAATAAAACAAACATAAAACTCAACTCTTTGGAAGGAAAAATTCATCAAATTCAGGATTCCCTCTACAGGTGGCCTCCAAACTGGAAATAGGTTCTCCACTGAGGCCTCCTGCCCTGGCACTACCTAGATTTTAGAATTTCAACCTCCAGAACTCTAATAGAATAAATTTGTGTTGTTTTAAGCTACTAAGTTTGTAGTATTTTGTTACAGCAGTAGAAGGAAACTAGTGGCCCTTTCCTTTGCTCCCCCAGAACCCTCTCACCCAGCATATTGATCCTACAGCACAGACTAATATGCTACAGGAATTTGGAGCTAGGAGTAAACAGTGCAGCCTAACCTGTTTGGGGAGACATTCTCAGGTAGAGCTTGAGCCAGACCTGTCAGATCTGAATTTGCTGAGTTGAGAATAGACATTTGGACCACAAACAGTAATTGCAGAACCAAGGCAGGAAGGTAGGAGTGGTAGAATTTATATGTTATGGTAGGTGAAGACAACTGGCCAGACCACAGAGGTGACTCGAAGAGATTCCACAGATCTTATGAAGAAAGCTGGCACCTTCAGCATATTCCTAATGCTTTGAGATTGATGTCAGGACAAATGGGACCCCTTTCATCTGTTGATGGCATTTGCCAGAGGCAGAATCCTGATGGTAAGTCCCAAAGCACTGAATGTAGGAGAACACAGACACCCCAGTAACTATGAATTTGTGATGTGTGAGCATTGAGCCTCCTTTGGAGAGAACCTCCAAGCCCTGCCCATACCGTGCCCTGCTCAACTGAACAAGTCACTCAACCTCCTGGGCTTCATTCTGTTATAAAAAAAAAAAAAAAAAGTCTTGGAGCCCATGGATGCAGAAGAACAAACAGCAGGACCTGGTGAAATCCTGAGGTTCCTTGAAGCTCTTGGGGCCTGGGTGTCTATACCAGAAATTACATCTATTTGGACACACAACAAGGCCTGGTCACAGCCTGGAAAGCTCAGCCCCATCCCTTAAGCAGGGACATCCAGAAGCTGATGTTCATGAGGGATAATTGGGGGTAAAGTATTTTAGTTAGTCTGACCTGTGGGTATACAGTAGAGGAAAGACTGAAGACATGAAGAACATAGAAGAAAGCACTGGCTGGAAGGGGTATGTGGAGGAAGTGTCTTGGACAGGAGGTGAAAACGATGTCAACCACATTTCCAAACACTGGTTGTGTAATGAATTATTCAAAAGGCTGGTCTTTGGCCTCTTAACATCCTCTAGTAGGGTACTTTTATCACAAGGCTTACTGAGATCAAGAACTGGACAATAAATTTTCCATTCTCCTTTATTTAAGTACACATATTGAAGAGCTGAATATAGCACATATTAGTGGCATGATCATTGCTTAAAATAGTTAATAAATCAATTCCAACGTCTTCCAGTGCATTTCTGGGTCAACTCTGCCATTGACTAAGGCAGAGCCTGACCCTTGGCACTTCAATGAGCACTGTAGGTCAAAGCAAATAGAGATCCAGATATGTCCAGCAGGGATTAAGGAACAAGCAGGAGATCAAAACAGGCAGCAAGTCAGAACTGTTGGTCATCACACAGAAGATGCACAGGCCAAGAAGATCATAAAGAAAATGTATGACCTAACCTGAAGATTCTTATATACTTCCTGTTGCGGGTGGACAAAGCCAAGGGTATAAGCAGCACAGAGTCCTTAGGTAAAACCAGGTGACTACACTTGAGGAAGGGGTGGTAAAGCTACAACCACAGAAGATATACTGGCAGCCCCTTTCTAATTCACCTTATATTTTACCATGGTGTCAAGTCCCATTAAGGCCTGGGAAACATCCCTAAGAATATAGAATAGTGTAACATCAAATGCCTCTCTAATCCAGGTCCTATAGTTGCTGGTAACTTCTCTGCACTTGAGGCTTCTTTGTCAGCCATGAGAAGGAACCATCAGAAGGATGGAGAATTGTGTCCTCTCTACTTCCCTCTCATTCTTCTTCTCTTTCTTTCATTTGGCAGAAGCAGAGAAAGAGGAAAAATCATGCTGCTGAAGTGTGAAAATTCCATGACTCATGCTATTCTTCAATGAAAGTAGCTTTCTTCTCAACTCCTAGAGACATATTCCCTCCAGTTAGGTGTTTCCCACAGTAGCTGCTGGATAGGTATTATTTGAAATTTGCATTCTTTGCCACCCACACAACCTACACATTTTAAGCTGTTTCTGACATAAGTGGTTCCCAAAAATCTTTTATAAAGCATCTGTATCTCTTACCATGGAATATTTTATCCCAACATTTAAACATGGATTTTACAGTATAAATGTAAAGCAATCTCTTCACACAGACACATTCTGGGAGTGTGCAAGAAAGAATGGGGGGATGAATAGGGACCAGAAGGCACAGTGCTGGGAGCATGCATCAGCTGGACTTCACCAGACTCTGAAAGTAGATAGAGTTTTTAAGAAGTTTGGGCATGGCTTAAGAAAAGATCCCAAGATGATGTGAATGGTATGAATGATGCAACAGCTATTCTCACACTCAACCTGGTAAAGCCACAGTTACAAAGCACCCAGAATCTGAAAAAGGGCAACACATGGGACCAGGGGTAGTAGCTGCAATGCATGAACATTCACCAGGCCAGATGTTCTCTGAAGCAGAGAGCTATAAATGAAAGAGGACACCCTCAAAAGAAAATATCCAGAATCCTCCAGGGAAACCCAGATAACCAGAGTGAAGGGAATAGTTTAGGTGAAGGCAAGGGAAAAGAATAAAGGCCAAAACTCTAGAAGAGAGACAAACCTGGGTTTAAGACCCAACTCCACTGCCAAATTGCTAACATAAAACAGGTAATTTATTATGAAAATCTACAGCCAAAAAATTGGATAAACTGAAAGAAATGGATAAATTCCTAGAAATATATAAACTACCAAAACTGAAACAGGAAGAAATAGAAAACTTGAACAGACCAATAACCAGCAAAGAAACTGAATCAGTAATAAAAATTCTCCCAACACATCAAAGTCCAAGGCCAGGTGACTTTGCAGGCAAACTCTACCAAACAAACATTTAAAGAAGAGTTAATACCTATTCTCAAATTATTCCAAAAAAAAAAAATAGAAAAGGAAGGGAAACTTCCAAATTCATTCTATAAGGCTAGCATTGCCCTGATACCAAAACCAGATAAAGACTCCACTGAAACAGAGAACTACAGGCGAGTATCCCTGATCAACATAGATGCAAAAATCCTCAACAAAATACCAGCAAACCAAATCCAACAATACACTAAAAGAATCATCCACAATGACCAATTGGGATGCAAGAGTTGTTCAACATTTGCAAATCAACCCATGTGATACAACACACTAATAAAAGAAAGGATAAGAATCATATGATCATTTCAATAAGTGAAGAAAAACCATTTGACAAAGTACAAAATCCGTTCATGATAAAAACCTTCAACAAGGTAAGTTTAGAGGGAACATACCTCAACATAATAAAGGCCATACATGAAAAACCCACAGTTAATATCATCCATAATGGGAAAACCTGAAAGCTTTTCCACTACAGTCAGCAAGAAGAGAGAGATGTCCACTTTCACCACTATTATTGAATAATAATTATTCAATTATTATTATTATTATGGAAGTCCTAGTCATAGCAATCAGACAACAAAAAGAAATAAAAGGCATCCCATAAGCCAAACTTTCATTATTTGCAGATGACATGATAACTATATAAAAAAAAAAAAAAAAAACCTGAAGGACTGCAGGACAAAAAATTGCTAGAAGTGATACACGAATTCAGTAAAGTCACAGGATACAAAAGCAACATACAAAAATCTATTACATTTCTATAGATTAATAATAAAGCAGCAGAAAGAGAAATTAAGGAATCAATACCATTTATTATTGCACCAGAATCCATAAGATACCAAGGAGTAAACTTAACCAAAGAGGTGAAAGACCTGTATTCTGAAAAGTATAAAACCCTGATGAAAGAAACTGAAGAAGACACAAAGAAACAGAAAGACATTCCATGTTCATGGATTGGAAGAACAAATATTGTTAAAATGTCTACACTACCCAAAGCAATCCATACATTTAATGCAATCCTTATCAAAATACCACCAACAGCTAGAACAATCCTAAAATTTGTATGAAACCACAAAAGACCCCAAATAGCCAAAGCAAACTTAAAAAAGAAAAGGAAAGCTTTTCCTTTCTTTCTTTTTCTTTCTTTTTTTTTTTTTTTGAAGCATCACAATTCTAGACTGCAAGTTATATTACAAAGCTGCAGTAATTTAAACAGTGTGGTACTGGCACAAAAACAGACACATAGATCAATAGAACAGAATAGAAAATCCAGAAATGAACTCACAACTGTATGATCAATTAATCTTTGACAAAGCAGGGAAGAATATCCAATGAAAAAGACAGTCTCTTCAACAAATGGTGCTGGGAAAACTGAACAGCAACATGCAGAAGAATGACGCTGGACCATTTTCTTACACCACACACAAAAATAAACTCAAAATGGATTAAATACTGGGAGACCTGAAACCATAAAAATCCTAGAGGAGAACACAGGCAGTTGACATCGGTATATCTTACTAAATATACCTCCTGAGGCAAGGGAAACAAAAGCAAAAATAACCTATTGACACTTCATCAAAATAAAACACTTGTGCACAGCGAAGGAAACAATCAACAAATGGGCAGAAGACATGAACAAACACTTTTCCAAAGAAGATGTACAGACAGCAAACTGACACATGAAAAGATACTCAACATCACCGATCATCATGGAAATACAAATCAAAACCACAATGAAATATCACCTTGCACCTGTCAGAATGGCTAAAATCAACAACACAAGAAACAACAGGTGTTGGTGAGGATGTGGAGAAATGGGAACCCTCTTGCACTGCTGGTGGGAATGCAAACTGGTACAGCCTCCCTGGAAAACAGTATAGAGAGTCCTCAAAGAGTTAAAAATAGAACTACCCTACGATCCACTAACTGCACTACTAGGTACAAAATACTAATATACAAAACACAAAATACAAAAATACTAATTTAAAGGGATACATGCACCCCAATGTTTATAGCAGCATTATCTACAATAGCCAAACTATGGAAATAGCCTGTATCTTTCAAATGATAAATGGGTAAAGAAGATGTGAAATACACACACACACACACACACATACACACACACACACACACACACAAGAATATTATCCAACCATAAAAAAGAATGAAATCTTGCCATTTGCAACAACATGGATGGAGCTAGAGAGTATTATGCTAAGCAAAACATGTCAGTCAGAGAAAGACAAATACCATATGATTTCACACATATGTGGAATTTAAGAAACAAAACAAACAAGTATAGCGGGGGGAAAAGAGAGAAAGAGGAAAAACCAAGAAACAGACTCTTAACTACAGAGAACAAGCTGAGGGTTACCAGAAGGGAGATAGGTGGGAGGATGGGTGAAACAGGTGATGGGGATTATAAGGAGTGCACTTGTAATGAGCACTGGGCATTGTATGTAAGCAATGAATCACTAACTTGTACACCTGAAACTAGTATTACATGGTATGTTAACTAACCGGAATTTAAATAAACATTTTTAAAAAAATAAATGAAAGAGGTAGCATTACTATTGATCATATAGAAATAAAAAAAATTATGAGAATACTATGAATAATAGTATGCTAACAAATTGGATAACCTAAGTTAAACAAATTCCTAGAAATAGAAGGAAAAAAAATGGTCACTTAGCCTCTCTCAGTCAGTTTCCACATCTATAAAACAGTGTGGAGAATAACAGAGGTGATTCATATAAAGCACTTAGTGCAGTACCTAATACATAAGTGCTCAATAAATGTTTGCTAGTTTTGTCCTCGTTGCCATTCTCATCACTATATTTATTGTTATTATTATTATTAGAGAGCAGGACCGTGTCTCATTCCTATTCAATCTCCAGTGCTGAGCACAGAGCCGGACATATAAAATTCTTTCAGTAAATGTATGGAATGATTGAGGGCAGGGCTGGCTTCAGGGACATGCAACTTGTGGAGTCACCAGGGCCCTGTGCTTAGAAGGGTGCCAGGCTTAGAAGGGTGCCAGGCTTTGCTGTTGCCATCTTGAAATTCTTAATTTTTGAACAAGGGACTCCACATTTTCACTTGCTCAGGGCCCCACAAATTATGTAGCTGGTTCTGAGAGGATACGGTTATAAGGAAGATGAAAGGAGGAAACTAAAGTAGGAATAATTTAGAGAGACAAGAAATCTGCAGAGAGGCTATTAAGAATTATGGTGTATTTTCTTACCAAGTATTTCCTCTCCAGAATACAATAGCCTTCAGTGGATCCAGCAACTGTTCACATCCTGAGTTTTCATCAGTCCCCACATTTGCCATATATTGGAGAGATATTTACCAAAAATGTCTGGGACCCAACCTGTTCTTAATCAATAATATTTCCAGAGTTACAAAGTCTTGACTCTAAAAGACCAAAATAATAGGGAAGAAAAGCCAATTCAATAACGACATTTTCTAGATGCTGGCTCCTGATTTTGCTCTCTATTATACTGACTAAGGAAACAACAATCATAATACACATAGTTTCACAATCACAAATCACTATTTTAAAATCATTGCTTCCTCTCAAAACACATGACCCCAAACCATCACAGCACCTGTATTACCAGGCACTCCACATCAGAACCAGAATTCTCAGCAGCACTGAGACTGGCTGCCTTAGTCCACACCCTTCCTTGCTGGAGTCAATAGTTGCAACTTCACAAACCAGTCACTTCTGGTTTTGCATTTCTGCCCACCACACAGTCACAAGTTGCTAATGGAGCAAACTACGCTTCACTGTTTACAATGACATTAAGGACTTTTTAAAATGTGGGGCCATTTAAGCCCCTTTAGAAAAAGGTCTTTGTTTGAATATGTCAGGGGCTAGACTCCTGGATGAGCTATCATCAACCACTAGGGGACCGTATCAGTAATTCACTCAATCTGTGGCCTGTCCTGTGCCAGGTGCAGAGGTCCCAGGAATGAGGGTGACACTACTTCTCACACAGCTCATGAAAGAGCTAAAACAACCCACAAGTACAGGTCGAAGACAATAGTACAGACCCTAACCCAGGCAGGGGGAGAAAAAGACATACTGGATGAGAGGATACCTGAACAGAGTTTTGAAGAACAAGCAGGGGGAAAGAACGTTCTGGGAAAATAGCAGCAACACATAGGGTATAGACTAGGGAGAACTTGGCTTGCTTCTGGGGATTTAGGTGCTTCCTCACCCAGGACTTCTGGTGTGTAGGGAACAAGAGGAAAGGGCAGAGCAGGGCAGACAGGATCTCCTGAGCCAGGCTGTTGGGTATTTACCCAGAGGGCAGAAGGAAAACTGCAAAGTATTTTGTTTTGTTTTGAGCTGATCAGATTTGTGATGCAGAGACACAGCTTATCTGCAGGTTAGGTGGGAGGATTGAGTTGGGAAAGGGACCATGCTTGTGCTCTGGTTTTTAAGTAAGCTTTTATTTGTTACCAGCTTAGAGGGTATTTGAGACAGCTGCTACAGATTGGGAAAGGAATGTTGCAACAGACCTAGGTGTTTACAGGATTTCAGGAAGATTTGCTCAGCTAAGTGTGATGTAACCCTCTCCCCACCTCCCCCTGAAATCTCCTGTAAATGTTACATTGTCCATCAAGGCTTTCAGAAGGCTTGCATTTGGGGAGTAGATGTGACAATATGCAAAGAAGAGTTTCACTGCAAGGTTGGCATTTGATGGAGCCTGAAAACTCAGTTACTTTCAGATTATATAAAGATCACTCAGGTGAAAGCCTGGAGGATGGACTGGAGCAGATGGCAGTCTGAGATTGGAAATGAGGAAAGCAGAATAGAGACTCCTACAGTTGTCCTGTGAAAAGACTTAAGGGAGTGGCCATGAGAATAGAAAGAAGGAGCAGAACTGAATGTTATCTAGGAAATGGAAGCCAACGGATCTTGTTGCTAACCAGATGTAAGAGTTAAGGGGAAGGAACTAAAGATGCATCTAGGGAACCCAGAGAACATAGCCTCCCGCCTCTGAAACAGGGAACACAAAACAGCGCAGTTTCAGGAACAGTCTTGTTTGGGATATGGTGATTTTGAGTTATCTGTGGGACATTCAAGTGGACATGTGCAGTGAGCAGGTGGATATATGGACTATGCTAGAGATATCCACCACCATATCTCAGCTGGATTATTGTATTAGCCTCCTAAGGGATCCACTGTTTCTGCCTCTGATCTCCTACCAGTTCGGGTCTCAGCAGAACAGCCAGTGTGATTTGATAAAACATGAGTTGGAATATGGCACTTCTCTGCGCAGAACTTCCCAAAGGTTCCTATCACACTGAGTTGTAACGACAGTCTTTACTGTGTGACCCCCCTTCTCTAGTCCATTCCATCATTTTGCCTCCTCACTGCTCCTCCCTGGGACCTTTGCAGATGGGAGGGGAGTTGAGGGAATTTCCTCTTGGAGGCCCCTGTTTCCCTGAGAGGTAAGAAATGGGTCATCTTCTCAGAGTATTTTGGAAGATTGAAGGATAATGGCCATGAGGAAGGGGTGAAGGTGGGTTTCTGGAAGAGTTCCATTAAGAATGAGAGAGGGAGCTGGTGGGATCTCTCTCAGATGCTACTAAATGATAAACATAGGGAACACAAGAAATACCTCATCTCCTCTCAGAGAAAAGCATAAAGACAATAACATGGGCTGCCTTTACATTCAAATCAAGTTATACTAAGGTATGAGAAATTACCCACTGCCCACAAATACTGGGGCCAAAGCCAAAAACATGGACATAAACTTTAGCATGAGAAATTAAGTTGACTTCAAAAGTTTGATATACATATTAATTACACATATTCTAGGTAGCCTTAAGACTCAAGAAATCAAATTTTGGTATGGGATTAGGCCCATTCCCATCTTGACATAATAATTTACATTTGTAAGTATTATAAATGTTTTATAGTATAATGATTAGAAGTGAGAACCAGAATGGAGACTCCTATGATTGTCCTGTGAAAATAACAATTAATATGGTCCTTTTATATAAAAATACATTAATATTTTTATAATGTAAATGTTAAATACATATAAACTTATAAAGTTTTTTATAACAACACAGGCACTGAACAGGTATTAACACCCCTCTCGTAGGGTATTAGAGCAGTTGAATTGCCTAAGGTCAGTGACAGGAGCCAGAACCCAGGCTCTATCCAGCCTGTTTGGCCACTGTTTTCCACTAACCAACTAACTGTTTTTTCAGTCCGATCTTGAGGTTCTTCTCTTATAAATGAGGGTCCCTGCCAAAGAGGATGGGGCTGACTGGCACAGGAAGGAATTGACTTGGGGCAATACTGTGGCAGATAGGACAGGGATGTCCTTGAGCTGATGGTGACTCATAAGGTCGCTGCATCTCTGCCCAGCAGGCACAGGGTGTGGCACACGAGTGTCACTCAGTGGCTCCACTTCAGAGCCCCCTAAGAGTGTCTGATCACCAGCCCAGGCCTAAGGCTCAGCCCCACAGGGACTCTCCTGATGCATGTCCAACTTCTCACAAGCCTTTCCTGATGTAGCAATGATGAAATCTTACACATTTGTTCCCCAGCCTGAAATGTGTTTATGCTCCAAACTTAAGGTTTGTAATGGGTTTTGCTCACGGGAATGATTATTTTAGGGCTGACTTTTAAAAAGGCAATTGATAACAAGTTTACCCAGCCAAAAGAGCTCTGGCAATTATCTGCAAATTCAGAATCCGTGAAGAGCCAAACCAGATCATTTAAGACCCCCTGAATCCATTCTGGGGCCAAGATTATCCAAATTGACAAGCTAAAAATGAGATAATTTATGCTAAAATGGTGTTTATGAAATCAAGATGCTATTCTGGATGGCTGCTGCTGGGAGCTAACACAATCCCTTCTTCCCTTACTTTTCTCCTTCATGGGTTCCTTCTCTCCCATATTCACTTTCCCAGTTGGAGTTGTATGGAGGGAGGGTATGTGGAATGCTTTTAGACTGAAAACTGTGACAGTTTTTAAGTTTTTCATGTGAAGCCTTGAATTATTTGTATTGAATAAAAAGGTCTCCAATGTCAGGGTTTGTTGTTGTTGTATGTTTGTTTTTCATTACAGCTCTGGGCAGAGAAAAACAAAAACCTCCAAACTAAAATAATAACAGCACTGGCACAAATGAAAACTTGAAAAAAGTAATCTCAGAGACATAAAAGTTATGAAGAGACAAAGAACTAGTGAGGGTTTGGCGGGGTGGGGTGGGGTGAGGTGGCAGGGGGGAATTATATGACAACAAAAATTTAAAAATCAGCACAAGAATAGATACAAAATCAAGAAACTCTACCAGAAAATAGAGCAAAAGATAAAGAATTTAAAAGAGAACTAATAAGAAAACTTGAGAAGTGTATCCAGACAGGATATCCAGACAGAACAAAATAAAAACAACAGAAGATATTTTCAGAGAAAGTATATAAGAAATGAAGGACTTGAGTTTCCAGATTAAAAAAGTCCACTGGGGACCCAGTACAATGAGGGAATAAAGAGCACACCTCATCATGACATTTTAGAATACTGGGTTAAATGGAACATCCTTAAAAAAAGAAAAATCACACTCAGAAGAATAAATTCCAAAAGACATCCTACTTCCCAACCACACAACTAGATGCTAGAGAACAGTGGGGCAATGAGCGTTCAAAATCTGAAGGGAAAGGTCTTCAACATAGAATTCTATAAATAACTAAATTATCAATGAATCACAAGGGTAAGATAGAACTGTCAGACACAGAGCTCCCAATTTTTTTTCTCATTTAAACAATTTCTCTTAGAAAGCTACTAGAGAATACGTTTTGGCTAATTACAGGAGGAAACCAAAATATAAAACCAAAAAGGTAAGACATGGAGATCCAGAGAAGAGGGGATCCAGCCCAGGAGTAAGGGGAAATAAAAATCCCAAAACAATCTCCTTCAGCAGACTTGAGTCCTGATTGAGCAGAAGAGAGGCCTGAGGATTTCCCAATCCATGAGCATGGGATATCTTTCCATTTGCCTGTGTTATCTTCAGTTTCTTTCATCAGCATTTTATAGTTTTCAGAGTACATGTCTTTCACCTCCTTGGTTAAGTTTACTCCTAGGCATTTCATTCTTTTTGGCGCAATTGTAAGTGGAATTGTTTTCCTAATTTCCCTTTCAGCTACTTCATTATTAGTGTATAAGGAATGTAACAAATTCTGTATATTAATTTTGTATGCTGCAACTTTACTGAATTCATCTATCATTTGGGTGAAGTCAAGGGTTTTCTATATATACTTTCATGTCATCTGCAGATAGTGAAACTTTTACTTCTTCTTTGCCAATTTGGATGTCTTTTATTTCTTTTTGCTGTCTGACTGCTATGGCTAGGGTTTCTAGTACTATGTTGAATAAAAGTGGTGAGAGTGGACATCCTTGCCTTATCCCTGACCTTAGGGGAAAATCTCTCAGTTTTTCACCACTGAATACAAGGGTTTTTCATATATGGACTTTATTAGGTTGAGGTGTGTAGAATTTAAGAAACAAAACGAAACAAAAAGGGGTGGCTCAGTTGGTTATGTGTCTGACTTTGGCTCAGGTCATGATCTCACAACTTGTGGGTTCGAGCCCCATTGTTGGGCTGTGCTGACAGCTCAGAACCCAGAGCCTGCTTCAGATTCTGTGTCTCCCTCTCTCTCTGCCCCTCCCCTGCTGGAGCTCGCTCTCTCTCTCTCTCTCTCTCAAAAATAAACATTAAAATAAAAAATTTTTAAAGAAAAAAGAAAACAAAAGAACATACTCCTTGGGGCGCCTGGGTGGCTCAGTCGGTTAAGCCTCTGACTTCGGCTCAGGTCACGATCTCACGGTCCGTGAGTTCGAGCCCCGCGTCGGGCTCTGGGCTGATGGCTCAGAGCCTGGAGCCTGCTTCTGATTCTGTGTCTCCCTCTCTCTCTGCCCCTCCCCCGTTCATGCTCTGTCTCTCTCTGTCTCAAAAATAAAAATAAAACGTTAAAAAAAAAAAAAAGAACATACTCCTCAATATAGAGAACTGGTGGTTGCCAGAGGGGAGGAAGGAGGAGTAAATAGGTGAACGGGGTTAAGAGTACACTTATTATGATAAGCACTGAGTAATGTATAAAAGTGTTGAATCATTATATTGCATACTTGAAACTAATATAACACTGTATGTTAATTATACTTGAATTTTTTAAAACAAATAAAATAATGAATGAAAAAAGAGGACAGAGGAACCAATAGCATTGGCACCCTACTTTGCTCAGCTGTGAACAGTATCTACATATTCATCATAACATACTGCTATATGTTATAAAATATGTTATAGCTATTTTGGAAGGGTGAGGGGTGGTGATAGACGGAGCAAATTAAGAGAGCTAGGTCTTCAACTACCAAAACAGGAGTGATTAGATACTGTACAAAATGGATTAATGAAGAAAGATGAGAATTATCACATCTTTACATATAAGAAACATTTTCAAGAATGGAGAGGGACTGGGGGATATGTAGGAGACTTTTTTCCACTATTTAGTAATATGTAACTATATTACATCAATAAAAATGAAATCTAAATTAACTTTGTAAAGTAAATTCAAACATCAGTCCATTTTCATACACATAAGAATGATTAAAAGTCTCCATTTAATTCTATTATGATCCCTGAACATCAACAAAGGAGGTGGTACCACTCCTTTTCACAAGTTTCTGGTAAGTCACCCTATAGGATTCTTTACGGGTTTCTGGGAAGAACTTTTTTTTTTTTTTTTTTGCCTTTTTTTCAGTGGTAAGAGGCAAAGGAATATTAGTTGAAATGTGTGAGGTCTAAATCAAAAGTGAGATTCCAGGCCTCTACCCCATCTTCCTACCTGATTATATACAACACAATCAACAGGAAACCAATCTTCAACCCTATTTCAAGAGTTGACTAGACTTCTGACTAAATAATGCATGATTACCTATATGTATGAGACAGGACTGCTGATGGGAACATAGAAAGAAAGAAGCCACAGAATCAAACTTCACCTCCTTTCTCTTATCTCTCCCCTTGCCAGGAATGCCAATAGGGAAATGGCCCTAGAAGACCCCAGTTCCCATTCTGGTTGGACTATATTGCTGAACCTTTGCATCCATAGAAGAAATTTGTTGGACTGAATCTTCCTCAGCCTCCAGAAGACCAAACAGTCATGTCATCACCCAGGAAAACTAAGAACACAAAAGGACTTCCACAATGAATTTTAGTGACCAACACATATGGGGACCAAAATGATTGCAAATTACACTGAGGGAAAGACAGAAGAACATTCTATAGAGCCAGCAAGCAATGTATCTGTTAATCTTATCTGCCAACAGCCCTGAGTGGATGTGAACCACTGAGTTAGAGGGAATGAAACACCTTCAGAATAAGCAATGAAGTTGGACAACACTTGTGTAGTAAGGAGGCCAACCAAGGGCTCTGCCAGTCCTGATGGTGACAGAAATAGGGCAGAAGCTCCAGCTCTCTCAGCAATATTCCCTATTAATGATGCTAATGACTCCCAATAATTCTGTTCTTTTTTTTCCTCTTTTCTCCAATTATGAAACCCCTGACCTCAAGCCTTTGTCCTCTGCTTTGGGGGCAGGGGGAGGGGAATAAGTTGATTCATATAGCTAAAGAAACAAATCTATATCAATAAAAACTAAAGGAAATAAATTACAAGGAGCACCCATTAAAGACCCTTAAAGAGGATAAAATGGTTTCAATTTTACTCTGTCTCACTCACTTCTCCCCACTTCTTCCCCAGATATACCTGCATCTATATATTTATACAGGTTTTTTTTTATTATTATTTAGTTAATATGAATTACAGGCCTCATGCTTCCTCCCTTCTAAATCCAAAATAAGGAAGCTTTCTCTTTTCTCTTGCTCTCTTTTTTTCTCCGCTCCCCCTCACCAACACGATTTACATTCTCAATGTAATGTATTAAAAAGTTGACAGGGACGAAAGGATTCACACGATGTCTGCTAAGAAACCCAATTTCCATGATGAATTGCCCGAAGCCCCTGAATCACAAACCATTTTTTCCGCTGCTCAGAAGTTGGGTTTTTTTTTTTTAAATCTTCTTAAAGCCTCTTTCCTAATCTTCGGCTAGAAGAGATGGGTGAAAGGATTTTTTTTCTAAACTAAGGAAAGTATTAGCATCTTGGTTGTTGTGCATCAAATTTGAAAATGCAAGGTTAGTAATATTTCAAATCGGCCATGGTCCAAACCTCTTGATAAGTGAGTGTGCTCTTTCGTGTTCTCTCTCACCTCCTTCCCCACCCCACCCCCTAGTCTTATAGCCAGTAATAAGGAGGAGCTTCAGGAGAAAAGATAAAATTAGGGTGATTCTATAAATATCTACCCCCTTTTGGAAAGTTATAAAATTACAAATAAAAGATATCCTCTTTCCTAGAATTGGCTGGTTTGGCCATACCTAGGTAAAGATTTCAGCAGCAAAACCCTGACCCAACTCTCATGATATATCTCTCAGCTCTGGAGCAGATGCTGTGATCAGAGCTGCAAACATCACTGAGCATGTTCTTAAGACACCGGATTTCATGTGCCCAGAAGAATTCACCCTGGGCTACCCATTACCAGAAGGGTAAAGGACAACACAGCATCCAACTGAGTTTTTGCTGAAGGTTTCCACTTTTAAAAAAAAACCCACTCATTCACAAGCATTCTGGAAATCTGGGGCCCTCCTAACTATCTTTGATTTCAGCCTCACATTCTCACTGTGTGCTGTGAAGGAGTCAGTCAGGTGCCACTCCCCTACAAGGCACAGTTGGACTTTCCCTGCTACCCAAGCACCCTGACTTTCCCTATAACCCACCCCCCCAGAAAACTTACCAAAAAGGACCAAGCACTAATAAAACTTTAAGAGAATTAAAGAAATTTTTCTTTAAAAAACATATTCAACATTATACATGGGGAAAAAATGGGACTCTGCTATTGTCTATAAATTTCCAAAACATTTGTTGATGTATTGAGAGAATGAAGAGTCCAGATTCTGGAGTTTAAGTCTAAAGTCACAAACCCCAAATTTGAGAGTCATATGAAAGCTATGAATTCTCTTTTAAGAAAAATTTACAATGAAGATATTCAGAAAAGTTTTGCAATTCAAGAGAGGATATGAACTTGAATGTATGTTTTTACAATGGTAAAAACCTCCATTTTGCAGGTGAAGATACTGAGGACTTTAGAGGAAAAGAAACTGGCCTCAGCTTCATGGCTAGTGAATGACAGAACCAGGACATGGTCAGATTTGGTTCCTGGCTCATATATTTCCAAGCATGTAACTTCCTGACAGTTTATAGATAATGCATCTGGGTGACTAAGCAAGGGTTTTGCAGCCACACAGTTTTCCCTAACGGTTATTTATCCTGAACATTGTCTATGCTCTCCTAACCAAAGAGAAGTAACACAGTGAGGCATAGTTGGAAAAAGATAGGTGCTGCCATTACCTTTCCAGATGAGCTTTAGCAAGTAGACATAATGGGCCACCTAACTGTAGTCTTCAAGTTGGCTTGGTTCAGAGCTAACAGGATGTCATCAGGACTCATGTCTCCCCAGCACCCAAGAAGAGAGGAAGGTAAATTTCACTTGAATGTGGAGATAGTTTACTTTAAAGGAAAATCTTTGGGTTGATCACTCATATTTGCTTCCCCAAACAATCCTTATAAATTTTTTTGAAGTTAATTTATTTATTTTGAGAGACAGAGAGAGCGAGCTGTAGACCAGCAGAGAGACAGGGAGAAAAAGAACCCCAAGTAGTGAAGATACTTCCGCTCTACCAGTTCAGAGCCCAAAACAGGGCTCAAACTCATGAACTGCAAGATCATGACCTGAGCAGAAACCAAGACTGACCCATCCAGGCACCCCCCAAACAATACTTATACAGTCATTATCCTCATACTACCTATATCCCTTAAACAAAGAGACAACTGCATGGAAATTAAATATAAAGAAGTTGGCAATACAATGGAGAAAAGACAGTGTTTTCAACAAATGGTGCTGGTACAACTAGACATTTACATACAAAGAAAATAAGATAGGCAAATACCTTATACCGTTCACAAAAATGAACTCTGAATGGATCACAGAATTAAATATAAAATACAAAACTATAAAACTCCTAGAAAATAACGTGAGAAATAACATAAGAAATGCCCTAGACATGGCAATGGCTTTTTAGATACAACACCAAAGACATTATCCATGAAAAAAATAATTGATAAGCTAGACTTTGTTAACATTAAAAACATCTGCTCTACTATGATATTGTGATATAATAAGAAATATATATTAGGTCTTCACCCCTGGTTCCTGACACAAGAGCTTCTAAAGCCCTTGGAATTTCCTGAATGATAGGAGTGAGAGAAGCATCTTTTGTTATTCAAAATAAGTCCTTCTCAACCATACTTGAGTTTCTGCTAATGAGATAACTCTTGTTGGGCCCCAAGATAACTTCAAGATGGGAGCTAGTTGCCACAGGAACCAACCATGTGATTAGAGGGTTGAAAGTTTCAGCCCCATTCTCTGACCACTGCAGATAAGAGAAGGGCTAGAAAATGAGATAAACATCAAAGGATTTAGTCAATCATGCCTACATAATGGAACCTCCATAAAAACTCTAAACAACACTATCTGGAGAGTTTTCCAGTTGGTGAACACATGGAGGTACTGGGAGGGTGACACACACAGGACAAGGAAGCTCCATATACCACCCTGCCCATACCTAGCCCTATGCATCTTTTCCACTGGGCTGCTACTGGGTTGTATCCTTTATAAGAAACTGATAATAGTAAGTAAAGCTCTTTCCTAAGTTCTGTGAATTATTTTAGAAAACTATCAAACTTGAGAAGGGGGTTGTAGGAACTTTATAGCCAGTTGGCCAGAAGTACAGGTAGCCTGGACTTGTGATTGGCATCTGAAGGTAGAGGCAGTCCTGTGGGACTGAACTTAACTTGTGAAGTGTGCATTAATTCCACGTAGTTAGTATCAGAATTTAATGAAACTGTAGGACACTAAGTTGATGTTAGCAGAAAATCATTTACTGTGGAAAACCCACACATTTGGTGTCAGAATGCTGTGTGTAAAGAAACAGACCAGATCTCTGAAAGACATTATCAAGAGAATGAGAGCACAAGCCACAGACTAGGAGAAAATATTTGCAAAAGATACATTTGATGAAAGACTGCTATCCAAAATATATAACGAACTCTTAGGACTCAACAATAAGAAAATGAACAACTCAACTTTTAAAATAAGCAAAAGATGTGAACAGACACTCCACCAAAGACAATACAGGTGGCAAACATGCATACAAAAAGATGATGCCCATCACATGTCATTAGGGAAATGCAAATCAAAACAACAATGAAATGCCACCTTACCTATTAGAATGGCCAAAATTCAGAACATTGATACCACTAAGTGCTGGTAAGGATGTAGAGCAACAGGAACTTCCATTCATTGTTGATGGGAATGCAAAATGGTATAGCCACTTTAGAAGACAGTTTGGCAGTTTCTTACAAAACTAAACATTTCTTACCATAAGATTCAGCAATTGCACTCCTTAGAGTTTACCTACATGAGATGAATACTTATGTCCGCACAAAAACCTGTACATAGACGTGTATAACAGCTTCATTCATAATTGCCAAAACTTGGTAGCAACTAAGATGTCTTTCAGTAGGTGAATGGATAAACAAACCATGATACACTCAGACAATGGAATATTATTCAATGATAAAAAGAAATGAAGTATCAAGCCATATAAAGATATGGAGGAACTTAAATCCATATCACTAAGTAAAAGAAGCTAATCCAAAAAGACTATATACTCTATAATTACAACCATATGACATTCTGGAAAAGGCAAAACTGTGGAGACAGTAAAATGATCAGTTGCTGTCATAGAAGGGGGGCAGAATAAGAAGAGCAAAAAGGATTTTTCAGATAGCAAAACCGTTCTGTATGATATACAAATAATACATGTCATTATACATTGGTAAAAACCCACAGAATGTACAACACCAAGAATGTACCCTAATGTAACCTATTTGGGTGACAGTGATGTGTCAGTATAGGTTCATCAACCATAAAAAGTATACTCCTGGTTCAGAATTTTATCAACTATCTGTGGGGGAAACTGTGCATGTGTAGAGACAAGGAATATATGAGAACTTCCTGTACTTCCTGCTCAATATTTCTGTGAAGCTAAAACTGCTCTTAAAAATAAAGTATATTTAAAAGAGAAAAAATAAATTATGATAAAATAAATGAGTTGTACAGGGCTGGTGGTACCTTTTTATGTCAAAGCCTATGGAATTGTGTTAAGACCTGTGCAAAGACAAAGGAAGGGAGGAAGGGAAGAGAGAGAGAAAGAGAGAGAAGAGCAAAATTCAGAGGTCATATAAGGTCAGGGATGAGAAAGAAGGTACATTTGAAGTCGATTCATCCTCAGTGAGGTAAAATGTAAGAAATAGTCGAACTATTCTGAACGTAGCCCTCCTGCAAGATTTAAAAGTCACTAAAATTGGAATGGGAAAAGGTACTAGATAGTAGTAAATAATCATATTAGAAAAGAAAAAGGAAGATTTCACTTCATTGGCTAATAAGTATGTTCACCGTTGATGGAATAATAAGAAAAGAAGATTCCATCATGGCAAAGAAATGGCCCTATAGAAAGGAAGTGCCATCAGAAGAGAGACTGTCTTTCATTCACTTTTGTGTGACCAGTGCCTAGAATGTGGCTAGCACCCAATTAATGTTAAATTAAAAAATGATTTCATAAATCAGAAGGTTTATGTTTAGGAAATAACTAACTAGAATATATAGAAAGGAAAAATATAATGACCAAAATTTAAAACTCAGAAGAGAAAAAGAGAAAGGGACAGAGGTAATTTGTGAAGAGAAATGGCTACGATTTTTCAAAACCGATTAAAGATTTTTATCCACAGATTTGAGAATCCCAGAAAATCCCAAGCAGGATAAATAAAAAGAAATTTATCCCTCAGACAAATCATAGAAAATTTGAAGAAAACAGAAGATAAATCAAAAATCATAAATTCAGTCACTGAAAATGGAGTGATTACCTTCAAAGAAATGGCACTTAGACAACCAACTTCAGAACCAAAATCAAAACTAAAAGACAACAGAGAATCTTTCAAAGTCCTGCAGGGGGAAAAAAAACACAACCTAGAATTATATATCCAACAAAAATATCTTTTAAGAGAGAAGATAAAATATTATTTTAGAAAAATACTAAAACATTTCATTATCAGCAGAGCTTCACAAAAAAAATTCTGAAGGATATGCTATAAGCAATAATCCCAGACTGAAGGTCTGAGACACAGGAGGTAAAAAGTGAAAACTGAGTGGAAATAGAAGAGGAATTATAAATAAACATGGGCATAAACAAGTAATAATAATGCCCATAGGGTTAAAAAATTTAAAGGCATTATTGCCAGAGAGTAATAGTCAAAGCTATAGTGAATGGAATTACAGTGTTCTAAGGTATTACTTGGAAGATGGAGAAAAGTTAACTTTTTCTTTTATAATTCAAATATGCATTTTGCAATTTCCAGAGGAACTTCTAAAAGAACAAAATAACACTAATACCTACCCCCTAAATTTAGGAGGGATGGAATTAAAAAAAAAAAAAAAAACAGGAAAAACTAAAATGGAGGAACATAAAAGGATGTAGAAAATAACACAAAAAATCCAAAAATATCAGTAATTATGATGAATTTAAACCAACAATGCTTCAATTATGAAAACGAGGTTTAAGGGGTGCCTGGGTGGCTCAGTCGGTTAAGCCTCCAACCCCTGGTTTCAGCTCAGGTCATGATCTCAGGTTTCATGGGTTCGAGCCCCATGTCAGGCTCTGTCTGCACTGGCAGTACAGAGCCTAGTTGGGATTCTCTCTCTCCTTCCCTCTCTCTGCCCCTCCCTGATTCGTGCTCTGTCTCAAAATAAATAAATAAACTTTAAAAGAAAGAAAGAAAGAAAGAAAGAAAGAAAGAAAGAAAGAAAGAAAGAAAGAAAGAAAATGAGGTTTAAGAAAAACAAAAGGGTGCCCGAGTGGCTCAATTGGTTAAGTATTGGACTCTTGATTTTGGCTCAGCTCACAATCTCATGGTGGTGAGATCAAGTCCATTTCAGGCTCCACGCCGAGCCTGTTTAGATTATCTCTCTCCCCCTCCCCTGCTCACACTCTTGCTCTCTTGTTCTGTCTCAAAAAAATTTTTTCCTTTTTAATTTAAAAATGAAAATTTAGGGGCGCCTGGGTGGCGCAGTCGGTTAAGCGTCCGACTTCAGCCAGGTCACGATCTCGCGGTCCGGGAGTTGGAGCCCCGCGTCAGGCTCTGGGCTGATGGCTCAGAGCCTGGAGCCTGCTTCCGATTCTGTGTCTCCCTCTTTCTCTGCCCCTCCCCCGTTCAGGCTCTGTCTCTCTCTGTCCCAAAAATAAATAAACGTTGAAAAAAAAATTTTTTTAATGAAAATTTAAAAAAACCATGAAATGCAACTATACACTGTTTTCAAAAGACACATAAAATACAAGGGTATAGAAAAGTTCAAAGTAAAAGGTAGCATAAAAATACTAATAAAAAAGATGGGGTAGCTGTATCAGTATCAGACAAAACAGAACTTAAGGAAAATATCACTCCTAGAGATAAGATCAGTCACTTCATAATAATAAAAAGTTTCAATTCATGAGTAAAACAGAAAATATTAAGTTTATGTGCATTTATAATATGGCCTAAAATATATAATGGAGAAATTAATAAAATGAACAGAAAAGTAAATATCCATCAATCGTGAAGATTTCAACACTCTTTCAAGTGTTTCATAAAATATGCTGATAAAAAAATCAGTGGGGATATAGAGGATTTGAAAAACAGGATTGACAAAACTTGACCAAATGTTTATCTAGAGAACACTATACCCAACAACTACAGAATACGCTGCTTTTTGCAAACTTACACCTATATTTACAAAAATAGACCATATAATAGGCCATAAAGCAAGTCTCAACAAATTTCTAACAACTGAGATGAGAGTATATTTTCTGACCAAAATTCAATTAAACCAGAAACAATATTAAAATGATCTTTAAATTCTCAAAAATTTGGGAATTAAAGTTATATTGTTAAACATGGGTCACAGAAGAAATAATGGAAATTTCAAACACTTCAGGCTAAGTAACAAGGAAATTACTATATACTGAACACTACACACTGAAACCTATATGAAATATTGGCCTTAAAATGCATCTATTACTTAGGGAAAATGATTGATGAGTGAAGCATCCATCACAAAAACTTAAGAAAAGAGGGGGGAAGAAATCTACAAAAGAGAGAATAACAGCTATCAATAAAACAGAAAGCAAATATAAAAGAGATTGGCAGGAAGAAGGGAAGAGGAATAAAAAACAAAGCCAAAGCTCATTCTCCAGAATAAGAGATGGCACAGATAACAGCAGGAATGAAAAGGAAATCCGTTCAGGTGCTAAAGACATCAAACAGGTAGGAGAAAATTATGAGCAACTTAATAGTTACAAATTTAAAAATACATATGAAATGGAATACTTGGCATATCTGATACCCAGAATATATAATTTTTAACACTCCCAACTTCTATTCAACAAAATTGTTTCCAGGAACAATCGTGTAATCGAACAAATAATAATAATGCCAGAAAAGAAACACAATGAAAATTTATTTTGCTGAACTTTGTATGCTAGTAAACACATGCCAAAAATTTTTTTCAATAAAATATTACAGGAAAGGACTGCCTGCCTGAATGGCTAAGTTGGTGGAACATGCGACTCTTCATCTTGGGGTTGTGGGTTCGAGCCCCATGTTGGGTGTGAAGGTTACCTAAAAATAAAATCTTTAAAAATACATATTACAGGGGTGCCTGGATGGCTTAGTCAGTTAAGTGTCTGACTCTTAATTTCAGCTCAGGTCATGATTTCACAGTTCATGAGATCAAGCCCCACATCAGACCCTACACTGACAGTGCAGAGACTGCTTGAGGTTCTCTCTCTCCTCTCTTTGCCCCTCCCCTGCTCGCTCTCTCTCTCTCTCTCTCTCTCTCAAAATAAATAAATAAACATTTTTTAAAAAATATTCAGGAAAGGGTCGCCTGGGTGACTCAGTCAGTTAAGTGTCCAACTTCAGCTCAGGTCATGATCTCACAGTTTGTGGGTTCCAGCCCAGTGTCGGGCTCTATGTTGACAGGTTGGAGCCTGGAGCCTACTTCAGATTCTGTGTCTCCTTCTCTCTCAGTCCCTCCCCACTCATGCTCTGTCTCTCAAAATTAAATAAATGTTAAAAAAAATAATATTATAGGAAAAAAGGATGAAAAAGTAATGGAGTAATACTTTTGAATTGTGCTAATATATTTTAAAAGAGAAAATACTTACATAGGAATCTGTCATTGCAGTGAATAGAAATAATTTCTGATTTTGAGCCTAAACTCCAAGTTTTTCAACGACTTCATCAGAATTGATCTTTTTCACATATCCATACACACAGGCAACTTAGCCAGATTTGCCAAACTATCTTCACTCAAAGTTGAGATAAAAACACTTTATTAATTTTAATTTTTAAAAATTATCTTTCATATGAATGGACAGATATTCAAGCAGTTAGGAAAAGCCTAATGTTAAAACACAATGTTAAGCTTGTACATGATTAATAAATGTACCACTCCATAATAAATTCCAGAAATTTCAAAACTGTCCATGCCTCTGTTCTTTGGGATCCATTCTACTTCCTTTCAAATATCTCTACAGATGTTTGTAAACTCCAAAGTGGACACATAGAATGATAGAATTCATGTAACTCAAATTCTGTTCCTTTGCATTTCCAATCACTGTACTATCATTGTTATTGTTAATTTCTAAATCACTATTTAAACCTAGGAATTAGAAATTCCTATATATAAGAATGTTCCTAGCAGCACTATTCATGATTGCCAAAAAAGAAAATCAAAATAACCTTAATTTCCATCAATAATAGGATGGATAGTATGCGGTGTAGTCAGACATGGAATACTGTACAGCCAAACCCTCTTCTAACAGTGCCCTTTTTCTTTATAACACCTAACGCAATTTGTTACCACATATGTGTCCATTTACTTACTCTCATTTATTGCCCATTTTCCCACTAGTTGGTAAGCTCCATGAAGGCTAATACCAAGTCCCAATTTACATTTAGCAACCAGGCTAGTGCCTGAGACATGGTAGACACTCAGAGGTCATTTCATACACGCATGCATGAGTGAATAAAGAGTGGTTACAGTTAAGCCCTGTTTGCCTAAGAACAATTCTGTCACTTTGAGGTGACTGTCGTGATTTCCTATGTATTTATCTCTTTGGTTTGTCCTCAAAAGAAAACTTTATTTTCCTCACTTCCAAAATCCCAGAAGACTTTCAAACGTGGCAATGAAGTAGAATTGATTTATTCTGAGGACTTCGGGTCATCTAACGCTAGTCAGAATACAACAAATAAACGTTATCAGTGTTTATTGCATGCTAATTGCACTACAACCCTAAGGGTCTCAATCCTATGAGGTAGGTACTACTGTTATTACCATTTTGCAGATGGGAAAACTGAAGCAAAGAGTAACTTTTCAAAACTCATACTGCTGGGTAAGTGGTAGAGTTGGATTCAAGCCCAACAGGCCACACTGTGCTATGCCGCATCAAATATTCAGGGTTGTAACGAAGAGTATTATTAATTGTAACTCACACCACAAATTGGTAGCAAGTTGAACAGCATAGTCTGGGTTGTGCGGTGAAGAGAATGAGCTGATGGATGCCACATGGGGCCTGTGAAGCCAGGCTTCAGAAAGCCAGCACTCATGTGGGCTTCCAATAAAGAACCCTTCAGATCCCACCTTTTTCCTGTGCTGGGTAATCACAGGATTTACCTGGAGGAGCCAGGATTGTGTCTCTTGTGATCCTGGCTGGGGGCTTAGAGTTCCTGTTGCTACTGGAGTCATCTATAATTAGAGGATTAAACCATCTCACATTTGGGCTGACTGCAGGCATCCTTGACAAGCATCAGTCTTCCTGATGGGTACGGATGTCTCTGTGGCGTGTGGCTCCATGTAGAGATGGATAGAACATCAGAAAAACAGAAAAGGAAAATGAACTGCAGAAACGTTTCAAGTTTTCACTTCTGCCTGCTCAGATTGTATTCCCTTTTTTGAACATTTCATGCACCAGTGATATATAGCCACCCTTCCTTCCTCTGCCTCTCCAGAGACTGGCTGCAGCACAGCATATACACAACTCGTACCACAATGCACTGGATTATACAGAGTCTAGAGACACTGTCATTCATACCTCCTGGTTTGGCACAGGTAAAGCATTGGGGGTCTCTTCCAAAGCTGCCCTTCCTTTCACTGGCTCCTCTTGATACACTGGCTTCTGAGCTGAGCTGAGCTAAGGCACAGGGTCTGTTTTCTGCCCTCAAGCTGTAGATCTCCTCCATTAAGTCCCTAGATCCTTAAATACTCAGCCCCCAGTCTTTGTGACCTCCCTCTGATGAGAGGGAATGCAGAAAGGGGCTGAGACAACAGCTTCCCCAGACAAAGAGAGCACAGAGGAACAGCTCAGTTTGTTAGTAAAAATATCCCATTTTTGTTAGTTCCCCAAGGGATGGAGTCCCCTCAGGAACTTAAAGCATGGTCATCCTTTAGTTTGGGTTTTCAGAGGGAGGCTAACAGAGTTATAATGGGGAGGGGCTTAGGCACCAGGTGTAGATTGCATGAATCACCTATTGCTGTGTAACAAAGTAGGTTGGAGATGAATCCCAAATATAATATGTATAATTCCCAAATTGTAACAAGTTTATTACAAAAACATCAAATGACATTAAAGTATATTAAGGAGATCAAATGATCCCCAATCATTCCACCCGCACCCTAAAGATGACCACTGTTATGAGCCTGTGCCTATATTCAGAAATCCCTCCAAAACATAAAAATTGGTAGATGAATGTTAACAAATTGTAAAATATTATTTATACTACTTATAATCTAATTTTCTTACTCAATAATATGTTCTGGACATTTGTCTATGTCTGGGTAATTTGAATGATTGGTCTACCTTATTCTTATTAATCACTGCGTTGTATTTCATACTCCAAAACAAACCTCAGTGAAGAGAATCACTATCCATCCAGTCACTTACCAAGTCCTGGTGTATTTGATTCCTGAATTCACTCAAATTCACCCCTCCTCTCATCTTTATCATTACCACTTGAGTCCAAGCTACCATATTTTTTCACCTAAACTTCTGTAACTATCTTTCAATAAGAAGCTTTTCAAATTATAAATCTGATCAGATCATCAATCCCAACATCCAGTCCCTCTTGCTTTAAAAACATTGTAATAGCTTCCCTTTGCTCTTGAGATATGAACAAGATGCCCACAAGACCCTCCTAAGGTGGCTGAAGCAAAAGGTCATGCACATTTTAAATTTTGATAATCATCATCAATCGCCCCAAAAATCCAAGCGAGGTTACATCACCACCAAAGGTACTTGAGAGTATAAGTGAGAAAGAGATGTTTTTAAACTCCCCCACCTCTATCCCACCGTCGCCACTATCCTATACCAAAAAAAAAAAAAAAAAAAAAAAAAAAAAACCTCTCAGGGACTAAGTGTTGATTTAACCAGCACTATGTCTTTACATCCATAAAATAATATGACTTGAGGCAATTTCAAATTAATACAGAAAATGCTGCAGTAGCTTCAACTCTGCCAGCTATGTTTCCACACAAAGGCTCAGTTGGGAGGTAATTACAAACCATAGAATCCTGGGCCTCCTGCAGACCTGAAAGAGGGCAGGTCTGTTTGGCTACTGAGCACTTCCAATTTCAGTATCTCTCAGGCAGCCAGCTGGAGGCTGCCATCTGGTTTGTGAAGGGAAGTCCCTCGATGGTTCTTTCTTCAATCTGGAAAAGCATTTGCTGTCAATTTCCTCTTTTTAAGTGTTCACTGGATCAGTTTGAAGCCACACCTTCCCCGCACATTTTCTCCAGGTTAATTCTTGATTAATGCTTAGCAAATTGTGAGGCCTCTAAGAGTGAAGTCACATTTTGAACCCACACTTAGATTAGATTATGATTCATCTCCAACCTACTTTGTTACACAGCAATAGGTGATTCATGCAATCTACAGCTGGTGCCTAAGCCCCTCCCCATTATAACTCTGTTAGCCTCTGTCTGAAAACCCAAACTATAGGATGACCATGCTTTAAATTCTTGAGGGGACTCTATCCCTTGGGGAACTATCATAAATAGGATATTCTTACTAACAAACTGAGCTGTTCCTCTGTGCTCTCTTTGTCTGGGGAAGCTGTTGTCTCAGCCCCTTTCTGCATTCCCTTCAGCGAAATAGGATAGAATTCTTCTTGGAGGAGCCCTGAAAGGGAACTTTGGCTTTAGAGGAACACAGGCCTGCCTTTGAAGTAGGACTCTCAGGTTTATTAGCTGTGTGACCTTGAGCTTGAAGGTGATTTAAAGTCTCTGAATCTCATTTTACTCAGTTAAAAGTGAGACTATTACTTATCTCAAACTAAATAATATCATCTGTGAAAATCTTGACTTTGGGCTCAATTGTAGGATCCAATAAAAGTTGTAGGATGTTTTTAGCTTTGACATTTTTTATGGCTGTTGTTAATCTGTGTTTTTGTTTTCTATTCTTAGCTATCACCATTCTTTACTGTATCTGGGGAATTGTCAGAACCAAAGAAGTAAAAAGAGAATCTCCTACACTTTCTAGAACGTAAATATACATCTGAAAAAACTGCCTTATATTACCACTTTAAAATTTCAAAGTAAGCAATCAATATATATAACTATACAAAAACAAAGTATGTCAGGGCTTGAGGGCAAAAGGGGCAAAAAGAAATAAAACATAATCTCCTCTCATATCTGATGAACTAATCTGAAATTAGCAAATAATAATAATACCAGCAAAAAAAAAATTCATCAGCAACAATCCAAACATCTGCAAATTTCAAAAAGTGGTGACCAAGAAGTGAATCAAGTTTATGGTGTGGCTCTATAAGGTCCTAACATTGGCCTCAGCTCCCAACTGGCAAAAGAGGTGAGTCAACAAAATTCTGAGACTTCCTCCAACAGCCTCCTGTCTGGAGAGAAGACTAAGGGCTGAGCCAAGTCAACATCATAGTTAAAACTCTTGAGATATCAACCCCCTATCTCTCACAGTACCATCTTGGGATCTCCGTAAAGAAGCAGTAAAATAGACTTCTAAGGTGCCAGGCTGCATTGTGAGGATGGTCTGAAGCCTGTTCCTCCCTAGAAAACAGACATACCCTGACTAGAAGGTCTAAACTCAGAATGAGGCCTTTAATAAAATCCCAGAAGACAACCCAGAGTCCAAGCCACACAGCAAAACTAGCCTGCCTTCAGAAGTCTTCTGCTTTTCCACCTCTCAACCCAGCTCCTGCCCTGTGCCCTGGGGGAAATTGAAAAGTAAATAAAACTGCAGTAGCTCAGCCTTTAAACTGTAGTTGAGAAATACAGATCTCAGTTACAGAGGAAAGAGAGCCAAAAAAACTTCATCCACACTCAATCAGATAAAAGAGAAGGACAAATGGAGCTGCCCACATTAACATGAACGTGATACAATAAATAAATAAATAAATAAATAAATAAATAAATAAATAAATAAGTAACAGCTATGCAAATATACCACATCTAAAGGAATGTAGCACGCTAATGACAAAGTACTCATTTTAGAAGAAAATTTCATGCATCTGAGTTGGGCTACAGAGATACTTCATAAAAACATAAAATCAATAATCAAGAATATGAAGGCAAAATTACAAAACAACAGAATGAGACCAAAAGAGAGATTACATAGCTAATGACATAACGTAAAGACCAAAATCACATCATTAAAGAATAATCAAATTAGAAACATCAATGAACAATCCAGGCCTTGTTGACTGAGAAATGACATGAGATAAGAAATAAATCTTGGGGGAAAAAAATAAAGAGTTTTAAAAGCACTTAGAAAATAATAGAGATGAAGGACAAAGGCTGTCTAACGTAGAAATTGTCCCCGAAGAAGATCCCGAAAACAGAATGGAAATGTAGTTAGAGATATAACACAAGAAAAATTCCCTGCTATAAAGAACTAATACCATGTGCCAGAAAATTCCAGTTCAACAAGACATCACCTTCTTGTACTATTGAGATACAAAGACTATGAAAGAATTATTCAAGCATCCAGCACACTCCAAAAAACTACAGATCACCTATAAAGAGGCAAATGCCAAACATGTAAAAGTAACAAATATTCTCAACATGAAAGAATTTGAAGGATAAAGCATCTAAGAATCCTTCTTGAAAAACCTAACTAATAATGCATCCAGCCAGTCGAGAATGAATGGAGGAGCACCAATAAAGGGAACAGTGCAAAATCCAATACCTATAGACAGTGGACCTGTGCCCACAGCCTCATGAGAAAGAAACTGGGACACCAAACCCAGCCAGGTCAATGTGAAGGCAACCAACAGAAATTTTCAGGGATGCAAGAATTCAGAGAGTAAGTAACATGAGTTCATCTCGAAAAAACTTGACAAGGAAATCCAGCTTACTGAAAATGAATCACAATTTTAAAAAATAATTCAGAAAAGCAGAAACTGTGGTATAAGGACAGGTAGGGCAAGGGGGAGTAGCAAATTCATTTAATTATAGATGTAAGACTAAACCTTGATAATTATGGAATTAAGGAATTATAAATGTAGAATATAAATGCTTTATACTCTGACATTTTGTTAAAATAATGTCACTAAAAACTCATAAGATGAGGGGAGTGGGAAATGAGGTGAGAGGAAGATTAAAAGTTTTAATTTCCTTATCTTTCATAGCAGAGAGTCAATCAATATGTCTAAAATTAAACATGGATCTTTAAAAGAAAAAAAAAAACCTCTAGCTTTCTTAATTTTTTTTTATAATCTTTCTTTGTAACCTTAGGGAGAACTTTTAGGATCTAATATCTCTGTGGTGAAAACACATTATCTGAAGTTCCATAATTCCTTTGGTTTCTCTTTGGTTTCTTTTTCTTCTGTTAAATTCAACAAAAATTCAATTTAATGCTTTTTTTTCCTTTTCTAAAAATATAGAGTAAGACCCAATTTTTACAAAAATATTCTTCATTTTTCATTCCATTTACACACAAAAAGAGCTACTAGGAATGATGTTCACCTGAAGTTACTAGGTTACTTCTTCACAGGATGAGGTGATATTTTGGGGTGTGTGTGTGTGTGTGTGTGTGTGTGTGTGTGTGTTTGGATTTTTTTGCTTACATATTTTATATTTAACATATATTACTTAAATAAGAACAACAAAGCCATTTAGCCTTAAGCACTCAAATACTAGATTGCAAAATTGGTCATAAAATCCTCCCATCTCTATATGCATGCCCCTTTACAAAATGACTTTGCAGCTCCATCATTAAGGGGCAGAATCTACTTCTCTATCCCTTGAATCTGAACTGGTCTTATGATTTGACTTGTTCTAATCCAGCAGAATGTGGCAGAAATAACACATGACTTCTGAACACAGGCTTTAAAAAAACCTTGCAGCTTCTTTTCTCATGGTATTAGAATACTTCCCTGACTGCCATGTGGAGAAGCCTCGGTTAACTTACTGAAGGAGGAGAGGCCATGCAACAGAGTTGAGCAGTCAAAGCCCGCTAGACTAGCCAGCTGACAACCAGCATCAACCACTACATGTATGAATGAGGATATCTTTGACCATCCAGCCCCTGTAGAGCTACCAGATGACTAAGGCCACTAAGTGACCCCAGATGAGGCTAGCAGAAAAGCTGCCCAGCTGAGCCCAACACAAATTGCTTCCCCACCAAATTATGAGTAAAAAAAACAGCTATTGTTTCAAGCTGCTAATCTGGAGGTGGTTTGTTATGCATTAATAGGTAACTGATACATGTCAACATAGGCTCAGTGTGTTAAAACACGGTCAGGCTTTCGATTTAAATGGAAGACTAAGCACATATATTTGTCTCCCCAAGTCCACTGAGTCAACATTAAAATAATACAAAAGGAATAAAGTCATAATAACAAATTGCAGCCAATTCAGGGATAAACCAACCTGTGGCAAAGAAAATGAGACCACAGTAATTGGCCCCTAGGTCTGGGAGGGGATCAGCATAGGGTTTGACAGATGCTAAATGTCCCAAATATTAGACGTCTTCCAGAAAGGAAATATGAAGGTCACTCACATCTACTGACCAATATCATGAAAAACATATTCCACCAAACATTTTTCTAAGCAATAGCTAAACCCTGAGAAGTGAGATAAACACTTCATGTAGAATCAAATATCAAATCCATATTTACAGGGGAAAGAAGTGGAAAATGAGCCAAGAAAACATATATGGAATAATCATAAAAACAGAAGACACTAGCAGAGTATTCATTCAACCACAAGTATTTATTGAGTGTCTCCTATGTGCTAGACACTATGCACACAGAAACCAAAGGAAAACATCTGCAAGAAAGAGAAGGTGCTAATGTTGTCAAATGCTGTAAAGAAGTCAAAGAGAGTGAGTTCTGACAAAGAGCCAAGAGCTGCAGTGAAAGATGGGAGCCCTTGATTACTCTGGAGAGTGCAATTTTAGTAGGGAGCTGGAGGTGGATGTAGATAGTGAAAGTTACAGGGGAAAAGTGAATACAGGGGTTATAAGACTACTTATTGTAGAGACTTTGGGGTGATGAAAAGGTAAGGAATAGGATAGCAATCACAGGGAATAAGTGAATCAAGTAAAGGCTTTATTAAGGTGGCAGATTTGCTGAAGAGAGAGAACTTGAGTTTGAATAGAGGGAAAGACAAGTAGATGTATATACAGACTTAGATGTCCTGAGGTGAAATGGAGAGAAAACAGGGCCATCCCATTAGAATAGTCCAGATCTCTCAGCAAAAGAGGAATGATGTATTTCAGAAGATAAATCTGTCTATATGATCAATTCAGAGAACCTAAAGCCTAGAGGGTGGCTCTAGGATGTTTTCCACCTTCCTTATCTAAGTATATAGAAAATCTGGCCCAGGCTAACAGGTTGTGGCCACCTAGAGCTGTGCAGAGGTACTACCTATCCCAATCCCAGAGTAGGAAACATCTAAAATGGTTCTGGTGATCTTTTACTTCCTGGTATGCATGCCCTTGCTTAGTGCCCTTCTCTTGTGTGTGGACTAACCTACTGACACACTCCTTATGAATAAAATATGATGAAAATGATGAGATATCATTTCCAAGGATACATTAAAAAAGACTTTGGCTTCCTGTTAAACTTGTCCTCTTATTTACTCCAAAGAAGACAGATACCATGTTCTTATCTGCCCTGAGCGGAGGACCGCATGGCAAGAAACTGAGGAAAGGTTCCAGCCAACAGTGAGTGAGGAATTGAGGTCCATCAGCCCAACAACCCATGAGGAACTTAACCTGCCAAAAGGCTGGTATTCGAGTTTAGAAGTGAATCCTTCCCCAGTCTCACCTTGAGATTACTGCAGTCCTAGTCAACACTTTAACTACAGCCTGGTAAGAGACCTTGACCCCTGGAAAACCACATCTGGATGACACACATAAACTGTGAGACAATAGGTGTTTCTTAAGTTACTAAATTTGGGGTGATTTGTAACATAGCCATAGATAATAATTATACCTGGTATCACAGTGCCAACAGGATCTAACAAAGCATCTCAACAAAGGGTTTCTCTGGACCCCTGATGATAGCCCCTAGTATTACAGATAATCTCCAAAATACCAACTGTTCTCCCTCAAGAATATATAATACAGATACTTTCCAAGAGTAGAAATATACTTTGTTTAAACTCTGTCATTTTCCGTGTTTCTAAATTCTCAGAACCATTTTACTTATCGTCCAAAGACTAGCTCGTTCCACAGGTAAACTGCCCCATATATGAGGTTTCTTCCTTTTTGCGTTTCCATGCTTCTGTCCCACTGGAATCCTGATCACCTTAGCCCCCAAAGCTCCTCATTTCTTTAGTACTCGCCACTGTCAGTTATCTATTACTGTGTAACAAACTTAATGACTTAAAACACCATTAATGTATTACTTTCCACAATTGTGTGAGTTGGTTGGGCAGCTCACCTCATCACTAACTCCCGCAGTTGGAAGGTCTGCTTGACATTCAACTCAGCTGGGGCAGTAGGGTCAGCTGGGATTTCCACGCTTCTCTTCATGTGTTTTTTAGCCTCAAAGAGACCATACCACGCTGGGCTTACACACAAGGTGGAGGCAGCATTCTGATAAGGTAAGTCCTGATGCATAAGCATTTATCAAGCTTCTTCTTGCTTTATGGATGCTGATTACCCATTGGCCAAAGCATGTCACATGACCAAGCCCAGCATAAATGTGGGCGGGAACTACAGGAGGATGGATAGTGCTCCAGGCACAGGGATTGAAATTACTCACTGGAGGTGAATTAGGAGGAGCAAACTACCAAATTTCTTAACTCAGTCCTAACCCCATTCCTAGATTAATCTTCCCCAAACACTTGTTCCATTATCCCAAACCCTTGCTCAATCCTCTCTTGGATTCAATGAGGCATTGAACAATTTCTCTCATACCCACCCTGTGGATAAAATGTTGAAAATGTTACATTTAGGGAGGAAGCCGTCCTGCTGTGCTACATGCTACTCATTGATTACATCTGAGAATTACAACCAACCAGGCAACCAGAGGACAGTCAGGATAGGGAGGGCTCTCAAAACCAACTCTTGTCTGAGTGCACAAACTAGCCTTCATATCTTTATCCCTAGTCCCCGTCTACAATGTATTAGGCCTATAAGTACTGGATGGATGGATGGATGGATGGATGGATGGATGGATGGATGGATAGATGGATGGATGAGTTACAGCTGGAGCACTGAATGAAGGATTCTTAGCCAGAGCAGTGGTTCTCAAATTTAAACATTAATCAGAAGTACCTGGAAGACTTGTTGAACCACAGGTTTCAGGGACCCATGCCCTAGGTGCAGGGAGGAAAGCTGAGAATTTGCATTTCTGGCAAGTTTTCGGGTGATGCTGACATTGCAAATTGGGGACCACACTTTCAGAACCCCTGACCCAGAGAAGAGGGAAGAGAAGATCAAGGGACGACACGCTATCATTCAAATATCAGAAGAACTGCTGTGACCCAGAGAAAGCTGATTTGTTCTGCATCGTTTCAGAATACAGGTTTTGGAAACTTACCCAGGGATAAATTTTGATTTAACATTAAAACACATTTTTCTAATAACTAGAGTTGTGTAACAATGGAATGGTCCTCCCCCTCCTGCCTCTTTTCCTGCCTTCCCTTAACTTCCCTCCCACTGCCATACTCCTGTTCCAATAACAAGTTTACAGCCCTGGCTGAGAGTATAAATCTCGCAGTTCCACAATCAGAAATGTCCCTCTCCCAAGAACCAAATGTCAGCAATTTTCTGAATACAATCTTAGGAGAGAGAGAATCAGGCTCTAAAATGTCCATTTGTCTCATTTTGTGCTGTAATATTATGATGATGAGTTTTGGTTCCATTTGGCCATTTCTGTATGTTTATCCCATACTGCTAATTTCTAATATAAAATCAAATCCCATTTTCACATGACACTATTTTGTTTCCCTGTGGAATTATACGAACATTCGTAACAATTTTCCTTTTGAACAGTGTGCCACACAGGAAATGCTGATAACACAATTTCTTAACACACACCAAGTACACAGGTTACACAAAAGCAGATTCTATTTTAGCTTTCTTGAGAGGCTGTTTAAAAGTTAAGTTCCCTTAATGAAACAGCAAGAAAAGGGGCTTTGCTTTTCTTCTCTCAGCATCCCGGCTTTCCTCCCTTTGTGGGCTTATGATGTTTTCCTTCTTCCTCGTGTTATCTGTGTTTCCTGCTCATCTCAACTTGATGACATGTTGCTGAGACAACTAAGTCGCTAACCTTCTTAACTTGGCTTTTGTTATGTGCTTGCGTGTGTTTAGGAGGGATATTTTCATTTCTCTTAGAACACTCTGTGTCTGCTCTGAGGAGGGCTATTAGACCTGAAGGCGGAGAACAAGGGAGTCTTTTTAAGTGCTTGCTATTCAAATCGCCTTTTTACTTCCTTTAAGCCCATCATTTGTACAGGGTAGGGCACTGGTGGAAGCTTCCCTTGCTGCCTACGGTCAGGATTAATTCACTCAGTGATGTCCTGTCTGTTCCAGCCCTGACTCTTTTAGGGGAGGAGAAGGTCTGAGGACAAGCAGCACACAAAGCGTCCATCACATCAGTTCCTTTATTTTGTCTTTCATCCCGTTGCCAAAAGTGGGGAGGCAGCTTAACTGTAAAATAACTACTCTGCTGTGCCTTCATCTATTTGGTTATCAGATAAAATAAGATTTGGACATAAACAAAACCCTCATTGGCCTACCTCCACACTGAGCTGTCTATAACACTAAAATAACTTGTTTATTTGCCTGGGCTTCCTCCCTCCCCCACACCACTCTCTGCTGCTCCCCTTGAGGTCTAACCTCTGTCTTTTCTATCTTTGCCCCCTTCAAGTTAATCTTCCCCCTCACACAGTGATTGTACAACAGAGAGCTCCTCCTGCTGCACAAGTAAATGCATACGAACAGCAGATCCTGGAAAGTCATTTCTTACGACGCAAAACTAAAGTTTCACTCTGTTGATACAAACTCACCTAACTAAATTTAAATTGTGATGGATAAAGAATATAGAATTTAGAACCAACTTTTAACCCATCTTCAAAATATCTTACTTGTCTAAATTTTTCACTTTTCAACTAGGTTGTTACTTTGGTTATTCATTTGTTTATTTTATGGTTGTAATTTCAGGTGTCACCTGCATAGATGTCCCCAGATTTCCAGCCTCTGGGGTTTCCTTTCCCACATCCAGAAGATGTCCAGCAATGTCTTCTAGGACAATGCTCACAACCATCTCTGGCTCAAGTTTCCTCCCTCTGCTGAACTCTCAATCTCTCTCTCTCTCTCTCTCTCTCTCTCTCTCATCTCCTGTGGTAGGTCTCTTATCTAAGCTTCCGGTTGATTTAAAGGTGGAGCACAGGCCCTTTATCTTTACTTCCCCAAGTCAAGCACTAACCAAGATTGGTGTATACAAGAGATTTACAGAAGTTTGGGCTTGGGGTCAGCTAGGCCACAGCACATACAACAAATACTTTTCACTGCTTTGCTTCCCAGGATTAAATAACTGACCCACCCTGCAGCAGTGAGGCAGTTCCAGCCCTCCATATGCATTCAGAGAAGGGCTGGAGAAAGAGACCAATTGTCTTTTGAGCAAGTAAAGAAGACCTTGAAGTTCCTAGAAAGACCTGAGCTTTCTGGGAAGGAAAAGGAATTATGATTTCCAAGATCTAGAGCCTAGAGCATTTCAACACTAATTGTGAAATATATTCAAAAATGGAATAGAATGCAGTAATGACAGAAGAGTCATTTCTCTGCCTGACAATAAAAAAAAATTGTTTTTAATAAAAATAAAATACCTTTCTGGTCTTGCAGAAAAGAGCCTGAAGAAAGAAGAAATCCCAAAAGAAAAAGGGACCAGTGCTGCACTTTTTCAGAGCAATGCCCAGGACAGAGTGCCAGCTTCATAGAGAGGTCCTACATCAGAAAAGCCTTAGCATGACCAGGGAGCCACATCACAAGGTGGGACCATGGCCACAAGGACCTCCTTACAAGGAGCCATACAGTTCTCAGTGAAGCAAGAGCTTGAGTTTACTGCTGCTCAAAAATGTGCCCACTCTAGTTACAATCAATAAATCACCCTTTTTTTTCATTGAGATAAAATTCATATAGTATAAATTCACCACTTTAACCATTTTTTATCAGACATTGGTGACTACCTCCCTCCCAGATCCTTATATGCTCCCAGAGAAATTGAGATTCCTGGACGCTGAGGATGAAAACACTGAGAATAATTTTTACATATCAATGTCCACTTGCCCTAGTAAGAACTAATGTATTTCTCAAGTACCTCTCTCCAAATACCCAGGATGATAAAGCTTTAGCTTCTCCTGGGACAACATCACACCACAACACACATCCCTGCCCTGACTCAATCAACCCCTCTTTTAATCGCTATATTAGTCAGCTTTGCTATATCATGTCTCAGGAACATGACATAAACCCAGCTCCTCAAGAAAGTTTCTTTCAATATTTGAGAAATTTCAGTTCATGGCGGTGATAGTTGGAACTTAATCAGAAAATATGTGAAAAACATAGTACTGTCTACCTTGTCCTTTCATTCTTTCCGGTAGGTTAAGTTTATTTCAATACTAGATTTTAAGTGGTTTGAAGGCAAGGATTCAAATGTGCCTATTCCTCCTGTTTCCCTACTTCTACTTACCTGGAGTGTGCTTAATTAAATATGTGCTGAATGAACCAATGAATAAGTAAATCTATTGGAGAACTGTGAACAGGTATGTGAGTTAATAGGCATGAGACTTTACATTAAGCTTTCTTGTTAAATGGCAATTAAATGCATTGACATTCATTATAGCCTGAATATATTGAGAATCTAATTGCTCACATGTTGCCCATGCAATTTCTAGTTATTTCAATGACAACTTGATGTCTTTCTGACATACTTATTGTACCTGGATCAATGGCTATTTAACTGCTAATTGATCTTTTATTAACATATAATAACTCTTATTAAATCTAAATTAAAGTCTTAATTGAGACACTTTATCTGCAGTGTTTCAACACACAATCCTCGTAACATAATGGATAATCGACAGAAAAGCTAGTAACATATTATCTGTCACCTTTCTCATTGACCTCAGAACGGATTTTCAGCTTGAAGATTTTTTTCACTTCATTAAGAACACTGAGTGGCAACTACACCCAGGAATGCATCAACAACATCAAATTTCTCACTTTTCACACACAGAACTAGTCTCTCAGCCTCTGCTTTCTTCCTCACCCCTCAAATGAGGCCACTTGGCCATCAACAGCAATCAATGAGCACTATTCCTTTAAACACAAATATGGCCAGCAAACAACTAAAGAGGCTGCAGTAAGTAGTAATGACACCTCCCCTGCTCCCAAACTACCCTTTCCTCCTTCCCAGCCCCACCACAACCTTGCCTCTTCTTCTTACTGTGTGACTCCGCCCAGTCAAGGGAATAGTCCTAACCATTGGTCTGCCACTTGGGCAACAGCTCACCTTACTGAATCAGCCCAATTTCCCTCTCTTACTCACTCTTGTCTAATCCATGCAGTGATGTTCCTAAACTCCACTGCCCCACCAGGGCCCATGCCGCTAGCCCTTAAAGGTACATATCTGAGGCCAATCCTGATCTCAATTATCAGTTCACAGTTGTGCTGATCTGGATCCAAACTTGCGTCCTGGTTGTCTAATCTAGGCTCCTGGCCTATCACCCTGTCCATGGACCATGGTTTTAGTATCTTATCTATATCCCATTCCCTGAATAATATCAGCCCTCTTTTGGTGCCTAGGACTTTACTAACTGTTCTCATACTTCACTGGTGCTCACAACATATCTAAGTTTTTAAGGGTCACTTGTTTCTGGATTCCCAACCAGATAGCCTACACAGCACCTATTCCCCACATCATCCTCTAAAAAAGCCCCCCTCCCACATAGCCACAATGTTCAGGGGAAGCAAATAGCTCCCCCAACTTCAGTAATCCAAAGGAATCCAAAGGAATCTCATCCTCCTTGCTAGTGATTGGTTTGAAAATGAGCCAACGAGGATAAGCTTTCTAGAGACTTCTGGGCAAGTGCTTCCTTGCTTTTCTGGGAGACCTTCCCAAAGGGACATTCTCACTCTTCCTCTGGACATTATCATACCCATACACAATGCCTGGGAGTGGTTAGTCACCTCATCATCTGTCTAAGGATAATTCTGGCATGGAGGAGAAACAGAATGAAGAAAAAACACAGGAATGCAGCCTAAACCATTGGATAAATCAACCCTGAAGCCAGCCCTGCCTCTGGGATTCCAGTTATATAACTTAATGAATTTCCTTTTTGTTTATGTCCATTGCATTGGAGTTTTCCATCACAGCTGAAAGCATCTTGGCTGATGCACCATTTGCCACATGCCTCTCAGAACTCTGATTCCTTTAGATGGACACATGCCTTTCCCCTCCAGTGCCCGCTACTGGCGTGGTCTTCCAATCAGGCCAATATCCCAGTGCACCCAATATTCTCTGCAGGATTGGCCTTTCTTAGCCATTGTAGGTGGGGCCACACTTAGTACCTGCTCTCTTAAGTTTCAGCCCTTTACAATTGTCTGAGCTCGGCTAATAGGACATTCACATTTCAAAATAGAAGAAAATGAAGAGAATTCATGTAAAAGTATGTATTCCAAATACTAGGAATTCCAAATCAGAGTGAGGATGTAGGCACATACTTTAGAACATATAACATTACAAAAGGTAGTAATTTCTTAAAAATCAATCCTTACAAACATAATACTTAGAATGAAAATACTAAGCACAAAATCAAGAGACAAATGAGAAAATCTGTCTAACAAATAACACTATTAACTATATACTTGGCAAAATGGCCTACAAAAGAAAGTCTTCCTTGAGAGCAGTTATCAGAATGTAAAATCACTGAAATTATATATATTTGATTGGTCCTTTTATAAATATTTTATTCAATAATGTTCATTAACCATTTTGCTCAGAATGATCAAAATGTACCTTCTGTTTTGAAACATTATGTTGAAAATACTACTTTATTGACATTTCCCAGTTTTCATAAATAGGGTTAAGGATCTCAAAGAAAACCATTGAGAAGAAGGTTTGTGACTCACTGGCCAAGTCTCTAGCAGAAGTCATTCCCAGTCCCTCCCACACCATCACCACCATCACCTCGCCTTTCCATCCACATAGCCATCCTGCTATGACGAATACTCATGAAACAGTGTTTGCTCGGATCATCCTTCCCCTAGTCCAGCCATCAACTACTTCCAGAAGTAAAATGAGTGTTCACTCTGGGGCGCCTGGGTGGCGCAGTCGGTTAAGCGTCCGACTTCAGCCAGGTCACGATCTCGCGGTCCGGGAGTTCGAGCCCCGCGTCGGGCTCTGGGCTGATGGCTCAGAGCCTGGAGCCTGTTTCCGATTCTGTGTCTCCCTCTCTCTCTGCCCCTCCCCCGTTCATGCTCTGTCTCTCTCTGTCCCCCAAAAAATAAATAAACGTTGAAAAAAAATTTTTTTTAAAAAAAATGAGTGTTCACTCATGAAGTTTGTTTTGCAGATTAAAAACAAACAGCATGGTACCCACTGGTGACAGAGAATGGATACTTCTATTTTCTAAATCTGCATTTCTATACTATTTTAAGTAGGGAAACTTTATTTAATAAAATACTGAAACCATTAAAAATAAATAAATAGCACAATTCTGTGGGGAAAAATTAACTGTTTGCAAAATTCAAATAAACAATTAGAGATAAGCTATATTAAATAGTGATAGGAACCCAGTCTTTGAAATGCCTTGTATTCAAATCTTAACTTCACACTTACCAGCTGAGTGAACTTGTCAAGCTAATGACACAAGCTCCTGACCACACTGCCCTAACTTGTAAAAAGGTAGTTGTAAATGAAGAGGGCTGCATTTAATAAATGTGAAAAACAGGGCACAGCACCCACACATAGTGGCATTCAATTAATGGAACAGTAGTCCCCCTTATCCATAGGGGATGTGTTCCAAGACCCCCAGTGGATTCCTGAAAAGTCAAATAATACTATACCCTACACATACTATGATTTTTCCTGTACATACATATCTATGATAAAGTTTAATTTATAAACTAGGATAGTAAGAGATTAACAACAATAATAATAAAATAGAACAATTATAACAATAAGCAGGCATACCTCATTTTATTGCACTTTGGTTTATTACACTCCACAGATACTGAATTTTTTACAGATTGCAGGTTTATGGCAACCCTTCATCAAGCAAGTTTATCAGCACCATTTTTCCAATAGCATTTGCTCACTTAATATCTCTGTGTCACATTTTGGTAATTCTTGCAATATTTCAAACTTTTTTCATTATTATTATATTTGTTATGATGATCTATGATCAGGGATTACTACTCACTGAAATCAGATGAGGATTCACATTTTTTAGCCATAAATAAAATATCTTTTAATTAAGGTATGTACATTATTTTGTTTATTTTTGAAAATAAGAGTGCACATGAGTGGGGGAGGGGCAAAGAAAGAGGGAGAGACAATCTTAAGCAGGCTCCGTTCCCAGTGGCCCAGCATGGAGCCCAACAAGGGGCTCAATCTCATGACCATGAGATCATGACCTGAACGAAATCAAGTCAGACGCTCAACCGACTGAGCCACCCAGCACCCCAAGGTATATACATTATTTTTTTAGACATAATGCTATTGCACACTGTATAGACTACAGTATAGTGTAGACATAATGTTCATATGTGCTGGGAAACCAAAAAATTCATTTGACTTGTTTTATTAGGATATTCATTTTATTGCAGTGGTCTGGAACCAAACCCACAACATCTCTGAGGTATGCCTGCACTGTAATAAAAGCTATGTGAATGTGGTCTCTCTCTCTCAAAATATCTTACTGTACCTTCTTCTTGTGATTATGTGAGATGGTAAAATACCTGTGTGATGAGATGAAGTGAGGGGAATGATTGGCATGGTGATGTCAGTAGGAGGGCCATCTGCTTCCAGACTACAGTTGACCATGGGTAACTAGAACCACAGAAAGTGAAAACACAGATAAGGCGGACTACCATAGCTATTATTTGAATTTCTTTAGTTCATTATATTTTTCTATCCATAATAGGAATCGGTGTCATTAATGGGTTAATTTAATTATAAAACAAACCAAGTGTTTTAGTTGTCACAGTATCCCCATCTGTGCTGTTATCCTTTCAGTGCCCAATCTCCTACTCCTCCACTCATTTCCTAGCCCTAGGCATCATTATTGCCACTCCAAAGGGCCAGAGACTGTCCCTGACCCTGTTCTCCATGGCACTGGGTGTTTGCATGTCATTCTTCCCATCAAGCCTGTTCACTTCTCTCATAAAGAATATGAATTTTTAGGGGCACCTCAGTGGCTCAATCGGTTACGCAGCCGACTGCAGCTCAGGTCATGATCTTGCGGTCTGTGAATTCAAGCCCCGCTTTGGGCTCTGTGCTGGGAGCTCGAGCCTGGAGCCTGCTTCCGATTCTGTGTCTCCCTCTCTCTCTGCCCCTCCCCTGCTTTCTCTCTGTCTCTCTGTGTCTCTCTCAAAAATAATAAATATTAGGGGCGCCTGGGTGGCGTAGTCGGTTAAGCGTCCGACTTCAGCCAGGTCACGATCTCGCGGTCCGGGAGTTCGAGCCCCGCGTCGGCTCTGGGCTGATGGCTCAGAGCCTGGAGCTTGTTTCCGATTCTGTGTCTCCCTCTCTCTCTGCCCCTCTCCCATTCATGCTCTGTCTCTCTCTGTCCCAAAAATAAATAAACGTTGAAAAAAAAATTTTTTTAATAATAAATAAATATTAAAAACAAAATTTAAAGAATATGAATTTTTATTTTTATGAAAATGCAACTCTTTCAACTAGTTAAGTGACCCTGTGTACCCTCCTATTTTAAACATTTAAAAATCACTGTTCGTAGGGCCTTTCATTTCCCAGCTCCCTCTCCTGCACCCCTCCCCACCTTCATTATGACCACAGACAGGCATGCACAGCCAGACCAGCTCTCACTTACTGTGAGTGCCCAACCAGTTCACAGGCTTTTTGATAAATCCTTTCCTGAGCTAACTGTTCTAAACTGGGTTGGATGGCCCTCTCCGGTTCCCACAGTGCCCCACATTTGCCTACTGCACAATCCTCATGACAATAGGTTGTACATTTTCCTTCTCATGTCTAACTTCTCTCACTCAACTATGAGCTCCTCAAGAACAGGGACCATGGGTTATTCCTCTGTATGTCCAGAGACCACCATGGTGTCTAGCAGGTAAGAGCTCCTAATAATTAAATGGATGGGTAGATGGACATCTGTATAAAAATGGAATACTTGGAATGAAAGCATATATTTTCTAATTCTGTAATTACTATCTTTGTTTGGCAAACATGATCCAGATATGGAATAAGATTTTTTAATTATTACATCATTTGTTATTGAGGTATAATTTGCATACCAAAAATGCACAGGTTTTAAGTTTATAGTTCACTGAATATTGACAATTAGATCAATGGACTAGGATAAAATGTCCAGATATACGCCCACATATATGGACAATTTTGACAAAGATGCCAAAGTACTTCAGCAGGGAACAAAAATCTTTCAACAAATGATGTTGAAACAATTGAATATATGGGTGGAAAAATGAACCCAACTCCTACCTCACATCATACATAAATATTAGAGACGGATAAACAGCTCTAGAAGTAAAAATTTAAACTACAAAAGTTAAAAAAAAAAGGAAAAAATCTTCATAATCTTGGACAAGATACAAGATACAAGATAAATTGTTCCTCATCAAAATTTATTAATGTAGTCATCAAAAACACTAATAAGAAAATCAAAAAGGATAGATGATTTTTAAAACTTCAAAAGAATGCTGTTTTTTTTCTACAGATACTTTTTCTCAGTAGATTTCACTGAGACCTTTCACTCTCAGACCCAAAACCATCCATGTATGAACATGTAAGAAATGTAAGAAACCATGTTTCTTACACAAGCATGTATAAGTAAGAATAAGCAGAAAACCAAAAACATAGTTGATACCCAAGTACTTTAAATATTCTCCAAAGCAGAATTCAAAATAAATATTATAAAATGATTAAAGAAATAAAAGGTAGACGTAACTAAAAAGTATCAGAATGACCTAGATTTTTCAAGGCCACTTTTATCACTTTTAGAAATAAATATGTAATCATTGAAATTAAAATTTAATGGATGGGTTAAACAGGTTAGTCACATGTGAAAGAAACAACAATGAACTGAAACATGGAGCTGAAGAAATAATCTCAGTTACAGCATAGAAAAACTCATATAAAAACATAAGAGTTTAAGAGATGTGGGCAAGACAGTAATAGGCATCAATCGGAGTATACCAGAATAAAAGAATAGAGAGAATGGGGGGGAAAATATTGAAGAGAAAATGGCTAAGAATTTTCTAGAACTGATAAAAAACATTACCCTTCAGAATTTATAAAAATAAGTCCACAGAAACAGAATGGTGAAACTTAGACCACCAAAGACAATAAGAAGATCTTAAAAGCACTCAAACAGGAGAAAAACAGATCCCCTAAAAAAAAAAAAAAAAAAAAAAAAAAAAAAAAAAAAAAAAAAAAAAGACAAAACTGATTCCCCAACCGCAACAATGAAACCTTGAAGTTAGTGGAATAATGTCTTCCGAGTGCTGAGAGAAAGAGATGATCAACCTGGAGTTATGCTCAGCAAAACTATCGTTGAGGGTGTACCACCAAGAGAACTCCAGTAAGGAGCTTCTAAAACATGTACTTCAGGTCTCAAATGGTCCTTTATCCAGGGCATGCATTCTCAGTGAGGTTATAACACCCCCTGGGAGAGAAAATGTGTTCTTGGTAGGCAAAAATCAAAAATAAAAACAACCTCACTCTATGTATTAAGTTTAGGTATGCCTAAAAAATAGATAAATATACAGTCTAACCATGGTATTGAAATTGACTGGGGGGAGGGAGCAATAAGAAAAAAAATCTCAAAAGGCTCATAGAGAGTGGAGGCAATAGTGAAAAGAAGGCTGAGAATTCAAAGTTTTGGAATTAATAAGAGAATTTCTTAAGGTGGCTAGATTTAAGATCAATATACAATAATCAGTTGTATTTCAAATATACTACCACAAGAAATTAGAAAGTATAATTCAAAAAAATATAATTTGTAATAGCAACAAACAATATAAAATAAACCTAATAAAATATATGTAAAAACTGGAAGTAGAAGTGTATAGAACTTTACTGAAAGTTGTGAAAACAAGCCAGAAAAAAAATGGAGAGGTAACCAATGTTGTATTTAAGAAAACTCAAAATCCTAATGCTCCCAAAAAGATCTATGGATTTATTGTAAACTCAAATCAGGCTTTAGGGTTTTCTTGTCTACTCTTTTCAGTTAGTTTTTATCTGAGTTTTTATTTGACACACAACGTTACATTAGTTTCAGGTATATAACATAATGATTCAACAACTCTATATATTATGCTATCATCATCACAAGTGTAGCCGCCACCTGTCACCATACAGTGTATTATAATACCACTGACTATATTCTCTATGCTGTACCTTTTAGTCCTGTGACTTATTCATTCCATAACTGGAAGTACCTCCCACTACACTTCACCCATTTTGCCTATCCCTCTGGCAACCATCAGTTTGTTCTCTGTATTTATGGGTGTTTTCTGCTTTTTGTTTATTTGCTCATTTGGGTTTTTTCAGATTCCATAGATAAGTGAAATCAGATAGTATTTGTCTTTCTCTGACTTCCTTCACTTAGCATTATACTCTCTAGATACATCCATGTTATCACAAATGGCAAGATTTCAACCTTTTTTACAGTTGCATTATATTCCGGGGTGTGTGTGTGTGTGTGTGTGTGTGTACATCTTTATCCATTCATCTGTTAGAGGACACTTGAGTTGCTTAAATTTATATGAAAGAGCAGTGTCCAAAGACATTCCTAAAGAATAAATTGGGGGAAACTGTGCTATCAAATACCATGACATCTCATAAACTACAGTACTGAAGATAGGACAGAGTCAGCACAGGGATCAAAAAAGTGATTGATTCAGTAGCATAGAAAACCCAGAAACAGCCCCTGCACATGTGTGGATAGAGAATGCTCTACCCCTGCATTGCCAATAAGAGCATCATTGTTTCTCACTGGTTCTCCTGGACCAATTGCTATTGCCTGCACTATTTGTGGATCTAATGGCTTATGTGACATGGTACCACCTCTAGATCCAGAGAAGAGTCAGCCCCAGTTGAGCCACAAGTACTGAGAATGGGAAGAGAGATTCCCCCCCCAAAGAAAAAGAGGCAACCATAAACAGAAAAGGGTAATGGGTCCTAAAAGGAGAAAAAACAGTCCACCACACATGCTATAGACCAGTCCTCATAAAAGTGACATCCTTGGTGATCAGAGGAACACAGATGTTGGTACAAAGTAGTCACAGCATGCCACGTAGGCCCACAGACACATGCACAAGTAAGGGGGCTATTCGTTTCATGTGTGCCCTTGTCTAATTACCATGTCTTTTGCTTTCAAGTGAATTATTTTGTTATTATTTTTTAATGTTTACTTATATATGAGGCAGAGAGACAGAGCATGAGCAGGGGAGGGTCAGAGAGAGAGAGACAGACAGAATCTGAAGCAGGCTCCAGGCTCTGAGTTGTCAGCACAGAGCCCGACACAGGCCTCGAACTCACAATCCATGAGATCATGACCTGAGCCGAAGTTGGCTGCTTAACCAACTGAGCCACCCAGGCACCCCAAGGTGAATTCTTTAGTCCCACTCTGGGTCCCTAAGTCAGCATCTTAGAAAGCATCTTTTTTTTCAACCCAGGCCTCAGGCTCATTATCTCCTAACATTTTCTTAAAAGAACATATTTTCTTCTTATTGCTCTATTGAAGCATTTCCCAAAGTATGTTCTGCAGAATCCAAATGCTTGGGGTGTTTCTGGGTATTAGATTTTTTTAATCCACTATGAAATAAATCTGGGAACAGTTCACTCATGTCTTTACTGCCATACCACTAGACCCTGGAGCTTTTAACATGACAATGGACACTGCGAATCTTCTAAAATGGGATCTGACCCTAAACTCCTACCACTCACACCCTCTTACAACAGTGACCCAGGGCATCCTCTCTTCTCCAGGCAGTGATAACCATCAAGAATAGAACTTCTTTAAAGATTCTAGGGAGCAGATTCCCTTTGGCTGTATCCCTACACCAGAGACATTCCCAAACAGGGCCATTATTTCCAAGTCACAGAGTCATGGCACCACCAGACAAGATAAGGGGGAAAAAAGGAGGCATGGAAAAAGTCTTTCTGGCTGCCCCCACCTCAGATAAGCTGTCTCTAAAGCATCCTCTTGAGAAGGCAAACACCCTGACATTCAAGGCTGCCTCCATAGGCATGTGACCTGTGCAGCCCCACAAGGACCCCCACTAAGAAGGGGACCTGCACTTGATTTAATGTTCTGCAGTCACTGTCTTGAAATTCTTGGTAATTTTAACAAAGGGCCCCACATTTCTATTTTGCACTGGGCCTTGCATATTATGCAGCCAGTTCTTCTACCAGTGCAGTCCACTTACTTGCTACCACATTTATAAAGTCTCCAGGTGGGACATTCTGTGGGAAAAACTGAAATGATGATGCTGGAAGAACCCTTGGAATCTCCCAGGAAAGGAAATGCTGTGTTGGTCTGTGCTCTGAGCAGCATACTGGTGACTCCAGGAACATTAGCACACAGCCCTGGACCAAAGGGCCTCATTGGCCTCTCTAAAAGAAAAAAGGACAAGAACAACACAATGTCTCTGGTGGTAAAATACAGCATTCCATCTTTCCATAGTTTATCTCTGCCCTCCAAAAACAAATGCATCAAGGGATGGTCCCAGCAACCAAGGCTATCATTTTGATTGGTGCCAAAAATTGGGACCCAGCGATGGTCTTATGATTGATTCTGAGGCCCAGAAAGGAAAACATTAATATTGATTTATCTGTTCATTCTCTTTATTCATTGTTCATCCATTTACCCAGACTAGCCATAGCAACTAGACGCTAGAAAATTAAATTTAAAACAACTCCTATATTCTAGGTAGACTCATTCTCCTTTCTCTGCTGCTAGGACTGTGGCTCTAAAAAGCTAAAGTCTCTGTTGATTTCATATTTTAAATATTGTGCAATCCACTAAGGGAGGGCCAGAATACTCACAAAAATAACGTTAGAATAATATAAACCCCAAAACTGCAAGATTGACAGACTTTGTTCCTTTGCCTTACTGTGAAACATCTCAAAAAATCATAACAGGGGGCAATGGCAGCTTTTAAGCAGGTAGACACTTCTTACAGCATCAGAATAATAAATATCATTTCATCCTCACACAGCATCCTGTGGTACAGCCCAGCCACTCCACATGACAAAAACATGGGGCAGAACATCTCCCCGTGACCAATTCTAAGATCAGAAACCTGGAGTATTTACATTTATATTGGGGCATCTTTAACATGGAGCCCATCAACTACAAATAGGTATTGATCAAGGTACAAGCACTATACTTATAATATTGAAAAAGGAAGATTATGGCTTGCTCTCAAGGGGTACAACACTGAGATGAATTTTGCAGAACTGCTCTTATGTTCAGCTCCCATTTTGGACAAGCCATAGAATGGTCTTTAGTAATTACTGCCTTGCTTATATCGGGCTAGCTGCCCTAGTGCCCTAGCCACCTAAGCCCAAAGCTCCCAACATGAGATCCTTCTTTACATCACATTTCTAAACCCTACTATAAAATGATACTACAACCTTCTTTCTCTCTCTCTCCCTCTCTCTCCTTTGCACACACACACACACACACATGCACACACATACACATGCACACACACATGTGTACTTTGGTAAAAAAAAAAAAAGTACCAAAAAAATGCCAGATATTGAAAAGAGAGTTAATAACTGGCACACTAACAAGACATTTGAATCCTAAAGTCATTATTAATGGAAAGGATGCAGGACTATGTGCATCCTAAGTAGAATACAAAGGAGCATGGACACAGGTTACACTAACATTAGCCATACAGGCTAACTTGGTCCAGGGGAGGACACTGGAACCTCTTGCAATGAAGTATGCAAATACTTCCTATTCCCTTTCACTCAACATGAGATTTATGGTTGCCTCTGAATGAGCCCATTAAGATGAAAACATTTGTCTATCTGAACAGAAAGACATCATTATCATTCCAAAAGAGTGCTTTCATTTGAGGCCACTTTTGCCTGCCTAGTATACAGTAATGTAGTTGCCCCTCAGGAACTGGGAATCCATATTGGGGCTTGGGAACAAAGCCTGGCCAATAGCAAAGTGTATCGTACCCACTTTGCTACTCTGGTGTCTAGCCCAAAGAAGGTCAGATTCTTCCTTTTCTCCTAAAACAAAATCCAAGAAATCCAATCATGTCACTTTACATTGAGAGCAGTAAGAAAAAAAAGACTAAGAATTAACTTATTTGCTTATAAGAATTAGTTCTCCCTAGGCTAAAATGACAAACTAAGACAAAATCCAGCTTTCCCTGGCAATTAACTAATGGCACTTGAAAGGATGCCCTTCCTCCAGCAGGTGTTTTTGGCATACTGAATAAACAACAGGAGATAAAGTTTGTGTTTTTATGACCCAATTTTCAGTGCATTACCCTTGTTTTGAGATAAGACAATTGATATACTTAAAAAGACTTTCCTTCAATCAGATCTGTACCTATGTTTCTAAAATAAGAGGTTATATTAAAGGAAATTTATGTCCCATTGCCACTCCTTTATAATACATTAAGTACTTTGAAAGTCATTACTTGTTTCTCTTCAAAAGAGAATTGAATTTAAGAAGGAAGCTTATCTAAGTTCTTTAAGATTTGGAAAGTAATTACTGAGATAGGACTGTATTCATTTCAAGTGAAAATTTTACTTAAACACAGGAAGCCACATGATTAAAAATGAAGGTTCTTTAAAATGTTATAAATTTTACTTTGCAAATTAAAAAAAAAAAAAGTGATCCCAGAAAAAATGTAGCTTCTCCTGAGACTGTTTCCAAAAACAACCCTCTGACCCAACGCTGCCTATGTCCTTGCATAATCACAGGTCTGGAATCAATTCTGTTTACAAGACAACTGACCGATCTTCTCTCAAGACTGCAAAAGGACATTGGACAGTGTTCCATTTTTAACCTTAAAGGCTGTGAGACTACAGATGTCCAGATGATATACAGTGCTATTTTTTTTTAATAATGCACATTTAAATTAGAGAACAAACTTAGCGTCATTTGGGGTCCATTGTAAGTCATTGGCATTTATTAGTGTCTTTCTCCTTCCCTTTTCTATGGTAACACTTGTTTTTACTACACTGAAGCCAACATACTTGAAAAAGATGTACATGACAACCTCCAGCCTGGCAAAGAGCATCTTCCCCTTGGTACCTGGCTACAGATCTATTCTAATTAGTTTAGTCAACTCAGATGGTAAACTGGTCTCTGTACATCACAAAGGAGTCCTTTCAGAGTCTTGCCAGAAACTGGAAATGAGAAATGGAATCAGCTGTCAAAATTTTTGGCCTACAAAAGCCACCAGGGTCCATTTTGTTTTATAAATTATTTTTACCAAAACTTCAAGGAAGGGATACCCTTCATCTTACAGAAAACGTTTCAAGGAGGGAAGAAAGGAAAGCCACCAACTAATTTTACTAAGTTTATAACTTGTAATAAACTTGTAATATAACTTGTTATAATTTGATAACGAAACTAGAGTACAGTGCAATAAAATACAATTACAGACCAATCTTACGTAATTGTTCATATATGCAAAGAGTCCTAAAATATTAACAAATTAATTTGTTAATAGTATATTTTTAAAATTACGTCATAATCACTTGGTGTTTAGCCCAAGATGCAAACAAGTTTCGACATCAGAAAATCCATTAAGACGTAACTCCCATTAAGGAAATGAAGGGGGAACCTCAGTAGGTGCTGACAAGTCATGAACATTCATTCGTGACTTTTTAAGTGGTCTTCATGAACTATGAATAGGAGGGAATTTTTTAATATAAAAAAGGTATCCACCAAAAACCTAGAGCAAACACAACACATAATGTTAGAAACTTAGAAACACTGTCATTAAAGTCAGAAATATAATAAAGATATCCGCTCTCCTGCTACTGCTCAACACTGTTGTGGAGGTACCAGGCAAAGCAGTAAGGCCAAGGGGAGAAAAACAAGAAGTCTGGAAAGAAAGACACTAAATTGCTGCTATTTGCAACTATTATTTTCCATGTATAAATGCAGGATAAACTACAGACCAAATATTAGAAGCAACAAGAAAGTTTTTGCTGGCTACAAAATCAATATACTAAAATCAGTAACATTCCTAGCAATAACAATAATCAATCAGTAACAAGTTTTAAATACAATAGGGTGTATATGCACATGCAATTCACAACAGCGGCAAAAATTTTAAGGAAACTTGGAATAAATCTAACAAAATATTTTAATAAAGAATTATAAAATGTTATGAAAGGATAAAAAAAAGTCTTGGATAAGTAAGATATACCTTGTTCATGAATGGGAAACTGAATAAAGATGTAATCTGGGGGGGCACCTGGGTGGCTCAGTCGGTTGAGCATCTGGCTTCAGCTCAGGTCATGATCTTGCAGTTCGTGGGTTTAAGCCCCAAGTTGGGCTCTGTGCTGACAGCTCGGAGCCTGGATCCTGCTTCGGATTCTGTGTCTCCCCCTCTCTCTGCCCTTCTCCTGCTCTCTCTCTCTCTCTCTCTCAAAAATAAAATAAACATTAAAAAAAATGTTTTTAATTTTTTTCGTTTATTTATTTTTGAGACACAGAGACAGAGCATGAGCAGGAGAAGGGCAGAGAGAGGTAGACACAGAATCTGAAGCAGGCTCCAGGCTCCGAGCTGTCAGCATAGAGCCAGACGCGGGGCTCGGGCTCACGAACCGCGAAATCATGACCCAAGCCAAAGTTGGACGCTTAACTGACTGAGCCACCCAGGCGCCCCTAAAATTTTTTTTTAAAAAGAATGTTAAAAAATTTGAATTCTTATCTGGAAAACAAAAACAAGCAACAACATTAAACTACACATAAAAGTAAATTCCAGATGAATTAAAAATAAAAATGTGAAAATCAAAACTTTAAACTTGAAAGATGAAGCAAAATTGGTTTCCAATTAAAGACAGAAAGTCAGATGCATATGTTAATATTTGCTTCCTCTTTAAATCCCAGTAAAATAACAATTAGTGGATTTCCAAGACATGAAACCACAAAACAAAAGGAATAGAAAGATTAACAGCAACAGCATAATTTGCAATCTGAAACGCAGATGAGTGAGCAGTAGTTTACTTAACAGACCCCAAGAGGCCAGATTCTAAACTGGCAGTGAAGACACCAAGAAGCAACCGGATTTACTGGACAGAGTATCAAAAAGTTTATCGTTGGCTTTACCAGGATGTGAGAATAACATTGAGTTATAAACAAGAAAATTGTTAAAAGACTTTTAAAGAAGCATTTAGGGGGTGCCTGAATTGCTCAGTTGGTTAAGCACTGGACTCTTGGTTTTGGCTCAGGTCATAATCTCACCATATATGGGTTCAAGCCCCAGGTTGGGCTCTGTGCTGGTAGCTTGAGATTCTCTCTGCTTGAGATTCTCTCTGCTTGAGAATCTCTCTGCTTGAGATTCTCCCTTCCTCCCTCCCTCCCTCTCTCTCTCTCCCCCCACCCCCACCCCAACCTGTAAATAAATAAATAGACAAACCTAAAAAAAAAACAAAAAACATTTAAACCCCCAAATCCCATCCTCATTTCGCCAGCAAGGGAAACTGCCCATTCCTTACCCTGTAGTTTATTCATTGAGAGGATAGAATAGAAGGTCTATGGATGGGGGGCATCAAGCTAGTTGAGGGTACCTGATGAAAATAGTAAGATTAAAGTAAACATTTTAATTCTGAAGGTTGAGACTCTTGGCTTATTTTCTCCACTTAGTTTCCATAATTCTGATAGCCAGGTTTATATATGTTCCAGTCAATAACATAAAAAGCTTTTCTAGGGAAAATTCCTACCAAAAAGATCTAAAAAATATTACACTGGGAGTTTCTAAACACAATTTTCCAATCCAATCTCCCTACAGTGACACCCACAGTTGACAAGTCCCAATCAGGTTTAGTGCCCCATTCAAATACTAGACAGCTGAGGATCCCCCCCACCGTTTGTAAAAGTCCTAATTGAAAGACCAAAGGTTAAAAGGAAATTTGAAGGAAAAAGACTCCATGTGAGAAGAATAAAACTTTGAAAACCATTATTAGTATCATTACAGACATGAGAAGACATTATATATCCATGAACTAATAACAAGATAGCATTTTTTTTAAATGAAAGAAAATGGAGAAGTTGTTTTAGACCCCCAAAATTAAAAAGACAATAGCAAAATGAAAAACCTCATGTTGAGGGTTAAAAGATAAAGGTGAAAGATTATCCCTTAAAGTAGAACAAAGAACTAGAGACAGAAGATACGAGAGAAACTATAAAACCTTGAGAGGAAATTATCACATAAATAATTCAAAAATTTTCCCAGAAATGAATAATATGCATTTTCAGACCAAATGGGCCCAGTAACTGCCCAGAACAATGGATCACAATTAACACGCATCAGGACCTACCTTCATGAAATTTCAGAACACTTGAAGATCCTTCAAGTTTGCAAAAAGGAAATACTTAACCGACTGAGCCACCCAGGCGCCCCTATTGCAAAAAGGAAATACAATAGCGAGAGGCGTCAAATAAAGTACAACTATCAGAATAGCTTCACAGGCATAAATAACAACATTCTAAAAGTAGAAGACAGTAGAGCAATACTTTCAAAATTTTTCTGAAGGAAAATTATTTTCAACCTAAAAGTATATATCCAATAAAAGTATTTTAAGTGTGAGGGCAAAACAGGACATTTGTAGACATTTAATTTTTCAAAAAGTTTCTCTCCCATGAACTGCTTTTCAGGAAGCTACCATAATATGGCCTTTGCCAAACTAAGGCAAACTAAGTTTTGGCAAACTAACTTAGTTTTCTTTGTAAACTAAGAAAGTGGAAGATAGAGGACGTATGAAAGAAGAAATCCAATACAGGAAATGCAAAAGGAAAATTCTTAGGATAGCAGATATGCTGCCAATGTAAAGGTAACTAGTGCTAACTGGAGGAGGTTAGAGGCCCCCAGGGACACTTCTTCAAGAAGATGACTTTGGCAGAACACCTGATATATTTGAACATATCAAGAGGAAAGTTCTATATACTCATACAATTAAATACTATACAGAAATTTAGATGACTCAACACACATACATATCTCAATATGGGGAGATTTGGAAGACAAAACGCTGAGTGAAAAAACAATGAAGGTACTATGAACATTGTGACACCATTTGCATTTTTTTAATTCATGGTACTAAAAACACTGTAGGCTTTTGTTGGGGTGTTGGGGAGAACCAAGGTCATAAAGTTCACTCTTCTGTGGGAAGGGGAACATGAATGGCACTGGGGAGGAAAAATAAAGGGGACTTCAATTTTATCTGTAAGGTACTATTGCTTTTAAATGGTTTTAAAAACCTAAAGCAAAAATGTCTAAGTGTCAATATTAGTTAATTCTGGGCAGTGAGTATACAAGTATTAATCTTACATTGATCTTTCTATTTTTCTGTATTTTTCTTTTCCAGAAAGGAAAGGTGGAAAGACGAATGCTACAATCACAGCCTTTCAGAGGGCCTAGGCTGATGGGCCAGGAAAACAGGGGCCAGACAACATGGGTCCATTGCCATTGCCCCTCCTAAACTGTCTTCTCTTCATCTTGTTCAGTACATTGCTTATAACAGAGCACAACCATTCTGCAAGGTGCATGTTTCATTGTTCAAATAAAATCCCTTTTTAAATCTCAGCTTTTTTTGTTTTCTCAACATAGTCCATTGAATCACAATTCATCAACAACCCAGGAGTAGGAAGGGTGCATCACTCCCTTTAACAGCAGAGAGCTAAGACTGAAATGATGGTTTGGGAGAAGGCTTGGTAATTAAAACATAGTTAATTGTTCATATTATTACTTAGGATAGCTGTTACTTTAATGGCAAAAATATCAGTAGCCATGTATTGTCACTTGCTTGCTCTCATCTACATCTAGCAAACTGCTGTCATGCCTCAAGATTCTACCCTCACCTGGTGGCACCTACCTCAAAGACAGGTAAGTGCCTAGGAGGAAAGCCACATGACTTGAGGTTAGTATCTGTCAGTATCCCCTAAAAAGTGATTGGAAACATCACAGTGATCAAGGGGCTTGGGAGAGGGTAATGCAAAGAAGGCATTTGTTTTGTTTAACATAGAGATTTGCCCTTGGCCATGAAAGGACCTGATAAATACTCAGCTTCAAGTGCATGTTCACAGCTTCTGCAGAAAGCCAAAAAGCTGAGCCTACAGATACCAGTGCGTATGGTCTCAGATATACTCGAAATAGTTCATCATCATACTCTTTCATTTGATTTGGAACTGGAAGAATTGCAAAAAAGACAAAATGAAAGGTACTGGACAGTTATCCTTTCTCTATTAGAAAAAAAAAAAATAACTTTGAAGTGTGGTGAGAATGTTGTGTGCTTGGGTTCAGGTCAGTGCTTATATTCACTGACGCTTGATGGGTTTCTGGCTTCAAATGTTTTATCAAGACAATCCACCTTGTAGCAATCTCCAAAGAAGGCTGTGTGGCTCTATTAGGTCCGCAGTTTGCTTTTTAAAAGTGACTAAATGTGCTTTTTCACAACAACGACAAGTCATCTCCCTCCTAGAGCCAACAGAGTTTGTCACCCAGCTTCCCCCGCTTTTCAAAGCCAGCCATCAAAAAGCAAAGGAAACGTCATGACTTTGGAGCGGTCAGAAAGCTCTTAAGTCGCGGTGCACGCTATTTCTCCTTTTGTGGCACAGAAAAGAGTGGACAGACACAATGAATAAATAATCCCATTGTACTTACACATGTGTAACAATCCTTCAAAATGAGGTTAGGAACAAAGATAGGAGATAGCAAAGCAGCCCAGTCTTAACAGCTTGCAATTCCAGGGCCTAAACTGCTTTTGCAAACACAAACACACACACAGCAACCATGAGAAAATAAAAATTAAAAATGGCATCCGATTCAGAGTGCCAAGAGGCTCAGCCTAAATGGCCTTCTGTATAATTCACTTTGGACACCTTCAGCCTCTGTGGCTAAAGGCAGCCAGGCCGGGCCAAGGTTAACACCTTAAACTATTCAAAATAACTGACTTTGAAATAATCATCAGGGTCACCAGTTGTTGCTAAAAACACCTCTTCATCACTTTTACTTCACCATGGCCTTTCCTTTCCCTTAAAAGAAGCCTCGTGGTTTGATGCTCTAGCATTTGTGCAAGGCCTCCATTTTTCATCTCTGGTGCCTACAGCCGCCTCTCTCTACCTTGAACTGCAGAATGCAGGGCAACAGCAGGGAGCACAGTCCCAGCAGAGAAGGTCTAACACTTGACAGAGCAACCAGTACTGAAAATACAGATGGATAAAGCTCAAGCCAGAGGTTCAAGGGTTCACAGAAAACAAAGAGAATTCCAGGAACTCAGAACCTCAAATGACCTTAACGAATTAACAACTGCAGGGGCATCTGGGTGGCTCAGTTGGTTAAGCATCCGACTTCAGCTCAGGTCATCTCATGGGCTGTGGGCTTGAGCCCCGCATCAGGCTCTGTGCTGAGAGCTGAGAGCCTGGAGCCTACTTTGGATTCTGTATCTCCCTCTCTCACTGCCCCTCCCCTGCTTGTGCTCTGTCTCTCTCCCTCTCAAAAATAAATAAACATTAAAAAAACTTTTTTTAAAGAAAATGCTTGTGCTTTAAAAAAAATTAACAGCTGCAAACTTTAAAATATATATATATATATATATATATATATATATATATTTTTTTTTTTTTTTTTAACTTACATCCAAGTTAGTTAGCATATAGTGCAATAATGGTTTTAGGAGAATTCAGTGACTCATCCCCTACATATAATACCCAATGCTCATCCCAACAAGTGACCTCCTTAATGCCCCTTGCCCATTTAGCCCATCCCCCCACCCCAACCCCTCCAGCAACCCTCAGTTTGTCTCTGTATTTAAGAGTCTCTTATGTTTTGTCCCCCCTCTTTTTATATTATTTTTGCTTCCCTTCCCCTATGTTCATCTGTTTTGTATATTAAATTCCACATATGAGTGAAGTCATATGATACAACAACTGCAAACTTTTAATTACATTTTTAAAGAAAGTGGGTGGGGTGGGGGCGCCTGGGTGGCGCAGTCGGTTAAGCGTCCGACTTCAGCCAGGTCACGATCTCGCGGTCCGGGAGTTCGAGCCCCGCGTCAGGCTCTGGGCTGATGGCTCAGAGCCTGGAGCCTGTTTCCGATTCTGTGTCTCCCTCTCTCTCTGCCCCTCCCCCGTTCATGCTCTGTCTCTCTCTGTCCCAAAAATAAATAAACGTTGAAAAAAAAAAAATTTAAAAAAAAAAAGAAAGTGGGTGGGGTGATGCAGTTTGGCATAAAAAAAGAACTCTTCATTAAGATAGTGTTTTTTAAAACACATTTAAAAAAGAGCGTTTTATTCTCTCTTCACAAGACCAAAAAATTGTTTTCTAACTCTGTAGACAAAGGAAAAGTAGAATTTGCAAACTAGAAATGTTAGGTATAGAAGCAGGACTGCCCAGTGTTCCTCTCCGTGATAGAAGGGGAATGTTGGCAGGCCTCATTCCCGCCTTGCACAGCTTAGTGCTCTTCTTAAACCATACCTGGGTAAAAGATTTGATACTCCCACTGATGTAGGAGAATATCTTTCCTAAGAAAACACAACACTATGTTTAAGCACTTTTCTTCAACAAAGCTCAAAGAATTCTATTTAGTACTGGATACAATATATTTCTCTTTCTTCCATTGATTTACTGATTTTAGATCAATAAATATTTATTAAGTACCTCCTCAAGTCCTAGCACTGTGTAGGGCATAATATAAAATTATATATAATTTTAGGTGTCCCATATAATTTTGAAGAAGACATGGCCTTTGCCCTCTCAGAGTTTATAATTTCAGACTGCATTAGAAAAGAGAATGTTGCATGTGGTAATGCGAAAATCCTTAGCAGCTAGTCAGGATTAGAGACCTCTCAAAATTAGATATACAAATGGCTATTTGTCCCAGTGAAAGGCGGTCACTGAGCCCAGGGTTTTTCCTTGGTCTATTTTTGGTTTCTTCTTTGCCCGGCTTCATTAAGTTTTCATCCCCAGCTGCTGTCAGAGTCCTAACCACCTCAGGGAAACCAGAGAGCCTGAACTTCATTAAGGCAGCAAAGACGATTAAGAATACAGCCTAAAGTTGTGGTTCCCAAACTGAGCGATGGGGTACCCCAGGATGCTACAACAAACACATGGATATTTTAAAATTTCAAGGGAAATACAGGGATATATGTTAGACCCTGTGCAAACCACTACTACAAATTTGTGTATTGATCCAGAGAAAGAGAGAGAAGTTTTATTTTCTATATTCCTAAAGTTCTAAGTGTTAACATTTTGAACTACATTATCAATGTGCCTATAAGCACACAATTATTTGAAGCAACATAAATTATTATATATGTTGGTATGTAATTATTAAACATATAGCATTTCACTGAATATACTACATTACTGATTTTAAAACACATTTTTTAATACACCTGTAGGGGGAAAAAGTCCTGTCAATTAAACCATGATATAATACTTTCTTATCACCTTGGATTTTTTTTTTTTAGATTTATTGGAATAGCTCTTTTAGACTTTAGACACAGATTTTAACTACATATCATTCTTGTGCATTCATAAAAAGGGTAACGTAAATGAAATAAACTGGCTACAACATCTTCACAGTCTGAGGCTAGGTCTTCAGAATGAATTTTCAACCTAAGGATTAACGATTACAGTTTTGTACCCACTATACTCTGTGCTATCAAGAACATCAGTGAAGCAACATTTCTTATAAGAGTGCTCCACTGTTGTCTTTGGGATTTTCTTCCAAGCCATGGACACTGTTCCATAAGTTTTTATTCTGGAGCTTTCTTACATAGAATTATCAGGCTATAAAGCAACTTCACAACTAAGATCTAACTGAAAGAATTATAAGGTGCCACTGACTCTGAGACACATCTTGATATCAGACATAGTCAATGCTCTAATAGACATAATAATTATGTCTGTAATGCTACCCTGGGTAAAAAGGAAGGTTGCAGGCCAGGGACGACGGACACACATCAATATTGACGAAAGTGAAGAGTCATTAACCAACTGAGTAGTGAAAGGATTTTTAACCCAGTCATTAAAGCCAGTCACTTTCTCAACCAAAAAAAACCTTTTGTTTATTGCCACTGGAGGTTTATCCATCATGAAATAAAGCACCAGAGCAGGAAGAGGTATGCCTATGTTTTCTGAAGTAAAAGGAAATGAAAAAAGAGTATCTGCAGTCTTCAGGTATGTTCCCAGGCAGATAAACCTTAGGAAAGAAAATATGTGGAGCCTGGGCACCTAAACTCTCTGTGTACCCTCTTGCTGCATGGAACATCACCGGGTAACCCTAGGAGCATGCATTCATCGGTCTGAAGATTACAACACCATGGTGAATTGATGTCTAAAGTGCAGGGCAGTGAAATCTCTTAGAGGTCTGGCCCGGAATGGACAGACTGCTTCATAGCTCCTAGATGCCTAGGACAGAATTCCTCATGGAAGCTGTGATGTCTTAAGAGAAGCTTCAATTCCCAGAAACACCATCATCTGCCAAGCCAAAATAATGCCAGACTTTCCCTCCACCCCATGGGCCAAGCAACCAAAACTGAGACAAGAGAAGAACACTTCCTGGTACTTTCGCAAGGCAAATATTGATATTCCCCCCCACACACACATAGAGCTCTTTTGCTTCTGTCACAGTTTTTGTTCCAAAGACCCATCATCACATAAACATCTAGCCAGGGAGTGTGCCTAGATGCTTATGAAAATGCATGATGTTTTAAAAATGTTCTTCTGTGCTTTAATCCCCCTTTAAAATTAATGTTCCTAATTCCTGGGGCTGCCGCGATAGGATCTCGGCCATCTGCCCTTGCTGGTTCCTATGGCATCCTCTGATTAAACAAAGGGGGGCCAGCTGAAGGTGCAGGGGTTTTATTTTACAGGAGCCCATACATTCTCCACAGGCTTCATTGAGGAGTATGAGGGGTTTTTTTGTTTTGTTTTGTTTTGTTTTGTTTTGTTTGTAACTAAATGAACAAGTTGTCTTCATCTCTTCTTCATTAGAGAACTGGAAAAGAGACTCTCAAGACTTCTGGTATTTCCCATACTCAGAATTTAAGACGTGACTTCTCCCCAGCAGCTCCCTGTCTCTATCAAAACGCTGTTTCCATGTTTGCACAACCTTTTGTCCACTCCCTTGTCATCTCTCTGATACATCCTATATGTACAGTGATGCCCCTGACCTTTCTACTTCTCTGAGAATTCAAACACTAGCACTGTAAACCATGAAACAAAATAAATAAAACCGTACTGTAGAATTTAGAAACTGAATCCTCTATTCCATGGGCACATCTGATCTAACTGCTTTGGCAGATTCAAGTTTTTACAAGCCACAAAATCATATTTACCAAAAGAAATGAAACTTCATTTTCTGTAACTCCGTTCAATTTGATCCCCCATTTCCATCTGACAGCAGCAAACAATTTAGCCATACCCAAGTAAATTTAAATTAGTGATCATTCCAATATTTTAAATTTAACTCTGTCAAGTTTTGTGGGTCCCTTGTCTTCCACCTCACCCTATCCCCCATTTTGTATCCCTTTTTTATTCAGGGTAGCCGCTGAACAAAGTTTGGGATGTGGGAGTGAGCATGGAGGGGACCTCTGGACCACAGCCAACTTCACCCATCTGTTAGCATCCACTGGCATGAACTCTTCACCTTTTATCAGCCACTAATGTACCTCTTGTGATGCTCTCCAAGGGTAACTTTATTCTCCTGCCATTGTGGCCAGGGAAATATTAGCCAGGCTACCACTTCTAAAATTCAGACAATAAATAGGTTATAAGTCATTACTATTCTTAGAAACCCAAATTTAAAGGTGTTTCTAGGTACCCCTCCTAGGTCCACCCCATGGTGGTGCCCAGGGAGGGAACCTCACTCCCACTTCTAATCTCTTCCTTCTTCCCCAACTCCATCTCCTTCTTCCCTCTGGACCTATCACTTATGGCACCAGTTCTCAGTGGGAGTGGTACTACCCCCCATGGCAATTTTGAAAATTTGTGAGGGCATTTCCCCCAAAACATTTTATCTTGAAAGCTTTCAAATCTGTGGAAGAATTGCAAGACTAGAACAATAATTATCCCAGTGATCAGGAAATGTAACATCAATACTATTATCTATTATCTATTATATAATTTGTTAAATGTCCTCAATTATCCCAATAATGTTCTTTGTAGCTGGTTTTAAGTTCCATCCAGGATTCAATTAAGGATCATAATTGAATTGAGTTATCAAGTCTCTTTAATCTCCTTTAATCTAAAATAGTTCTGGAATGGGGCACGTGAGTGGCTCAGTTGATTAAGCATCTGACTCTTGATCTCAGCTCAGGTCTTGATCTTAGGGTCATGAGTTCAAGCCCCACATTGGGCCCCATGTTCAGCATGGAGCCTACTTAAACACACACACACACACACACACACACACACACACACTTTAAATATCTGGCACTTAGTGGGCAGGAAGCATAAGTAATAGTCATCTCACAATGCATGGGATGGTCCTACCAATAAAGAATTGTTCTAAATCCCACATGACTTTTGAATATTTCCCCAGACATTCATAGCAGTTTAAAAAATCATTTATATGGTGGGAGGAAACTTTTGGAGGTGATGGATATGTTTATGGTAATAGTATATGATAATGATTTTAGGAGTATATACTTCTCCAAACTCATCAAATTATATACGTTAAATACCTACAGCTTTTTGTATGTCAGTCAGACCTCAATAAAGTTAGGGTTTTTTTTTAAATTTTTTTAATGTTTATTTACTTTTGAGAGAGATAGAGTGTGAACTGGGGAAGGGGTAAAGACAGGGAGACACAGATTCTGAAGCAGGATTCAGGCTCTGAGCTGTCAGCACAGAGCCCAATGCAGGGCTCAAACTCACGAACTGAGAGATCATGACGTGAGCCAAAGTTGAACGCTTAACCAACTGAGCCATTCAGGTGCCCCAACTTGGGTTTTTTAAAGCAAATAATAATAATAAAATATAAATGAAAATTGTTTAATTTTTTTTTCAACGTTTATTTATTTTTGGGACAGAGAGAGACAGAGCATGAACGGGGGAGGGGCAGAGAGAGAGGGAGACACAGAATCAGAAACAGGCTCCAGGCTCTGAGCCATCAGCCCAGAGCCCGACGCGGGGCTCGAACTCCCGGACCGCGAGATCGTGACCTGGCTGAAGTCGGACGCTTAACCGACTGCACCACCCAGGCGCCCCAAAATGAAAATTGTTTAAATAAAATAAAAAATAACTTAAAATTATCTGCACTGAGAGCCTAATTCTATTTTACATATAAACACAAAGCAATTTTTACACACTTTGAATAAACCCTGAATTTTCAGGAAGAGCAACAATATAAATTAAGGGAAGACTGTACCCTATTTTGTTAGAAATTTTTTCAAGAGTTTATTTCCAAAACATATGTCACTAGTGACAGTGTCATTCATAATAATTAGGTTACCACATGATACCTCTATATCAGTCTGTGTTCAAGTCTGTCACTTTTATAGCAGTTCTGTGTTAAAGTTCAAGCATCGAACTATATTAATAGTGTCCAACTACTTAAATGTTGAAAGACATGCTTAATTTTATGTTGCTTTTATTTTATTTCTCTTTTGTATTCAGTTAGGGCATTGTATTGGATTTTGCTTGTTTTTTATTCTATAGGTAGGTCATACTTATCTATCATTTTATTTCAGGATAACAAGGGCGACTTTGCAAAGTACCAGTTATACAATGGGGTTTCAAAGGGATTGTTTAAAATGCAAAGGGATTGTTTAAAATGTATAAGTTAATAAAGAAAATGTACATAGAAATTAGGGAATTATTGATTATATTTAGATGTAATGCTCATGTTAGAGTTATGTTTTCTAAAACAGTCTTTTATTTTAGAAGATTACATACAGAAGTATTTGCAGATAAAATGCTCCCTTTCCTGGTCTGCACTCCACCTATTCCATCAGCAGTGTCCCTGTCTGGCTCCTCTCAGTGGAAAGCCTCACCTCCCTAGTGAGGAGCTCACCCTGAGTGAATCAGCCCCATGCCAACTCAGCACCTACAAATAGGTCCAGGTGGCCAGACCTGAGGAGCCCTTCCTCCTGCACAAAACCAACCCCTCCCCAAACCTGGGTCTAACACCCTCCCCTCCAGTATCCTTCCCTCTACTTACCTCCAGCTGCACCAAAGGTCTCTCTCCCTCTGTGCCCTCTCCCTAGTTCCTCTCATGCCCTCCTTGCCACCTACGCTACCCTCAGACTGCCCATTTGTTTTTACTTCTTTGCTTCCCATTTACGCTTAAACCTGGTCTCTGCCCCATCGTGTCTCGGAACTGCTTTCACAAAGCACACCAATGGCCCTGACTGCCAGATTCCACAGGTGCTTTCTAGGCCTGTGCAATGACAGCATGGAACTTTCTGCCAAGTTTCATGCTGATTTCCTGCAGTGCCTCCTCACATTTCCTGACCTGACCACCTCTTCCTTCCCCTCCAACACTCTTAGGAGCTTCCCCAGAACCCTCAGGTTCATCTGTGGGCCCTTCCTCTGACACTCCCAGGACTGGCACTCACCCCCATCTTAACATTTAGTATATGTTAGGAGTACTTCCTAGGGGACAGGAACAAGATCTCATTCACCTGTGTTCCTCCAGGGTCCAGCCCAGAGTCTGGCGCAAGGTAGGCCAGGTGTTTCCTGGCCTGAGCTGAATGTCTGACGGCAACACACCCAGAAATGCCCTGGCTGGCTCTGGACACCTTGTGGTGACACAATCACAAGTTTCTGTCAAAGTTAGATACATTTTGGCACTGGCACATGTGAAGGGTCATTACAGGTTTCAGGACGCCCCTCAAGGTGATCCATTGACCTGAGAGATTCTGAAAAAACAAGTCCCCATCTGTGCTCAGGTGGCATTTCAAACACCACCTCCACATATACACATTGAGTCCCCACCTCCACATATACACTTGCCAAGGGTATATGTATGATAGGCAAGGAAGGTTGAGGCAATCTCAGACCACATATAAAGTATGTAAATGATCTATTAATACCCTCTATTTGTGCCTGAACTTTGCAGTTGAGGGTAAAAACCAAGAGTATTTCTTCCACCACATGTGCCTCCCTCCTCTACTAGCAGGGGTGGAGGGGAGTCGATATAACCCATCCAGGGCAGGGGCTTTTCTTCTTCCTCTTTGAATGTTCTCAGCAACTTACTTAGCTCCTTGCTCAGAAGAGGCACTCAATAAATAAAATGAAATTTTAAACCAAAACCTGAAGATTTACACCTCATTGTTTTGGGTTGTTTTGTTTTGTTTTTTCCTAAGAGCTGGAATTTTCAGGGAATAAAATCATACATATCTTCTGATTAGTGATTAATGACAGACAATTCACAATTCTTTCCTGCATTAAAATTGTTCTTTAAAATGCAAAATTAGTCAACTCTCTCACTTGGGGAGCAGAGGGGCTTTCTGGAATCCAACCAAGTCTGCCTCTCTCAGTACATTTCCCTGCTAGCAATGCTCTTAGGAATCAAATGTGGTTTATTTCATTTTAAGTCGCTTTTTTTTTTCAATTCAGGAAAATGAATGTTGGAGCCAGATAAGAAACTATAGTCTGCTTTCAAGAAGGTTACAAGAAAACTGCATCTTGCATTACTAATCCTTTATCTTCATGTTAACAAAAAGATTACTGACACATTTTTGAATGAAAGAAAATAAAATAGCAAATGCATCTTAGGAAATGTGTAACTTTCATGCAACACACAAATCAGTTGTTAAATATTTTTTAAATGAAGGAAAATGCATAATAAATTTTTCCTTTGGAAGTAAAGAAACCAACTTTTGAGGATAAGAGAAAAAAAAAAGAAAACTAGGATTGGGAATCATCCTTTCATAGAAAGGAAGATATGAATTAAATGATTATACCCATAACTTCTTAATAGATAGCATGTTTCCAAAAATTATTTTATTAGCCCACATAAGTGTTGTTTGTGAGGGGAAACATTTCAGAGGTGTCTCTGTGCTTCTCTCCTACAAAGTCAGACTCCATTTCCCAGAGTCCCCTGAGGAGGATTCTAGAAGAAGCCAGCCAGATGCATTTACCCAAGAACTTCAAGAAAAACACCAGAGATAGAGAAGTGACTCAAACCAATTAACAGTGCTGACCAAACTGGCCCCACTGCATGGGGTCAGGTTAGGACTACCATTCTTGGCATCAGACAGACCTTCCTCACTCTCAGCCATGCCACTCACAAACTGGACGTCTTCAGCAAGTTTCCTAACCTCTCTGTGCTCCATTTATCAATTGGAGATAGTAATATACTCACCAACAGAGAATTAAATGAGCTAATTTGAAAGATTAAATAAGTAATTGAGGAAACATACTCACACACAATAAAAGAGAGTTACTACATTTGCGCAAGGAAAAGAGAGAAGCCTGAGAGCTGCAGATTACAGGATGGAGGGAGGATGAAGGAAATGGGGCTGGCCCTTCCCTCAAAAGATGATCCATGCCCACCGACAGAACTCAGAAGATCTAGAGGGGCATCTGGTTGAGGGTTTTGTTTTCCTTTAAAAGTGGTGAAAGATGCTTAAGTCCACTTTAAAAGTTGGTTTTCCAGTGATAGCATGATAATCTAATCATAAGAAATACATCAAAGTTGTCTTAAGTACTTTTTATATCATCTCAATCTTATAACAGCTCTACAGGGAAGATGTTTTTATCCCTATTTCACAGATGAGAAAACTGGGGCAAAGAGCATTTAAGTAACTTTCCCAAGGCTGGTAAACAAGTTGTAAGATCTCATTACCAAAGAGATGCACGCCAATTTGTCATTTATTTAAATTTTTCACATGCATTATTTCATTTAACAAATCTGAGACAAATGTTTTTTATAGATGAAACTCAAAATAACTATGAAATATTTATTAGCATGTGTCCAGAGAAATACAGTATGTTCTTCTACAACTCACGTTTCTGTCATGCAAATTAGTTCATAAAAGAGTGAGAAATACAGAAATGATGTTAATTTAACACAGAAGTCATGTTAATTCATGTACAATTTTTGCCAACATTTTCATGTTTCTCAGCAAATGTAGGAAGCTGGGTATCTTACATGATACCCATCATTCATCCGAAGTTCTTTCTGAAGGCAGTAAGACTACCTCCTCTGTCTCAGATGTGCTATTGCAGGCTTCTTTCCACCTTTATTTTCCCTTGTTTCTGCAACCCATCATCCTCAGCACTTCCTTATCTGTATTTCCATTGAGCATTTTTTTAGGGTAAGGCCTACATTTGCTGCAGTATTTTTCATATCTCAGGGATTTAACATGTCTTTTTCACTGTTCTAATATTTTTACTAGAGTTGCAACTGCTTTTCAGTGTTATGGTGACAAAGTTTTGAGTAGCCTGTTTCTCATTCTATTTTCCCATAATCCTTGTTATTTCTCATATACAATTTTGTAGAAGGTGGGTTTTGTCAAAAAAGCTTACATTACATTATTAAAGACATGCTTATTCAAGATAAAATGCTTGAACTGGCTCACCATTGTCTTTTGTATATATGTCAGCAGTAGGTAAATTTTTTGGTTATGTTTTTAATGGTCTGAGATGGCCAACAACCCAATGTTTTTAGATTTTTTAATTAGGCCAGAACGTGGAATAAAGTCCTGGGGAAAAATTATTTCAGATCCCTCTCCCTTGCCAGATCCCACAATTAATTCTGCCTTGTGGGGTCTCAGTTATTTGCTCCCTTCCAAGAAGGTGTACCGATATGATGTGTCACTAGTCCAGACATTGATTAGGCCATAATTACCATGAGTGAGACCATGGAAGCTTAAAGGGCTGCACTCACTTTTCTGCATCCTCCTCTTGATGTAGAAGAACCAGAAATCTTGCCAGGGCCACAAAAGAGCCCTATTATTTCTTTTTCTCTTCCTTCTCACACACAGCTGAAAGAAGAGAATGAGTTCCAGCCTGGTCTACAAATCTGACTATATCCATCCCTCAACACATCTTCCATTTCATTTCTCCATGTGGCCAACCAGAGGGTAGTAAGAATTCCAAAATTTTTATTCTTGGAAGACATGGAGATACCCACTTAGGTCTCAGGCCCATGCAATATGCTTTAACCAAGCCTTTTCCAGAGAACCTGAATGGAGATATCAGCTACTTATGGTGTCCTGAGGATAAGGTTCTCCAGAGGAATGGAGTCAGCAGGATGGAAATACAGAGAGAGATATACAGATAGAAGGATAGATAGATAGATAGATAGATAGATAGATAGATAGATAGATAATGAAGAATTGGCTCATAATTATGGAAACTAAGAAGTCCCACAATATGCTGTTTACAAGCTAGGGAACCTGGAAAGCTGGAACCAGGGGAGTCAATGGGTTTAAAACCTAGTCCAAGGACTGAAGAAGAGGAGATGTCCCAATTCAACAGTAAGGCAGGAAACAAAAGGGGACAAATTCTCCTTCCTCCACATTTTTGTTCTGTCCAAGTCCTCAGTGGATTGGATGAAGTCTATCCATACTGAGGAAAGCAACATACTTTACTGAATCCACTGATTCAAATGCTAATCTCATCCAGAAACACCCTCACATCCATACCCAGAAATAATGTTTCATCCCTTGACCAGCCAAACTGACACACAAAATTAACCATCACAGGGAGTGACTGGCAGGGCAAAATTTGGGCACATTTTGGTCTCTAATCATAATATTAATTTATTCCACAAAATCTGACCCATAACAACAGCTACAAGATTGGAGCCTCACAAGGTCTCCATTATGGAATGATACATATAAATTTTTGGCCCTCCAGCTAGGTTACCAAAGCACAATATCATGTTTTTAAAGTCATAGCCTTACCACAAGCTCCCCAGAAGCAGCAGTGCTTGTCTCCCTCACTACCTGGGTGAAGTCTGAAGTTTCATCACCCAACACACTTTTCAATCCTGGAGAAAATGCCTAGGAAAGGAGCAACTAATCATACTAATAGTTCAGATGATGTTATCATATTCATTATTTCCTTACAGAGACATTCCCAAGGAATCCACTGAGCATTCACCATTCGAACTTACATATGGGAGAAAGGTTAAGAGGTCTTTTAATTCTAATTAAACACAACAGTGGAGGAAACTGTATTACATGTGAGGAAAACACTTAATGAAAGGAGCCCTCTAGAGAAAAAAATAATAATAAAGGATAAGGACTGTGGAAACTGAGACATTCTGTATAATAAATCACCATATTTATTTGCCTGGCCAGTCTCTTCCTCTGGAGACATCCTTCCCTAGCCTATGTGGACCTGAGAGGCTGTCAATCACAAGGAACTCCCTCTTCCTCCCCCATCCACACAGGCATGGGATTGAAACATAGTCTGGTCAATCAGAATTCCCACCTACCTTCTAACCCACAATGCTGATTTGCTCAGGAATAGGCATGTGACACAGATGACCAATTAGATTCTTCACCAGGACTTTTCTGGTAGAGCCACTAAGATAAACTGTTTCTTGCTTTGAGGGTCATAGTGCTGGAAGGAAGTAAGACAGGAACTTCCACCACTTTGCCTGAGAGAAGTAAAGGGGAAACATGTCTATTATGAGAAGGAAAAAAAAAATGAGGCCAAGAGAAAAAAGAAGCAAAGCTAAGAAATTGCATCTGAGAAAGTTCTGTTGACAACTAACGGTCACCTGGATCCAAGTGAGCCTGAGTCCAGGGTTACCTCTGGACTTCTCAGTTCAATGGGCCAATAAACCCCCCTGTCTGCATAAGCCAATTTGATTGTGGCTTTCTCCACTTATAATTGAAAGACTGCTGGCTAATGCAAGGGACTTTCTGCTATGGTACAAAAATGAATTTATCAGGACAAGAAAGATCCCACAACCAGGAATTTCCTAGATAAAATGTCCTGTTAAAACAGCAATAAACCAATGCAATCCACTTAAATATCTTACTGTCATATATTACTCCTCACTAATGGGCTCAGGTGTGAGGTTTAGGGCTGCCTAAAAATAGAGGGAAAAAATGAAAAAGGATTCTACAGAATCTCCAAATATCTTTCTAGGGGAAAACTACAAGGGTTAGGTGTTCTAGAATGTCTCCTCCACAACCTGTCAGAGACCACCTTCACTCAGCTTCTAACCCTGCTTTCCCAAAAGGACTAATTAAAGAAGAAAAGGAGCTAGCACTGCTTGGCACCTGAACTATACTGGACACTGCTGGGTGTTTGACATATGCTATCTAGTCTTCATGGCAAGCCTATAATGTAAGAATTACCCATTATGCAAATGAGGAAACCAAGACTCAGAAAGGTTTAGTGGCTTGTCTAAGGCTACACAGCTAGTACATAGCAGGGCCAAAAATTAAAACTTTTATCTGTATGAATCCAAATTCCATGTTCTTTCCAGTTCAGGAAGCTAGAATACCCACTACCACCACCATTTCTTGGAAGTGGATGTAGAAGGAAAGCCTCAATTCAGTTACACCATCCTTCACCAGGTTTTCTAGTAGTTGTGAGGAAAGACACACACATCAGGATCACTACCCTCATGGAGAATACAATATTGTAGAGGAAACAGACCATTATACAAACTACCACACTTCAAGTATGAATGAGTATAAAGTCATGTGGGATCCTGAAGAGAGAAAGACAGACTCCAATGGAGTATGGCAAAGGAATGTCTTAGGGAGAAGGAATTTAATCTGGGCTTAAGAACGAGTGGGATTTCAATATGTTGAAAGAGTATGACTCTTTCAACAATGAAACAATTGTGTTTCACAATAACCCATGTCACCCTGATCCTATATCCTCACACAGAAACCAGGGGCAGGGCCCTGCCTCTTTTTGGAGGTAAAGATTCAGGAGCATCAGGTAGCTTCTTCGATAACCAGTCATGGTCTAGCAGGTCCTCATGTTACTCAAGGCAAGCACTATGCAGAAAGATTCTTAAAAAGATGTCTGATAGTTTACCTCCTTAAGGATACGCATGAAAAGAGAATGTGCCAAGGCTGATACTATTACTTACACCCTATTATCCTCTTTGGTCATCAGCCTCTTCACACTGCAGCCCTATACAAGCAATAATTTTCTGAGAGACTCAAGAATTCCACTTTATATCGGATAAAAGCAACACATTGAATAAGCAGAACACATGGAATGCAATCGCAAAGCATTTCTATTTTGTCTTTCTGTATCCCTTTAAAATTTACCAGTAAAGTACTTCTGCCCCTGTATAAAACTCATGCTGGCTCCATGACTTTTCTAATGACTTGTAAGAAAAAGAGGACTACAGGCACAGTTTCAAAAGGGCAATTAGAATGTCTAGTCCCATGTATAGTCAAAACTTCTAACTTCATTCCAGGCTACAGCTGCTCTTTCTCTCCCCAGCACTGGCTTGCTACCTGGGAAGAGGGAATAGTTGACTTCCATCTTCCTTGCTCATGTCTCTCATTCCCAGTTCCTGTTTCTGACTTTCCAAGAATGGGGGCCCAGGGAGAAGGGTGAGGGGCACTATCCTAAGTTCCATAGTTATTACTCATGGCATATACTACCCTGATATGCCTGTGAAGCACTTTCACACGTATTCAGAGTTCCCCATTGATTTCTCCCCTGCAATGTCCTTGACCCAAGCAAATCCACCTCTAGTCCAGTTGGTCACTTTCCTGTGTCCACAAACCCTGGGCAGTCTACCTCCAGTTTCTGTCACTTGGGTCTCAATGACCCTTCCAGAAGTCCCTAGTGGGTGAGACTCAGCTCTTGCATACACACACAGTCGTCTAAGAAACACTCATGCCCCTCTGCCCTGACAAGGGAATCCCAACACAGACACCACCTCAAGTCATCCACCATTAGCTAGCCAGCCCATCTCTCACTCTTTTAAGATTTACCCAGTGGGAGCCAGCCCCAAAGCCACTGTCATGAGGTCATAGAAACTCTGAGTAATCCCACTGATGTGCCTTTTTCTAGGCTTGAGGCAAAATCAGGCATAAGTCACCACTCCCATGGTGAGGACAGGGGCTACTCACAATGAAGATCTTACCAAAGAAATTCTCCTCACAAATTCTCTCTAATCTCCAAAAACCCAACTGTTTTTATCCCTAGTGTAAATGTATATTTAAGAGAAACTAATTTTTAACATTTTCTCTGAAAATTTGTATCATGTTTGGCCCCTTGCTATGGTATCTCTCACTCATTGTCTTTGAGTTTCAGCTAAAACTTCCATTTTAATATTCAGTTACTCAGACTGTGATGGGCAGAATTGCCTTCATGCCTAAAGAATCTACACCAGGAATCCAGAGATTTCAAATAAGACTCCCCATAGTTTTCAGAGACCTGAACCCAGTCTCACTACTGAATTAACATCACAGAAGGACTCTTCTTCCTTTGTGGGGCTTCTTCAAAGAACTAATTCCATCTGATCTCTTTATTGTCTTTGGTTTTACTAATCCTGATTTTGAAGTATTTAGATTCTAGAGCCAAAGGCTGATACCTGTGTCATTTAAATCAACCAACTGAGAGCATGTGTTCTGTCTGTAATGCACTAAGATTAGAACTCATAAGAAAAGATGACCTCACTGGAAGAAAAGACCCTTGAATTTGGAAATTTACAAAAGACACTTCTAAATAATCCATGGGACAAAGAAGTCACAACAAAGTATAGAACATTTACAAGTAAATGATGGAAAAGCTACATATAAAAATTTGTGAGATATACCTAAAGAGGTACTTAGAGGAAAATTTGTAGTCTTGAATGCATATTTTTAAAAAGAGAAAAAGAGAAATGTAACAAAGTGGGCATCCACCATAAGAAGTTATTAGAAGAAACAAGTAAAATCAAAGTGTAGAAGGACAGAAATAACAAATCATAAAATTAATAGTAATAAATGAAAGAAATTAATGAAATTGATAACAAAAGGAAGTAGAATGAGCAATAAAATAGACGAATCTCTGACAAGACTGACAAAGGAACTAAAAATAAAAAAGAAAGCACATGGGGTACCTGGGTGGCTCAGTTGGCTAGGCGTCTGATTCTTGATTTCAGTTCAGGTCATGATCTCACAGTCATGAGACTGAGCCCTGCATCAGGCTCTGCACTGACAGCACAGAGCCTACTTGGGATTCTCTATCTCCCTGTCTGTCCCTCCTCTGCTCATTCTATCTCTCAAAATAAATAAACAACTTTAAAAAAAAAAAGAAAGAACACAAAAATAATACTAAAAGTCCTTAAAAAAACACAGATTCAGTAGATATTTAAAAATCAAAAGGAAATGCTATAGAAAACATTATGCCAGTTGGTTGAAAATTGAGGTGACATGAAAAAGATAAATTGCCAAACTTGTCTAAAGAAGAAATAGAATACTGAATTAGAACCATAATCAGTAAAAGCATCAAGCCCTGACAGTTCTACAATTAAGTTTTATCAAACTTTCAAGAAACAGATAATCCTTACCTTATCAAAATGTACCAAAGAGTAGAAAAAAGGGAAGGATGCTCAACTCATTTAATGAAGTTTATATAACCTTGATACAAAACAGGACAAGGAGATTTCAAGACAGAAAAATTATAGGTTAATCTCTTCGGAAAAAAAAAGGTTTAAAAATAGTAAATAAAATATTGGCAAAGTTAATTAAAAGAGTATGAAAAAATTGATGATGAGTAAGTAGTTTATTCCAATACAAGAGGATGTTCTAACAGTTAAAAATTCTTTTTCTTAACAAAATAAGTTATCCAAATGGCCAATTAGCATATAAAAAGGTGCTTAATATTATTAGTCATCAGAAAAATGCGAATTAAAATTATAATGATATACCACTTCATACTCACCAGAAAAGCTAAAATTAAAAACTAACAATACCAAGTGATGACAAGGATCTGAAGCAAATGGAATTCTCATTTGTTGCTGATGAAAGTGAAAAATGATAAAACTTCTCTGAGAGGCACTTGGCATTTTCTTATAAAATTGAATATATTTCACAGGCCAAAATTGTGTCTCATGTGACAATTATGTAACTAATATAATTTATTATTATAAAATAATTAATCATGGGGCACCTGGATGGCTCAGTCAGGAGAACATGCAATTCTTGATCTGAAGGTTGTGAGTTCGAGCCCCACATGGGGTATAGAGATTACTTAAATAAATAAAACTTTAAAAATTAAAAAATAAAATAAAGTAATCTTAACATTAATTTTCTAATATGCCATATTTTACACAACATGTTTGCAGTATATATAACCAACAGATGACTATTATCAGGATATTAAAGAGTAATATATAAAGAAAATTACAAGAATAATCTACTAGAAACAGTTAAAAGTCAGTTCTATAAAAGGAAAACTCAAATGGCTGATAAACATATGCACTATCAGGAGAATGTAAATTGAAACATCAAACTTCACCAAATAATCAAATTACCAGTTGCGCAAGTGGGAATAGGCCATTCCAGGTAGAAGAAACAGCATGTGTAAAAGCATCTAACACTATGAGAACACATTTATACCTCCATTTGTGCTTCTGTCTGAAGAGAGCAGCAAAAATTTTACATGCAAGTAATCATCAAATCTGGACAAAGAAATACCTTTCTCTGCATTCCCTAGCACAAAGCCACATGGAAGTCTAGTGGCTCAGCTAAAAGAAGCTCCCCAGTGACAGGCATTCCTAGGATCCTGGAGGTCTCTCTCATGGGTTATGTTTACCTCTCCTATATTAACAAATGAGTTCCAAGTCATTCAGCCATTTATCCTGTTGGATGAAAGGACTCCATTTGTTGTGCCTGAATCAGACACAACCAGCGGATGGGATTACTTCCTGTCTTCCTCTTGCAAAAGCTGCCCCTTCCTGGCCTAGTTCCAGGAGCATCTGATCTTTGGAGCATCCTTGAGCCATGTCCTGCGTGCTGACCTTCTCTGGCATAATCGTATATTACCTCAGAAGGCTGTGTTACATTGCAAGTCCAAAACAGAGACAAAAATAAATTGTGAAGAGAGTATAAAACAACCAGGGGAAAGTAAAATTACACATCCCCAATGTTGCCAAACTAAAAAATATCTTTCATTATCTACTTGTTCGTCATTATTGTCTCTATTTTTTTTTAATGTTTATTTATTTACTTTGAGAGAGAGCATGCAGGGAAGAGGAAAGGGGGGGTGGAGAGAGAGAAAATCCAAAGCAGGCTCCACACTGTCAGCACAGAGCCCAATGTAGGGCTCAATCTCATGAACTGTGAGGTCATGACCTGACCCAAAACCAAAAGCCAGATGTTTAACTGATTGAGGCACCCAGGCACCCCATCTCTATTTGATAATTGCAGGTTTTTTAAACTTCACTGAAATATTACTAGTTTAAAAAAAAGTACAGGTAATCATGGAAATGGACATTTTTTAGCCCAAGAAATGAAGATTTAGGGCCATGTGTGATTTTTGGCATCATTTGCATATAGTGAGATAAGAACAAAAACATCAGAGGCCTAAACAAAATCCTGTATTGGAAGGAGGGAAGGCAGGATCAGTTCTGCCTGGCCATGAGGAGGGAAGGAACACACAGCACCAGCCCCACAGGCAGCAAGTGGCTCCTTTTCCTGCAGAGCCCGGCCCTGGGTGAAGACGACTGTGTGAATGGAAAGAACAGCCTATAATCTGGATTAATATAGTAACTCACCCACCCAACTAATTATATCCTGTTTGAAAGTTAAGAGTCATAGGGTCAGGGGCACAACTGAGATTCACCCATCAGTGGGACTCTCTCTCTCTCTTATTTTAGAAGTAAATAGCAACAGCAGGAGAAGTATAAAAGGGATAGGTTTTGAAGGCCAAATTGAAGAGCAGAAAGAAAATGAGGTAAGGCAGCTGTTGCAAGCAGGTTCATTAAGGTAACGTGTTTATGGAGTATAAAAGCTGCTAGAGGATTTTACTCTAGGCCCCTCCAAGCAGAAGGCCTGGTGGGGGAGTTGAGCATGTTCAGGGGTCACCCAAGGAAAGCTGAGAGTGAATCTTTGGGTCTAGAGAATCCATCACTTCACCAGACCAGAATCAGCCCAGATGAACCACGTGAAGCGAGGCCATGTTCCTCAGCCTTTTTCTATTTTCATCTCTCTATGCAGCCATTTTAGGTATTTTTCCTTAATAGCTCTCCCATTACATTTTAATACCATAGATATGCTGTATACCTGTTTACATATACATACATATCTGTACTGGATACATAAAAAGTGTTAGATTTTTTTCTTTTTTTTCTTTGCCTCCCAATCACCAATTTTTACCCCATTCAAAGGGACATGGTGCTCTTGGAAAATGTGTGGCCTAGCTCCAACTCTTTTCTTCCATCTTGCACAGAATTTTCTTCAAACCACAATCAATAGATTACATTAAATTATATTTTCATAAAACAAGTACAACAAGCAAATTAGCCAGGAACAGATTTATTATCCTGATTATAATCATTGCGGTGGTTAATGGCACTCACATGCATCTAGTGGCAGGTAACAGAATTGCAGAAATATAGATGAAATGGAGAATCACTCAGGTCTAAAGCTGTTTTGTGTTTATCACAAAAATCTCACACATACCTGTCTCACCCTACCTTGAAGACCACTCTTAGAATCTATATTCCGCATAGCCCCACCAGTCAAGATTTTGTCATACTTTCTGACCACAATTAGTGTAGAATAAAAATAAGTTTGTTTTTATAAAAACAAGTTTTTATTTGCAAAATTTAAATCATGATATAAAATGTAATATGATTTTGTGGGGCCATATTTTCTCAAAATCCTGATTAAGCATCTCTAGAGGTGGGGACAGGGTACCCATGTGAAAATCGTTCTTCTGGAAAAATTGACTCAAGCATAAAGCAAACATCTCAGAGTTAGACTGAAAACAACTGGTTAAAGCCAACTATACAACCAATTGGTTCCCAAAGCAACCACTTGTGTGATTCAACTGTATCTTTGCAAATTGGTCTGCATTATAATAGTTGTAATAATAGTTACCATCGTTCCAGTAACAGAGAAATTTTAAAAAGTGCTACTGTTGTCCCCATTTTGCAGCCATAGAAAATGAGGCTTATGGTGGTCTTAGGTGGTCATACCTCGTCCAAGCCCGCAGGGTTAATGAGTGGTTGAATCACAGTTCAAATCTAGCTCTGCCTAACCACGAAACCCACATTTAACTACAGCACAGCCTCTCCCTTTGTGCAGACAAAGCCTTGGTAGATAGCAGTGTTAAATATTTCTGCTAAAATATAAGCTGTGTCATTCAACTTTGTGGATTTTTGAAAAATTTGGACAACAGCTCCATCCTTCTAAAATCAAGCAGGCTGGAAAAGCCACTGGGAAGATTTGTTTTCAAATTTGAGACCCACTCCAAGAGGGTGTGCTCAGAGTTCAGCAGACAATGAAAAATCGTCCCTAGCTCTACCCACTAACAATTGGTGCGCACAACTCCGGCTCTCTATCAACCTCCCAGCTCTAGCCAGCTAAGAGGACTCTCTACTTTGCATGCGACTGCACAGAGGCAATTTATTTTCTCATTGGAAATGGTGAAGCTAAGAGAGCAGAGCCGTGTCACACATGGGGGAGCCACCACTATAGGGAACAGAAGCTCCTTCCAGCTTGGCTTAGCTGCCATCTTTTAGGCTGCTGTGATAGCAGTGAGAATGGTGCATACCCAATCCCTGTCTCAAGCAGGATTGAGAGTGTCTCAAATCCCTGCCTTCTTAGAGAGAATAATGGCAAGGGTTCGTGGGGGAGAAAGGGAGGGGAACCTCTGCCTTGAAACTCTGACTATTGGGCTCCTTAAAGATGGATTAGCATTTCAGAGATTTATTCAGTTTCTTGGGTAGAGAAGCTGACTCACAGATACTATAAGTTTGGGTGTGATAGCTTAGAGCTAAATCTGTGTCCTCAGGAAGAATCTCAAACCAGTAATTTTAAGAAGGCATAATGGAGTGCTGTGATAACCCCAAAACTCCATAAATAATGAAGTCACACCCCTCTTATCCGATAGTCAAACATCAAACACCCTCAGCCATCCAGAGTATCTGAAAACATCCAAGTATCCCTAGCAGTCACCCTGCACAGACAGAAATTAGAAGCCAGAGAGAGCCTGAGAGGAAAGATTACAGAAAGAATGACATGATTGGTGAGCTGGCAATGAAAGGTGCTCCTTCATAGGTAAACACAGACTCTAAAAATCAAGTGCCATTAAGAGCAAAAAGAAGGAATGGGAAAGAAAATGAGAAAAATACACAAAACCCAAACCCTAGAAACCTACTAAGAGTAACCTGACCAATAGAAGTATGTGAGCCACAAATGCAAGCTCCATGTGTAATTTTAAATTTCCTAGTAGACACACTAAAAAAAGGAACAGGTAAAATTCACTTTAATGCCTTATTTTACTCAGCCCAGTATATCTAAGATATCATTCCAACATATAATCAATATTTTCAAAGTACAGATTTTACATTCCTTTTTTTATACTAAAACTTCAAAACCCAGCATGTATTTTACACTCACGGCACAGCCCAATTTGGACTAGCAACACTCCAAGTGCTCAACAGCACAGTGTGACTAGTGGCTAATGTCCTGGTGGAAAATCCTTAGCCATATGCTCAAGAGAATCATCAAGAGTGATACAAGGACATTTTGTTGCAGCATTGCTTGTAAGTAATGAGAAATTGTAAATAATCTAAATGTCCATCAAAAGGTGTCTAGATTATCTAATTTTGCTATATTAAATTATGAAATACAAAGGAGTCGTTAAAATGAATAAATTAAAGCTAAATATATCACCATGACACTGCCTCAAAACATAACACTGAATGAATGACAAAAGCAGTCTGCAGAATCATGCATATAGCATACCTTTATGTAAAGTTTTAGAAATACTCCCACAAAAGCAATATACTACTTTTTGAAAGAAATATATACAATGCAGTGAAAACATAACATCAGACAGAAGGAATATGCACAGACTTTGAGAAAGTGGTTAGTTCTGGGAAAGGGGAAAGGAAGGAAGGAGGAAGAGGGAGGAAAGGGTTTTAAGACACAACAAAGAGTCCTCCATCGAATGTGTAATGTTTTATGTATTTAAAAAATAATCTGGGGGCGCCTGGGTGGCGCAGTCGGTTGGGCGTCCGACTTCAGCCAGGTCACGATCTCGCGGTCCGTGAGTTCGAGCCCCGCGTCGGGCTCTGGGCTGATGGCTCAGAGCCTGGAGCCTGTTTCCGATTCTGTGTCTCCCTCTCTCTGCCCCTCCCCCGTTCATGCTCTGTCTCTCTCTGTCCCAAAAATAAATAAATGTTGAAAAAAAAAAAAAAAAAAAAAAAAAAAATAATCTGGCACAAACATAACAAAATGTCCAACTGCTAAATCTCAGTGGGGAGTATAAAAATACTTATTAAGGTAATTTCAGTTCTTTTCGATACATTTCATATATTTTGTGAAAGAAGAAGAGAGGAAGGGGGAAAAAAGGAGAAGACACATGATCACAACAACAACAACAAAAGAGACAAAGTAGTTTGAACAACCCAGCAGAGGATTCAGGGTCATATTCTACCTGCCTCCTGCGGACAGCAGAACCCATTTGACCTTTTCCAAGGATGCCTAGTATTTGTTGCACTCCAGCCAAATGCAAGAGAAGCAGCACATTCAGAGATGCTCATGAACGTAGCGAAAAAGAAAATACTCTCTTGTTTTTCATACGCTCTATGAAGCCTGAAAAGCACCTTATCGAAAAGAATCTATTGTAGAAGGTTTACACAGAACTTTCAGCACATAAAGGATTAACTTAACCTGCAGCCCTCTGGAACCCAGGCTGAGCAGACCCCCTATCTGGCAGTAATGGCTAACTAATGAGTTAGGTTTTTACACAGCCCTCACAGCCACTCCCTGGCTTTATCACACCGGTGCTGCATCACCTCATTCGTAACTTTGAACTTGGCACATCTACTCCTGGTCCACAACAACAGAGGTCTCTAAACTCTCTCTCTCTCTTTCTCTCCCTCTCTCTCTCCCCACTTGATTCTGCCCCCTCTATTCCCTGCTGAGAGTGTTTGACTCTCAGCCCAGTGAGGATTCTGTGCATTTGGTATCCTCCACAAACCTGAAGAGTTTCCTGTCCTTCATCTCTTTCTGATGCATCTATTACAGATGCATCAAAACACTGATCCCACAAAATCCCCACTTTTAGCACTTATGTATTCACAAGGTACTCATTTATCCCTAACCTTGTTTATTATCTCTGTGCCTGGTTCCTCTCTTGTATAAAAACGGCTTCCTCAGTTCCATGGAAACAGCATTCAATGTTAAGCACTATCAGAGATTTATTGTTTAGTGGGATCTTTTTAAGCTTAAGCAAGCATCACACCCATACAACTTTTTTTAACACCCTCACCAATAAGGAAAAAGAAAAGAAAAAATATATGGTCAGCGAGGCACAAGTTTTCACTCTAGAAACCAGTCTCCCAATCTGACAAATTAGTTTACAGTCTCTGGTCAATCTATTTAAAGTTGTCTAGGTATCCAAAGAAGACCAGACAGCATAAGGTTTTTAGGGTCTTTGGGACTTCCTAATGGATGGTTATTTATAAGCTGAATTCCTCTGCTTTCACTGGGAGATGTGGCACCAGAGAAAGAGCTCCATTTCCTTAAAGGAGCAATTCTTGCGTTATACTCCTGGGCTAAAAAAAAAAAAAAAAAAAAAAAAAACTCAAGATAAATTCCTGTGTTATTTAATAAAAATTCCAAATAGTCTGTCACGAATCATAGAATTTTTTGAAATCCATTTATTTTAATGAAGGTTAGCATTTTAGCAGTTCATAAATATAAACTACTGGGAAAGGAGAGGCAAAAAACATTTAATTTTTCATCATCCAAACAGGCATTTTTAAATAATTTGAATAAGTCTTAAAGTCCTATGATTCTATTAAAGCTTTCAATGCATGGGCATTGCTTATACATGTTAACATCACAGAAATAAAAGCTGAGAAGCCTGAGATGTGCCTCAGTAATTTGAAAAACAAAGAACAAGTATTACTATTTAAGTGGCTCCTGGACAATTTAAATATATTGAAATAGAATTTCATCTTTCCCCTAAGAAGCAACCCAGGAAGAAATGTCCTTTCTCCCGGTTTCAGTCTGTCCTGACCCACCAACTGAAGGGATTATCTGCACTTAGAGCCTGGAGAAAGACAGACATTGTCTTCAAAGAGGAGAGGCCTATTCACCCACAAATGCTTTCAGGGTCTGGAGGCAAAACACAAACTATACTCTGGAAAGATATATATATTTAAGTCTCTTTCTAAAATCTTTTAAAGCAGACTCTACTTGAATAATGGGTAGATTTTGTTTTGTTCTATATTTTCCCACTTTGCTACCAAGACTAAATACGAATCTGTAACCCTCTGTCAGTGAGTTTATCCTTTCTTCTTTTTTCTCCTTGCCCTCTTCAGATCTCTCCCCTTCCCTTTCATGCCCTATTTTAAGATAGTGCTCTGTTGAATTCATTCCGCCAAAAATAGCAACATACTTTTGTCTTTGGCGCCCTCTTATGGTCACTTTGTTATTATAACAGCATGTCGCAGCCTCTTAGTGAAGCATAAATCCCCAACAAGGAACTTTGTCATTTTAGGGTTGAAAGCCATAAACAAATTCACTTTAATCTGTTTGCACAGAATGCCAATAAACCATTCACCCAACTGGTCAAGGACAAAACCTCAAACCCAAGTAGGCCCAGGGGATACTCTTTCCATCTTAGGTAATGCTCCCTCTCCCCTGGCTTTGCAAAGGATGTGAAAATTCCATGTTGTTCATTGTTAGCCAACTCCCATAGACTAATCTTAGCTCCATGCTTCCATATTTTTCACTCATTCCTGCGTCAGACATTTTCTTCCACAGGCCCAAAGCCTTTCCATTCACAGCAGTGATTCACATCCCAGTGAAACACATCCTGTGTGATGCGTGAGTGTGCTCATCTCTCTGAGCCAATTATGGTGCCTGGAGCACACTTCCACCCCTTCCCAAACTTCCCCCAGCTGCTGCTTATCCAACAGGCAGACTCCAACATACTTTTCAAGTTGCAGCTGAAAAGCCACCTTCTCTGACCTTCCCATTCTGTGAGATGCTCCGTGAGAAAAAGGTTCTGTGAACAAATACATTTGGGCAATGGAATATACTATGTCCCCTTCTTTATTTTAATGTTTGTTTATTGAGAGAGAGAGAGCTAGCAGGGGATGTGCAGAGAGAAGGGGGGTGGGACAGAGGACCCAAAGCAGACTCTGTGCTGACAGCAGAGAGCCTGATGCAGGGCTTGAACTCACAGACCTTGAGATTACAACCTGAGCCAAAGTTGGACACTCAACTGACTGAGCCACCCAGGCACCCCTCCCCTTCTTGAATAGTATTCACAGAACTATACTTTGGGAAATATGGCTTTTTTGCTATACTGGTACAGCTGAGTCACCTCTGAAGAGCCATATCTCACCCACATCTGCATCCTGAGAATGGGAAAAACTGGTGGGAATCCTTACTTATCCAGTCTCCTGCCCTCAGTAGGAAGCCGAGAGCACTCCTACCCTCATAGAGAGTTCAGAGAACCCTGCTCAGTCAGAATCATGAACCAGCACTAAGGCTTCCTTGCACTTCTAAGTGGCCTTTAGCTGACTTTCTTGCCAACCACCTGAATTCTTGACGCTCTGACCCTCCACCCCACTGCTGTCTCTACATCAGAAACTTGTTCAACCCTGGGCCTTTGAAACACAATTTCCTGATTCTTACATTTGCCTGGATGGAGACTCCTATGGGCCCTGACCTACAGGAACTGTGTGACCATGGGGGTTCCTTCTTACTGGTCACTGTCCCACCATCCCTGTCTCATCTTCCTCTACATACTGCAGCCACTCTCACCCCTGGAGAAAACACTCTCTTTCAGGAGAACAAAATGGCACTTCAGTCAATTTTGTCTTCCTGTATCTCCAAACTCTTCCCACTTCCTTCTGACCCCACCAACATGTATTCAGGCCACCTCATCTCTCCCCTGGATGAGTACAAGCTGGTTGGCTGCTTCCACTCTTTCCTCTATCCCTTCTAAGTGTTCTTTTTAAAAAGCAAATCCGATCATGTCATTCCCCTTCACAAAACCTTGCAATGATTTCCTGTTGCTATCAGGATCAAGACCTAATCTCTTCATGGCTGCAACCCTGCTGAATTCCCCAGCTTTGTCACACCATCTCCTGCCCCACATGGTATAGCCACACAGATAGTGTTCAGGTCCCTAAAATACCACTTTCCTCCCATGCCCAGCAGACACTACTTCCTTGTCTGGAGCTCTCTTCCCTTCTGGGCACTCCACATGGCTCATCCCACCCATTCTTTACTCTTGTCAACCTCCCCTCCCCTAGCAGTCTGACTCACATGCTCCCTGGATTAGGGCCTGCCCCGCCCCCCCAGACCTTCCCATTGCCCCTTGCACTCTGTTAAAAAAAACCCATGTTACTTTAAGTTACTGCTTAATGTATTCTCCTGCACTCAAAGCAGACACCAAGAGGGCAGAGGCCAGGTCTGTCTGGCTCACTCCTCCATCCCCAGACCCCAGCACACGGCCTGTCACATGACCGTGTTCCGTGAACATTTGTTGAATGAATTCTAGAGCACACAATTTCCTTGTAGCCACAGAACATTCACTGACAGTAATTTTGCGGCCTGTTTCAGGGTGAAGCCTCCTTAGATATCATGCAAAAAGCCATTTCTCTATGCTTCCTTAAAATGACTGGATTCCCTACCCCAAATTTTAATCAAGCCTAAAATAAACTGCATTCCACATCATCAGAAGGGTCTTTCTCTTCCATATTATCTCACACCCCTCCAACTGAGGTCAAAACTGTGATAAGAACATTTCTCATAGCTAGCATTTCAAAGTTTAAGTGCTTTTGCTTGTATTATTCCACAATGTAAAATCACATTATTCTTGCATAATTTTAGATGCACAATTGCCAACTACTGTTTTTAAGTGGATCTCAAAATTACTCATCTATACCAATTCACGTAATCTGATCATCAGAAAGACCCTGGAGCTTTTAACACTAGGTGACAGCATATGGTAGACCAATAACTTCAAAAGTTTTGAGGGAAAAATTATTTTTTTAATATAATTTATTGTCAAATTGGTTTCCATACAACACCCAGTGCTCATCCCAACAGGTGACCTCCTCAATGCCCATCACCCACTTTCCACTCTCCCCCACCCCCCCATCAACCCTCAGTTTGTTCTCAGTCCTTAAGAGTCTCTTATGGTTTGCCTCCCTCCCTCTCTGTAACTTTCTTCCCTCTCCCCCTCCCCCATGGCCTTCTGTTAAGTTTCTCAAGATCCACATATGGGTGAAAACATATGGTATCTGTCTTTCTCTGCCTGACTTACTTCACTTAGCATAATACCCTCCAGTTCCATCCACATTGCTGCAAATGGCCAGGTTTCATTCTTTCTCATTGCCAAGTAGTATTCCAATATATATATAAACCACATCTTCTTTATCCATTCATCAGTTAATGGACATTTAGGCTCTTTCCATAATTTGGCTATTGTTGAAAGTGCTGCTATAAACATTGGGGTCCATGTGCTCCAATGCATCAGCACTCCTATATCCCTTGGGTAAATTCCTAGCAGTGCTATTGCTGGGCCATAGGGTAGTTCTATTTTTAATTTTTTGAGAAACCTCCACACTGTTTTCCAGAGCAGCTGCACCAGTTTGCATTCCCACCAACAGTGCAAGAGAGTTCCCATTTCTCCAGGAAAAATTATTCTTAATCTCAAATTATTTCTACTTGACCAAACTATTGATCGAGTGTAAAGGTACAATACAGACATTTTCAGATATTTAAGGATTCAAGATTTGTTTTCCCATATATTGTTCTTAGAAAATTACTGGAGGGGCACCTGGGTGGCTCAGATGGTTAAGCAGCCGGGTCTTGGTTTCACCTCAGGTCATGACCTCATGGTTCATGGAATGGAGCCCCACATTGGGCTCTACACTCACAGTGCAGAGCCTGCTTAGGATTTCTCTCTCTCTCTCTCTCTCTCTCTCTCTCTCTCTCTCTCTCTCTCCCCTTCCCCCACTCATGCTCTCTGTCTCTCTCTCAAAACAAATGAATAAACACTTTAAAAAAAAAAAGAAAATTACTGGAAATCTTGCTTTGGCAAAAGAAGGGAGTAAACCAAAAAAAGGATAACATAGGATCCAGAAAACAAATGATGCAGACAAGGACAGGGGTGAAGGGAAGCCTGAGTGCCCCAGCAAGGGACTTGAGGACAAGAGCACAGACTAGAGCAGGAAGACATACAGGAGGGCACTGAGTGCAGCTGTACAGTTCATGTCTGGCACACAGGTACTCCACCTCCACCCAGATCAGTGGGGCTGAAATCCAGCCTATACTTGGCTCTCCAAGTCAGGTATTCTGAGGAGAGTGGAGTATCCAGGTTCTGTATTAGCCTGTGCTTTAACTGAAAAAAGGCAATAAGAGAAAAGGGGAGGAAAAGTGGAATTGACAGGCTGTTTGGAATTCTTAAGTGTTTGGAAAAAATTATCAGTAAGTTCATTGGACCATCTGGGAGGCTTAAACAATAGAAATTTATTTTCTCTCAGTTCTGGAGGCTGGAAGTTCAAGATCAAAGTGTTGGTAGGGTGGGTTTCTTCTAAGGCCCCTCCTTGGCTTAAAGACTCTTAAGGATCCGTGTCCTAATTTCTTCTTATATGGACACGAGTCATGTTGATTAGGGCCCACCTTAATGACCTCATGTTTACATAATCACCTCTCTACATGCCCTGTTTCCAAACACAGTCACATTCTGCGGTACTGAGGGTGAGGACTTCAACATATGAATTTGGGGAGGGGGCCATAATTCAGGCTATAATGGTCACATAGTAAACTAAACAAGTGAAAAAAAATAAAGCAGTTATTAACTCCAGGAAAAATAAAGTTGTAGGAGAAATGACCACAGTAAATGATGGTCAGCAGCAAACAATATTTACATTGTCATTACAGTGTAAACACTGACTAATTTCTTTTTTATTTAAGTATAGTTGACATACAATGTTAACACTAACTTAACCAAAGTTTGTGCTACTGAGAAAACGAGGAGTGGCAAAAGTGTAGGAGGCAGGAGAGAGTAGGGACCTATAAAATCCTCGGTCAACATAAAAGAAAGATAACAGATAATATTCCAAACAGGTTATTCAAGAAAAATTTGAACAAGATTATTGAGAGGTGTGAAGGCAAACACTCAAAGAAACAGCTCAAGTGGTTGAAAGTAGTTGTATTTGTTGAGAAAGAATCGAGGTGGGGAGGGCTACAAAAAGCAACTACTATATTTTATCATAAATTTTTTGTACCATTAGTGTTTTAACTATGTGAAGATATATGACTGTGGTTAAGAAACAATTTTTGGAAGTTTAACTTTTAAGTAACTCAAATGTTAACACATTTGGGAGGTTGTTGACACAGACTCCTGCTACTACATTAATTTATTTATGTGCAAAATTCCTTATAATCTCTTCTTGCCTCTGTTTAATTGAAACACATTCTAAGTTGCAAAAACTGCTGTTTAAAATCTTCCACCATTTGCAACTACTGATTTGTGTGGGTTGGAATCTTCTCAGTATTTGCAGCCACAACAAAATTCAGAAATGAACTGGATTTTGAGTTTGAAAAGCACAATGATCACCCAGAACCTGATTTCATATGTATGTGTTCATGAAAACTGACTCATCGTTCTCATTAACCTTATAATAAGTATAATAAGTAAATGTCTTATGGTTTCCCTGATATAAATGTATTCTAAAGTTTTTTAAACATTTGTAAGTTTTGCAAAATAAGGCTGTTGACTTGACTCACCCCTGAGGATGGAGTTTCAGCTTCTGACTTGGATAATTATAATAGATTCTCTTTCCATTGATTAAGCCATAAACTATATCACAGAGGGTGTTAAGCAACATTTCTAAGTAAAATGGACACAAGTGTTACCAACCTGAACTCTTACAACTCCCTGCTTTGAGGAATGACGTGGGTTTCTTTCCCCTAGCTACAGACTGCCTCAAGCCATGACCCTGTTTTGACTGGACCCTCCAGTTGATTAAATAATCATCTGTTGGCTCTCAGCTCTATTTCCACCACTTATGTTCTGTTTCGTATCACGAAGACTACAGTCTGCAAACTGCAGACTACAATCCCCACACTTGTTTCCCAGCTGAATTCCAGTCAAGTTCAGACAATGGGAAGCACTGGAAGAGACTGAAGAGCAGGAAGACGGCAGAAACTAGTGTTCATTTTCTCCCTCCTCTCTCTCCTCTCTCTCTTCCCCTCTTTTTGCAGTCCACCCCAGCAATGACTAAGCCTCAGGTAGCTAAGCCTGGGAATCAACTCCAAAGCAGGTACCTCGGTAGCTTCTTGGTTCCAGATCACCCTATTTCCCCTTTTTTTCTCCATGCCTCTTTGAGTAACCTCACCTTACTCTGTTTTGTTTTCCCAGCCCTTCCAACACCCTTATTACTAATTCCTGGATAAATTTCTCTCTTGAAATGCCTTATCATTTTTTTCCACTGTGTCAAGCCTGACTATTCAAGTACTCACATATTTCTATGTACATTTGGTTGTATGGATATTTGGCTCTGAAATTTGGTTGCATCTGCAAGGCATTCCTTGCACTCCTGCCATTCTTACTAAAATTCTAGGAACCTTCTTCTTCCAAAATCAAATTCACTGCCACTCCATCAAAAGTTCTTGAAGTGGAAAGTAAGGCAGTTTTTTCCCAATTTTGCCTTATGATACAAATTGCTTGGGGTATTTGTTTAAAGGTAGTCTCCCCTCTACAAACCTTATGACTCAAATCTCCTGCAGAGTGGCTTAGAAATCTATACTTTTTACCAGCACTCCAGATGGTTCTAACCTTCAGACAAGCTTGGGAAACTCTTGTGAGGACCACATTTCTATGGGTGATTTCTATTCCCATTAATAATTAAGATTCAATGTTAACTAAACTTATTGTGGTAATCATTTCACAATTTATGTAAGTCAAGTCATTATGCTATACACTTTAAAATTGTACAGTGCTTTATGTCAATTCTATCTAAAAGAAACTGTAAAATAAGAACAGTAATTGTACTGAATGTTAAAGATAATGGGAAATCAGTAAAATAATTTGTAGGGAAAATAATTTGGAGGGAAAAAATTAAAATTAAATAATTGATACCTTCTGCCCCAGATAGTCATCTTGGCTTCAGTGGGCAATTCAAGCCATCATCTCCCCACTGGACACTTTTACACATAAAAAGCTAATGGTCACTGACAGCTTTACTTTTTTAAGACAAAATTAATCTACCAAAATGATGTAAATAGTAATAAAACTATCTAAGTACTTAAAAACTGGGACTATGTCATTGAAATGAATGGGTTTGGGAATTGGAAAGACTTGGATTTAAATACCAATGATATCATTTAGTAACTATATGACATACAGCAAGCTATTTAACCTCATAGAGCTACAGTCTTCTATAAAATGAGGACAATACCACCTACTTCACAGAACTGTTTTCAGAATTAAGTGAAAATATGTGTAAATTACCTTGCATGGTCCCTGGCCCATAAAACATATCCAATAAATATCTTTCTCTTTTCCCAACCCATAAGAACAATGCTAAATTTGTGGTAGATTTGTATTGTGTCAACCTACTTGAGCTAGAACTACATTTCCCAAAATCCCCCTTTCCTGCATAATCCTAGGTTAGTATGGAACTCAAGAGACATTTTGCTAGACATTTGGAAGATGGGAGGGAAGAAGCTATATTGCCTGTTCACAGTAAACAAGTAAATACAAATAAACAAATGGTGGTAGGTGAAAGGGGGCAATCTGATAGGAAATAAATGGGGAAAGGAGAGGATGTTATTGCTACCTTACAAAGACAGGATGCTCTAGGAAGGCCACCCTAAGGAAGTAATATTTGTCCCTTCATCCTGATGCCTCAAGGATAAGCTGATGGTCAAACTGGGAAGAGAACCGCCCAGGCAGATAGAACTGTAAATATAAAGATTTAAAGACAGGTCAGAGTTTAACTGAGTTTAACTGGGAAACAGAAACGGGCCAGTATGACCCCAGCATCTGAAATACAACAACGAATGGCACTAGGGGATGGTGGCGATTTGGCCAGAAGGCAGGCCATGTACAGCTTTAATAGGCTGTTTTTTTTAATGTAGATTTTATTCTAAATGTAAGGACCCCTGATGGGTTGGGGGTAGGGACGGCATGATGTTACAGAATACTGTTCGTGTTTTTTGAGATATCACTTATTTCAAATCTTTTAGACTCTCAAATATTTTTTAAGTTGCACAATAAATATCAAGTGTTGGAGAATTAGAGGGAAACAAAAACACAGTGCTGGTGGGAATGTACTGCCATTTTGGAGAGCAGTTTGACAGTTTCAGGTAAAATTAAAAATGCATTACCATATTGTCTAGCACTTTCATTCATTCCTGGAATCTGACAGAGAAATTCTCAACTACTGCACAAAAAGACATGTCCAGGGATGCACACAGTAGCAGTCTTGATAATAATCAAATATTAAAGGCAGTGAACTATTGATCAATGAAAATAAAATGAGGCATACCCATCCAATACAATTCTATTCAGTAATTAAAATAAGTGAACTTGATCTCTATCAATATATAAATGTTTGTAACATGCAAAGCAATACCAGACATGGACGTGCTAGACTTTAGGTACAAATATATGATAAATGTGTAAAAATGTGGACAAGAAAAAAATGTGGACAAGAATGTTATATAACAAGTTCATTATAGTGGTTGCTTCAACAAAAGAAGAAAAGGGGGATAAGTGGCATCAGCAAGATGGTCAAGTAAGACATTCTTCACTTGTATCCCTGTTCAACAATAATTTGGCAACCACCCACAGACAAAAGTGCCTTTGGGAGCACCCAAATTAGAGGAGTAAAATTGTCTTTGTTTTCAGATGACATGAGATGTATACATATAGAGAGAAAACCCTAGACTCCACAAAAAAAAAAAAAAAAACTATTAAAATCATAAATGATTTAAGTAAGGTTGTAGGAAACAACATCAACATTGAAATATAAGTTGCATTTCTATACACTAACAAGAAAACATATGAAAGAGGAATAAAGAAAACAATCCTATTTGTGATAGCATCAAAAAGATTAAAATACTTTGAAATAAATATAACCAAGGAGGTAAAAGATCTTTACATGGAAGGCTATAAAATTTGGTGAAAGAAATTGAAGAAGATACAAATAAATGGAAAGATATACTGTGTCTGTAGAGTTAATATCGTTAAAGTGCCCATACTATTCAAAACCATCTACAGATTCAAAGCAATCCCTACAAAATTCCAATGGTATTACAGAAATAGGAAAAAAAAATCTAAAATTCATATGGAACCACAGAAGACCCCAAAGAGCCAAAGCAATCTTGAGAAAGAACAAAGCTGGAGTCATCACACTTCCTGACTTTAAACTATACTACAAAGCTATAGTAATTAAAATAGTGTGGCACTGGCTTAAAAATTGACATACAGACCAATGAAATAGAAAAGACAGCTTAGAAATAACCTCATGCACATACAACCAACTAATATTTGACAAGAAGCCAAAAATATTCAATGAGGAAAGACCAGTCTTTTTTAATAAGTGATGCTGGGAAAACTGGATAATCACATGCAGAAGAATGAAACTGGACCTCTATCTTATACCACTTACAAAAATTAACTCAAAATGGATTAAGGACTTAAATGTAAGCCCTGAAACCATAAAATCCCTTTTAAAAACATAGGGGAAAAAAGCTTCTTGACATTGGTTTTAGCAATGACTTTTTCAGTATAACACCAAAAACACAAGAAACAAAAGGAAAAATAAACAAGTGGAACTACATCAAACTAAAAAGTTTCTGGGGGAAAAAGGAATAATCAACAAAATGAAAAGGTAATCTATGAAATGGGAGAAAACATTTGCAAATCATATACCTGATAAGTATATCAGCTAACTTATAAGTATAAGCTAATATCTAAAATATATAAGGAACACATACAACTCAATTGCAAAAATAATAATACTTTTTTTAAAATAATCTGATTTTTTAAACGGACAAAAGATCTGAATAGACATTTTTCCAGAGAAAATACAGATGGCCAAGAGGTACATGAAAGATGCTGAACATCACTTATCACCAGGGAAACAGAAATCAAAACCACTTCACACCTGTTAGAATGCCAATTATCAAAAAGACGAGATAACAAGTGTTGGTGAGGATGTGGAGAAAAGGGAAACTTTGGTGGTGGGATTGTAAATTGGTACAGGCAATATGGAAAACAGCATGAAAGTTCCTGAAAAAAAAATAGAGAGAAAGGAAATGATAAATGAAGGAAACTTAGAACATCAAGAAAGAAGTAAGAACATGGTAGCTAAATTATGGGTAAATAAAATAAGCTTCTTCTCCACTGGAGAGGTCTAAATTATGACTGATAATGAAGCAAAAATTATAGAATCATGTGGTTCTAAATGCATAGAAAGGAAATATTTAAGACAATTACATTATAAATGGGAGAGGCTAAGGGCACATAAAGAGGTAAGGTTTCTATACTCCCCTCAAACTGGTAAAATAACAACATCAACAGACTATAGTAAGTTATGTGTATATATAATGTAATATCTAAAGCAGCCACGAAAAAAATATATACAAAAATATATACTCAGAAATACCATACATAAATCAAAATGGAATTTGAAAAATATTCAAGCAGGAAATATTCAATATTGAATATGGAAAATATTCAAGGCAGGAAAAGCAAACAGAATAAAGAGAAAACAAAAAATGAAATGGCAGGCTTATCGACATATTAACATGTCAATATTTACATATCAATAATTGCATTAAACATAAATGATTTTCATGTATCAATTAGAAGACCAAGCTTGGCAGAGTAGACTTCAAAACCTAACCCAATTATATGCTATCTACAAGAAACTCTCTTCAAATGTAATGAAATTGGCAGGTTGAAAGTAAAATAATAGAAAACTATATATCACATAAACAGTAACCAAGGAAAGTAGGAGTAGACTTCATAGCAAAGAAAATTACTAGAGATGGGGAAAGACATTATATAATGATAAAAGGGTCAGTCCACTAAGAAGACAGGAATTCTAAATGTGTATAGACAAAACAAGAGAGCTGCAAGATATGGAAGACAAAAGAGAAAAGACAAAGAGAAAGAGAAAAGAGAAAGAGACAAATCTCTCTTCTGAAAAGAGAAAGAGACAAATCCTCAATTACAGTTGGAGACTTCAACACCCCTTTCTCAGCAATTTATGGAACAACTAGACAGAAAATAAAATATAAAATAACTCAACAACGCATTCAACAACAAGATCTAATCAATATTTATGGAACACTCCACCCAATAACAGCAGAATACACATGATTTTCAAGGGCTTATGGAACACATACCAAGACAGATCATGTCTGGGGCTATAAAATAAACCTCAAAAACTTAAAAGAATTGTTATCTTAGGGGTGTGCTCCACAACCACAATGGAATCAAACTAAAGTTCAGTAGCAGAAAGATAAAGGAAAAATCTTAAAATACTTGGAAACTAAACAACTTCCAAATAATCCTTAGGTCAAGGATGAAATCTCAAGGTAAAAAATAATTTAATTGAACTGAGTGAAAATGAAAGCACAAACTATCAAAATGTGTGGGGTACAGCTAAAACAGTGCTTAGAGGAAATTTTATAGCACTAAGAGTAACAGTCTAAAAGCAATAATCTAGGCTCCCAACTCAAGAACCAAAACAAGAAAAACAAAATAATCCCAATCAAGCAGAAGGAAAAACATTAAAGAGAAATCAGTGAAACAAACAGCTGGCCTTTGAAAAGACTGATAAAATTGATAAACTTCTAGCAAAACTGAGAAGGAAAAAAAGACAATACACAAGTTACCAATATAAGGAATTAAACAGGGGACATCAATTTAGACCATGCAAACATCAAAAGAAAAGTAAAGGAACACCATGAACAACTCTACACACATACATATAACAGTAAATGAAATGACCCACTTTCTCAAGAAACACAAACTGCCACAAATCACCCAATAGAAAGTAATTTGAATAGCCTTGTAAATGCTGAGAAAATTGAATTCATAATTTAAAAATTACCAAAACAAAGGGAAAAAAAAAAAAACCCTTCAGGCCCAGATGGTTTCACTGGAGAATTCTACCAAATGTTTAAGGAAGAATTAACAACAATTGTATACAATCTCTTCTAGAAAGTACAATAGGAGGATACACCTTCCAATTCATTTTAAGCCAGTATTATTACCCAAATGCCAAATCCAGACAAAAACAATACAAAAATGGGGCACCTGGGTGGCTCAGTAGGTTGAGTGTCCAACTCTTGATTTCAGCTTAGGTCATGATCTAACAGTTCCTGAGATCCAGCCCCACGTCAGGCTCTGTGCTAACAGCGCAGAGCCTGCTTAGGATTCTCTCTCTCCCTCTCTCTCTGTACCCTTCCACAACTCATGTGCACACATGCTCTCTCCCTCTCTCTCAAAATAAATAAATAAACTTTAGGGGTGCCTGGGTGGCTCAGTCAGTTTAGCTTCCTACTTAACCTCAGGTCATGATCTCACGGTTCATGAGTTCAAGCCTGATGTCGGGCTCTATGCTGTCAGCTCAGAGCCTTAAGCCTGCTTCAGATTCTGTGTTTTCCTCTCTCTCTGCCCCTCCCCTGCTCACACTCTCTCTCTCTCTCTCAAAAATAATAAACATTTTTTTAATTTAATAAATAAATAAACTCTAAAAACACACAAAAAAATAAAACTACCAACCTATATCCCTCATGAGAACAGATGTAAAAACCTTTAACATAATATTAGCAAATGGAACTCCAAGTAGAATTCAACAATCTGTTAAAAGAATGATACACCATGATTAAGCGGGTTCCCACCCCCCACCCAGGGATGCAAAGCTGTTTATGGGTTCGAGCCCCGCGTCAGGCTCTGGGCTGATGGCTCAGAGCCTGGAGCCTGCTTCCGATTCTGTGTCTCCCTCTCTCTCTGCCCCTCCCCCATTCATGCTCTGTCTCTCTCTGTCTCAAAAATAAATAAACATTAAAAAAAAATTTTAAAAAAAAACCAAAACATCATGTCTCTCATTTGTCTTTGAAACTGAAGGACAAGTATCTGAATTTTTCATTTGCTTTTACTTAAACTGTTCATTAAGTGTGCTTTAAGAAAAAAAAATTAAGCGGGAGGCATCACAATCCCAGACTTTAGCCTCTACTACAAAGCTGTCATCATCAAGACAGCATGGTATTGGCACAAAAACAGACACATAGACCAATGGAATAGAACAGAGACTCTAGAATTAGATCCACAAAAGTATGGTCAACTAATCTTTGACAAAGAGGAAAGAATATCCAATGGAAAAAAGACAGTCTCTAACAAATGGTGCTGGGAGAACTGGTCAGCAACATGCAGAAGAATGAACTAGACCACTTTCTTACACCATTCGCAAAAATAAACTCAAAATGGATAAAGGACCTAAATGTGCAACAGGAAACCATCAAAATCCTAGAGGAGAAAGCAGGAAAAGACCTCTCTGACCTCAGCCACAGAAATTTCTTACTTGACACATCCCCAAAGGCCAGGGAATTAAAAGCAAAAATGAACTATTGGGTCCTCATGAAGATAAAAAGTTTCTGCACTGCAAAGGAAACAATCAACAAAACTAAAAGGCAACCGACAGAATGGGAAAAGATATTTGCCAATGACCTATCGGACAAAGGGCCAGTATCCAAAATCTATAAAGAATTCACCAAACTCCACACCCGAAAAACAAATAATCCAGTGAAGAAATGGGCAGAACACATGAATAGACACTTCTCTAAAGAAGACATCCAGATGGCCAACAGACACATGAAAAGATGCTCAAAGTCACTCCTCATCAGGGAAATACAAATCAAAACCACAGTCAGATACCATCTCACGCCAGTCAGAGTGGCTAAAATGAACAAATTAGGAGACTATAGATGCTGGAGAGGATGTGGAGAAACGGGAACCCTCTTGCACTGTTGGTGGGATTGCAAACTGGTGCAGCTGCTCTGGAAAACAGTGTGGAGATTCCTCAAAAAATTAAAAATAGATCTACCCTATGACCCAGCAATAGCACTGCTGGGAATTTACCCAAGGGATACAGGAGTGCTGATGCATAGGGGCATCATAGGGTACCCCAATGTTTATAGCAGCACTTTCAACAATAGCCAAATTATGGAAAGAGCCTAAATGTCCATCAACTGATGAATGGATAAAGAAATTATGGTTTATATACACAATGGAATACTACGTGACAATGAGAAAGAATGAAATATGACCTTTTGTAGCAACGTGGATGGAACTGGAGAGTGTTATGCTAAGTGAAATAAGTCATGCAGAGAAAGACAGATACCATATGTTTTCACTCTTATGTAGATCCTGAGAAACTTAACAGAAGACCATGGGGGAGGGGAAGGAAAGAAAAAAAAAAAAAGTTAGAGAGGGAGGGAGCCAAAACATAAGAGACTCTTAAAAACTGAGGACAAACTGAGGGTTGATGGGGGGTGGGAGGAAGGGGAAAGTGGGTGATGGGCATTGAGGAGGGCACCCGTTGGGATGAGCACTGGGTGTTGTATGGAAACCAATTTGACAATAAATTTCATATTAAAAGAAGGAAAAAAAAAAGAAAAAAATAGCATGAAATTCCATAAGAAGGGAAAAGCTAGTTGTTCTGCAAATATCCAGATGGATGAGTGTGCTGATTTCAACAGAGAAGACAAATACACATGTATGTTGCAAGGAATTAGAAATTTTGATTAGATTTACTGGATGTAAATTAAATTTCTACCTCTAATAAGATGGTAAGGCACATATTAAGGGAGAAACTGAGAAGAAATTACACCTATTACATTTTATAGGGTTTTTTCCTAAAAATACTGACAAAGATTTGCAGCTGAAGAAAACGCATTTATGTTACATCACTACTAGTCTGAAGGTGAAAAGAACGGATAGAAGTGTGTTTTTCAAAAATAGCCATCATCTTCCTAAAAACAAGCTGGAGTTGAATAAGCCTGATGATAGACAGTCTGACCTCCCTATTCCGGGGTTATGCAAAGACCATAGGTATGGGGAAGGCCATGAAATGGATCACCTGCTTTTGCAGATTGCTATGGACATGCTAAACAAAGTGAATAGGCATCAAAGTAATTAGTAGCACCTGGCTCCTCTTTAAATACTAAGCACATTTAGAACAGTGGTTCTCAAATTTCAGGATCCTTCCAGAAATGCTTAGTGGGTTTGTTAAAGCTCAGACTGCTGAGCTCCAACCCGAGTATCTGATTCCTAGGTCTGGGGTAGAGCCTGAGAGTATGCATTTCTAACAAGTTCCCAGATGCTGCTGGCCCAAGGACCACATGAGGAGAGCCACTGATTTAGAGAAATTTACACACCTGTTTGGCATTTAGGGAAATCATAACAGAAAATGTTTCTCTGGAGATGTGCTGGTAAGCCTCCCTTTATCAGATACAATGTGTTCCCTTTCTTCTAGGAACCTCAGAACTATATTTTTAAGATTATATTAAAATATCAACTGAGGTTTGAGGAACATCTATATTCCTGATCCTCCACGGCTTCTCTTTTAATTGAAAAATGCTTCTGTTTCTTTTAAGAAGTAGACAGGGTAGAATAAATGGATGAACAAATGAATGAACGCTGGTTGCACTTTATTTCTGGGCTAGAAAAATAGGTCTTGGAAGCCAACAGCACTCACGAACTATAAGCCTTAAAATTTGACATGACCTTCATAAAACTCCAGCTGCCAAGTGACCATCCTGCGCTTCTGCTATTCCTCCTTGGAAAAGCTAGAGGAAAGGCCAATGAAAGAAGTTCAGAACGTCCACGTGGGCTTTGATTTGGAGCTGGTTCACGCCGCCAATCCCACACCTGGCTTGCAGGTATGAGGCAGAAGATGCATTAATGCATAGATGACAGTGGCAGAGCTCTGGCCCAGTGCTTAGCTTGTGAGCCACAGAGCCAGCTTCCCACTGTCTCTTATTACACTGGCTGCTGCAAGGTTCTATTCAAAACTAGCTTTTGAATTTTCCATTGAGACATTTTCTCTGGGCCTGCTCTCTAGTGCAGACAGCCACAACAAGAACAGCCTCAACAGGGACCCAAGCCCCTCAGTCAATCCCTAGGAACCAGTCACAGGTTTGGCAAGGGTCCTACCACCTGCCAGGGGCTTCATCAGCTTCTGTTCCCAGGTGAATGGCCCCTTCAACAATACCACTGTTCCTCTTGTGCACACAAAACACATGTGCACACAAATGCATACACACACATACACACTGTTTCTAGGACTGCTTTGCAAACTGCTAGGTATAAGGTTTTAGAATGTCATTTATAACAGGAGTCAATAACCGTATACACAAACTAATTTGGAAAATAAAAACACTGAATTCTGATATGTTTTCTCTAAACATATTTCTCAGTTTTGGCTAATTATTAACTTGCTGTCAGCTGAATTAAACCTGTAGTTTTCAAACTGTCCCTTATCAACTGATTTCAACCAGGGTTTTTCTTTATTTGGGGTGGGCTGAATGTAGACTCAGGTAGAGCAGCCTGACAGGGAGTCTAAAGTGATTGGGGGTGTACTCCCTGAAGGCAGGAGGATCTTGGAAGGCTGAGCCATGTAGCCTTGAAGCAACCTGTGGATAACAATAGCTACCATTAGTCAGCACCTCCCATATGCCAGACATTTTATCTTGCATTTAACCCTCACCAACAACACTACAGGATGTCTATCATCCTCCCCAATTACAGATTCTGAAGCCCAGAGGGACTAAATGACTCAAGCCAGCAAATGACAGAACCAGATTCAACCCTTTCAGCTCCAGAAACAACCCTTCTGTTACACACTGCTGGTTTCCTTCTAGACTCATCATGAACTTCATTTTCTCATGGTCCTATGACTCTCTAATCATGGTGCCACCAACTATATCAAATTCCAAAGCTATCTGGAAAGATAAAAAAAAAAAAAGTAGTAACAACAGATTAAATATATTTTGGCTTCTGAACTAATTCTTACTAAAATTAAAAGATGCATTCCTGTCCAGATAATGGCGATGTTTTGTTTTGTCCTTATCTAGGCTTCTCATCTTCTGGTGGCTAGAACTAATAAAGGAGTTTAAATGCACAAGCACATCCACATGAGGACATGCTTCCAAATTTGCCTGTCTAGCATCTACCCTCAATTTTATCCTTGCAGTTGAGCAAGGCTGGTCCCACCAATATACCAGGTGTTAACAGCCATCGAGATTTATTCAGAGACAGGTCCCTAATTCAAGTTGGCCTAATCCTCCTTCCCAGGGTTTCTTCCCAAGCAACTAAGAAGACACTCTATGTCTATAGGATGTAAACCTAGAGAAGAGCCTGCCTGAAGACCACACAGAAAAGAAGAGAGCAGAGACATGGGGAGACAGTCCTGATAACATTGTCCAAGTCCTGAATCCAGCATGCCTCACACCAACCACCCCTGGACTTTCCGGTTATGTGAGGTAACACAGTGCTATTTGGTCTTAAACCAAACTGAGTTGGGTTTTCTTGCACTTACAACTGTATGAGCTCTGATGAGGTGTTTATTTCTAAGCCCCAAGTCTTAGCAGATGGTACCTGCCAGGTTCTGGTCCCTGCTTCCCTCTGTGCTTTAGTTGGGGTCTTCCAGTTGCAAAGAATTCAAATAGGTTTGAGTCAGTGGAGGAGCACTGTAAGGCTCTCTGTAGATTGCTGAGGAGGAGGAAAGGATCTGAACTCCAGGAACAAAGATTCTGGTTGAATCATTCTCTACCCACAGAAAAAGAGGAACTTCAGGAGTGAGTGGATTTCCATTTTGCCACTCTGCACTAAGAGGATTCAACTATTGTCAGGTATCTTCTCTTTCTGTGGTTTGTCTGTTCCAGTTACCTCACTGCTTATTCTTTCAACCTGCCATTTCTCTGCCTTGAGTCCCTGCTCCCCATAATGTTGACTGTCCATGATCCCTCCTGACTCCCACTTTTCCTCAAGGCTCCTCTTCACACAGCCCTTAAACTTCAACTCTGGCCCCTCAAAGCCTGTTTCTCTGGACATTTCCTAGTCCACGATCCTGAAAAAGAAACAAAATTGGATTGACCCAGCTCCTCTTTATGTTCAGGGCAACTTCATAGGTTGCTGACCAGCCTAGAAAGAAGCTGCCCTTTTGGGTCAGTAAGCACTTCTGATCCAATCAGCTTCAGACAGGGGTGGAATCTTTTGCTTTTACTTATAAGGAACCATGAGCAAGGCAAGTACCATGACTGACTTCTCTAGTGTACTCTCTTTTCCCCCAGCTCTGCCAATGTGGCTTTTCTTTCCACCTAGAATCTTTTCTTCCCTCTCCCTCTTCTGGTGAAAAAGTCATCTCAAAGGTCACCTCTTCCAGAGAGGCTGTGTTAGGTTCTCCCTACACAATGCTACCTCTATCATAGTTCCAATCATCTGCTAATGTCATTGTACAGATAACAGGATAATGATTTAACATTGTAACTGATGTCATTTTCTCTAAGATTACCTGATATCTCAAGGCTGTCCTCTCTTTGAGGAGCTAGACTTTGGGAACATAGGAAAACATAAAAAATGTATTCTTGGCTTTTGTGCTTCAAAAATCTATTTAGGGGACATAAATCTGGATTTCATATACTGAAAAAGAAAAACACAGCCCCTGACATTTGGGATCTGGCTTAATACTATCAGCCTGGCCTTGGTTTTGCTAGGAGCTGGCCCGGCACCCACAGATAGGTCTGAATGTTCTCTTGTCAATCATAAGTTTCACAGAATGTCAGTATCAGACAAGGCCACTATGAAACTATAATGGATCAAGACAAAAACAAGACCAGTCCATAATCATGTCTGAACACAATCAAAATGCAAACCTGTCCAAGCCACAAAAATACCCAACATCCTCCTCCCCCAGCTAATATGAATGACTGCTGCTTCTTTACCAATTATAGCTTTAGCCTCTTTCTAATCTTCCTTCCTACTAGATAAAATGTATTAAGATACCCAACCATAGAATTACCCTACTTCCTGACAGCATCCAATCCAGAGCAAAACCTCATTTTCTTAAACCCTTTCAAAATCTCTTAACACAAGCCCAAATTCTATAATAAGTCCTTTCTAATACCCTCTTACAGACAACACCTTGATTCTTTATGGTATGTGCTCTCCCTCACTGCAACAAATAATAAGCCAAATTTGTTCAACTATAAGTGTGTTCCTGCTGGTCTTGGCTGGACAGCATTGACATTCTAAGCTCTGAAGAAGTCAAGTCATAGTTTATGCCATAAATTAAAAGATTTGAGGGGCACCTGGGTGGCTCAGTCGGTTAAGCGTCCGACTTCAGCTCAGGTCATGATCTCACAGTTTATGGGTTCGAGCCCCGCATCAGGCTCTGTGCTGACAGCTCAGAGCCTGGAGCCTGCTTTGGATTCTGTGTCTCCCTCTCTCTCTGCCACTCTGCCGCTCACATACTCTGTCTCTCTCTCTCTCTCTCTCTCTCTCTCTCTCTCAAATATAAATAAACATTAAAAAGTTAAAAAAAAAAGATTTGAAAAAATGTGTGATCAAAAACATTTAAAAACAGTTTTTTACCAATCCCCACTCATAGGAAAATGCATAATATTCTATAATCTGGGGAGCTGAGGCAAAGGGGAGAGAAGATCAAAGGGAAACACACTGGCATTATGCTACTGAAAAATAAGTATACTCTGTGGGAATATTGGGACATCAAAAATCAGTATTGCAATCACTAAGTAGAAAAGAAGAAATAAATGTAGACCCTGGTGGGCCTCTGAGAGGGATACCCATGCCATTTATTCTCCCACCTCTTCCCACCTATCCCTAACAACCCACACACACACCAAGCCAAGTCTTTTGGAGGGAGTGTGCATAACAGAATTGCCAAATAGACCTGCAGATCCAAAAATAAGGCAGATCTGTGCTCAGTTCCCAGGTAAAGTCCAGTAATTAGCAAAAATAATGGAATTTCCTGAAGCCCAGCATCATGGCTCTCTGAACCCAGCCATTTAGAGATTTTTATGTAGATTTCATTACGTAGGTGATTGATAAAATTATTGACCATTAGTGATTGAACTCAATCTCCAGCCCAGAGGTCTGAGTATAGCAGTGGACCTGAAAGTTCCAAGCTTCCATGAGTTCAAGCCCCATGTCAGGTTCTATGCTGACAGCTCAGAGCCTGGAGCCTGCTTCAGATTCTGTGTCTCCCTCTCTCTGTCTCTCTCAGCCCCTCCCCCTCCCCTCAAAAATAAATAAAAACATTAAAAAAAAAAAAAAAAAGTCCCAAGCTTCTAACCAAGGTTTGGTCTTTCTGGTGACCAGCCCCCATCCTAAAACTATCTAAAACCTGCCAACAGTTGCTTCATTGGCCCAAACTCAGTTACAGTTGAAAAGGACTTGTTATGATTAACAAAAGATGCTCCTATCACTTTCATCTTTCAGGAAGTTCCAAAGAGCTCTATGCCAAGAACCAGAGACAAAGACCAAATATACATTTCTTATTATACTACATCAGCACAGTGCATGGAACAGCCAACTGTCTGGGTATAACCAAAACTATTGTGGGAGCAGCTAAGACCCAGATCTAAAAAGCCTTGTGATTAGGATAAAAAAAATACAGCTACCATCTAAATGAGCCAGCCCTTATGGACCAGACGGAAATGAGATGAGATAGTCAGCAGTTGCAGGGTGGAAGATGGTACTAAGTTCTCCCCAGCCTAAGCACTCTGATGCCCATCCCCCCCCCCACCCCGCCCCCAGAATTCAATTCAAACTTATGGTAAGAGCCTGGTCAGGAAATCCTGAAGTGACTAAGATTACTTACATTGACCAAAAATAAAGTGTCCATTTGTTGTTAGAATAAAAGTTTAAAATAGAAATTAAGTTCTGTTCTGGAAAAATTAAAACAGTTTCATTTTGGGGCACCTGAGTTTTTTTAATGAGATCTTCCCACTACTTTTTATCACTGCTCTAGTCTGCAGGTATTTTGAGTCATGTCCACAATATGTGTCTTTCTCCCTCACTAAACTCTAAGTCCTTGGAACATTAGAACCCTGTATTATTTGTATTGATTCACCAGTGCCTATCACAATGCAGGCTTTGAATTTGCCCTGGATCAGCCATTAACCATCTATATATCCTTAGGAAAACTGTTTAATTGCTTTGAGATCCCATTTCCTTACCTTAAACTTAGGGAATCTATGGCAAAAATAAAGCACATGTTTTCACCAATTATAGCAAAGACTAGTATTACATTGGTAATAAGTATGAATTATAGAATATTTTAAGAAAATGTGTCTTTCTATTTTATAGCTATATACTAATCAGAACTGGGTTAACTAGATTCAACTACTCCTTTAATCCAAGGGATTCAGAGTAGTCCTTAGGGAACCTAATTTAATGACTAGATAAGGCAAATTTGTAATTAGCGTATCAACTGCTTATATGGAATTAAGTCTTTCCAAAGTGCTTGAAGGTACTTGAAACAGTTTATCTTAAGTAGACCAACTGTTCCCAAACCTGGCTCATCATCAGAATCATATATGGAACTTTTTAATCACAGATATCCCTGGGCCCACCATGGAGATTTTGATTCTGTGGGTCCTGGTGGGCTCTGGAACCTACGTGTTTAAAAAGTTTCCCAAGAAATTCCAGTGATCAGTCAGGTATGAGAATCACTACCTTAAAAAAAAACTCACTAGAAGATGGAAACTCCAGCCATATTTGAATTATTATAGATTCCAAATTAATTTCTCTTTTTTTATTTTATATTAGAACATGTTTCTTTTTTCCTTTTTTAAATTAGTACACTACTAGTGAATGCTATACCTGGGAGTTGTTTCAAAATAAGCTGGAAAGTTAAGAAATGGGCTGGAGAAGTAGGGTAAAATGAAACAAGATTGGCCATGAGTTGATAATTATTGAAACTGGGGCACAGTACAAGTATTCTATTTTGTTTTTATTCTCTCTACTTTTGTATGGTTTGGAAACATTCCATGACAAGTTTTTACAAATAAAACTGAGGTATGTGAATATGTAAAGCCTCCTGTTTCTCCCTTCGCATAATCTCATTCCACAGTAATAACTATTATAAGTTACTGTGTATCCTTCCAGATATTTTTCTGTGCACTCTATAAGAATCTCCATTTTTTTATTCCACTTAATGTGTCAACCTTATGCAAAATCCCATAATGAAACTGGTTTAGGAGATGTGGGAAATTTTTCACAGAGAAATCACTGCAATCCCCACACCAACCTTCCTCCTGTTTCCCTCACTCCCACCATTTCCTGCTTCTCCCACAGCAAACAAGGAAGCCCCTTAAATCCCAATCCGTCTGCCTGAGAGCGATTACTGCATTTTTTACACAGCGCACAGAACCATGTCTCCTCTGATTCTCCCCTCCTTGGGACCTATAAAATGGATGGATGGATGGATGGATGGATGGATGGATGGATAGGTAGACAAACAGACAGACAGACAGACAGACAGACAAATAGGTAGATAGAAGAGACAGGAAGGGACAGAGGGAACAAGAGAGAGAGAGAATGTTTCCAAAAACTTGGGTCATCACCTGAATTTCTCCTTTATAATCCAGATAGATCTGGCTCCATGTATTCACAGGCAGAGAAACATACAATTCTACGTGCACATCCTAGCATGAGTGCACACACACACAAACACACATATAAATCTCTTTTGACCCTATCATGTACATACTTTGAAAAGTTTGTTAGAAGAACCAGCCTGGTAATAATTCACTGCACCTCATGTATAATAAGCAGAAATGCACCGGCCTTTATGATGAATTGCCAGGGTAACACAGGGACATCTTGTTTGCATTTCAATGCACCAAGTGTCAGATTCTTATTTCATTACTCGCCGGCACATTAGTGGACGGTTTTTAATTTCTTTTTTTTTCCCCTTTAGCAAAGCTCTGTGGAGACCTCTCGCTTTTGCCACTTGCATCAGGAGCAAGGTTGCATTATTTTTAAATGCTATAGTGTCTGGGTCTCACTTGAAATGTTGCTGAATTAACAAAATAAATGATAGCATACTACCAGCAGTTCTATCTGGCTTTTTTTTTTTTACCACAAAATTTCTCTTGCTTTTATTGAATTCATTCTATAAAAAGGGGTTGGAGGATTTGTGGCATCTTCTTCATATTTTAAACTGGAAGGTGTTGTTTTTAGTTATGTTTTTTTTTTTTTTCTTTTACCCAGGTTCACACTGTTCCTTATGTGAAACAATCTGAGAAGCTACAGAAGCTATTCTCAGGGGAAATGTGGTTCTGAATTACCTTGCAATCTGCTGGGAGCTGCTGGATGCTCAGACCCACCATGAAGTCCCCTGACCTGCCCCATATTCAAAGGCAGCAGACTAAATGTAGATGCCATATAGACTAAGAGCAGATTTGTTTTTCAAAATTCTCTCAAAATGTGAAGTGAATGTTTTCCTAATATTTTCCAATATACATAATGAGATTTAATGGAATGTTCTTTAGAGCAGTGATTCTCAAATTTTAGTGGGCATCAAAATCACCTAGAGGGTTTGTTAAAGTACAGATGGTTGGATACCACCTCCAGAGTTTCTGATTCAATAGGTCTGGGAAAATACCTGAGAATTTGCATTTCTAACAAGATCCCAGTAGCTGATGCTACTGATTAGGAAATATACTTTGAGAGCCACTCTAGGGCTATAAGCCCAACTCTATCATTTACCTCCTAAATGGTCTTAGGAAAGTTACTTGACCTCTCTGAGATTTAAGAGTCCTCCCCTCAAGAAGCAAGAAAAGTCCCAAATACACAACCTAACCTTACACCTAATAGCTAGAAAATGAACAGCAAATAAAGCCTAAAGCCAACAGAAAGTGGTAAATAATAAAGATTAGAGCAGAAATAAACAATATAGAAACATAAGCAGAACAGATCAATGAAACTAAGAGCTGGTTCTTTGAAAGAATTAATAAAATTGATAAACCCCTAGCCAGACTTCTCAAAAAGAGAAAGGATCCAAATAAATAAAATCATTAATGAAAGAGGAGAGATCACAACCAACACCACAGAAATAAAACAGTTATAAAAGAATATTATGAAAAATTATATGCCAACAAACTGGCCAATATGGAAGAAATGGACAAATTCCCAGAAACACAAACTACCAAAACTGAAACAGGAGAAGAAAATTTGAACAGATCCATAACCAGAAAAGAAATTGAATCAGTAATCAAAAATCTCCCAACAAACAAAAGTCCGGGGTCAGATGGTTTCCCAGGAGAATTCTACAACATGTTAAAAGAGTTAATACCTAGTCTTCTCAAAGTTTTCTGAAAAATAGAAATGGAAGGAAAACTTCCAAACTCATTCCATGAGGCTAGCATTACCTTGATTCAAAACCTGACAAAGACCCTACTAAAAAGGAGAATTGCAGGCCAATATCCCTGACGAACATGGATGTAAAAATTCTCAACAAGATACTAGCAAATCAAATCCAACAGTACACTAAAAGAATTATTCATCACAATCAAATGGGTTTTACAGCTGAGCTGCAGGGGTGGTTCAATATTCACATATCAATCAATGTGATACACCACACTAATAAAAGAAAGGATAAGAACCATATGATCCTCTCAATAGATGCAAAAAAGAAGTATTTGAGAAAATACAGCATCCTTTCTTGATAAAAACCCTCGACTAAGTAGGGATAGCTGGAACATACCTCAACATCATAAAGGCCACATACAAAAGACCACAGATAATATCATCCTCAATGGAGAAAAATTGAGAGCTTTTCCTCTATGGTCAGGAAAAAGATAGAGATATCCACTCTCACCGTTATAGTACTAGAAGTCTTAGCCTCAGCAATCAGACAACAAAAAGAAATTAAAAAGCATCCAAATCAGCAAGGAAGAAGTCAAACTTTCACTATTTGCAGATGACATGGTACTCTATATAGAAAACCCAAAAGACTCCACTAAAAAATTGCTGGAACTAATACATGAATTCAGCAAAGCTGCAGGATATAAAATCAATGTACAGAAATCCATTGCATTTCTATACATTAATAATGAAGCAGCAGAAAAAGAAATCAAGGAATCAATCCCATTTGCAATTACACCAAAAGCAATAAGATACCTAGGAATAAACCTAACCAAAGGGATAAGATGTGTACTCTGAAAACTGTAGAACAGTTATGAAAGAAATTGAAGAGGACACAAAGAAATGGAAAAACATTCCATGCTCATGGATTGGAAAAACAAATATTGTTAAAATGTCTATACTACCCAAAGCGATAGACACATTTAATGCAATCCCTATCAGTATACCACCATTTTTCACAGAGATAGAACAAACAATACTAAAATTTGTGTGGAACCACAAAGACTCGAAATAGCCAAAGTAATCCTGAAAAAGCAAAGCTGGAGACATCACGATTCCAGACTTCAAGCTATATTACAAAATGGAAGTTATCAAAACAGTATGGTACTGGCCCAAAAGCAGATACGTACAGATCAATGGAACAGAATAGAAAACTCAGAAATGTACACACAACTATATGGTCAACTAACCTTCAACAAAGCAGGAAAGCATATCTAAATGGAAAAAAAGAATCTGTTCAACAAATGGTGTTAGGAAAACTGGACAGCAACATACAGAAGAATGAACCTGGATCACTTTCTTATACCATAGACAAAAATAAATTCAAAATGGATGAAAGATCTAAATGTGAGACAGGAAACCATCAAAATCCTAGAGGAGAACACAGTAGCAATCTCTTTGACCTCAGCCACAGCAACTCCTTACTAGACACGCCTCCAGAGGCAAGGGAAACAAAAGCAAACATGAACTACTGGGACTTTATCCAGATAAAAAGCTTCTGCATAAAAAAGTAACCAATCAACAAAACTAAAAGGCAACTTATGGAATGGGAGAAGATATTCGCAAATGACATATCCGATAAAGGGTTAGTATCCAAAATCTATAAAGAACTTATCAAACTAACACCCAAAAAACAAATAATCTAGTTAAGAAATGGGCAAAAGACAAGAATAAACATTTTCCAAAGAAGACATACAGATGGCTAACAGGCACATGAAAAGATGCTCAATGTCACCCTTCGTTAGGGAAATACAAATCAAAACTGCCACCTCATGCCTGTTAAAATGACTAAAATTAACAACACAAGAAACTACAGGTGTTGGAGAGGATACAAAGAAACAGGAACACTCTTACATTTTTGGTGGGAATGCAAACTGGTGCGGCCACTCTGGAAAACAGTATGGAGCTTCCTCAAAAAGTTAAAAATTAGAACTACCCTATGACTCAGCAATTGCACTACTAGGTATTTACTAAGGAATACAAAAATACAGATTCAAAGGGGTACACACACCCTCATGTTTATAGCAACATTATCAACAATAGCCAAACTATGGAAAGAGACCAAATGTCCATCAACTGATGAATGGATAAAGAAGATATGGTGAAGAGACTCTTAAAAACTGAGAACAAACTAAGGGTTGATGGGTGGTGGGAGGGAGGGGAGGGTGGGTGATGGGTATTGAAGAGGACATTTTGGGGGATGAGCCCCGGGTATTGTATGGAAACCAATTTGACAATAAATTTCATAAAAAGAAAGAGAAAGAAAGAAAGAAAGAAAGAAAGAAAGAAAGAAAGAAAGAAAAAGAAAGAAAGAAGATATGGTGTATATATATACAATATATCATATATTATATTGGAATATTACTCAGCCATCACAAAGAATGAAATCTTGCCATTTACAATGACGTGGATGGAGCTACAGTGTATAATGCTAAGTGAAATAAGCCAGAGAAAGAGAAATACCATATGATTTCACTCATATGTGGAATTTAAAAAGCAAAACAGATTAACATATGGGAAGGGGTAAAAAGAGAGGCGAATAAACCATAAGAGACTCTTAATGAGAAAAAAAAAGAGAGAGAGGCTCTTAACAATAGAGAACACACTGAGGGTTGATGGAAGGAGGGGGGATGGGCTAAACAGGTGATGTGTATTAAGGAGAGCACTTGTTATGATGAGCACAGGGTGTTATATGTAAATGATGAATCACTAAATTCTACTCCTGAAACCAATATTACACTATGTTAACTAACTAAAATTTAAATAAAATTTTGGAAAAAAAGAAAACTGTAATCATAAAAATATATACATTTAAGAGTCCTCATCAATAAAACAAAGATGGTAATGGCACTCTCCTCTAAAACAATTATTAGAGAAAGTGAACAAATAAATATAAAGCACCAAGAACAATGCCAGGCACATAGTAAGTGTTCAACAAACATTAATTCTTTTCCCTCCCTCTTCTTCCTTTCATGGCAGGGAAATAAGAGGCCCTATAATACATTTCTCCACACAGTGCAGAAGTCCCTCCTCCAACCTGCCTGAGTAATTACTCAGCTTCTGTCTGGTCGCCTCCAGATGTGGGGACCTCCCTACTTCAGGGAAATCCACCACTTTGTGGTCAGCTCTCATCAGTATAAAGTTATGCTGACTTGAAACCTTGCTCCCTGAAATTACATGCTACTGTCCTCCTCAGTTACAAAGAATAAATATATATAAATATAAATAAATATATATTTAAAATATAATTTTTAAATGTTTAATTCAGGACATCATATGGGCTTATCAACACAGTGGACTTCCAACAGGAATAGATCTTAAACTACTTGGTACACTTTGTTGTGTTTATTAGTGACTTCAATCATGAATTCATTCATTTATTTGTTCTCTTAGTAGGCAAAGTATGTGAGGAGAGCTCTGCTAAAGACAAGCTTGGCAAAATGGAAGAAGCTGGACTGTGCAACTCAGGTAGGCCAGACTAAGAGGTCTAAGCTTTATTCTTGGGTAGCAGGAGGCCTTTGACTAGTTTTTTTTTTTTTTAATTTTTTTTAACGTTTATTTATTTTTGAGACAGAGAGAGACAGAGTATGAACAGGGGAGGGGCAGAGAGAGAGGGAGACACAGAATCTGAAACAGCCTCCAGGCTCTGAGCAGTCAGCACAGAGCCCAACACCGGGCTTGAACTCACGGACCATGGGATCGTGACCTGAGCCAAAGTCGGACGCTTAACCGACTGAGCCACCCAGGCGCCCCTGACTAGTTTTAAACCAGGGAGTGAAATGGTCAGGTTTGTATTTCATAAGATCACACTGTCAAGAGTTTGAAGAACACATTGCATGTGGCGAACTGGAGTCAAGGAAACTAATTAGAAGGTTATAGAGAAGAATGAACAGGAGAGATGTTGAAATGACAGAAAGAACAGGATGTGGTCATTAGTTGTATGTGAGGGATAAAGGAAAGGGGGTGTCTAGGATGAGGTCTAAGGCCCTGGTGGCTGAACAAAGGGTTGGCATTTACTGATAAAGGTAATATGTAAAGAGGACCAGGTTTTCTAGGAAATAATCAGTCCAAGTTGGGACATGTTAAGCTTGAAACACTTCTAGAACATCCTGTAGGCAGCTGAATACATAGGTCTGAAATCTCAGGAGTACAATACAAACTATAGATGTTGATGTGGGAGTCAAGGACTTATATATTATAGCTATTATAGGTTTAATTATAGAATTCTAAATATAGGATAATAATTGCATAATTATAGGAATGAATAAATACACTCAAGGTGAGACAGCAAAGAGGACCAGGAAACAACTTTGAGGAACAGCAACATCAGAAAGGCAGAGGAACCAAAAGGAATCCACCAAGGACAGCCAGACAGATGGAAGAAGACAGAGGAGAGAACAATAACACAGAAGCCAAAGAAGAAAACCTAGAAGAGGGGTGGTCAACAGTATCTGGTGCCACAGTGAGGACTTTAGGTAAATACTAAAAGAGGCCCACTGGATGTGGCAACCCACAGAGGATCTTGGTGAGCAAGTGTTTGTGGAATAAATGTGGTGAAAACTACATAGTTGAGCTCATGTGAAGAAAAGAGGGAATGAGAAACTGGAGACAAAGTATATTACTTCAAAGAGCTTGGAAGCAATAGAGAGACACAAAGATAGAATGGGTCAAGGAAGAATATTTTTAATATCAGAGAAAAATGAGCTTAATTTACTGTAAAGTAGAAAACAGCAGCTGTATCCAATACTGCTCATGAGTTTATATACGTGTTTATGGCTGAACCTTTGTTTTTTATTTATTTATTTTGAGAGAGAGAGAGCATGAGCAGGGGAGGGATAGAGAAAGAGGTCTGAGCTGGCTTAGCGCTGCCCAGTGATGGGGGGCTCCATCTCATGAACCATGAGAGCATGCCCTGAGCTGAAATCAAGAGTCAGGCGCTTAACCAACTGAGCCACCCAGGTGCCCCAATAGTAGAGAACAAGGATGCATGCCTTGGCCTCATCCGAGATTTGAACCTGGGACCTCTCGTACCCAAAGCAAGATTCACACCCTTAGACCAACAAGTCTTGCATGCTATGGCTGAACCTTTGTGACTGAGAGACATCAGTCTCAGCAAAGTCTATAATAATAAGATGATTTACAGCAATGGAGGACTGAGCTTTGACTTGATGCCCAGACTATGCTGACTTGTAAGAAAACAAAAACTGTTAATTTCCATGCTACTGCCTCTAAACACAGGGTTTCCAGAGTTTGTGTCTCTAGAAAATGTAGCCATGCTTCCTCAGAAACACTAACACTCAAGCCTGGGGAAGGAAGCAAGAAGATGACTCCCACATTAGGTGATAGGCACCTGTCCCATCACTTTGCCACAAGCCATGCCATGAAGGTAAAAGCCAGCTCTGGAGAGCAGGTTCTCTGCCAAGTACTCACCCATGACCCTCTTCACATTTATTCTCTTGATCTATCTCCCACTCTCCCCCACCAGCTGTCTTTCTCTCTGGCCCCAGTAAGTGTCTCTTACCCTCCTCATTTTTGTTGACCCATTCAGATCCCATTTTTAGTTCACCCTCCCATTCCTACCTTTACTGTACCCCCAGTTTTTAAAACATTCTTAAGTTCAGCAACCAAACCAATTCCAGGTAAAGGACAAACTCGTGGCCTGTTACCTCCACAGAGCACATCACCAGCCAGACCAGACACAGCCCCTATGAGGAGAGGGGATAATAGAGCTTAAGGGTATATATTACCCTAACTACACCTCTACCCTTATATCCCCTACAGCGCAGCACAATGTCTTATACATATGGGTCCTTGGTAATTATTTATTAAACTGAAATGTACCTAGTGGTCCTCTCCTTTACTGTATTTTCTTCCAATTTCCCAGGATAGAAGTGATTCACACTGTCCTAAGATTCTCAGTGCACCCATCTCATGAATAAGGGCCAAAACTAGACCTCTAGTGGAGCAGACGTCCTGTGGCATGCTTTGCTCACCACTCTCCAACAGATGAATTCTCATGTAGGTGCCTGAGGTCACACAACTAGCATATGGCAGAACAAGAATTTGAGCCTGGCTCATCTGGTCCCAAAACCTGTTCTCGTTAAGACTGTGCTGTCTTCATTCATCTACATGATGTGGTATATGGAGGGTAATATCCTGCCCCCAAATGTCTCCCATACTCAGCAGGCATTATGCCCTGTCCCTGAAGAAGCTTTCAGGACTATAGTCATCAAGAGACCCCACCGATCCACCTAGGCCTGGGACTAGGGTGAGATGAGAGGTTGACTCTGCATGTGCATGACCCTCCTAAAATTATGTACCATAGAACTCTCAGTCACCTCACCCTGGTGCTGGTCCTAGATTCTCTTCAAGGATCTCCTTTTGCTATATTTAAAAAACACTATTTGAAGATACATAAAATTATCTCATTGGAGTGACATCACCCATATGACTAAGACATCCCTCATTTGTGTCCTCTCCCCACCTCAACAACAATTTGGCATCCATCCACAGACAGAAGTGTCTTTGTAGGAGCTGTCAGATCCAGCACCATTTGCCAAGGAACCAGGAGGACACACCCACCCAGGCATCAGATAATAGGCATAGAGACCTCCTTCCTGGCTGTGTACCCTGCAGTGACCCCAAACCAGTTCCAGTCCCTCTCAGCTATGGTGTGAGAGCCCCTGGAAAACAGTCTTAGACAATTACCCAGGGAAGAAAAAGCCTTTGTGGAAGTCCAGGTTTCCAGTGAAGATGTTCCAGCATACCATTGGAAAGAGGGAAATACCAGTGTGAATGCATTAGAAAGGGTAAGAGGAACAGTTTGTTTTACCTGCATCATCCTTTCCCCAAGACGGCGCAGCTCAAGGCCAAGAGACATCTTGGCCTGTGATTTCTCCTGTGGGGAGAAATGAGAGCATGTGAGTGAACACCTGGCTTCCCTAGCTGTGCAGGGTGCTGGCAAGGAGGTCCATTCCTCTCTCACTCCATCCAGAGACTTGAGTCATAAGCTTCATAAGTAGGGTGCAGGAAGACAGTGGGAAAGCAGCAGTTGGGAATCTTGGAGAGCATTAAAGGGATGTGATCCTATTAACAATGTCAAGGACTCCATCAAACCTATCCATAATTGCTGGAACACCTGGCCCACACGTCCTCACAACTGACACATGAGCATCCTCAGTGTTCCACGTACCTCATCCACACACACATACACCCACCCAGCGGCCAGCTCTCAAGGCATACTACCAATGGCACTGAGAGCAAGCTTTGGCAGGTGCCTAGTGAGTAGACACAGAAAGTCAGCCCAAATCTACAGGCCAAGGAGACTCCATAAACTTGAGCCTTAGTACCACCTTCGGGAAAACAAAGGGGAAGCTGTCAGCACTTGATCTCCTCCCTTGTAGCCAGACAGAAGGCATATAAGGTTAAGAAATCCGCCACAAGAGGGAGCAAGAAGTGTGGAGTAGGTATATCCATAAAAGATCTGAGAAAGCCTCAGAAACCCTAGTAGGACTAATAAAAGGCATGCCTCTCCTGAAGTCAGTTAGTAAAGAGAGAAGGTGGTGACTGTTACCTCAAATGCAAAGACAGCAACTCAAGACTTCAAGGAACATGAAAAATCAATAAAACATGACACCACAATAACCTTCTAATAATCAACCCCAAAGACATGGGCATCTGCAATTTGTCTAATAAAGAATCCAAAATAGTTGTTTTGAGGAAACTCAATAAGCTAAAGAACACAGAAAGACAATTCTATGAGACCAGCGGGGAAAGCACTCAATGAGGAAAGAACAGTCTCTTCCATAAGTGGAGTTGGGGGAACTGGACAATCACAGGCAGAAGAATAAAACTGAAACCCTATCATACACCTCTCACAAAAATTAACTCAAAATGGATTAAAGATTTAAACATAAGATCTGAAACAATAAAACTCCTAGAAAGAAACATAAGGAAAAATCTTCTTCACATTGGTCTTAGCAACAATGTTTTTGGATATGACACCAAAAATACAAGCAACAAAAGCAAAAGCAAAGTAAACAAGTGGGACTACATCAGACTGAAAACTTCTGCACAGCAAAGGAAACAGCTAACAAAATGAAAAGGAAAACCTAAAATATATTTGCAAATCATGTATCTTATAAGGGGTTAATATCAAAAATTCAGAAAGAACTCATATAACTCAATAGCAATAATAATTATAATCCAATGTAAAAATGAGTAGAGGATCTGAAGAGACCTTTTCCCAGGAAGACATACAACTGGCCAACAGGTATTTGAAAAGATGCTCGGCATCACTAATCATCAGTTAACAGAAATCAAAACCATAATGAAAAACCAACTCGTGCCTGTTACAATGGCTGTCAAGACAAGACACACAAGAAACAACAAGTGCTGCCAAGGATGTGGAGAAAAGGGAGTTTTTGCGCATTGCTGGGGGGATTATAAATTGGTACAGCCACTATGGAAATAGCAGGAAGATTCCCTTAAAAATTAAAACCAGAGCTACCATACAATCCAGAAATACCACTTCTGGGTATATACCCAAAAGAAATGACATCAATATCATAAGGAGATATCTGCACTCCCATGTTCACTGCAGCATTATCACAATAGCCAAGATATGGAAATAATCTAAGTGCTCATTTACAGAAAAATGGATATAGATATAGATACAGATATAGATATAGATATAGAATAGATATATAGAGAAAGAGATATATAGAGATAGATATATAGAGATAGATGATATAGATATAGATATATAGAGAGAAAGACAATTCTATGAGACAATATATAGATAGGGAGAGATTCGGCCATGAGAAAGAAAGAAATCTTGCCATTTGCTACAACAGGGATGGACCTTAGTGGCATTATGCTAAGTGAAAAAAATCAGAAACAGAATGATAAAAACTGTATGTTCTCACATGCAGAATCTAAAAAAGTCAAATTCATTGAAACAGAATAGAACGGTGGTTGCCAGGGGCTGTGGATGAGAGAAAATTAAGGGATATTGGTCAAAGGGTATAAATTTCCGGTTGTAAGATGAATAAGCTCTGGGGATCTAGTGAACAGCATGATGGCTATAGTTACCAGGACATATTATATACTGAAAGTTGCTATGAAGCTAATCTTAAATATTCTCACCATAAAAAAAAAAAGAAATGGTAATCATGTAAGGTGATGGAGGTGTTAACTAATCCTAATGTGGTAATCATTTCACAATATATAAGTTTATCACATCATCATGTATACCTTAAACTTACACAATGTTGTATGTCAACTATACCTCATTAAAAAGAGAAAAAATTCTCTCATTCCTATAAATTTATTTCTACTTTTTATCAGTCTTGTATATGTGCACAGTAGCCCCAAGATAAGTAGCAAAAGATATTCAGCATATTGCTTGAGCCAAGGTGCTGTCAAAGGAAAGAAGTCAAACCTTACAAAGCTATTTGCTATGGCTGATCCTATAATAAGGAATGAAAGTAAGAGAATATCAAGTGTCCAAAATGGGATAATTTTTTTCACTTTCCTTTACCATACCATTTAGTTTGCAGGGATTTTTTTAATAGTAAGCATGTGTTATATTTATAATGATAATATATAGTCAGGACTCTTTTTTAAAATAAATCTTTAGCCTGGGTGGCGCAGTCGGTTAAGCGTCCGACTTCAGCCAGGTCACGATCTCGCGGTCCGTGGGTTCGAGCCCCGTGTCGGGGTCTGGGCTGATGGCTCAGAGCCTGGAGCCTGTTTCCGATTCTGTGTCTCCCTCTCTCTCTGCCCCTCCCCCGTTCATGCTCTGTCTCTCTCTGTCCCAAAAATAAATAAAAAACGTTGAAAAAAAATTAAAATAAATCTTTATTTGCAATGGAAGAGTCTTGCCAAGTAATCCACAATTTTTTTTAATGCTTATTTATTTTTGAGAGAGAGAGAGAAAGAGCACGAGCGGGGGAGGGGCAGAGAAAGAGGGAGACACAGAATCCCAAGCAGGTTCCAGGCTCTGAGCTGTCAGCACAGAGCCCGACACAGGGCTCAAACTCATGAACCGTGAGATTATGCCTGAGCTGAAGTCGGACACTTAACTGACTGAGGCACCAGGCGCCCCTCCACAATTCTTTTTGAGCTAATTTCTACATTGTAACTGACCTGGGGGACTGACTCTGCGGCAAGCCTGAAGACATGGGCCATAGCGTCACAGAGGGAAGAACTTCTGTGGACTTCGTGGGATTCAACTTGGATTCTTTGTATACAAGTGCCTTTCCCCAGCACACACAGGGCCAATTCTTATGGCTTTAAATAAATTTTCAACTTGCCAACCATTCCTAAATTTGTCTCTGCAGCCCAGACCTCATCTCAGAGCTCTAGATTCTGTATATACAACTGCTTATATAACATTTTCATATATATATATATATATATATAAAATATATATATATTATATATTATAGGCGTATATATATATATATTATAGGCATCTCAAATTTAATATATGCATTACTAAACTCTTTAATTTCCTCACAAAACTGCTCCTCTCTTGATGACTTCCATTGTTACGGGCTGAATTGTTCACCTCCCCAGTCAGGTTCTTACGTTGAAGTCCTAACACTCAGTACCTCCAAATGTGACCATATTTGGAGACAGTATCTTTAAAGAGATAATTAAGTTAAAGTGAGGTTATTAGGGTGGGCCCTAATCCAAAATGACTGGTGTCCTCGTAAGAAGAGAAAATGTGGACACCAACACTTACAAAAGAAAGATGACATGAAGACACGGGGAGCACAAGGCCATCTACAAAACAAGAAGCCTGGAACAGATTCTGCCCTCAGAAGGAACCACCCCTCCCAGCACCTGGATCTTGGACATCCAGACTCTAGAACTGTGACAAAATAGATTTCTGTTGTTTAAACCATCCAGTCTTTGGAACTTTGTGACAGCAGCCCTAACAAACTAATACACTATATAAGCAGTTGGTACCACCAACCTCTAATAGCTAAAAGCCAGAAACTAGAGTCAGTCCTGAGATGCCTTCTTGCTCAGCCCCACATCCAATCTCTAACCAAGTCCTGTTGTGTCAACCTACAGAATACATCTCAATCTGTCTACTGATCTCTACCGCCATTGCCACCACTGGCCCAAACCACCATATCTATTGACAGGAACCATATCAGCAGCTTGATGACCAAGCATGGTTCTTGTCAGTCACCTCTAGAATAGTAGGAATGGACTTTTGAGGGGAAACCTATAATTTCCTAAAGCTAGCTTAACAGGATAGGGGTGGTTAGGGCCAGATGTTAAAGAGGCAGGTGTCACAACTCTTGACGGGTCCTGTGCCAGCAGCTGAGTGGGCCTCTAGCTTCTGACCAATTCTGACATATTTAGGCTTATTCTGACCCTCAATACCTGCCCCATTCTTTGAGCTTGACCTCACTGTGCAGACTTCAGATCCACAGCCCTCAAGGCTTGCACACCCATGGATTCTTCCTTGCCCATCTACCTACCTGTCTGTCTTCTGGTTGTCTTGGTTCTGCTCAGACCCTCAGCATGTGAAGGTAGCCAGCACTGCTGCCAGCCCTTCAGTTCTGCCTCCACCACCAGCTCCTTCCCAGAGTTTCTGGGCCTGGGCTTCAGCCCTTCGGTTGCTCCTCGGACTCAGCACTTCCACCTATGCAAGGCATGCCCTTTTATTGATGGTTCCCCAACACCTATAAAAGAAAGGTCAATCCCCTCCTCTGCAACATGGTACACAACCACCTGGGCCCTGTTTACCTCGCCAGCCCTGTCTTATATATCCCCCCTCCCCAGTAGGCCACTCATTTCACACTTCCATGTTTTGTTCATGCTGTTCCCCCTGCTTCAAATGCTTGTCCTTCACTTTTACTCCTGGCTTCTCCAATTTGTTCCTTGAGATGCAGATCAGATGACCACCTCCCTCCATATTCCATCCCTCACCCTTCTATACCAGTTCTAGCTGCTCCCTCCTCCTGCTCCTGCATTTCCTCTTCTCTCTGACTTTACCCATTATATATTAGGTATTTGTTTATTTTTTTCACCTTCATCACTCTACTGTGAGTTCTTTGAGGGCACAGACCACCTCTTACTGATCATTGTATCCCCAGGCCTAGCATAAACTGCTCACACACAGTAGGTGTCAAATAAGTGTTGGTTGAGCCAAAATAGCCTGATTCAGAGACCAGTGAACCCTGTGTCCCAGGCGCCAGCCCACAACAGGGTGACACGTTTCACCCTCTCCACAGCAGGGTATCTGGCTGCTGCCTTTCCTGGACCAAGTCACATGATAGCTGCTACAAATGAAGTACACAGGTAATGTAGCCTAGACAGCTTTTTAAAGTTTCTCAAGGAAAAGAAAATTGTGAAATGCCCCACTGGGGCCAGGAAGCAATCTCTCCTAGTCCAGACTTGCGCCCAAAGCCAGCTGCTTGGGCAGGGAGATAACGGGGCCCCATGCTGAGCTGCCACCAGCAGACTCAGAAAAGTAACAAATTGACAACATTCAGGAAGAAGATTCCTCATTTCCAATAGTATCGTCTATACCCTGTGGCATAAAGCACCTCCTGCCTTATTAACGTCTTTTACATTTTTTAGTGCTGAATCCAAGGTGAAAGGGAGGAGGGGGAGAAGGTACGTCTGTACCAGAGTCCTTTAGGAACCAGGAAAATGCCGTGGCAGAGATGAATTGTAGACCCAGAAATAGCATTTTTTGGATGAAATGTATAATGTTCACTCTTTCAAAAAAAATGTTTAATACAGCCCAAATGACATCATATCAGGTCAGACAGAGCACAAGGAAGGAAGAAAAATACTAAGCATGAGAAGGATTTAATATAGACAGGAGCTTTCTAGAATGGATTCCACACTGCACACACTGAAGACCAGAAAGAAAAATCTTCATCAGAAAGGGTGTCTCCCCTTACCACAGTTAAATACCAGCTGGATTTACTTGGGTTTTTATCTGCTGCATTTCCAATACTAACATCAAAACTTGAAGAAGAATATTTAGCTAGTGTAGTCAAGCTCCCCCCATAGATATGCTTGCAAAGTAGTGGGGGAGGACCTTATCATATTCACTAAACCCAGTATAATTCACTCACACAGAACCCCATTCCCATTGCCCAAGACTTCGGTTCCCACGTCCCCCACCCCTGAAATCATAAGCAGCCCAATGTGTCACTGAATTACAGAATCCTAGAGATTAACATGTCTCCATTAGTAGTCTCTTGGTTGCAAGTTACTGTAGCCTACTCAATCTAGTTTAAGCAAAGAAAGGAGAGGGGGGGATTTTCTTTTAAGGCCACTAAGCTGTCTTAACAGAATCCAAGAGGAAGAATGCAGCCTTTCTCAGGAAAGAACTAGAACATGCAACTGGAAGTCATCATGATTTCGATTCCATCCCTCATCTCTGATTTTCTCTGCAAATCTGCTTCACTGTCCTATTTCTGAAGAGTGGCATTTCCTGATCCTTACCCACAGGACAGATTGTGCAGCCCACAGCTCCTAAGGCAGCATGTTGCAGCTCCACAAGGAAACTAAGTAACAGGTTGTCCTCCCAGTTCAATTCCAAATTCCTAGAGAAGGGAATCTGATTGGCCTAGCTTGAGTTAGGTACCATCTCTGTCTCAATCAGCTGTGACTAAGGGGCTACATCCTGCAGTGCATATGGTTGCCTTGGGCTCACCCGGAGCCACTAGGAGCAGTTCCCAGGGTACTCCAGGGTAGATGTGTTTGTGTGCTAAGGTCCAGAACCAGCACTGTACAGTGAACCACTGTATCTCACCTAACCCTAACAGTGTGAATCCTGTCCAATCTCTGCCCAGAAATCTGAACAAAGTGAAGAAAGACACGGTGTTTGGAAAAGTGATGCAGGAGAAGGAGACTGAGATAGAGATAGATAAAGAGATAAGGTATAGGCATCATGAGATGCCAAGAAATGAAAAAGCAAGACAAGTGTTTTGGCATGGTTTTCAAATAATCGTTTATCAATAAAGAAACCACAACCATGGCTGAAATTTTAGACAGCTAAAGAAGGGAGGTGCAGCCATGAAGAAACAATTCACACACAGAAACATGTGGAAAACTAGGAAGGGCAAGGAGGATATAACTGAAGTGTTTTCATCTACTGAGTTTATACAAAAGCGCTTATAATTTTGTTTTCCTTTTTCTACCTTGATGAAAAATTCTTGATTTTCATACTACTGTAGAACCAATAAATTCTGGTATGTATAGCATTACTGTTAATGATTCACATTTCTATTTTAATAAAGTTGAATCATGTGTAATTGCCATTTTCACACAACAAAACTGACAAATATCAGCAATTTCAAAATATTTTTCAAAATAATACATATACATATTTTAAATTTTTTAAATGTTTTTATTTATTTTTGAGACAGAGAGAGACAGAGCATGAGCAGGGGAGGGGCAGAGAGAGGGGGAGACACAGAATCTGAAGCAGGCTCCAGGCTCTGAGCTGTCAGCACAGAGCCCAACACGGGGCTCGAACTCACAGAGTGTGAGATCATGACCTGAGCTGAAGTCGGACACCCAACTGACTGAGCCACCCAGGCGCCCCATATATTTTAAACAGAACTATGGATTTATCAATACTGGGGACTGCTACCACTGCATCCCTAATTCAGCTTCTCAGAGACAACCATTTTTAATTTTTCAACAGTTTATTCTGATGGCTTATTTCTAAATAATATTAGTCTATTCTTATTTCTTTTTTTGTTATTTTATTTTTTTAATTTACATCCAAATTAGTTAGCATATAGTGCAACAATGATTTCAGAAGTAGATTCCTTAGTGCCCCTTACCAATTTAGCCCATTCCCCCCCCACAACCCCTCCAGTAACCCTCAGTTTGTTCTCCATATTTATGAGTCTCTTATGTTTTGTCCCCTTCCCTGTTTTTATATTATTTTTGTTTCCCTTCCCTTATGTTCATCTGTTTTGCCTCTTAAAGTCCTCATATGAGTGAAGTCATATGATTTTTGTCTTTCTCTGACTAATTTCACTTAGCATGATACCCTCCAGTTCCATCCACGTAGTTGCAAATGGCAAGATTTCATTCTTTTTGATTTCCAAGTAATACTCCATCGTGTATATATATACCACATCGTCTTTATCCATTCATCTATCGATGGACATCTGGGCTCTTTCCATACTTTGACTATTGTTGATAGTCAATATAGTGCTGCTATAAACACGGGGGTGCATGTGTCCCTTCGAAATAGCATACCTGTATCCCTTGAATAAATGCCTAATAGTGCAATTGCTGGGTCATAGGGTAGTTCTATTTTTAGTTTTTTTGAGGAACCTCCATACTGTTTTCCAGAGTGGCTGCATTCCCAATTACATTCTTATTTCTTGATATTTCTATTTTATACTTTATTGTCAACTTCCTCCTGTGGATGATATGAACCATCTCAATGCCATCAAACATATCAGATAACCTACCAGTTCCAGTAATTTTCCTGGAAACATTCCTACCAGAGACTTCCATCTCTCTGCTCAAATTTCACCTGGTGCTCTCTAGATCTGCAAACTAGCCACAGCGCTGGAACTTCTCTTCCCTACCATCCTAGGAACTCCCTTTGTCTCTCTCCTGTGTTGCCTCTCCCCACACTGACCTAATGTTCTCCTCATTCTTAGTTTGCCATCTTGTTTTGTGGAACACACATCCAGTAGCTCTCTGAACATCATGCAAAGGAGATACATTTGTAAGAACTTGTATGTCTGCAAATGTCCTTCTATCTTCGATCTTGATTGGTGGTTTGGCAGAATATGGAATTCTAGATTGAAATGCATCTGTCCTAGAATTCTGAAAGCTTTGTCTTCCTTCTAAGGTACCTACTGATAAGTTCCATGCCGTTTATGTTGTACATAACCTGCTTATTCTCCTAAGACAATTTTAAGCCCTTCTCTATATCCCTGATGCTCTGAAATTACTTGAAGATGTACTTTATAGTCAAACTCTGTTCATTTATTTTGTTGGGACTTTAAAACCAGAAGCTCCTATCCTGGAAATTATCCTGTATTATTTCTGTAAAATGTCTTGTATTATTTCTTGGATAGTTTCCTCTCCTCCAGTTTTCTCTCTTGTCTCTTTGGGGCTCCTATTAGTCAAATACTGACATCCTGATTTGGTTCTCCAGTTCCATCTTTTCTTTCCTATTTTCCTATTTTCATCTCTTTTATTTTTTATTATATTCCTGAGAAACTGTCTTCTACATTATCTTCCTCGGTGTTGTCTTTGAACTCACTTATTGAATATAATATGAATTTTTATCATATTTTAAATCCCAGGAGTACTTCCATGTCATATCCATTCTTATCTCTCTAAGAATACCTCACATTACCTCTAAGGATATTTAATTATAGGGAGGGTTGGTTTTTTTGTTTGTTTGTTTGTTTGTTTGTTTAGGCTTTCTTCTTTCTTTCACATTTGTGTTTCTTTGGAGTTACTTTTTCCTGTTTGCTTGTTTGGGTCACTATCTTTTCTGGGAGAGATTTTTTACAAATGTCTGCTGATCCAACTATTAGTTGGTTGTCCAACTAACAGTAAAGTCCTAAAAAACTGAATGGAAGCTGTGTGTGTTTAGATGCAGTTTGTTGACTTCTGGGCTTTATAGCAGGGGGTCAGGTGGTGACCTAGCCACTTTGTGTGGGGGATTCCAAATATCAATGTCTGGAGATCTGTTTTCTCTTGTATTCTTTGTCCTTGTAGGTTTGTATGTTTTTTATTCCTTCTGTCATTTCAGTGAGATTTGAGTAGGGAAAAAAAATAAGTATATAGACCCATCACCTTGAGCTGAAAGTGCTCTATTATACTTCTGACCAGTAATCTTTTTCTTTTTTCTGGGAAATAGGGAGTTCACATGTATCCTTTGTGTCTCCAATACTGTGTTTTTGCCTGCTGGTGAATCAGCCCTCAAAAGTCAAGAATGTCCCTGTATCTTTTCCCCCTGTGTCTCTGAAGCCATCTCTCTGGGTAGAACCCACTTGTGGGTTCTCGCTGGTTTTTCTGCTTCCTTGAATGCAGAGAACAGTCAGTATCTTGAGGAATTTACTCACCATATCTTCCTCCTTCCTGCTTTAACTGAAGCAGCAGGGATCTACTTGCCAGAACACACCTATTTATTGCCTGTACAGTTACCTTGATTCTCACAGTCCCACCTAGTCAACAATTCCAGTGTGACTTTGAGCCTGTCATACCCCATGGGGCCTTCTTTGAGGCCACCCCAAACCTGACAAGGAATATGGGCTTCCTATGGAGAGTAGTATGATTTGGGGGAGGGGGAATGAGAAGCATCTACTTTAAGGTGACTTTGGGGGCACCTGGGTGGCTCAGTCGGTTCAGCGTCCAACTGGATTTCAGCTCAGGTCATGATCTCACAGTTCGTGAGTTTGAGCCCCATGTCAGGCTACAGACTGATATTGAGGAACCTGCTTGGAATTATCTGTCTCCCTCTCTCTCTGCCCCCCCCTTCAAAAATAAATAAACATTAAAAAAAAAAAAGACAACTCTGGGTTTTGGCCCAGCTTGATCAAATATTCAAACTCTCTGAGACTTAATTTCCTCATGTGTGAAATGGAGATAATATAGTGAACTAACATTATATAGTGAAATAACATTTAACATAGTGAAATAACACTTCAAAGCATTAGTTGATAAGTGGCTGTATAGTGTACAGTGACTACTCTCCCACCGATGTTCTGCAACTAAAGGGAAGGATATCCACTGATGTAGCAATGGTTACCTTTGGGGACAAATGTGCTGCATCCTTCACCTTCTAAGGTCAAAGGACACTTCCTGAGTGTAAGACAAGAAAACTTGTAAATGGAGATACCATAGAGGAAGCAGATTTGGCCTTGTACATCACAGCAAATGAAAGAGCTCCAAGATGGAGGAGAAGGAAACGAGTTTGGGAAGAAAGAAGGAGACGTCCTCTAGCAACCCAGCTCCCCACCTCTCATCCCTGGGGCAGGCCCAGGCTGTGCAGAGATGCTCTGAGAGCAGAGGGGGCTGGGCCCTGTTCATCCTAGAGCTCTTAAAGTTGATGGGCAGCCTTGCAGAGATGACAGTAAGAGGCTATGGGTCTGGCTATAGGAATCCCAGGAGTTTCCATGGGCATGAATGGAAAGCAGAAGTTTGCTGAGAATGAGCACTTGTGAGCTAGCCTGGATGTAACCATAGCATAGTCAGGTAGGCCCCATAGCTGAGGCTGGGGAGGACAGATCAGAAGAAGCTCTCTACAACTAAGCTCAGGATGAAAAGGCCAGAAGTGGGGCCAAGTCAGCAGAGGAAGATACCCCTGCTCCCAAACTAAGCACAAACTGAGATGGGAAGAGAGACAAAGAGGAGCATCTGCAGAAGATACCTCATCAGTGAGGCAACGACAGGCCAGATGCCCACCAACTTGATGCCACCAGGTCCTGAAGCCTCCTTTAACCAAAATGCATGAGTATGGGGGCGGGGGGGGGCGGGCAGCAGACCTTGAAATGGTTATATTTTAAACCAGGAATGGTCAAAAAATTAATATGTTGGGTTGAAGAGTTGAAATCGTGCTAGATTACATTTTTTCTAGCAGCAGGAATAGGGATTTGCAAACTGTGTTCAATGTTAGAGAAATTTTTAGTTTCATTTCTTCTCATCTGAGTCTTAGAACCTATTGGGACCATAAAAGTCATGGCCATTGTATTTGCTTTATATAGTTCTTACTGTGACTGAATGAGGTTCCATCCATGAAGTCCCTAACACTTGGCTTGGCACATAAAAAAACTCAAAAATGTTAGTAACACCCATTAGCCTTTGCCTACCCCTTCTAGAGTTAAGACTAGTGAACCTAGAAAAATAATGCAGGAAGCAAACACTCTCAGCCTGGGAGCAGTGCTTACCCTGCTTGCTTGTATGCCCTAGGCAGGGGAAGCCTCCCCCATACTGATACCCCTGTCTGCATATTTATTTTCTGCAGAGCAGGTCAATATGGGCTTTTGCTCTGATCCCCTATGGACTAATGCTTTCCCTCTGCCAACCACACTCTGAGTTCTCACTTTACCCAAAACACCACCACTTAAGATCATTGAATCATCCTCTCTTTTTTCCCATTTCAATATGAAGCCTAAGGTACACCTACAGTCACTCTTCTAAGAATGTTAGATAAATAATGCAGTTTACAAAGATGCTCTATGTTCAATTCAGCTGACTTTAAAGAGAGATGATGTGGAAAGACCCCACTAAAGAAGGACAAATTCAAAATATCTGTGGCCAAAATGAGGCGGTCCTGTCGAGAAGTTCCTTCTACCATCAGGAGGGCCCTAATTTCATACCTATGTAACAAGTTGATTCACTCATTTTATAGGCCTTCAGCTGGGTCTGCAATCTGATATATCAATTTCTTTCTTCTAGGAAAAGATGAGCTACTAGGCAGCTGAAGATGAGATTTTTAAGAGAAAGTTAAAGGAATTTTATAGCCTGCTTTTGTCATCCATACCACCCCATGACAGCTGACCTCCTAAATACTTACTAAAATTAATATTGTTTGAGCAAGTCAAAAGAGAAGAAAAAACTCTGCAAGTCTATGCATAACATAACTCTCCCCTACACACAGCCTGGGACCATACACGATAGCATCACATCATGGGTTGCAATGCTGTTGTGATGGAAAGAACATTGTGCCAGGAATGAATAAACTCTGTCCAAATGGCCTTTTAGAATAACACTCCCAGTTTCAGAATCTGATGGTTCATTCATTCCACCTCTGTAATTTACCAGAAGCATCCACACACATAATATTACCATCTGGTTATTGTAACAATGATTTGGTAAAATCTCAAGTCAAACCAGCCCTTGCCCAAGACCCAGCTACAAGCCTGCAGTTGGCCCCTGCTATTACACACATAATACATCAAAGGCTTTGGTCCCCAATCCATAACTATAAAGAAGCCATGTCAACATGTACTGGGGTATACAATCAGTTAAAGGGCCCTCTTGTGCACTTGTGCAACTATAATGGTAATGCTCATACATATGATACATCATAATTTACAAAGGCACTTTTCCCAACCTTATTCCAATTAATCCTCACAACATTATAAAAGTAGGTACTGAGGCACCTGGGTGACTGAATCAGTTGAGCATCAAACTTGATTTCAGCTCAGGTCATGATCCGAGGGTCACATTGGGTATGGAGCCTGCTTAGGATTCTCTCTCTCTCCTTCTGCCCCTCTCCCCTGCTCATGCTCTCTCTCTCTAAAATTAAAAAAAAAAAAAAGGAGGTATCATTATCCCTATTTTATAGGGGAGGAAACTGGGGCTCATAGAAAATAAATGACTTGCCCTAAGTTACAGAGTTAATAAGTGGTAGGGCCAGAATTTGCACCCAGGTCCCTGATGTTGTATCTGCATTTGTTCCAGCAGCCCCTGTGGATTGTGGTAGGGCATAGTGATGTTATTCCAGTCACTCACTTTTGCCCACGACCTTCCCTACTTTTCAGGCAGCATTTAGGGCAGTCGGGCTTACTGCATTGGAAAGGAAGGGCATAAAAACCAAAGAACAAAAAAGTGAGTTTCCAGTTTTTGAGGTGAAAATAGAATTTTGGAACTTCTGGTAGAAAAAAAAAACAGCTTTAGATCTCAAAATCCTGGCTTCTGAGTACAAAAAGGCAGCATTCTGTACTAACAGTACAATTAAGAAGACATGCCTGAGGAAGAGCAAGTCAGTTCCCCAACCCAAAACTCCACAGGCCAGAAGGAGGCAGAGAGATGGAGAGAGAGCCACAGATTAATAAAGAAGTGGGGGCCGAGGACCCCAGTGGGGCTTCTGGATCTAAGAACTAGACCTTGCAATGGATAGACTCTGAGGCGGCTCTCCGTGATCTCCACCTCCTAGTACTCATGCCTCTGCATAATCTCCTCCCCTTTCGTGTGAGCAGGACCGGTTACTGCCCTCCAATAGAATACGGCAAAGGTGACAGAGTGTACGTGATTATGTGTATGTGACTGCACAGTATACAATTTTAGTGCTATCTTGCAAGAATACACTGTCCCTGTTAACTGAAAAGCCAGCTGCTGTGCTGTGAGCTTCTCTATGGAAATGACCATGTGACAAGGAACTGAGAGCCTCCTCCAACCAACAGCCAACAAAAATCAGGCCCTCGGTGTGGCCGCCTACAAGGCACTGAGTGCTGCCAAAGAGCATGTGAGCCTGGAACAAATGCTCCCCTGACTGAGCTTTGGGTGAGAGAGAACCCTGCCCTGGCAGCACCTCAAATGCAGCCTTGCAAAGGACTCAGCTAAGCCATAGCCAGACTCCTGACCCACTAAAACCAGGAGATAATACCTGTGTCTCGTTCTAAGCCTCTAGGTTTGTGGTAATGTTTGTTGTGCAGCAACAGAAGACGAGCACAGATTAGTTCAGGGATCTGTGGAAGAAGGGATGCATGCCACTCACAGGTAAGACCCAACAGGGTAAGTGAGGTCATTGAGAGTTTCACAGCCCCACTGTGGTGCAGACCCAGTGGAAGAAAATGGTGGAGGGCATGTCTGAGCAAATAGGGCCTGGCATGGCTGTCCCTGAGTCTTCCTCACCCCAGAGAAACTCCAGAGTTCACTCAAAGGACTCAAGGATATAACTGAGGAGGAACAGCAGACAAGGAAGAGCTTCATGGTCGGAACACAGAAGGCACAGGCCAATGACACAGACATCTCTGCAGGTGCCAATAGTTCAGAATGCCAAGAATCACATCTGGTGGGTGCCTGGGTGGCTCAGTTGGTTAAGCATCCAACTCTTGATCTCAGCTCAGGTTATGATCTCAAAATTGTTGAGTTTGAGCCCCATTATCAGGCTCTGCACTGAGCCTGCTTGGGATTCTGTCTCTACCTCTCTCTGCCCCTCCCCCCCAAAAAATAAATAAATGAACTTACACACACACACACACACACACACACACACACACACACACACACATCTGGGATGTGTAACTTTACACATCCCCAAAGCCAGCATGGACTCTTGCTGTGACCAAGACCTAGAGCTCTCCATGAAGCTGAGATATCTCCAACTCCCTGTACTTGATGCCACTCCAGGGACAAGGTGGGAGCTGGGGCAAAAATCCTCAACAATTGTGTTCAAACTGGAAATGGCTGCATCTACTTGGAAATAATTAGAATGCATGTTCTACCATCAGCGGAGGAGGAGGATAAGTAAACAACCTGATATTCCAGACTGATGAGTTTTAGAACAGCAGAAAAGGAAGAGGTCTTGGGGATGTGCAGGAAAGGTCAGTAGAGGCTTCCTAGAGGAAGTGACACCCGAGTTGAGATTTAAAAGATGAATTAAAGTGAGATTCTATGAATATAAGACTCCAAACTTCTACATTTCTATGAGTTTGTTTTCAAAGTTCTGAGATTCTTTTTTGCTGAAGTCTGAAGATCAAAGGCTCCCTCCTGGCATTGTTATCTACTGGGTCCTGCTTGGGAGTGGTGGAAACACAAACTAATGTATCTGAAATGTATCTGAATCAGACTCCTATTCCTCCTAATTTCCCACATCTTTGTCATCTCTGCCTGTAGGGCTTTCCTTTTTTAATTTACTCTTTTATTTTAATAAAAGTTTCACATGCACACAATTTCAAGAGTCCAATTGTTTTGTAGGACTTATACGAAAAATAGTAGTTGCACACAGTGCCCTATCCCTCCCCCTTTCTCACCACCCAAGGGAACCCACTTTCAACCTTTACAAGACTGTTTTGGTCTTTTTCCTCTCCATCCGTAAGTAACATACTGAGGTTGCTCCTTGATTTTCCAGATGTTCTATCCACTATACCCTGACATGGAAACTGAGACTCCTGCCACTCTCTCCAATCCACCACACACACACCTACTTCCTATCTCCATTCACTCAGTAGTGTTACTGTATGATTTAAATTCAGTACACTCAGTGTTTACATTATTATGATTATGCAATGTTATTCACAACTGAGTCATGGGGCTTATGAAATATGGTTACTTTACTTTCTAATACACTTTGTTTTCCCTGGAGTTTATGATTGTCTTGGTCTTTCATTTGCTAAGTTTCCTATACCCTTATCATTCATTCAGCTGTGAACTCTTCTTCATATATGTAAATCTCTTCTCAATATGTTTAAACTCATTAGGCATTTTATCATTTTTATCTTCTTGAGTAATTGTCTCCCAGTCTTCTGACCCACTTGGGCAATCTAAACTGTTTGCATGACTGTCATCTAGGGAGTTCCCTTCACCATAGACCTGAGGATTCCTTTGTTTCTCTCCAGGGTTGGATTCTCTGTTTCTCATATCCCAGTTTGTAATGTCATACCCCATTTCACCATCTTTTGTATACACACATACATGTACATACACATACACACACATCCTTCCTGACTTCATGTACTTTTGCTTCCAACAACCAACACCTATAGCTCTTTGGAGGAGAACTACCCTTGGGTTACTAGAGGTGCTTTGCCTAAAGCCAGAGATCCAAGTACCTTGGAATTTTCATCACTCACCCAACATGCCCCAGAACAGCTCTTATCCATTGATGGACTAGTATGGGAGCATGCAAGCCAGCTCCTTTTTTCAGGTTGGGAAAGCTCTAAAGTAACTTATACTCCAGCATTTTCCTGCAGGATCAGACTGAATTATGCCTGCAATCACACCCTGCCTGGCCTCTTCTATTTTCTTGTTCTACTTCCTCCACTCTCTTCTTATCTCCTTAGTTGCACAAGAATCCACATCTCAGAGTCTTCAAGGCGGCCCAACCTGAAATACATGTCCTCCTTTGGTTTAATCCCTTGGTTTGTTGGAACACATCTTCCAGTATGGAAGACTATGTTTGAAAAATGTCTTACGCTACCGGCACACATAACTGACTGCTTGTCTGGTGTGTTAGTTTTATGTGTCAACTTGGCGAGGCTATAGTACGCAGTTACCTAATCAAATGCTAATCTAGATGTTGCTGTGAAAAGTGTTTTATAAATGTGTTTAACATCTACAATCCTTTGACTTTAGATAAAAGAGATTGCCCTCAATAATGTGGGTGAGCCCCAGCCAACCAGTAGAAAGGCCTTAAGAGAAAAAACAGGTTTCCTGAAGAAGAAATTCTGCCTCAAGACTGCAACATTAATTCCTGCCTGCATCTCCAGCCTGCCCTACAGATTGCAGACTTACCAGCTCTCCCACAGTCACATGAGCCAATTTCTTGGGGGAAAAAATCCATTTTTATATTTGCATAAATACGTACAATTATACACTTATATACCCAATAAGGGAAATAGTGCCCATTGGCTCTGTTTCTCTAGAGAACTCTGATACTACTGGGCATCTGAGTCGTCTAATGTTTTGATGGTGTTGCTTTATCATCCTATGCTACCTCCCAGTGCTGCTATTGAGAAGTCCAATATTATTCAATTCCTGACCCTCACTATAGAACCTGATTTTTCTCTCTGAATCTTTCTTCATTCTTACTGTTCTGAAATTTTATGGTGTGTCTTAGAGTCAGCTGATTTTCTCTCATTGTGTTTGACACTCAGCAGGACTTCTCAATTTGAATACTTGAATTTTTAATTCTTCAAAATTTCCTTGAGTTGTTTCTTTAATGATACATTCTTCTTTGATGTCTCCATTCTCTCTTTCAGGGACTTTTAGTTTCTGGGTGTTGGACTGGTCCTCTATCTTTCTTGGATTGTCCCCCCTATCTTCTATTACCAGACTTTTTCTTCTATCTTTGAGAGATTTCATCATATTTTTCTTCTTATCCTTCTATTGAGCTTATAATTTCATTTCTCATATTTTTAACCTCTAATAGATACTTGTTTAATAGTAATCTTTTCTTGCTTCGTGAATGAAACAAACTTTTAGTTCTCTGAGGATATTAGTAGTAGTTGTTTTTCACACTTTTTCCTTTTTTTTAAGTTTATGTATTTATTTTGAGAGAGAGAGAGAGAGAGAGCACAAGTGAGGAAGGAACAGAGAGAGAGAGAATCCCAAGCAGGTTCTGCACTGTCTACAGAGCCCAATACAGGGCCCAAACTCTCAAACCATAAGATCATGATCTGAGCTGAAATGAAGAGCCAGACGCTTAACCAACTGAGCCACTCACCCTCACACTTTTTCCTACTGCAGACAATTTACTTGAAAGTACTTGCATCTCTTTGTTTTAATCTCTCTCTTACATGTAAGATTTCTTCATACTATGTATATCCGAGACCAATCTGCTTAAGAGTGTGACTCTAAAAAGGTGACGGTAAGTCCCAAGTGTGTGATAGAGTTCATGAACCATCATCTTCACAGTAGGGTGATCTGGCTAGGCTGTTTGTCAGGGACCCTGATGTCAGTGTCTTTAAATCTTTCCACTTATCTGCCAAGCTTACCTTCTGAAATTTTGTATATCCCTAACACACACTATTTTAGAGATACCCCATCTGAGATAGCCCTGACTAGAATGCAGACGGTTGAGATTAATGACCTCTGATGTTCTCTCCCTCCTATGTTATCCAATCAATGACAAATCCCAAAAAGGTGATAAGGGACACAAGAAGTACATCTCATCTCTGTAGAGCTATATCAGATGATAAAATGAGCCTAAAGAAAGGGAAGATGGAAGCTTCAAGGCAGCTGTGATGAGGAACAAATCCTGATTTGAACTCTAGTTCATGCATGCTCTTCCTCTAGCAACCCCAAGTGTATTGGGAGGAAATATGGGCTTTGGCTCCACAGACCAAGGATAATTCCTGTTTTACCCACTTCCCAGACATGTGAGTCAAGGCAAATTACTTAGTCTCCCCAAGCATTAATCTTTCCTTTGGAAATCCAGGTTGGGAGGCAATCAATCCAGTTGTCCCCAGGACCCTAGACTTCCTCTGCCATTAGCCTAATCCATTCCATGACTGTCAGCTTACTTGCCTCTCACCCTGTGCTAACCATGGCTCATGGTTGACAGGGGCTGGGTCACTTACCACTGGGCTACAATAGGCAGCCCAAGACCTTGAACTCAGTGAATGTTGAACCAATGTTCACTCTCTTTCCTTTTATTTCCTGCTATGAACTAGGGATCATAATCTCTTCAGAAAACTTAATTTTTCAGTTTGCTTCTACGTAAACAGTGTCCACAGAGCACAGGGAGAAAGTCAAGAAGAAAAACAGAGAGAAGTTGATAAGCTGAGAGGAAAAAGCAACAACTGGGAGAAATTTGAGAAGAAAAAAAAAAACAGCACATGACCAAAACATGATTTAAAAAATAGTAATAATAAGGAGGATTGGAGGAAAGGAAGACCAGAGGATGCAGGTAAATTTGGATTCTGGAGAAGAAAAATAGAACATAATAGAACTATATGATTACAAGGATATAACATCTCAGTCTGGCTGAAAGCAAGGTTCTCCTTTATGCTGTCATATTGGTTTTGCCCAAAACTCTCCCTTTTAGTTAACTGGTCGTGCCCCACACTCCCCCCATGCAGTATCTTCAATGGCTACCATTTCCTTCCATGAATCTATCTTCCTATCTCTGCCATAGTTGATTAAGTTAATGGTGGACATCCATGGTCTAGGCCAAAGACAGCCCTTCTCCAGAATGTTTTTCATTAATGTAGACTTAAAGAAACAAAACTCATGTGCTCTCAAAAGCCTTTTCTCACCATGTGGAGAAAGCCCATCTGCACAGAGAAGCAGAGAAGGAACACTGGCCATGTTCAAGACCATGGATCAAATCGTTGCTGAAACCCCATTGTTCCCCTTCCCTTTTCACAGTATAACGGTTCAATCTTAACTGATGTACATGACCCAATTCCTCCTTTTACCCAAGTCTGCTCAAGATGAGTCCCATCACCCGCAATCAAAAGGGTCTTAGTTAACAAGACATATGTGAAGACTGTAATAAAAGCCTGCACTATTCATATACTTAGAAACATTTTTACATGTGCAAAATATCTTCAATCTTGCTAAGTCATTAAAGCAGGGTTAGGTGGAGAATGCTACTTACCCGTGTTTGTTACCATGACTTTCAGGAAATTAAACTTAGCAAAAACCCATCCTCTAAAAGTCCATGTTTCCAACTTCAGATTGCCCTTCCTTCCCATTAATGCCCACTTCAGTCTCCTGCACCACCAGTTCAAACCGTAAAGGGATACCATTTCTTTCCTCTCCTTTGACATCAAATCCAAAATAATCATCACTTCTAGATTCTACAAGTTTTGAAAGATTGTTCCTTCTCATAGACTGATGCCCAGCATCTGTCTTCCAAATACTGGAAGTTAAAAAAAAAGATACACTTCCAGTTTCAGTCAAGATAGAGTAAGTACAATCCAGCCTCCCTTTCCCACTGAATGCAATCAAAAATCCTGGACAGAGTACATGGAGCTTCTATCTGACAACTCTGAAAAGTAAACGGTGGCAGGTAGATTGGGGAAGGAAAACAGAACTCAAAGAACCACCAAAATAACAGTGAGTTTTCTGGTTTCATCCTTTAGTGTCTTTGAGCCTAGACTCAAAGGCAGTTGGAAGACTGGAGCTGTGCACCAGCTGAGGACAGAAAGAACTCCAAGGGAAACGATCTATATTTCTGTTCTGAGGCATAAGAAAGCAAGCCCCTACAGATCTGATGGAGTGGGTTGGCTTTGCTTGTTTTTTTCCATTCTCACTCCCTAGCCCATAGGCAATTTCATGGCAATACAATAGATGGGAGCAGTAGCCAGGTGGGCACCTAAAACTCTGAGAGAGAGTCCTCTCTGACCAGAGAAAGTGGGGTCTCCATAATATGGGGAGAATCCCCATTGCTTTTTTTTTTTCTCTACCTATTCACTCATTTCATGACTGTGGGCAGTCACAGGAAGTGCATGGCAGAGTGGGCAGCTTTTCAGCCAGAGGAGTAGGAGAGGAAGACCTTGGGAGCCAACTAATATGTAGGGAGACTCCAGCCACAGGGACAAGTCCTGACAGGCCTAACTTCAGCAAACCATTGGTCTCATTCCTCTTGACAGTAATTGGTTTAGGAATGACATGGAATGCAAGTCTGGCCAATGAGATCTGAAAGGAAGGCTGCTGATAGTGAGGGCAGAAGGCAAATCTTGGTAAACGTTTCTCTTCAAATGGGAGAATAAGTCCTGATATTAGGTGTCATGTCCATGGACTAGAGTCAGAACAGCTGTGCTGGAACTACCATTGAAGCTGACAGAAGACAAAGCTGATGCTCTGAGATTAGCAGAATGGAAAAATGGAAAGAACCTTCAGCCATGGAATTAACCAGTCTGGAGCTGCCCTGCCTGTGGGCTTCTTCACATAAGGGATAATAATTTTTCCCAGTTTTTGAGTAAACTGAGGCAAGATTTTCTGGAACTTTCAGTCAAGTTACCTTAGAGTTATACCTTATAAGATACATACAAGGCAAAAAGATTGCTAGACCAGGGGCATAAAGTCAGATCCTCACCCAAACCTGCCCTCATTCTACATTGTTTCAGATTCATTCTCTGAACCCTGGAGCAGAGCATTACTTAATCTTCCTCAAGGTTCAGAGGATGTATTAACTTAAGGAAAAGTGAGAAGTCTGTATCTGGAACAGAGGGGGAAACTCCTCCTCTTCCAGACCATTCACAGATATTTGCAGCATCCTTATATTGGTTTCCTGCACAGGCAGCAGGCCCTACCCACAGGTGATAACCTAACTACAATAATAGCAATACAGAAATAGTAAGGTCAGCTCTCCAAGGAAAGGTAGAAGCATCCTATGTGTTTGAAAAGAATTGACTACGTGGATTACACATGTAATAACGTTTTAACCACCATTTTTTGTTTTGTCAAATAGATGTTTGACTGTTTAAAGAATTTTATAGGAAAAATATCCCATGAATTTAAAACACCCAGCTATTCACATCCATCTATATTTTTTCCAGACTCATCAAAGCACAGACACCATGTACATGAAATCTGTAAGAGTGACTATTCTATTCTGCATTCTGTTTTGCTTGCACTTAGCATGGTGATGTATGCACATTTTCACATATGTCTCCGTTTTAGCGGTCACAGAGAATTCTGATATACCATGCTTCTCTTAGCCATTCCCACTCACTAGGCATTTTGGTCACTTTCCATCTTTCCTTATAATGAATTTGATGCCATAAATATCTTTGTATAAATGACTTTTCTTTTCATTTGAATTATTACCTTAGGGTATATTCCCAAAAGTGGGATTACCAACTCAAAGGGTATGAATGCTTTCATAGTTTCCATTACAAATTGCCAGCTTGCACTTCAGAAAAATAGGGACAAATTACAGATTAGCCAGTAATGTGTGTGAGTTTTCAACACAGAAACTAATATAACAGGTCTTATTGATCTTATTTTTGTTGTTGTTAATTTAATATTGGCCCTCCATTGCTGTTCAAATCTGCATGTCTTCAATTACTATTCAAGCTAAACATTTTTCATGTTAGTTTCCTATTTGCAGACAAAGAAATAAAAAGACATTTTGCTATAGCAAATCTACCCACTAGGATAATATGGAAACATTATAAATTGTAAAGGCAATACTAATGAAAGATGTTGCCTGTCATTCTTTATATGTAAACAATATCTTCATATTTTTTGATAAATTTTCACATAGTGTCCAGGCCTTATCCATAAATTTGCATAATTCTGTATCTATTTTGAACCATAAGCCTTATTCATAATGATTAAAATGATTTTATAAGTTATTTCATTTAGTATTTTCTTTTGCTACCAAAAGTTAAAACTCTTTTGTAATTGATTTGATTTGCCTTGTTTCTGATGATATCTTCTATTGCTTTAAATATCGCAAATACATTTCTCCTCCATTGTAGAAATAAATATGCTATTTCATCCTCTTTTGATTTTTTTATGGCTTGTTTCATGGTCATTTGTAAGGTGCAAACCTGAGGTAAATTTCATTACTGCCTGGACTTCTGACATACATGGCTAAATTCTTCCCTTACAACATTAACTGAGGATAAAAACACCCAGCCATTTAGTTCTGTGTGTGGCGGGTTGGTACAGAGCAGCTCAGAGTTCAGGATGCTACAGTTCCATATGCTTCACCCTTCCACAGGAATCCCTACTGACCAGAAAGAATAAGTAATGGTGTTCATAAACATCTTGAAATAGAAAAAAATGCATGCGTGCGCACAAGCGCACACACACACACACACACATACACACACACACAGGGGTTGTTTTGTAATTTTTTAATGTTTATTTATTTATTTTTGAGAGAGAAGGGGAGCACAAGCAGAGGAGAGGTGGGAGGGTGGGGAGGAGACACAGAATCCAAAGCAGGCTCCATGCTCTGAGCTGTCAGCACAGAGCCAGATACGGGGCTCAAACCCACAAATCATGAGGATCGTGACCTGAGCCAAAGTCAGATGCTTAACCAACTGAGCCAACCAGGCACCCGCCACACACATATTTTAATGCATGTCTTTCTGCATAATTTCTTATAATTGCATGTGAATCACAATTATCTCAAAGCAAAAAGTTTAATTGAAAAATACTTTAAAATTCATGAAAATTTTGTAACATATTTTCTTTTAAATAATTTCCGGATTCACACCCGGGCTCTCAACAACAAAAGTCCAGAAGCTTGGAGCATGGCTATTCTTTACCAATTCTGATATTCTAGGAAAAAGTCCCCAAGTGGTGGAGTCTTTATCCTCAGCCTCCCATTATTTGAGGAGTCAGCTCTCAAACATTGCAATGTTAAGGCCAAAGGTAGGTTTAAAAGTGCTGGGTTTTAGCCAAATTGCCAAATATTTATTAAGGACCACAGCAATCTTGCTTGAAAGCCAGGCACCAGCTCTCAAGTAAACAACTTGTAGCACAGAAAATTAATATTTTAAAGCTGCCAACAGCTTCTTGCCACTGCTACAGTTGAGGCTTAATTTTTGAAGCTGAGGAACTGTCATTTTGGTAACCAAGTGGATTTTGCATCCTAAAGTTTAAGCTGGAATTTGTCCTTGGGCAGGTCTTCCCTTTCTTCTTTCTATGGTGACCTTTTTAGTCATGCAGACAGAGATAAAGCAATTTCTTACCCCTTTTTCTGCAAGCAGCCCTGAATTGGTCAGGGCTTCAGATGTTAAGTATTCTGTTCACTAATGAAAATTTGGTTTACTTTTTAGCAGGACTGTGCCCTTGCAAATAAATTATTTTAGAATATGAATTTAAGCTGCCCAGTCCCTGAAAATTATTGCTTGTTCGTGAAAAATATTTCCTTTCTTTATCTATCTCCAGTGTTTTTCCCCAGTAGATTGCCAGGCCAGCAGAAACATCAGGCCTGACAGTCTTGTCACCATGAGGAGAGCATACCCGGCTGAGCTTGGCAATTGCTCCCCAGCCTGGCCAGTTGGAACCCCACACTTGGGGTTCTGCCCCTGCTACCATTGCTGCCTCTATCCCAAAGGCCCCGGGCCCTGAAGCAATCCAGCCATTAGGAGTACAGGTATGATTCTTAATCCCCATTCCACCACTGAACCCCTGTGTCACTTTGGACAACTCACTTTACCTCTCCTGACTCAGTTTCTTCATTTTCAAGACGGGAAAAGTAATACCTACTAGAGGGGTGCTATGAAAATATTAGTTTGCTCCCCCTGTCCCTCATCCTGGATTCAGGGGCTCTGCCATTCTTGTACACAGAAGCTGAAGTCCAGTTGGCCAAAGGGGATGATGAACAAGAGAAATGACCCCTCCTACTCCATCCCCCACTGGATACACCAGCACAACCAGTTCTCTGCAGCAGCCACCTAGAAGCTCCTAAGTATGGGGAGAGCCCGGAACTACCTGCAGCCAAGAAATGCTGCATTGTGCCTGGAACCTCAGCTTGTCTGCCTTCCCTGTGATCTGCCCCTCCTCTTAGGTGCACAGAATTGCAGCTGACTCCAAGGCTGACCTTGGTCTTCCTCACATCCTGGCCAAGGAGACATGAGGATTCCTGAGGGGTACATAGCCTCTGCTCAATGGGTCACCCTTACTGAGCTACCTGTTCTAGCCCCTGCTCAGGTGGCCATCTTGGGCCAGAACCAATACCCTTAGGCTCTACCCCTCACTATATCCCTGGATCATCCTTCTACTCCTTGAAAGAGGTCTCCCCATGCAATAGCCCCCTGCACTACCCTCAACACACACACACACACACACACACACACACACACACACACACACACACAGGACCGTACCCAGATCCCCTCAGATCCCCTCTACCAGTACTGTGTGCCATTACCAAGATTCTCTCCCTGTGTGCTTTGCTTCAAAAAGCTCTCATCCTGCAGCCTTCAGAGAATGATCCCTGGGCTGCTGGAAACTTTATCCAGACACAAGGATAAACAGAATGTCTGGGAGTTTATGCCCCTGGGCTGCCTGAAGCCAGTGCATGACTGGTGCTATAGGAAAGCAACTTCTCTTCTCAATGAGAGGCAAAATGAGGGATAATTTGTGCTCCAGAGTACTGCAAAGGATCAAGCCAAAGCAGAAACTTCGTCTAAAATCACACTGTCCAGCTTCCTCTTCTTTCCTGTCCTGCTTATCCTACTCCCTTACAAGTCTCCCCAGGGAGCACTTCCTTAATAAATCGCTGGCACACTCCCTCTCATCTCAGTATCTGCTTCTGGGCAACTTAAGACACAACACTAGCTTGTCAAACACTCTGAAGAGACGCAAGGCCACCAGGTCTGAGCCATTTAACTGAGTGTGTTCTCAGGTATGTGTGTGAGAGAGTGAGAATAGGCATGTTGGTATGGAAGTACATAAGTATATAGGTGTGTTGCTGGAGAATGAGTATATACATATAAACAAGTGTGTTTGCCTGTATTTATATGGGTCCGGATGTGTGTGTGTTTCTGTTTGCAAATGTGGACGTAGCTGAGGAATGTGTGCGTACCACTGTGTGTGCATACAAGAGATGGTAGGTGCATGTACACATGCATGTGTTCTTGTATCTAGCTCTCCTTTGTGGGGGTTACAAGCAGAAGTAATTTAAAGCGTCTGAACATCTCCACAGCCAGCAGAACCTACATCTTTCTAACAGGCCAGCAAACAGTTGGGTCTTGGGCCCTTGAGTAACATAGCTTCCATTCTCAGTTAAGCAAACATCAAATCTACTTCCACACAAAGTCTACTGACACATCAGTGAAAGACTTGGAGAAGAGGGGTATCTGTGGTAAATGAAACCTGGACCACCAGGAAGCTAGGCCCACCCCCACATCATAACAGGGTTTGGCATACAATTTCCTACTTAGTATTATAAACCAAGACAAGTTTCTCATCCTCTCTGTGCCTCAGCTCCCTCATCTGAAAACAAAGATAATGGTAGCATCATTAGGCAATAGTAGTATATTTACTATATTCATTTGTTAGGGCTGCCAGAACAACATATCACAAACTGGGTGGCTTAAACAACAGAAACTTACTGTCTCATAGTTCTGGGAGCTGGAAGTCTGAAATCAAGGGTTGGTTCCTTCTGAGACCTCTCTGTTTGGCTAGTAGATGGCCACTTTCTCCTTCTGTCATCACCTCATCTTCCCTGAATGTATATCTATGTGTCTAAATTTTCTCTTTTTATCAGGACACCAGTCATTTTGGATTAGGGCCCACCCTAATGACCTTACATTAACTTGATTGTCTCCGGAAAGACCCTATGTCCAAATAAGATCACATTCTAAGGTACTAGGATTAGGACTGAAGACACAATCCGATCCCTAACATTTACCTTTTAAGGCTGTTATGAGGTTAAAATGAGTTAGTTTTTGGAAAGTGCTTAGCTCAGTGCCTGGCATATAGTAAGCCCTATGATACATTTTGCTATGATAATGATGCTGAATTATATCAACTTCAGAACTTTTGTGCCCTGTAATAATAAGACAGAAAAGGGGGTGCGTAATGCTTGTAAGAAAATTAAAAAGCTTTGTAACACACAAAAGGTGAAAGAAAAGACAAAACCCATAAACAATTATTTACACTCTGGTTATTGTGAAACCAATTTCCACCAGTCTGTGGAGTATTTGAACCTAGTTTGTGTGCCCCAAAACTGAACATACCAGGTGGGCAAAATGGACCCACTGTTCAACAACTCTTTAAACAAATATTTGTACTATCACTCTCCAAGGTTCACTTACCCACTGCCACTCCAGATAAACAAGTGAAACCAACCCAGACTGAAAATCATCAGTAAAGAGACAGAAAATGGGACCTTGCCTCAAGACATCTCTTTTCTTTGTTAACTCACAGCCCTGAGATCACAGAACCCAAGAGAAAAGAGAGGAGATCTTTGAGTGCATTGTTGAGTTGCAGGCTCAGGGAGCTTCCAGGATAAATACTATAATGGCATGTTTATATTGTGTGGGCCAGTCAGGAAACACTGCAACACTGGCCAAATAGAAATGGAAATTACTGGGGGCGCCTGGGTGGCGCAGTCGGTTAAGCGTCCGACTTCAGCCAGGTCACGATCTCGCGGTCCGTGAGTTCGAGCCCCGCGTCGGGCTCTGGGCTGATGGCTCAGAGCCTGGAGCCTGCTTCCGATTCTGTGTCTCCCTCTCTCTCTGGCCCTCCCCCGTTCATGCTCTGTCTCTCTCTCTGTCCCAAAAATAAATAAACGTTGAAAAAAAAAAAAAAAAAAAAAAAAAAGAAATGGAAATTACTTCCTCCAGGACCCCCTAGCGGGAACACAGCAGCTAGGCTTGCTAAATGAACCACACAGTGGTGGTGTCCAATGGAAGACCTCTGAGCTGAATTCCAGCGTGGGTCATTCCCAGCTCCACTTCTGACCACTGACCAGCACCTCCAATGTGCCCTTGTGGGCCTGGGGTGGCATCTGCACCCACAGGCCAGGCCGGGCCATCATTGTTGCCTCAGCCAGCCAGCTATTGCTTCAAAGGGCTGGGTGAATGTAAATACAGTTATTTAATCTAATGAAGTTATTAATGTAAATGGGTAAATATTACAGCAGATGTATTCAGTTCTAAGTAAGAGAAAATCTAACTAACTGATTCAAACAATGCAGGCATTTATTTTTTGCTAACAAGAAAATGGGAAAAAGGTGATCATAGAGTTGGTCTGACAACCTAATGATGCCATCGAGGAACCAAGAGTGCCTGTGTTTCCATGTTCCCATCTTTGACTTGCTGGCTTTGGCCCCCATGCTTGCAGCCTCACAGTTGCAGGATGGCTGTTCCTGGTAACACCACTTCTTCCCTCCATCTCTCCAAGCAAGGAGTGGGAGCAGCTTCCTGCCATTGCTAATTTCTGGGTTGTTTCTTCCATCCACTGCTGGTCTTCTCAGCAACTCTGCCCTCTGCTTAAACAACTTCCTGCATTAAATTCTTTCTGTTGCAATAACCAAAGTGATTTTGTTTTCTCAGTTAAAACCTGACTGCCCATGTGGTTAACACAGCAACAAACTCATGTCCCTAAAGAGTTTTAAAAGTACATACCTGAGGGGAAAACAAAGATAATTTTTAATAAAAGTTAACAAAACTCAAAGTAGACAGTAAGAAAATAATATTGAAAATGAACCATGTGATCATATGACAATGGTAGTACCCTTGACAAGTTGAGAAGGTGGAAGAGGCCAGCACCCCTTCTAGCTTATTCAGTACAGGGCACTGGGACAAGGAAGGAGTGTGGCTCAAATTTAGCCTTGCTTCACTCATTGCACTATGTACCCTACAAGGGGCTCTTCTCAGGGAAGGGGCACTTTTTTATAACTTACCCAGAGGTGTCCCTAATTTTCATTGGCTAGCCTTGGCCCTCTCTAGAGTTGTCAAAAATTATGAAAAAAAAGGTGGGGGGGACGCCTGGGTGACTCAGTCGGTTAAGCATCCAACTTCAGCTTAGGTCATGATCTTACAGTTCATGGGTTTGAGCCCCACATCACACTCTATGCTGACAGCTCAGAGCCTAGAGACTAGAGCCTGCTTTGGATTCTGTGTCCCTCTTTCTCTCTGCCCATCGCCCACTCATGCTCTGTCTCTCTTGCTCTCAAAAATAAACATTTAAAAAAAATAAGGCCTACCTGACCACTAAAGAACTTTGTTTAAGGTTTTTAATGCTTCAGGAACACAAGGAGACGGGACCCTTAAGAAGGAGGTTCCCTGTCCAGAGGCAAGGCTGGGGTATTAAAATATGGAAAGCCTTGCCTCTGGAGGAGCAGAGAGCAGCAGTGACTACTGCAGCCCTGCTGGAAGAACCCCTGTTACAAGGGGACCCACACCTTTGACAAGTGGCCTGTTTCCCATAGCTGCAGCCTTCTTTTCATTTCTTTTCTCTGTCATTCGGGAGGGCGGCCTCAGAACTTAGAAAATCAAGTTTGACCTCTGATGGCTTTAATAACAGCCCCCACCCCATGAAACAGCAGGACTCCAGAAACCCAGAACGACCTAAGCACACACAGTTATTTCTGGGCATCCTCGAGGGGAGCCTGCAGGTACTCGTAAGTTGGGCTATGCAGTTGCCACCAAGCATCAGCCCTTCCTTCCTCTGAACCCCACATCTCATTTGTCCATATCACCCTGCCCACAAAGCTGCTTGCATGAGCCTCACCTCTGCCAGCCCATGGGGGAATGTCTCCCTCTATCCATGCCACAGATGCTATGACAGGTGATCCCAAAGCCACCCTCCAGAGATGCCCTCACAGTGCTGGGCCCCAGAAGTGGGAGAATGATCTCCTCACAGGTCTGTGCCTCTCCTCATCACCTGGGTCCCCAAGCAGCTTTGTCAGCACCCAGAGTCTCACCAAGTGGCCCCATCAACTCCTGGAGTACCTCCATCCCCACCTCTGGGCCTGGGCAACCTGGAGGAACCTGGGCACCAGCAGGGACCTCTGTGTCTTCCAGGGTTTCCCCACTCTCAGCTTACAGGGCCTCATGCCCAATATACTGACCTGAACTTTAAGCAGATACCAGACCCCCCATCTCTCCCTCTTCCTTTTTACATCTCTTGCCACCAAAAAATCCTCTATGCTCTTCCAGTTACAAAGCAAAAATTCCCAGATACTGATATGTCTAAGAGAGAGAAACAGTACTATCTATATCAGCAGGCAACGGAAGACTTTCTGGTATACTTGGCAGAAGTATGCCAAGGAAGTCTCTCCTCGGCAGGGGAGGGCATTAAGCAGGGGCTCCGGACAGTTAAAAGAAATACTGTAGTGGCACTTACTGCCTCCTGTTTGACCTCCATGCCTGCAGATGGTGCACAGCAATGTCCCAGAGCAGGGGATATGCCCCGGCAGGTGGCCAAGAGGCAGACAGCCTCTACAGGGAGAATGGGGTTTGGAAGGTGGCTGTTCAGCTCCCTTCCCTCTCTGCTCTTGTCTCTCCTCTCTCCCTTTTCCTTTCCTTTGTCTTCATTTTTACCTGCTTCTCCTTCCTGCTCTTCTACCTCCCTCCTCATTCCACTTTCTCTCCAGTACTACTTGTGGACAGAGCACTTTTCTACATGCTGTTAGAAGTGAAAAAGAAATAAAAGACACTGGTCCCACCCTTAGGGATTAATGAGATTACCCAAAAAAAAAAAAAAAAAAAAAAAATCTGCATGCAGAGCTAAGCAGAAGGGTAGGACTGGGTCAGAAATGGCTTTGACCCTCTGAAATGTTTCCTCTTTGTTCACCTGTTAAAGCAGCCTTGGGGACAGACATGTCCCAAAGAGATAACCCCATGGGATCTTTCTGGATCAGTTCAGAAGACAAAGGAAGAATTTTGGAACACTTGTTGATGTCTGCTCAGTGACACAACTGAATTTATCTAATAAAAAATAAGAAAGCACACAATTTTCTGTAAGGAACTCATCTATTTCTTTTTTAAAATATGATAATGTCCTGTTTGAATATGTTTTTAAAGAAAAGTCTTTAGAAGCCTCAAGCACCATAAAAAGTAAGAGAGGGAGGGAGCCAAACCATAAGAGACTCTTAAAAACTGAGAATAAACTAAGGGTTGATGGGGGGTGGGAGGGACAGGAAAGTGGGTGAAGGGCATTGAGGAGGACACCTTCTGGGATGAGCACTGGGTGTTGTATGGAAACAATGTGACAATAAATTTCATATTAAAAAATAAAAATAAAAAAATTAGAAGCGTCAAGCACCTTATTGTCAAAAACACTATTACATATAAGGCCCAAAAACTGTAAGGAAGACCACAAATATTGTAAATAGGAGTTTAAAAATTCACTCAACAAACTTAAGTTTGTATTCAGACAGAAGGGAGCTGGACATGAGAAAACTACTCCTTTCTAATTGGGAAAGGTCATCCTAAGGATTTCTAAGGTCAACATAGAGGAGTGCTCCTCTTTTGTACCAAGAAAGACAGAGGCCTATAAAGTACAAAGTTATTTTCTCCCTTATACAAAGAGGCAGGGATCTGGGCTCTTAGGGAAAGCTAAGTGCTGGCTGAAGGCATGAACCTTCCCAAGCTGTGTAAATACTATTGAGACCAGTGTTCTGGCACATCCCAGACAAAGCAAGCAAGAGTCAATATCATCTATCCCAGTCTGAGGGGAGGAACCAGGGATGGGTAAACAGAAGCAAGTTGGTTCTTCCTATGTTTTTATGTTTCTTTAAATCTTACCCTAAACACGATAGTCTATCTAACACACATATATCATATTAATAAGAATAAACTCTGTAGTGTTTCTGGCTTAAATGCAGCTTTGGAAAAGGAAGCTGAATTCTCTTTCCGCTTCCCATGGCTATGGGAAGCCTAGTTGTGGACCCCTGTGATTCCCAGTGGGTACCTGAACTGGAAACACCCAGCTTCAGAGGATGCCAAGAATTATTTGGCTAATCTATAAGTTAACAGTAAATAGCACAACTCCTACCTAATCAAGGCATGGGGTGGGGGTCAAAAAAATAGCTGCCTAATCAGACCAATGACTTAGACAAAGCAAAGGGGAAATGGATAGCAGCACACATTTTCCTGTTGATAGCCCATAGCTGCTTCCACCACGCCTTTGGATTAAGAATGATGGACAGGAGAACTACCTTCTGCCAATTAATTCCAGAGTATAATTTGTAGCCTGGGCCCATCCTGGAAGATCCTGGGCTGCTAACAAACCATGACACTGCTTTAATTTCTCCTTTGCCCCCACACTTTATTAAAACCTGGAGTGGGTTCCATCAAATATCCCTTCAAGGGAAAAACAGAGAGAGGCAGAGAAATGGAGCAACATTTGTCTCAATGCAATATGAAAGATTAGAGTTTGCTGGATAAAGAGGGAGAAAGGAGGGGGTAGGAATTCTTGTGAAACACACGCACGCACAGGGACACACACACACACACACACACACACAATTTCTCTTTTGCAATGACCTCCTTATGCCCCATCCATCAGCCTGGGGTTGGCTTATTCTAACTAGCAGATTCCTTTATTCTGTATAACAGGCCCATCAGACACAATCTGCATGCCAATTACTGGCACAGACCCCTTGATACCAAAAAATGGAAATTAGCTGTCAAGGAAAGGCTTCAGCCGGCCAGGTCTCTTTCTTGCTCTCTATTTCCAGCTCATATACACACTCACTCTGCTCAGCGCCTGGCTCTCACCAGGGAGTCCCCAGTGGAAAAAGTCATCTAAAAAATACAAACATATTTTATTGTTATTAGTATTAGTTGCTGACTTTCTCAGTACAATGTGAAATTCACCAGTGGGCAAAAGCTGCTTAGGGCAGAAATGGGTGAGAGAGGTTGATTTCTGATAATTGCATTTCTTTGGGAGCAGATCAAGGCGTCCCATGAAAGGACATTCAAAGAAATGTGAGGATAAGGGCAAAAGAAAACAGACAAGGAATGGGATTCTGTAACCAAGATAACAATCAGAACTTTCACACTTAGGAATGGGCCTAGGCAGAGTTGAGAGGACAGAGGTGAGATGAGCTCCATGAACAAGCCTGCATTACTGCTTTGCATCCTAATAAGCTCTCACAAAGCCAGGCTGCGGCCAACCTGGAGGGCTTCCTATGGACACAGAATCACTCCAGTGTATTTTCAACCCAACCTAAGCATGCTGCCCACAAGGTTTCTGTCCTTATGCTCCCAGAATCTCCAAAAGACCACATTTTATGATAATTCCTCTTCTCTTTTTTCCAAAGTGAGTCACAGAGCAAGGGAGCTTGTTTTCCACTGTCCACGCTGTCCAGGATTCATGTTGAATCTCATTTGGTGGGATAACGTAATTCATCTGGATCACTGTGACCTCAGAGTGGTGCCCTGGGAAATTCAGGGCACTCCCCTTCATTCAGGGACATATCCAACTTAACACCAGAGAGGACCCTATCCTTAAAATTTTTAGTGAAGAGTATCTCTGTATTAAAATTTTAGTTGTATGGATCCATCCAACAACAATATTTTTCATTAAATATTTTCATTATCACAAAATCTGGATTCCTTCACTGACAATTAGAAAATATCTTTACTTCTAAACAAACTGTCTCTTCCTCCCATGCATTCTGGGAGTTAAAATTGTCAGCCAGGAAAATCTGCAGTTTTTTAATGCACAGCTTTCAGAACATGATGTAAAAACAGCTTAATTTGCCCAACTGAATTCCTACTATGTTCCTCACACCCAAATGTACAGTAAACATTTGTGGAAACAATGAATGAATGAATGCCAGGAGCTCAGGCAGGCACTGCAAATAGGTTGGTGAAAAAGACACATACCCTGACCTTGAGGAGCTCAAGGTCAGACCTAGTTGAAATTCCCCATCACTCATTTCCTGTCCCTGTACATATTTTGTAGTTGGTGTTAACAAATGAGTCTCCTTGGCTTCCCCCAGAGGATTGCTTATGTGTTCTCTCACTCAAATGCTCTTCTTCAAGCTCCTAGTTTTGAGTTACTGGATTTACAAAAAGCTATTTACTTTCTCATCACCCAGAGGGCTCCTGACATCAAAACAAAAGCAATTTGGTTTAGGATCTGATGACATTTAATGTTCTAACCACTCCCTTCACTTCAGGGATGCTTCAAGGATGCATTTCTAGTTTTCCTCCTACTTCTCTACTCCTTCTCATCCTCCCTTGAAGATTCTTCTTCCACTCCTTAAATATTAGTATCCCTCTGTCCCAGGTTCTCCCCCTCTCTTGTATTCAGGCTCTAGGACAACAGAAAAGGCAAGGAGAGTCAAAGCAGACCCCCAGGTCTTTGGCTTGAACAACTGGACAAATACAGATCATTCTAGTTGGGCATCTTTGGTTACTAGGAACAGAAATCCATTCAAACTAGCTCAAGAAAAGGATTTCTATGAAGACACAAAGCATCTCAGAGGAATGCAGAAAACTTCTAGGCCTAGGGAAGGCGAAACCAAGGCCACTCCAAGACTCTCCTTCGTTAGTGGCTCCTCAGCTTCTCTAACTACCTCCACTCCCTTCCTGTCCTCCAATCCGTTACCTCTGAGTTGCCCCTTTTCCCAAACTTCATGTACCCCTTTACTGCCACCCCAGACAAAACTCTACCACAGTCTTTCTGCTCCAGTGCCTACCATAAACTGAACACTTACTTGGTATCATTTAGATTCCCCAGAATGGCATCTGACCAGCCCAACTCACTTTTTTGTGCTCCAGGCAAGCTTATCAATGAGCTGCCCTTAGATGAGGTGCACATCCCTGTGCCAATCAGCTATGATTGGGGCAGGGTCAGATGGCCTGCTGTCTATGTAGCAGGGGCTGTGGGTGGAGGAAGATTCTCTAAGAAGAGAGTGTTGGTGAAGCAGTTATCCCCAAATGTGCCAAATACAGTGGTATTATTAAACACAGAGGCTAATTCTACAAATATTCATTGTGAAAATGCTAAATGCACAGCAAGAGAAGAGGGTTGAGGCTTAAAGGTATGCCATTTTATAGGAAATAGACTCAAAAGGACCAGCAGAAGTAGTTTCCATCACTTTAGATGTGGCAATCTAGGGAGAAGAGAGTTTTGACAAGTGCATTGGTTTTTTATTGCTGCTATAACAAATTGCCACAAACTTAGTGGCTTAAAACAATGTAGATTTATTCTTTTACAGTCCTAGAGGTCAGAAGTCTGAAATGGGTCTTATGGGGCTAAAATTCAGGTTATCGGCAGAGCTGTTTTCCTTTTGAAAACTCTATAAAAAACACTCCATCCCTTGCCTTTTCCAGCTTCTAGAGGCTGCCAGCATTCCTTGGCTCATGACGTAGCATTACTCTGGCTTCTTTTTCCATTATTATGGCTCTCCTTCCCTGAACTGGATTCTCCTGTCTCTCTCTTCTCCTTATAAGGATCCTTGTGATTATATTGGGACCACCGAGAGAATCCAGGATAATCTCCTCATTGCAAAATCCTTAACTTAATCGAATCTACAAAGTCCTTTGTGCCATGTAAGGTAACATATTCACAGGTTCCAGGGATTAGGACATGGATATCTTTGGAAGGTCATTATTCTATCCACCATATGAAGGATATAGTGATCACACAGGACCAACACTGCCACTGGTCTGAGGAAAAGACACTGAGTCCAGGCACAGTCCTCATCTGTATCCTTAAAAAAAAAAAAAAAAAAAAAAAAAAAAAAAAAAAAAAAAAAAAAAAAACCTGGTTTTCACAAAATGGAAGGAGTGGAAATTAAATGTGAAGAGATTAGAGGTATACAAGTGGTAAAGAAAAGGAGGCAGAAATGCTGACCACTCCTTAAAAAAGTCCAGCAATGGAAGATGAACAGAAGACTAGAGTCTGAGGGAGAATCAGGCCAAAGGAGGATAAAGAACGACACAGTCATTGAAATATGAAAGTTGTAGGCAAAGACCCCTCTGAGTCATGAGGAAGCAGAAACAGACCAACTCTTGGGGTGCTCAGGCTCAAAGGTGCTTCCATGGAAATGCCCTGGAGGGGCCACAAGAGGAAAAGAAGTTCAACGTGATTCTTAGCATATCCAGCTGAGTTGAGATGTTGACTCAACCTTCTTGACTCTCCTGAGCAGGCCTAGAGGTCTGGAAAAGGAACAAGAAATCAAACATTGGAGATGGCTGGGTTGGAGGGTCAGCAGGATGACTTCATGCAGAATCTGGAAAGTGAGCTAGGCAGGGCTGCTAGAGAGAGCATAGGTAGAAAACCAACAGCAGAAAAAAAAGGGGGGGGGCTGCTGGCTACAAAGGACAGAGAGCCAGAGAAGGCTAGGCAGTAGAGAACTGAAGTGGGAGGGGCAGCCTAGGTAAGGGTTCCATCAACACTTGTTGAGTGATGGCATGCATGGAAGAATGAAGAGCCAATCTATAGTTACAATGCTGCTGGTCTGCTGAGTGTGATGTAGGACATGGGGCTGAAGAAGAGGTGGTTGTGATTAGATGTGGGAGGGTGGAGATGAACGTGTCACATCACTAATAAGATGCGTAGGTGAAGGTTACTGGCCTTCTTGGATGACCCATATGCTTACCACTGTTTAATAAGCCCGTGGCCACCAGGAAAGAAGGGACTCAAGGTTATTCCATAAGCTTTGACCAAGTTTTCTATCATTATTTAGCCCTATATCTTTCTCTGCTGGAGTACAGGGTGGTTATAAAAGACATCTTGAATGACTCAATTCAAGTAAACCTGAAATACAGTCTCCACTTGCCATGCAAATGTTTATCCAAGCTTGTCAGATGGACATTGGCAGAAAGCACACTTCTTCCCCCAGAGAAAAGAAAGATGTCACTAAAATTATCTTGGACTCCATAGGTGACATTAGTATAGCCAGACTGCAGAGCATCAAGTGGCAATTTACATGTTAGCTTCTGTTGTGCTAAATGGAAGAAATCATACCCTTGTTGTGTCAATTATGTAGGTGAGAAAACTCCCCCTGCCACGGGCCTGGCGCTGGGCTGCACGTGGGCCCAGGGGCCACTTCTCTGCTTGTATAGGTGGATTCTTTGCTGCTTGGCTCTAGAGGAAAATGCATCTTACATAAGGTGCTGCTCCATAGATAAGTCTGTTGTTAATATGCCTCAGACTGCCTTTGCCATGGCTATTATCACGGATACATGCGACGTACATCTTTTTTATCGGTGTGCATTGTACTTGTGGTAAAAAAATAAAAAAATAAAAATGGAAAAGAGACCACAGGATGTCATTTGTTATTTTTAAAAAAATAAAAAATTTTTTGCTGCAGATTCAACCCATACCACATATTATCCCCGATGAATAAAACTGGAACATCAAACATGCATTAATCAAATTTGTGGGTTTTTCAGAATGGACTTTTACATAGTTCAGTGTGATTCAGCAGGTACTTGCAGGGCATTATGCCTGAGCTGAATGAACTTGTTAAATGCTCCCTGTTATGATTCTGTCCCATCATTATTGTTTTAAAAGGTAGAGTAATTTCCTCCCCCCTGCCAAAAATAAAGAGGATTTGATGATGAACTCTTTTAGCTGAGAGAATAGAGGAGGAGACATGGGGGCCCAGTGTGAATCTGGGCCATTTCTTCTTTAATATCCAAGAACTCATCAGTCTAGGGAAACAGAGGCAGCTCAACCTGACATTTGTTCCAATAAAAGCTGACCGTGCAGCAGAGTGAGCCCCAGCTGTACTGTTAGGGAACCTCTTCTGAAGACCCTGACCTGCCTGGGGGCTTCAGAGTTGTGGGAAACTGTTAAAAGGTGTTTTCCGGCAGTGATAAGATAATAATGCATTTTCCCATTTTCCTGGACCCAGGAAGACAGACACTTGAACAATAACCTGTGATGAAACCACCCAAGGAAGCCAGGGCCAGGAGGCCCCTCAGTGAGTTCAGAGTAACCATGTCTCTGCGCCTCTGTGTCCCTATCTATGAGAGGCCCAGAGTGGAATAAATGACCAATGACATCCCCGTGCTGACTGTATGTGGACAGTGCCTAAGGGCCATATTTCACCACCACTCTAGTCCTCTCCATACCATTTCTGGGCTTCCTTTCTCGGCAAGGAGCAGCTGAGGTGCTAGCTGGGGATCCCACTTAAGCTCTGGCTTCGCCCTCATCTCAAGTAAAGCCCAGATCCCAGACTAGAGTTGATACTAAGAGGAAAGGATCTTCCAAGAGGCATAGAGACCCCAAAAAGGTGGGTCTGAGGACAATGGGTAGAGACTGAAGAGTCTGACATTCTTTCAAAAGGAATGTGAATCCTGGGTGTGGTCTGGCTGAGAGTTTTTTTCATCACTTGCCCAAGAGGGTGTATACTGATGGTTCCAGTTTCAAACAACATGTACAAGGGCCAAGGGAGGACACAACAGACATGTGGAGGGGACATTCTCAATGCTCCACCAGATCCTCTTGGATCTCTTTCACCATTTCTGTATACCTCTCTCCTGGCTTCACCATGCTTTTGCCCTAATGGCCAGCAATCCACTTCTGGAATTCAGACCCTTCACACGGAGGTCAGTTTACAAGTCCTAGGCAGTACTGAATGCTGAGAAAGAGTCTTAGATATTTTCCAGAGCTTGACCCAGACCATCAGAATTCTCTCTTGCCTATAATTCATGTGTACCAGCACTCTCTAACCCTCTCACCTCTTTGGGAATACCATGACCCAACTAGCTGCCTGACAATCAGTGAACCATATTTATGTTGCCTTCTACATGACACTAGGCATAAAATGGTTAAATCAGGAACCCTAGTATCCCCACCACAACCCCACCACCCACACCCTCTTCCTTACCCTCAACTGCTAGGGCCTGGAGGCATATTTAATGGTGTCAATCACACAGAAAGTGCCATGATACCTGTGTTTTGTCCCAGACCCAAGATGAAGACTCTTCTATCCAATGTAATATTAAATGCCCCTCCCATTGTTGATTGTAGCAGCAGAGAACACTAAGCAAGGCAAGGTACCCAACATCCAGGCCCCAAAAACAGGCTGAGTGCTCAGGTTCAGGTATAGAGGCCAAGGAATGAGAGAGAACAAGAAAATAAGAGAATGGGAGTGAGCATGACACACACAACCCCTCCACTCACCCTTTTTGTCAGGCTGGCAACCATTCATTCCACAGTGTCCTGAAGTTAAGAACCCTGTATTCACTCATTTGAAAATGGAATAATTGCCTATGTGCCTATCCACAGAAATTAGCAAATAAAAATTCAATATTTACAGATTCACTTTGAGTGTCTACAGATACAAAGGAGCTTTCTGCCAACAGTAAAAGTAACTAGGTCCAAAGTGAGTCCAAAATTGAACAAATTATACCAACTACCTCTTGGTCCACTGCATAAGGATAGCTTGTCACCTTGGGGCCCTTGGGGACCCTTCTTGTTATGCAAATTAAGGCCATATATATTTGGAAAGAGGATGCTAAGACCCCATGGGGATATAAGGTATATAGTACCTCGTTGTATAATGCCCTAGAGGAGTGTAGCAGGGCTATATGGTGCAGTGAAGGCAATACCCCTGCTAGTGCCCCTAGATCTGCAGGAAGATGAACTCACCAGGGTACTTAGAAACATTAAAGCAAGAGGATAGAATTTTTATTTCAAGTTGGTAATCAGGCTCAAACGTAAAACTCTTAAAACAAAAAATCAACCTTCCAGTCTAAATAGAGTGGATCATGAAAGAGGCCTGGCACAGGCTGGAAGAGAGAATAAAGACTATTTTATTGGTAAACCATTCTAGGGGGATCTACCAGTTCCTCCGAGAACTTTCTACCAGCCCTATACCCCTTGTCCTTAGAGGTCGACTGAGGCCGCATTCCAGAGTGCCAAGCCACGCCTCCACTTTCTCTTAGCCCCGGCATAAGGTCCTAGATTGAAGAGCTACCCCACATAAGTTTAATACTGATTCAGTCAAGCTTCTTAAATCCAGAATAGCAACCACTTGGCAGCCCCCTCTGCCCCAACTTCCCCCAGGACTGAGGGGGAATGCTCCTCCGAGTCTGGTCTTCTCTTGCACCCGGGGGAGAGGAGCAATTCGTGGCTGCTGAGAACGAACTGAGAGAATGCCTGGCACTCCGTGGCAGTCCTGGGTCCCTGGCTGTCCCCATAGCACCCTCCCCTCCCCCACCCCGCCCTCTCGTTAGCGCTGTGAAGCGACCATCTCTGCTGCGCCAAGCCCCACAATTCACACAGGAATCCACGTCGCAATCCGGGGCACAGCATCAGTCGGTCTGCATTACCTCTCCATAATAATCTCATATATCAAATCTGGGAGACCCCGGCTCTGCCTGTGAGCGACTCCGTTAGACGCTGAATATCATTATCAGAGCCCCTCGCTCCCTCGGCTTCGTATGCAAACTCCTGAGCTCCCTGGAGTCCTTCCCGAAGAAAGTGCCCTGCTCCACGGAGGACATTTGTTATTTTGCAGGAGAGGTCGCTGAGGCTCCACCGAGACCGAACGAAATTAACGGCAGCCGCCAGTTGGCGGCAACCAAGACCTACATTGACACCTAGTGGCCTCTCTGGGAACTGCAGCCGCTCTGGCGGGTTGCTTGGAAAGCCGCTCCGAAAGCTGAACAATGCCACTGGTCTAGATATTCACTAATACCCAGAAAGAGGACTGAGTGAGAAACAAATATTCACTTTTCAACACCCCTTTGGTGATAGATAAACCCACCTTTAATGTTTAAATATCTTAACTTGTCAAACCGCGCGGGGGGGGGGGGGGGGGTTGGGTGGGCATATATTGAAGCCATAACTGTTTCATCCCATCTCAGGATAAAGCCAGGTCATTGAGAAAGGGAAATGGAGGAATTGAATCAAATGCATAAGTGGAATCCATCTTTACATTGCACATCTCTATGACTTAGAAATCAGTCCTACACATACACAAATGTGCAAAGATAGCCATCGCATCAGTGTTTGGAATGAATGAATGAATGAATGAGAAAGAGAGAAAATAACCTAACGGCGCCATGTATATATGTTAACAATATGTATGTAACAATATGTACAATATACATGACAAGTCATACATATATACACAGTATACGTGATATGGCATTTTTTTGTTATCATTACCGAATTCAATTTTACCTTTATTTGGAGTCTCCATTGCTCCTGATAGCAGAAAATGTAATCATGGTCTGTCCTGGAAGAAGTCAGGCATTTTATATTTCAACTTAGTCAATGCAGTTTTCTTTCCTTACCTTGGCTCTTAAATTTAGGGGCCTATTTCATCACATTTTAAGGGGAAGGTATCTGTTCCCCAAATCTCCAAATGGAGGTTTATCACTGACCCCTCAGTCCCTGAGTCCCCAAACTTGATCTGGAGAGTTCTATAATCCCCTCATATATGATATCTAACCTCCAGGGGAGGGCACATAAGGCTTCCCTTTTAGACACCCTAACTTTTTCGTTACTTCTTCCCCATCTTTCCTCTTCCTCCTCCTCAGCTTGATCTAGTCTGGGGATGGGAGGAGGGGGGAAAACTGTCAATATATAATCTTCTCTATCTTTTCTATTTTATAACTAAGATGAGAACTTTCTAGCTTAAAATCCAAGAATTTGGCATATTTCATCTGATTCCACTGTGACAGCTTCCTTAGAACGAGTATCTCCCATCTACCTTCTTAAATCCTGAGTGGAGGAGGGATCCAGAGTAAAGGCAGTATGGAGTGGGAGAACCATAACTGGTGATACTGCACGTATCATCCCATCTCAGAGAGAAAAGGATCTAGAAGGAGACACACCACATATTAACACAACTTCACTGCCTCTTCTAGAAGACCTGAATCAGTGGGGCCCCAAACACTGAGACAGGTTGCAACACTTGGAAAACCTCCTGGAGTGAGCCCCTACTGTGTGCTGTACCACGTGTCTGAGCCCTAAATAACAAGTGCCTCAAGTTCATCACAAGCTACAGAAGGAGGAGAAGCAGCAGAAAGTCTTCTCCCCCTCCCCAATGGAAAAAAAACAAAACAAAACAAAACAAAGACTTGTTAAATCAGTTTACAGAGAAAGAAGAAAATTGTAGGTTATGGAGACTCCAGTCACATGTCCCCTATTCTCCTACCCTGAACCAAGGAAGGCAGGAGACTCTTATAACCCAGATGTTTCCTTTGATAGGAATACAATCTGGTGCAACACTGTCTCACAACTTCACTGATACTTGATCTCCTTTTCCTGTTCCCAGTGGGGCATGGTGCTGCTTGGGAGAGATTGTTTGTTGTTTTTTACTACTTTACCTTCATCACAATCTGTGTACTTTTCAAACTGGAATTTTATTGCAATTATAGAAATGCTTCAGCCATTCCCTCTCCTACATTCTCACTAGTTTTCTCATTCAGGAACTCTTCTTGGATGTGTGTTGGAATTTCTCAACTACCTTCTGTGACTAAACATCTTATGCATATTTTTCATATTTTTATCTTCTGATGGTATATTATATGAAATTTCTATCTTTTGATTTACTCATCTCTCATCAGTTATTCTAGCCTGTTGTTTATCCTATTTATTGTAGTTTTTTACTTCCAATAGCAGTATTTTTCATAATTCATGTTTCATAATCCCCTGGTCTCCTTGCAGAGATGCTATTCCCTCCTTACCTCTTCAATATACAACATGATGCTAAACTTAAAAGTAATATTCAAATATTATAACTCACCCATTGACAGGATATAAAAGGGTTGAGTTGTTGGACATTTCAAAGGATTTGTGAGGAAGATGTCTCTGAAGTGCTCCGAGTTTCATTGCCCCCAGGGAAGGGTGAAAGGGGAGCAGTTTATCTCTAAACCCCAACTTTAGGGTTCCATGCAGAGAACCCAATATGTGCTCCTTGCTGTTGGGGAACAAAGGGGTGGGTGCCTGGTTCAATTTGAGGAGGCCAAGGGCCTGCGAATGCTGAGTAGATGGCAGCATCTGGGAAAACCAGACACCAAGGAGGAAAACGCAGCTGTGTACTAGTTCGGGTTCTCCAGAAAAACAGAACGAGAGAAAGAGAGAGAGAGAGATTATAAGGAATCAGTTTACATGATTATGTAGGATGAAAAGTCCCAAGATCTGCAGACTGGAGACTGGCAAACTGGAGACTCAGGAGAACAATGGTACAAGTTTCAGTCTGAGTCCCAGTCTGAAGGCAGAAGACTGATATTCCAGCTTGATGACAAGTGAAGAGAGAATTCTTTCTTACTCAGCCTTCTTATTCTATTCAGGCCTTCAGCGGACTAGATGAGGCTCACATACTTTGAAGAGGGCAATCTGCTTTACTCAGTGCACCAGTTAATCAAATGTTAATCTCATCCAGAAATGTCTTCACAAACACACCCAGAACAATGTTTATCCACATGTCTGGGTTTCCCATGGCCCAGTCAAGTTGATGCAAAATTAACCATCACAAGTCCACCCCTTGCCAATTTGGCATTCACATGCCTCTCCTTAAAACATGCTTTATCTCCAGGGGTGCCTGGATGGCTCAGTCCATTGGGCATCCAACTTCAGCTAAGGTCATGATCTCACGGTTTGTGAGTTCAAGACCCACGTGAGGCTCTGTGCTGACAGCTCAGAACCTGGAGCCTGCTTCAGATTCTGTGTTTCCCATTCTCTCTGTGCCTCCTCTGCTCACGCTCTCCCTCTCTGTCTCTTTCTCTCAAAATAAACAAACATTAAAAAAATTTTAAACATGCTTCATCTCCAAATAAAGATAATAAAAGGTCATAATGCCATCCAACATGATATAACTATTCTGCATATAAACAAAACCACACTCCTTCCCCAGAAGAGGTAAAGTCCTTGAGTAATGTTTACTTCTCTTTGATATCCCATAACTTAAAATACTATGGGATATAAGGTTAACATTATTTTAATACTGATATACATGATATAAGGTCAGTATATCTTATGTTGCATGATAAAGGAATAAGAGAGGGAAGATTAAAGGTATTTCTTTTATATATTCACACACCTATAAACATTCATAACAATAAGGAGGAATAATTGTGATAGACTCCACATTGCTGTATCTGGTCATGTGGTCATAGCTGGTATTTACAACTACCTTCTTCTGCTACCCATTTCCTTCGCCTCGTTCTTTACCTGCTGAGGTGACTCAAACCCTCATTCCTAAAAGGTCTGGACTGTTAGTGGTCCTGACTGGACTGGATTGTTGTGGTTTTCCATTGAGTTCAATCATAGCACATGGTAACAATAGGAAACACCCTAAGGGATCTCCTATATTCCATACATTTCCTTACCTCCACTGTGGAGTAGGAGTGTAATTTCCTCTGGTAGTCAAAATCAATCACCCAGCATCACAGTAACTCCTTTCTTTGCCTGTTGATTCAGAGGCATGAGGACTATAAAGTAGCCAAGTGGCAGGCTTAACTTCCAGGTCAAGAGCCATTGTTTTATCTCTTGGTGGAGGCTTTCCTCCTGCTGTAACTAAGACCTCTAGGCCAGCAGAGCATAACGTTATGAGAACAGGAAACCCAAAAATTTTGCAAGTGGGTCACTAGAGGTGATAATGAGTGGTGCCACTGCCATTTCCATCTCTTGATTCTTGGACCTGTGAGCTTTGGCTATGGGAAGAAGGGTACTACTTTATACTGGATATTGACTCAAAGCATAAAGTCTTGTGAAGAACACTGTCCTAGCCTTGAAAGGTATTGCCATCTAGATGGTACCATAACTGAGTCTTTAAAAGACCATTCCAGAGTTCCATCAAGCCATGTGCTTTGAAATGGTAGGAAACATGGTAAGATCAATGAATTCCACATAAGCATGGGTTCATTGCGGCATTTCTTTTGCTGTGAAGTTCCTTGATCAGAAGTAATTCTGTCTGTGTGGAATATTATGATAGCAGATAAGGTGTTCTGTAAGACCATGGGTGGTGGTTTTGGCAGAATCACTGTATACAGGGAAGGCAAATCCAAATCCAGAATAAGTGTCTATTCCAGTAAGAAAAAAGCTCTGCCCCTTTCATAATGAAAATGATCCAATATAATCAACCTGCCACCAGGTCACAAGCTAACCACCCCAGGGAATAGTGCCATCTGGGGACTCAAGGTTGGTCTCTGCTGCAAAAGTGGGCACTAGCAGTGGCCACAGCAAGGCTGGACTTGGTGAGTGGAAACATGTTATTGAGCCTATGCATAACCTGTATCCCTGCCACCATGGCCACCTCATACATGAGTCCATTGAGTGAAGACAGAAGTGACTGGGGAAAGAGAACAAAACCCACAGAATGGATCATCCTATTAACTTGATTATTAAAATCCTTCTCTTCAAAAAAAAAAAAATCCTCCTCTTCCAAAGGCACCCTTTGTTGAGCATTCAATGGGACACAAATATCTTCATGTTTTTTGTCCATTCAGAGGAATCTAACCACAGAGCTCTTCCCCCAAATTTTTTGTCACCAATTTTTCTTTTTTTTTTATTTAAAGTTTATTTATTTTTGAGAAAGAGAGAGAGAGAGAGCACAAGCAAGGGAGGGGCAGAGACAGAGGGGGACAGAGGATCCAAAGCAGGCTCCATGCTAACAGCAGAGAGCCTGATGTGGGGCTTGAACCCACGAAATAGTGAGATCATGACCTGAACCAAAGTCAGGTGCTTAACCGACTGAGCCACCCACATGCCCCTGTCACCAATTTTTCAATCATGTTCCTTCCAAGTCCCTGACCATCCAGCCAAACCATTGGCTACAGCCCATAAATCAGCATATAATCGCACATCTGGCCATTTCTCCTGCCAAGCAAAGTGAACCACCAGGCACATTGCTCAAAGTTCTGCCCACTGGGAGAGTTTCCCTCCACCACTGTCCATCAGGGATGTCCCAGAGAGGAGTAATAGTGCCACAGCTGTCCATTTTTGTATAGTACCTACATAATTATAAACCAGGCTCATGTCTTCACTTCCTCTGTCAACTGATCACAGGAAACTCCTCATAAGGCCAAAGGTTCAGGCTAAAAGGGAGAAGTCAATGTTCCAAGAGTGGGGATCATGGACACTTGGGCTACTTCCTCATATAACTCACTTGTGACATTAGGGCCTGCTCAGGCCCAATCACATATATATGCTACTTCCATTTCATGATGGAGTGCTGTTGTGTCCAACTTTATGGCTTGGTGTGTCAAATGATGCCCAGTTCATGACTGACAGTTCAGGTCACATGGTAACTTTGTTGCCCATGGTTAAGCATTCTGTCTCTACTAAATCCCAGAGCAGGCCAAGAGCTCCTTCTCAAAAAGAATGTAGTTATCTGCTGAAGATGCCAGAGCTTTGCTACAGAATACTAAGAGCCTATGCAACGATTCACCCGTAGGGGCATGCCCAAGGCTCCAAACAGCATACCTACCTGCCACTGACAGTGCAAGCCCCATTGGATCTGCTGAAGCATATGGTCCAAGCAGCTGAGAGGCTCACACAGCAGCCTGGACCTGTTGCAGAGCTGTCTCTCATCTGGTCCCAACTCATAACTAGCAGCTTCTTGGGCCACTTGGTAAATGGGCTAGAGTAACACACTCTTATGAAGAATATGTTACCTCCAAAATACAAAGAGGCCCACTAGGGAGGCGCCTGGGTGGCTCAGTCGGTTGGGCGTCTGACTTCGGCTCAGGTCATGATCTCGCAGTCCGTGAGTTCGAGCCCCATGTCGGGCTCTGTGCTGACAGCTCAGAGCCTGAAGCCTGTTTCAGATTCTGTGTCTCCCTCTCTCTCTGACCTTCCCTCATTCATGCTGTGTCTCTCTCTGTCTCAAAAATGAATAAACGTTAAAAAAAAATTTTTTTTTTTAAAACAAAGAGGCCCGCTAGGCATTATGCCACAATTATGGTTGTAGGGGAGGCCAGATGCAACAATTTTACCCTTCACCTTGGAAAAGATATCTCAACAGACCCTGTACTACTGGGCCCCTAGAAATTTCACTGAGATAGAAGGCCCCTGAATTTTAATCAGATTTATTTACCACCCTCTAATACATACATATTTTACCACTAAGTTTAGAGTAGTTGCTCCTTCTTGTTCACCAGATCCAATCAGCATCATGTTATCAATGTAATGGACCAGTGCAATATCTTGTGGAAGAGAAAGGTGGTCAAGATCCCTATGAACTTCCTTTCCTGGTTGTGGCACTAAGCGGTGAGGAGGTCTTCTCTACATTCACAGCCACACTGTCCATGCAGGTCTTTAGATGCAAGAAGATGGCCACAGCACTGGTGCACTGCTAATGGAGCAATGGCCTCATCAAGTTGAATGGACAGCCCCTGGAGATGATATAGTCTCACACACTGCAATACAAGCTACTGCACCTTGTTCTGCTTCTGGAAAAGGTGCACTTTGCCAGAGTGGACATCTGAGTCCAAGTAAAGGGTGGTGGTTACATGGCCCAGATGGATTTACATAATCCACCTCCAAAGCCTCAGTGGCCTATTATCAGAAGTACATGGATGAGGCTTCCAAGAAGAAGATCAAAGACATCCTCATCCAGTACCACCAGACCCTGTTGCTAAGTGATCCCCAGCACTGTGAATCCGGAAAGTTTGGCAGTCCTGGTGGTCATGCTCACTATCAGAAATCCTACCGATAAGCCCATCATGAGAATCAGGGTTCAACTTTATAACAAACAACTGTCACAGGGGAAAACAAATCTCTGTGAACTAAATTATGACAGAGGGCTGGAAAGTTGATATACCCTTGAGGTAGGATAGTGAAGGTGTATTGCTGGCCTTGTCAGGCAAAAACAAACTGCTTTGGTGATCTTTACTAACAGGTATTGAGAAAAACGCAATGGGCAGATTAACAGCTATACACCAGGTACCAGGGGATGGGTTGAGTTACTAAAGCAATGAAACCACCTCTGGTACAGCAGCTGCAACTGGAGTCACACCTGGTTAAGCTTATGATAATCCATAATCCACTGTCATTCCCCAAGATCCATCTGTCTTCCAAATAGGTCAAATAGGTGAGTAAAATGGGGCTATAGAAGGAATCACCACCCCTGCATCTTTCAAGTCCTTGATGGTAGCACTAACCTCTGCAATCCCTCCAGGTACTTGGTATTGCTTTTAATTTACTGTTTTCCTAAGTAAGAACAGTTCTACTTGGCCTTTCCCATCCTAATAGCCCTCATTCCACCAATGATGGAACCAGTGTGGGGATTCTGCCAGCTGCTAAGTATATCTATTCCAATTATGCATTCTAGAACAAGGGAAATAAACACAGGATGTGTTCATGGGCCCAATGGGCCCACTATGAGTCAAATCTAAATTAAAGCTCCATTAGTCACATGACCTCCATAACTCCCTACCCTTGACTGGTAGGAAACAATGACATTTTGGGTCTCCTGGAGTTAATTCAGAGTCAGTATCCAGTATCCTGGGTCAATTCAGAGTCAGTATCCAGTAATCCCCAAAGCCCTTATTATTTCCTTTCTCCAGTGCACAGTTGCCCTCCCAGAGGCTATAATTCCCTTTGGGGAAGGCTGGGAGGAAGATGAGTAGTATAAATTTTTGGTTGTATACCAAAGTCCTTCCTAGAGGGGATCTAGCCCTCCCTTCATTCACAGGGTTCTGGGTTTATAAACTGGCTCACATTTGGGAATTGATTGAGGAGCTGTGACTCTGTTTTTATAATTCAGGTTAAACTTGTTCACTTAAAAGTTTTCTTATACAGATCAAGTAAACATTTAGTAGGCTTCCCACCTACTTCTAGGAATACCACGAGCAAATAGCCAATGCCAGAGGTCAGTATGAGTTGGACTGTTCTGATTGCTGCTTTGACTCTGCTGTCCACTACAGTAACCACACTCACCTTGCCTTTGGCAGTTGAGCACCACCACTTCACCCCTGCCACCCCAAGATCCAATTACTCCCACTGTATTTAGGTTTCCCAATTCCATGACTGCAGCTCTCACTAGAAGGCCTGGTCTACAGAGAAGAGCAATCACAGAGTTCTATAGCAAAATGTATGTCTTCTGTACCTTCCCAGTGTGAGTGAGTAAATCTTAAATGACAGATCCACTCTAACATTCTAATCTCCCCAAGCTTGTGAATCCCTTTACGTTAAGCCAAGACAGGTCAGTCATTTCTAATTTGCTCACTGTGGGCCGCCTTTTGGTCCGTTTATGTCAACCAAACAGTTACAGCCGTTCCTAACTCCTTGAGCTGCAACATAAATGCAGTATCTCTGCTTACTGCACCTGTATCAATAAATCCCACATGATCCAAATTAATGTTCCTTCCACTATTACCTCACACCCTCCATTCCCACACACATTCCCCAGATTTCTGTCTACACAAATTAGAAAACTCAAGTAGTTCTTTTGGAGTATAGTGCATCTCCTTATGGGTCACACTTTGTACCTCATCTTTAGGGATTGGTGGGATTTGAGTCTAGTTATAGGTCTAGACACAAAGAAGGGAGGTGGAGGTGGGGCCTAAGGAAACTCACCATTGTCACCATTGTCTGGCAACTGCCTCAGGGGAGGGGAGGCCATTATAGTTTCCTCAGACAAGGCAAAGTTAATTCTCTCAGTAGGGAATCTCTACCACTAGAGGTGGGAAGGCAGCTTCTACTGGGGGGCAGGGAGGCCTCTTCCACAGGCAAAAAAGATTCATCAAAATTTAGGGGCTCAGGGTGCCTGGATGGCTCGTCCATTAAGCGTCTGACTTCGGCTCAGGTCATGATTTCGCAGTTTGTGAGTTCCAGCCCAGCACTGGGCTCTGTGCTGACAGCTCAGATCCTGGGACCTGCTTTGGATTCGGTGTCTCCCTCTCTCTCTGCCCCTCCCTGTGCGTGCGCACCTGCTCGCTCGCTCTCAAGCTCTCTCTGTCTCTCTCTCTCTCAAAAATAAATAAACATTTTTTTAAATTTTTCAAAAAATAATTTAGGGGCTCAAATTCCCCAGCTTCATCAGGGACTTCATCCCACACACCTCCAACCCAACTTACAGGATCCCATTCTTTCCCAGTATGCCCTCACTTTAATACCCTGCAAGGCTGGGAGTTCAATTTACATTATAATTCAGCCAATTGCAGGGTAAGATTCTGCATTTGATTTTCAGCAATTTCAACTCTTCAGCTATAGTAGATAAGAGTCTCCTTCAGGGCACACATAGAAGCTTTCAGGTGATTTACGTGGCATTTGAGCTGGGAATTCAAATCCCTGAGTTCATCCTTTTCTTTTGCCACTTTGTCCAGCAACATTAGAAGCAACCAGCCAATCTCATTAGATTTGTTATTTTTCAAAAAATGTTAGAAAGTATATACACAGTTACCCAGTTCCTTGATTAGTGGATGATTAAGAGTATCCAATAAAGATATTTGGTACATCTTTATTGCCAAACTATGCCATGAATTATCAGTGTTCTCTTTACTAGAGGAAATAAAGTCATTAGCATCTTTAAATCTAATCAGATTAGAGAACCAATTCCAGAAACCCCAGAACCAATTCAGAAAACTCATCCTTAAAATTCTTTTCTTCTAGAACCACTCTATCAAAATCTGTATTGGTCTGGGAGATAGACGGGTGAATAGATACACAATAAGGAATTGGCTCATGTGATTATGGAAACTAAGAAGTCCCAAGATCTGTACTTGGCAAACTAGACACCCAGGACAGCACTGGTGTAAATTCCAGTCTGAGTATGAAGGCAAGAGAAAACTGTTATCTCTGCTTGAAAACAGGCAGAGAGAGAATTCTTTCTCACTCAGCCTTCTTATTCTATTTAGGCCTTCACTGGATTGGATGAGGCTCACCCACATTGGGGATGCCAATCCGCTTTACTCAGTCTACCAATTCAAATGTTAATCTCAGAAAAACCTTCACGGACACACCCAGAATAATGCCTATCCAAATATCTGGGCACTCCCATGGCCCAGTCAAGTTGACATATAAAAGTAACCATCTAAAGCTGGAAAAATAAAATTAATTGCCTACATCATGGAGTTACAATCTGAAAACTTAAACAGAAAAGCTTACAAAGAGCTCACAGAAGTGCCCATAGAGAAAGAAGTTAGCTTTAAACCTCAGCCAGTCCCAGGGAATCCAAACCCAGCTTTCAACTGTTCCAATCACGTAAGCCCCTCCCTGAGCCCCTTCTTGAAATCCAGTATCAGACAGGCCCACAATGGCAGCATGAGAAGGAGGAAGAAGTAAAAAAAGAGAGATGGAAACAGACCACATACTTCCCTGAAGTAAGGAACCCCACCTGCTAAAGACAAAAGAAGGTTTCACCCTCATAAATGTTCAAAGTTTTACTGTCTGGGAATAGGTGATTTTAGTTATGAACTGAATTAAAGTGATTGAATTAAAGTAACGATAGAGCTTTCTATCACCGAAGAGTGACCAAAAATGTCATCGATTGACAAGGAAAAAAACTGCCCCCACTAGATAAATTTTAAAAGAGGGTGGGGGACACTCCATGAGTCAGTAGATTTTCAAAGCGATTACTTCCATCTCTTGTGTTATGAATTTTTCTGTTTGCTGAGTCTGTGAAATATAATGGAAATATAATGGAAGTGAAATATAATGGAAAATCATAATGGATTCCATCATGTCCTTTGTCATTTTTCTTTTATAGCTCATTCTGCATGGGAGTGTTTTCCTCAAACAAGTCGTTCCACGGTAGGTACTTCTGCAGCTGCCTTAGCCCATTCTTCTCAGTTTGCACACCTGGCAACAGGTCTTATGTTCTGGAGTTTCAAGTGTTTGCTCTCAGCCAACAAAATTCCTGGTGCCACACTCCTGTGCAGAACCAGCCAGTTCCCATTTTTTAACAAAGATGTCCCTTTTTCTTCCTGCACCCTGGGCAATAGCACATTTCTGGAGTGTTTTCAGTCACCATTCACTAAGTAGACAAGACAACCAGCCCCAGCCCCAGCCCCAGCTTCATGCAGTGAGCATGGGTCCACTCTCCTGCCAAGTGTGAGGTACATTCATTTCCATTCCCACATGAGCTTTGAAGCCTAACCTATGTATATCCAGTTCCTTATACACTTGGGCTACACTTCATCAGCTTACTCCATAGATTTATTCTTCACTATTGGTCCACAAAGACCTCGTGTGTGCATGCATGCATGCATGTGTGTGTGTGTGTGAGAGAGAGAGAGAGACAGAGAGACAGAGAAAGATAGAGTCCTCTGTGTTTGGAGGAGGTTACAGAGAGGGTTTGTGTGCTCACTCTGCCAACTTGATCATATTTCTTCAAGTCATGCCTCAGACACTGCTGAGCTACTAGACAAGCAGGTTGTATATCCCAGGCCCAAGTCACCTCAGTTCAGCAACAGAGCAGACAAGCCCATTTCTACAAGTAACTACATTTTCCCTTAGTGATGGGAGGCACTTGCTTATTACTGGCTTTGGCAGAAATCCCTCCCTCTCTTGTCCTGCCTGCTCAGAAGAGTGGACGCCTCTCCATGACAGCTGATATAGGACAGACTGTTCCACATTCTGGAGAAACACAGTGCCAGAAGCTCCCCCAAGCCCTCCCACTCACAATAAGGAACTTCAGAGGTGACTCAGAACTTTCAGGTAAAATCTCAGATGCAGACGCTGATACCACATAGGTCGGCTGGCTACTCCAACAAGCTCAGAAGGCTCTGAGCCTCCAATGCTCTCACCAGGCTCCTATTCTTTCCTGCAGCTGCACCATCAGCCCAGCCTGGCTCAGCCTGGCTGATCAGCCCAAGCCTTGAAGCTCCAACAAACAGGGTAAGAAAGACAAGAAGAGGGGCCTGAGCACTCCCACTGGGGCAGGTAGAGAGTCCAGACCCAGAGAGGCAACATGCCTCAGGAACCACATCTGCTTGACATAAAAGCAGCCCATGAAGTCACACCCCTCAGGCCTCAGCAGCCATACACACCTTCCTTGAGAGCAGAGCAACTGGCCAATCAGCAAGAAGTTCAGCTGACTGGAATCACGGAGTACCAACTATCCACCAGACATTGCACTAAAAATTTTACATATATTTTCTCATTTACTATCTACCCACCATGATTGAGGAGGTAATGTTAGCTCCATTTTCCAGATGAGTAACTGAAGCTCAGAGAGGTTAAGTAACTTGCCCATGATCACACAGCTATTAAGTGATAAGAGTCATAATTCAAACCCAAGGAGTCTGAAGCCAAAGCAGTGCTATTGGTCCCTCTGCTCTCACTGCCTCTGGCAGTGGGGTTCTCCAGGATGTTGAGCTAGTGCACCCCACATCAGTTCTCATGGAGAGGTGTCTGCTCCTCTGGGAGGGACAAGAAGACACTGGGCCTCTGTCTAGGCAATAGGGAGTAAAGGAAGGCTGCACCATGGAAAGCAAGAGACATTCTCCAACCGTACAGTCAGAGCAACAGGACCCCCAAGGATCCCATTTACCCTGGGGTCCCAAGGTTCACCTGCAATCAAGACTCCCAGGTGTCTCATGTTGGAGGGCACCCCAAAGGTCCAGTGCAGCCCTACCCTTGCAAGGCAGTCCAGATGCCCCCAGCTCTGCCTTCAGGGGGAATATGGGCATTTTTGCCATTTAGGGCTTGGAATTAGGCAAGATGCCAGGTAACCCCAGTGGCCTGCTTCTGTGACCCAGTCTTTCCCATAGCTGCCTGGTTGCAGGTCCCTGGCTTCTCTGACCTGCACTGCTGGCAAATGCACAGCCTGCATTGTGCCAGGCAGCCTTTGCCCACAAGGGCACTCCGGACCTTTTGGGTTCAGCCCAGTCCCAAAAACCTACATGGCCCCTGATGTGGAGAGTGCACACTCCCTGAAAATCTTTCCTAGGTGGTAGCTTTATACCAGTGACAGTCAGTCCCCACTTGGAATGGCTACCTGATGTTGTTCTGGGTTTCTCCAGCAAGCAGGTGTCTGTCACCGGAGGGTACCCGAGGAGCCCATGTGCGCCCCCCCCCCCCCCGGCAAAACAGCCCCCCCCCCGGGCAAAACAGTCCACATGCCTCCAGCTCCACCCCCAGGGGGGAATTATGCACATTTGTGCAGGTGAAGGCCTGGAATTTGGCAGATGCCAAGTAGTCCCCCAAATCCTTTCCTGTAAGCCAGCCTCACCTAACGTTGTTCTGTCCCAGGACCTGGCTCCCGCGTCCTGTCCGCGCATGCACAATCACAGACCACAAACGGCACCTTGTTAGCAGACCCGGCACTTGAAGGGGGCACCCCTAGACCCGTGGGTCTCCAGCAGGACCCCACCAACTAAATGGCTTCAGGGTATAGACAGCCTGAAGATATTTCTGAGGCGCCATTTGAAACTGAGGACGGTCAGTCCCTGCTTGGACCAGCTGCCTGACGGTGTCCTCGGTTCTTCCGGCATTTAAGGCCCCCCAAGTGTCTCTTATTGAAGATTAATCTGACCTTCCCACGTGGCCCCACCGTGGCAAGGCAGCCCACAAGCCTCCAGCTCTGTTCCCAGGGGAGCTTGGAGCCTTGTACCCTCCACAGCCCCCAGCAACCTTGACTGGCCCTGCGCGACACTTGCCCTGTACCAGGAACCTGGCTCCCCGGACGCGCACGGCTCACACATGCCCAGTAAGCACCGGTCAGCTTGCCCAGAGCAGCCCCGCCCCTCCAGGCCTGTGGAGCTGAGGTCGGTCCTAAACAGGGTAAAGGGAGCCCAACTCCGCAAAACTTCTCTGAGGCAGCTGCTTTAAAGGAACAACAACCAGTCCCCATTTGGACTGGCTGCCTGCTAGGGTCCCCGGCTTACCAGTCATCAAGGCTCCCAGATGTCTTTTAGGGAATGGTACCTCGGGCAGCCTGGTCAAGCACTCTAGCCTCCTCCAGCTTCTCTTTCAGGGGAATATGTGCATTTCTGTAGGCTAAGGCTTGGAATTAGGCAGATGCCAGGTAACCCCAGTAGCTCCATCAGGTAACTCAGCTTCTCTCTACAGCTGCCCTGTTTCCGGTGCCTGCCTTCCCGGACCTGTGCGGCTCCCGCATGCGCAGTACACACCCCATCCGCCCACCCAGCGCAGCCAGGACCCTCCAGGCGTATGGAGCCCAGACAAGCCCCAAACCACCTGCGCAGACTCCTGCGTGGAGGGATCCCACCCCCGAACATCTATCAGAGGCAGCTGCCTTAAACTTGCAACAGTCTGACCCATTTGGACTGCCTGATGGAGTCTAGGAGTTTGGCCACAATCAAGGCTCCCAGATATGTCTTATTGGAGGGTACCCCAACTGTCCAGAACAGCCACCACCCTGGCAAGCAGTCCAGATGCCTCCAGCTCTGCCTTCAGGGGATATATGCACATTTGTGTAGGTTAAGGCTTGGAATAAGGTAGATGTCACATACCCCCAAGCACCTGCTCCTGTGATCTAGCCTTTCCCTACAGCTGCCCTATTCCAGATGCTTGGCTCCCCTGATCTGCAAGGCCTGGCATACTCATTTCAATCCCATCAGCTTTGGGTAGTCTGGGCACTCCAGGCCTGTAACACTAGGCCAATCCCCAAACCCCTGTGTCCAAGGTCATACAGCAAGGAACCAGCTACATCAGGACAAAAATGTATCTCTAAACAGGAGCAGGCTCCAGTTTAGTGTTTCTGAATCCTAGGCACCTTCTCAATAGTTACAGTCTTTTGTTTTCCCTTTACTTTGTTGTTGTTTGCCTGTTTACTGAACAGCGGATTAGCAACCTCCCCTCCTCCCCCACCCCTCCAACCTTCCCCAGGAAATCCTTCTTCAAGTCATCCAAGGACCACGCATCTGTCCTTTTTAACATTCCCCCAAGTGACTCTAGCATTCTGGGATCTGCTACTCCAGCCATTCTTGCTCTCCTTGATTCTTTCCTCCTGTACCCATGCTTTTGGAAGGAATGGGCTGCCTCTTCTACTCTTTCTAGCTCCCTTCAGAGTTCTAGGCAGTGGGGCCTTCAGCCCCCACATTTAACACAGCCCTCCTGCCAGACCCATTGGTCTCTTCTCTCCACAGCACAGGATGCTGACAACCACCCTCTCCTTACAGTTCACCTCCCTCAAGTTCTAGAAAACTACAAAGATAGAGAGAACGAACTGACCACCTCAGTTCTCTGCTCACACCTCTTAACCTCCCTGTACACAGCCAGCCCCTCCCGCTGCAGGGATGGGCTCTGTGTCGTGTGAGTGCTGCTCTCACTGCCTCCTGGACACGTGGCACCCTAAACCTCATCCCAAAACAAACTCATCATCCTTGCCCCAAGCACAGGCCATTCCACCTTCCCAGTCTGTCATTCTTCCAGTTTCTTAGACCTTGGACTCACATAATTATTCTTCCTTCCTCTGTCTCTTTCATTGGCTAAGCCCATTGACTATAAGTAGGACCAAATATATAGTTTGTGGGTCTCCTGGTGCATGAAGCAGAAAAAAAGTCATTAAAGGCACATAAGAAGCTTTTTACTTTCTTCTGTGATATTTTTCTATGCTTGTCCTAGTGGTTTTTATTTGCTGTTTAATGTGTTCTAAGTAAAAAAATATATTATAATTTTTAAATATTAACCAAATTTTACTGTTCATTTTTACATCGCAAATACCAGAGCATTTACCTCTTGCATGGAAACACCGAAATGACACAATTCCTCTTTCCTGGCTTGTCCCCAGACAGTGCCAGGAGCTGGCCAGAAAAGGCAGACTCAGGAAGTTTGGAAGGACAGGATCCATTAAACCTCAGCTCCTAAAAGCATTAATCTTATGGGTCTTTTTAATACATGAGTATAATCAAAGATACTTTAATTGGAGTTTGATATTTTATGTGGCCTTGTCTGACTCAGGGTTTCAAGTGGCAGGGTCAATCCACTTATGTTGTCCTTGAAACATAAAATTCTTTCTAACTGAGGTATTCTTGTGTATGCGTTTCTGTTTACTTCATCTATGCAATAGAGAAGACAGTAATACCAACATAATACACTTTTTAAATCTTCTCTTAGACTCCATTATTTAAATGCACTATGCATACCATTTTAGACTCATGACTTCTCAGATTTACCCTATGTCAACTTGGCTTGCTCTATGACAGTAAGCCAACACTCTTATTTCTGATGTTCAAGTTGTCTTAACTTTGCCAGTGGAAGCCCCTTTTAGATTGGCTCCAATGTCCTTTTGATTCCATTAATTTATTTAAACTCTCCTGCTTCCTGGTCTTGTTGTTCAGTTGTTCAAGTTCACCTTGAACTTTCGAAGTACAGAATCTGCATTTCTCCCAAGGTGTTTTGGAGGGAAAAGAGAACTATAGACCAGAATGTGGAAGCTGAGATGCATTGTTGGGTGACATGTCTCCCTGGCCACTTCAGCAGACAAAGAGACAAAAGGATGTATTTTTAGTTTACTATTTTTGTTCTTTTAAAAGCATGAGTTCGTATTGATTTTTCCAGTTCAGTTCTAACAATAAAGTATTCCTACTCAAATCCTTTATTCTACAATTGTATATCCTTTCTTTTATGCTAAAAAAAAGTCTAGATTCCTAAAAAAATTAATATAGTTGCTTATTTTCTTTGAAAAGAAAATAACTCTAAAATAACTTTACCACATTAATGTAAATTATCAAATTACCTAATAAAGTTCAATTTTTCTGATGCTTATTTTTTTGCTTGTTTTTAGGCCACATTCCACTAAAGATTTGCAAAAAACAAAAAAATGTTTGCTCTAGAGTCATTTATAATCTCTCACTCTATTTGGCTTTGTGAGTCCTGGCATAGAGCTTTGATGCAACCATTTTCCTTCATTTTCTCTCTCTCTCTTTTTTTAATGTTTATTTATTTTTGAGAGAGAGAGAGAGAGAGACCGAGCACGAGCAGGGGAGGGGCAGAAACAGAAGGAGACACAGAATCCGAAGAAGGCTTCAGGCTCCAAGCTGCCAGCACAGAGGCTGACGTGGGGCTCGAACCCATGAACCACGAGACCATGACCCAAGCTGAAGTCAGACACCCAACCAAATGGGCCACCCAGGTGCCCCCATTTTCCTTCATTTTCAATCTGAGAGCCCTAGCATTAGATTAGCCCACAGACCAAAGCTCTTAGTAGGTGGAGACTGGTAGCCACAAGGAGAAAGAATGTCCTCTGTAACACAAGATGATGGAGACACCTCTAGCAGTGTAGTGGCCAGAATTCTGCACAATGATTGCATTTCACCATTATCTGTCCATCTACAATGGCTTACCCCATAGGGATAATATCAAGACTGGTACACATGATTTCTGGCTGAAAGAACCAATTCTGCCTCCTGTTAACGAACCTATCCAATCTACATTATTTTCAAACATTCTGTTGTTTTTTTTTCTTTTCTTGTAAAGTCCTGTTCTAATCTCCTAAGCTTTTTAATTTATCTTGCTCCTTTTATGAGCTCCAAGCTCTCACTTCTTTTATAATGTTCAACATTCCCTTACCAACCTAATACACGGTGTTATGTATTGTTACCTCAAGGTTTGCAGTGAAGAATCAAAACCAATTAGTGGTGTCTTAAGCCCAGAACTAGTCAAAGCTTTTAATTTTCTCACAAAAGGATCAAATTCTTTATGATAATCCAAGAACAGTACCTGTAAATGCAGAATCTTGAGATTTTACCTGAAATCCTTTTTGACTTATGGATCAAAATTCAGACTTTATTTCATATACATCATTATTGTCCTTATTTGAATTATTGATCAACATAGAGTAGAACTCCAAATTCTCCAAAGTCTTTGGAAAACACAGTTACCAATTACCTTCATTCTATACAAAATCCAAATTTGCCAAAGCCAAATAAGAACGTCATGAAATACAACCAGATACAGTTCAATAAAGTTTCAATTAAAAAATACATAGCCAGATATATCAAATTATATCACAATTTTTTGATGACTGAAACAACAGATTATTTCACCTTTAAACCATTCTCAGAAAGTTTAAGTGGAAACTTTTTACAAATTAATAAAATTTCCAGATTGTGTAGATTCTCATAGAACCCATTCATAAAAGATATCACTGTTTAGAAATGATACCACAGGGGCACCTGCGTGGCTCAGCTGGTTGAGTATTCTACTCTTGATTTCGGCTCAGGTCATGACCCCAGGATGGAGCCCCTCATCAGGCCCTGTGGAACCTACTTAAGATTCTCTCATCCTCTCCCCCTGTTCCCTTCTCCCCCACTTGCATGCTGTCTCTAAAAAAATAAAATTAAAATCATTTAAAAAAGAAATTATAGCACACTGCTTCATAGGACATTAACTAGTTAATGTTAGAGGAGACATCAAAATTCTGCCCAGAATCAAATATGTCATGCCCCAGATTCCTGACTTTGTAATCTGTAGGAGGGACTTCAAGTGAATCACAAATTCTTTGAATTTAGGATAAAAAGATAGATTATCTGGTTTCAGTTATCAATATTGTTGATGCCTCTTTCAAGTTTTGAATAGTATTTAATTAAAAAAATAATTTTGGAATAAATGTGGGTTTTTTTGGGGGGGGGAGGGGTGATTTTTTTAAATGAATCATTAGCCAAAGGAAAGAACCGGCCCCACTTCTGGCATACACCCTGCTGATACCATGCATGTCTCCAGAACCTGGGCTTTTTGCTTTTAGGCAGCAGGGTTAGAACCATCCCTCAGATCCAGCTGCTGCCTATCAGTTCTTCAATTTGCAGCTTGTCTTTGCCAACCCAAAATTAAGCTTCTTCTGCAGAGTTTAAAACTTTGTTAGAAAAAGGAATAAAAGAAAGAAAGGGAAGGAGGGAAAGAGGGAGGAAAGGAAGAAGGAAAAAGATGAGGAGGAGGGAAAGGAAGAAAGGAGGCAAATCCTTATATCTGACAAACAGCTTATCTCATAATTTAAAACTGAACTGCTTACAGTCACCCATATTTAAATTTATAGCATCTACTTGCTGCCATCTATCTGCTAATTTAAATCTCTTCACTTAAAATACAATAATTCTTCACCCCATTGGCAATCCTCCACAATCTAGGCTTAATCTGAGGAGAGGGCGCTATTCCATTTTGATCTATTTCCAATTGCAAAACTCAAGACGTGAAGGTCAGAGAGTGGAGATGGAGAGTTAACTTCATGACATGAGTCTCACCTGGGAAGGCCCTTCAGCCTTGTTAATGTAGGTGGGATGACCTCAGAGGGCCCTAGTTCTGGGGGATGATTTCCTAAGGCTAGAAACCAAAGATGATGGTTGTAGACTTAATCTTACACTGAGGCATCTCCAGGAAATGTGGAGACTTGGGGCCACTTCATAGATGACTGGTTTAAAGGACAGGAGCAAAATGTAGACATTATTGAGGTTTGTGCCAGGATTTTTAAAGTAGTCATTATAAATTTCCCCAAGGGAGTCCAATGGAGGGACCAGGGACAAATATCTCCTCCACAGTAAGAGGATTTGTGTTTTTGCTCTTGGGACTTTTTTGCAGGTACCCAAGAAGGTTCCTGCTCAGTTTTTCCTCCACGGTCCTTAACCGGGTTTTACAACCTCTCCTGGGCTTGCAACCTCTCACAGGGAGGCAGGAAGGCCTGCATCTTCCTTTTGGGAGCGTCCTGCTCTCACATGTACATGCTCCCAGTTCAGGCAAGAGTGGGTTTTCCAGGACCTGAAGATCCCTGGAACCCACAAGACAAACTGTAATTTGGGGTCAATTCTTGTATGCCCGTTTCAAATTTCACAGACTAGGTGTCACAGTAGTTTAACATGGCCTCACGGGGGCGCCTGGGCTGCTCAATGGGTTAAGCGTCCAACTTCGGCTCAGGTCATGACCTCACAGTCCATGAGTTCAGTGTCGGGCTCTGTGCTGTCAGCTCGGAGCCTGGAGCCTGCTTCAGATTCTGTGTCTCCCTTTCTCTCTGCCCTTCCCCTACTCGCACTCTGTCTCTCTCTCTCTTTCTCTTTCTCTGTCAATACAAAATTAACATTAAAACATTTTAAAAATAACATGAGCTCATGAACAATGGCCTGAGGAACACTTCAGAAAGTCAGTCTAATCTAGGGATAGGCTAGAAACAGGGCACACACAAGAAGAAACAAAAACAAAACAAAACAAAACAAAAATCTCTTTTTTTTTTAAGAGATAGGGAAGGACAGCATAGAAGAAAGAGGGACACCCAAGTAGGGAAGGGAATGCCACATGGGCAGAGAGAAGCCCCTAATGACATGCTGGAGACAGAGCCCCAGTGAGGAGATGGCGTCCACTATATTCTGAATCAACTAATGACAGTGGAGGTTTGTTAGAGGCCAAGCCCATGAAGTTTTGTAATTGAGTTCTCATTCTGGGAAACGTTTCTGAGTTTTCCTTTCTCAATCCAGGAAACTCTAGGCGGTTGGCTGAGTGGCAACACAAGAAAAAATTTTTCCAGCACTCCACACAAGGTGGCGCCAGACACCCGTGAACTTAATGAGGTCCCCTTCCAAGAGGGCTCCAGAAGCTTTGCAAAAGTTCCTGGAAGGGATCAATCAATTCAGACCAGATTCAAAGGAAACTAAGAGCTCTGCACCCACAGAGAGCCTAAGAATAAAACGGGGCATATAGAAAATAAGAAAAAGTATACACATATATATTATACATAGAAAATATGTATATTATATATATACATAACACATATAAAAGATAGGGAAGAGGCAGACAAACTGAATCTACAAAGCCTCTGTAAAAGGAAAATAAAGGCATGTCACTGGGAATCCCTGGCAGGACAGGAAACAGGCAAGATGGAAGGACTGGAAATGGAGAGCAGCCAGTAAAGAGGCTGTTGCACACGTCCAGGCAGAAGAGAGTTGTGGCTTGGGCCAGGGATTGGTGGTGTTGGAGAAAAATGCCTTCTGACTGAGGTATTTACATTTACTGCTATTCTTCATTGATATGGTGAGTCAATAAGCCCAACATGACTACATAACAAGACTCACTGAAATGCATTCTATTCACCTTTTTTTGAGAATTCACTGTATTAGCTTTGCTTTTTTTATGTGTTATTATGGACTCATGACATTTCAACTCTGCCAACTGATGTCAGCCAATATTCTCATTCTGATGCTCACACTGTCCCAACTTTGGCTGGTGGGGCCCTTTTAGATTTCAAACGACCTAGTTACTTAAAGCCAGAAGAAATCTGGCCCAACAAGGTGATAAGTGTTCTGAGATTGCCTCATACTCTTCTGCCCCAGACCAGACATAAAATTAGACATTGTTCCAAGAAACCCTGGCTCCTTTGGGGAGAAAAATAGCATTAAAAACCATAATGCAGGCATTAGTGTGCATTATGGGGTAACATTGCTACTGGGCCATTTTGATGGGAAAAAAGCCAGAAAAGAAAGAAATTTGGGGGCCCCTGCCGGCTCAGTTAAGCATCCTACCCTTGATTTGGGCTCAGATCAAGATCTCACAGTTTGTGGGCTCGAGCTCACATCAGGTGTCATGCTGACATCCCAGAGCCTGCTTGGGATTCTCTCTCTCCCTCTCTCTGCCCCTCCCCCTGCTCTTGCACATGTGCACACATGTGTGCACTCTCTCAAGATAAAAACTTACAAAAAGAGAAATATATTTTTAATTGTTTTACAAAGGCATGACTGTGTATTGATATGTTCAATTCAGTTCTAACAATACATTGCTCCTACTCAAATTTTTGAGTCTACAATTGGCTTTCTCTTTCACCAATCCTGAAATCTAGGTTCCTATCAAAATAAATATAACTATCTACTTGCTGTATCTGACAACTTAAGAGAATATCTCCAAAAACAAACCAAAAAAAAAAAAAAACACTATCAATACAAACAGTACAAATACTAAATAAAGTTTTTGTTTTGGAGAACATACTCCTCAAGACTTCTTCCCAAATTACTCCGTTCTAGAACTAATGGTAATCTCCCTCCCCTGCCCACCCCCCACCCCTGGCTATGTAAGGATGTAACTAACAGTTGTGGTTCAGTTGTTTCCATTCACTTTGATTTAGAGGAGGCTGCAACTTGCCCCCATCTCCATTTTCTGCTCTACCTTTTCATTTTTCATTAGACTTCCACACCCCCAATATGCCAGATAAGTCACTTAAAAATAATAATTACTATCATTATTTGATTTTATATTATCTTATTATTTGTCTTTCCCCCTTCCCCTGTGGAAATGTAAACTTCATGGAGTGGTGGGTTTTGTTCACTGGACTGGCAGTTCCCTGAGGGCAGGGTAAGAAAGCTGGGTTTGGGGGCACGTGGGTGGCTCAGTCGGTTAATTGTCTGACTTCGGCTCAGGTCATGATCTCAGTTTGTGAGTTTGAGCCCCAAGTCGGGCTTTCTGCTGTTAGAGCCCGCTGGAGCATGCCCTCTCTCTCAAGCATAAATAAACATTTAAAAGAAAAAAAAAGAAAGAAAGCTGGGCTTGATTCTGGGGATAGGGGCATTCCATGGGGTTGAGAAATTGCAGATGGTCAGTCTTCCTGTTCTGTTGTAGTTATTAACTGTGCCCTTTTCACTCCTTAAAGATTTTTTTTTTTTAAATTTTAAAGGGAAAGAGAGAGCGTAAGCAGGGGAGAGGGACAGAAGGAGAGAGAATCTTGTTTAAAAAAATTTTTTTTAATGTTTATTTTTGAAGGAGAGACAGAGCGTGAGTGGGGGAGGGGCAGAGAGAGAGAGGGAGACACAGAATCCGAAGCAGGTTCCAGGCTCTGAGCTGTCAGCACAGAGCCCGACGAGGGGCTCAAACTCACTAACCGTGAGATCATGAGCTGAGCCAAAGTCTGTGAGCTGAACGAAGTCAGACACTTAACCAACTGAGCCACCCAGCCTGCCCCAAGAATCTTTTTATTTTAAATTTTTTTTTAATTTTTTTTAAGTTTTTAAATATTTTTTTTAAGTTGGGGCGCTTGGGTGACTCAGTCGGTTAAGCATCCGACTTCAGCTCAGGTCATGATCTCGTGGTCTGTGAGCCCTGCGTCTGGCTCTGTGCTGACAGCTCAGAGCCTGGAGCCTGTTTTGGATCCTGTGTCTCCCTCTCTCTCTGCCCCTCCCCCCACTCATGCTCTGTTTCTCTCTCTCTCTCTCAAAAATGAAAAAATGTTAAAAAAAATTTAATACAATAAAATTTAATATAATATAATAATAATTTTAATATAATAAGTTTATTTATTTTGAGAGAGAGAGAGTGCAAGCATGCATAGTGGGAAAGAGTAGAGAGAAGGAGAGAACATCTCAAGCAGGCTCTGTACTGTCGTCACAGAGCCTGACATGGGCTTGAACTCATGAACCATGAGATCATGCACTGAGCCCAAATCAAGAGTCAGACGCTTAACCAACTGAGCCACCCAGGGGCCCCAAAGAGAGAGAGAGAAAGAGAGAGAGAGAGATTGAGAGTTCCACCACTCTCAACGCAGAGCCCAATGCAGCACTTGATTTCATGACCCTGGGATCATGATTGGAGCTGAAATCAAGAGTCTGTTGCTCAACCCACTGAGCCACACAGGCAGGCCCAAAGATTTTTTTTTTTTATTTTTAAGTAATCTCTATACCCAATGCAGGGCTCAAACTTACAGCACAGAGATCAAGAGTCGCAGGCTCTACCGACTCAGCCAGCCAGGTGCCCCTCTTTTCACTCCTTAAAGTGTCACAGTTCAAAGAACCAGGTGATGGGGGTAAATGGATTGGAGGGGAGGAGAGGAGGCCTCAGGAGTCAGGATATAAGCACTCCAGGGAGAGGGAATGACCAGCTACAGAGGAGGCAAGCCCTCTCCTATTGGGAACTAGCTCAATGTCTGGTGCATGATTGCAATGACCTCAGGGGGTGCATGTTTGGGAACTGGAAAGACAACAGAATACGTGCTCGCTTCGGCAGCACATATACTGAAAGACAACAGAATAATCGGGAGAAAATTCTCTATACATATACGTGCCAGCAGGAATGGATACGCACTGGGACAAATTGTGAGAGGGACTCAAGCAGAGGGAAATCTTAGGTGATTTCTGGATTCTAGTCCTGGACAGGTGACAGAGGGACAGCAGCCCCAGGGTGGAAGCAGGAGGAGGGAGAGTGATGACCAGTAGAGTAAGATGGCCTTTATTTTTACAAACTGAAAATATGTCTCCAATTTAGGCTAAATATAAAATCAACACATACTCTTCATGAAAGAGTCAAACAACACAGAAGCATATAAATGGTACAAAGGAAAAGATCTTCTGTAATGTCATCTTTCTGGAGAGTCCACCTCTGGCTACTTGAGACCCCACCGGGTGGAGAGGGGGTTGTAGACCTCTATCTTGTAGGGGAAACTATCTGGTTGAAACAGTTAGATTGTCCCCACCTCTGGGCTGGCTGGAAGGCGCCCAAGAATTTGGCATGGAGACAAACCAGCTCTGAGGCTCCAAAGCTGGGAGGGGGTGAGGGCTAAGAAGGGAGGCACAGGTCTTGCCCATCAAACCTTTTACTTCTCAAGAAACTTCCCTCTTTATTCCTTCTCTAACCCTGACTCTTTTCCTCACCTGGTAGGGAGAAGGGCAGGAAGAGGCTTCCAGAGGTGAGTCATGGATGAACATGCTGGAAGGGGCTGAGGACACCTTGAGTGAAGCTGTCTTAGGGAGGAGAGGTACCCAAAGGGATTTCCTGTAGAGCAAGGCCTCCAGGAAGATCCAGGATCACCCTGACCAGGTAAAGCTGTGGCCGGCTGTATCAGTCAGGGTTCTCATGAAGCCAGAAGCTGCCTGCTCTCCTTCCCTGTCCCATCCCCTACCTGAGGTCACCCCCACAACTCCTGACCAACGGTGGTCTTCAGGAGCCTCTCTGGACACAAGGTCGATAATGTAACTAGAACCCCAAAGACCACTTTTTTGGAAGAAGCCAAAAAGATTACCAAGGTGACCCTTTTTTATTTTTAATTCTATACTTTAACAACTCTACAGGTAAAGGGAACACAGCAAACATCACACATTATTGACATCCTCCTGCATTCTCCTCTCCTCGTACACGTACATTTTACCTGCCTTTAGTATGCACACATTATTTACTCTTTACAGTATCTCATGAATCCACAGCATCCCATTTTCCACGGGCCTAGGGCCTCCCTCTAGGTCATGTATTGTAGAGCTGGCTGAGCCATTCACCTCCGCACAGGCATTTGGCTGGAAGCGAAGTCAACACTGTTGTGCCCATCCTTCCTTTCCTCTTCAAGGTTTCCTCTAGGAAAGTGGGATCTCCAAGCCAGCCGGTGTGAAGAGTTTTTATCATTCTTGTTACACTCTTGTTATATTCTGCAGAGAAGGTGAAACAATCACAATGTACAGTGTTGCCAGTTTCCCAAAGCTCTGCAAGTGCTGGATATATATATATATATATATATATATATATATATATATATATATAGTGGTTTAACGGTTGTATAGTGAATTCCCCCATTTCAAGTCACTTTCTCCAGGTCATTCGGTCAGTGAATGGCAGACAGATCCAGTTCTAAGAGGCCACGTCTTCTCACCCCAACTCAGTGCTCTGTCTGCCAAACCACTCTGCTTCTGACAGTCACTTCTAGACATGGACCCAGCAGGCTCTTCTTGCTTTTCTTGTCCTTTGTCCATGGAGGAAAACTGGTCCACAGCCTTTCCCTTCCTTATTTCTGTGCCATGCCAACCAGCTTCTCAGTTTCAACTGGGCCCTTCCAAAGCCTGCCTAGATCCAGGTCCTGAAGGGCTCCTCCGAAGACAGCATAGCAGTGGCACAGGCTTCCACCTCTTCCCTCCTGCAGCTGATTAACTTCTGGGGTGAATTGGTTATTTTCTGAAAAAATAAATTTTCATTAATATTCATTCATTATCATGTCATAATATTCATTATGGTAGAATATTATACTACTGCTACATTATCGTAGCAATAAAGTAGTAGTCACAATCATAGAGAATATTGCAGAAATCTCAGCTATTTGATTAATTAACTTTCAAGCAGGAAAAAAAAAAAAACCCAAAGATAATTTTAACCCTGGGATCAGGGGTTTCCAATATTTACTGAGATCATCCTCCAGTTCACAGACCAGCAGATGTCTTGGGGCCCTGCTATGTCCGTGCTCATCTCTCTGGGACACTGCCCCACGAAAGCCCAGAATGTAACTCTGGTCAAAAAGTCTAACCTCCTTCCACCAGAGAGCTCTGAAAATAATGACCTTGTGAGACTACAGCATGTGGCAGGGTGCCCAGTCCAGAGGGGGCGCTCCATAAATGGGAGTCCCTTCCCACTCATATTCGTGTTGCTACCATCTTCTCCCAGCGCTCCAATACGTATTCCTAACTGGCTGTAAAAGTGCAGGTGTCAGCATTTCAGAGGGACTCTCCCCACTGCTCCACCAAATTCACTAGGTTCTTCTACAGTTGTCTCCCACGACCCTTCCTGTCATCACTCCAAGGAGGAGCACATGGGCACAGCAAGTAAGCAAGGGGTTCCTCCACCTCAGTGCCCAGGAGAATCAGCTTCAGGGAGCCAGGTGCCCTTGATCCTTGTTTGCAAAGAGGCGGCTGCAGGGCTCAGTCCTAGTGTTCACAGGCATGCAACGGGGAAGGACAACGTACAGGGTTCACCGAGGGGGGAGTGCTGTGTGGAGCCCACCACCAATTCCCTGCTGCTGGTCCAGTCAGATCCTTAGGATACTAGCTACCTAAATCTGCAGCGATTACATTTGATTATTAACTCTAGAGCAGCACTGTCCAATGGAAACATAATTTGAGCTATATAGACACCTTAAAATTCTCTAGTGGCACATTTTAAAAAGTAAAAAAGGAACAGGTGAAACTAATGTTAATAATGTACGTTCTTTTTAAAATAAAATATTAATTTATGATCTATATAAAAATATTAATGAAATGAGTTTTCAAAGTCTATTACATATTTTATATTTACAGTACATCTCAATTTGGACTAGCCACATTTCAAGGGCTTAATAGTCACACATGGATTGCGGCCACCATGTTGGAAAGTGTAGTTCTAGAACACGAAAGTAAAACAGCACAATCTCAGAAGTTCAGAAGGTATGAAACTCTCGTCCTGTAGGCTAGAACAGACTTTCAAGCAAGGCTCAGTTGATTTGTTTTTTAATCTGGATTAGTTTTCCACATTTAAAAATCAGATTTCCCATAAACATTTAGAGTTCTGGTTCCTCATTTAAAACTTGGAGATCCAGGGGTGCCTGGGTGGCGCAGTCGGTTAAGCGTCCGACTTCAGCCAGGTCACGATCTCGCAGTCCGTGAGTTCGAGCCCCGCGTCAGGCTCTGGGCTGATGGCTCAGAGCCTGGAGCCTGTTTCCCATTCTGTGTCTCCCTCTCTCTCTGCCCCTCCCCTGTTCATGCTCTGTCTCTCTCTCTGTCCCAAAAATAAATAAACGTTGAAAAAAAAAATTTTTTTTTTTAAAAAATAAATAAATAAATAAAACTTGGAGATCCAATAGCACTGGTTCACATTCCCTCTCAGCAACAACATGCCAGAGCTGAAAAACAGCTGCCTTCTTTAGCTGGGACATGTTTGCCATGGTCCCCACCATCTCTCTCTGTCGAATTATGTTCACTGCAGTGCACTTTTTTTTTTTTTTGTACCTGTCTGGGCCCCAGAGGCATCTGAACACATAAACTCCACTTTCTACAAAGCACACTAAGCCAAACTTAGGATGGCCCACTGAAGAATGACTACCTTGGGGCCACCTTTATGCATACCCATATTCCTGTGGAATGGTACAGCAAGAAGAGAAAGAATAAAGTCAGTCATAGAAAGAAAAGGAAGACTCTTTCGCACCAAAGTCTCCATCCCTATGAAGCAATTATGGATGAAAGACAAGGAAAAGAAATAATACTTTAAAATAGGGACTATACACTGAGCATTCTTTTTTTTTAATTTCTTTTAAAAAATTTTTAATGTTTATTTATTTTTGAGAGAGAGAGAAACAGAGCATGAGCAGGGGAGGGGCAGAGAGAGAGGGAGACACAGGATCCAAAACAGGCTTCAGGCTGTGAGCTGTCAGCACAGAGCCTGACATGGGGCTCGAACCCACAAACTGTGAGATCATGACCTGAGCTGAAGTTGGACGCTTAACCGACTAAGCCACCCAGGCACCCGATTTTTAAAAATTTTTTAATATTTATTTATTTTGAGAGAGACAGAGTGTGAGTGGGGGAGAGGCAGAGAGAAAGGGAAATATAGAACCCAAAGCAGGCTCCAGGCTCTGAGCTGTCAGCACAGAGCCTGACACGGGGCTTGAACTCATGAGCTCTGAGATCATGACCTGAGCCAAAGTCAGACGTTCAACCCATTGAGCCACCCAGGCGCCCCTGAGCATTCTTGATATAATTCTCTTTGCATATATATTTTTGTTTTAGACTGTTACTTGTTGATATAAATTTGAATGGAAAGAAAATCTTAATGGTGTATTTTAGAATTCAACCATCACCAACCGTGAAATTATAGATGTAGACATGAAGTGTTTAATCCAAACAGATAAATTAAACACTTACAAACTCAATAGGGCTTTTTGAAGAATTGTCAAGGATTTCCACTTGGTAATTTTCCAAAGTTTGATTAGAAAGATGTGTGGGTTTTGCAAAGATGGCTGGAAGTTGCTTTTTAGTACTTTAGAAGATTATCACTAAGGCAAATGTTGAAGTACAGCTAGGCTGTACTAAAGTCAAGGCTGCGGTAGGAGAGAGGGTGGTGGTGACATACAACTCCAGAATCTGTTTGGGATTTAATGAACACTAGTGATTGAGTTCTCATACAGCACTATGGGAAATATACATATACTCAGAGAAATTGTTCACTGAAAACATCTAGGGAGAAAAAGAATAACAATTAAAAACCTTATGGAAAGGAATGTGCACAGGAACAGACACCAGAATGATGTAGGGAGGATGGTTAAGAACAGAGAAGGGAAAGGTAGGCAAGGATAGTGGTATCTATCTCCCATGGATAAAAGTGGTCATATTCTCATAGAATATCCTTATTTCTGGTCTCCTCTAAAGTTGTTTGGTTTTCTCCAAACGCTATTTAAAAAAAAATTTTTTTAACATTTATTCTTTCTTTTTTTTTTTTTAAGAGACAGAGCATGAGTAGGGGAGGGGCAGAGAGAGAGGGAGACACAGGATCCAAAGTAGGCTCCAGGCTCTGAACTGACAGCACAGAGCCCAATGCGGGGCTCAAACTCACAGACTGTGAGATCATGACCCGAGCCAAAGTCAGTCACTTAACCAACTGAGCACCCAGGCATTCCTAGAGTGTGGCTCTTAATGCATTAGAATTCCTAGGACTTCTTGCCATTTGAGGGCTCTTCCTGTGTACCTGAAATTCTATAAGCAACTGACCCTTTACATGGTTCTTTCCTGGCCCTTTGCTCTGTCACTCACTTTGGGTCTTGGAAGGATCCTATGTCCCTCATCCTGCAGTAAGGAGGGACCTCTGCTGGGCTGCTGAATGTAGACTGGAAGAAGAAAAATGAGAGAGAGTGTTAGGAATGGAATACCCTGTGAGTAGAGGGTGAGCATGAGTAACAGAGTTGAGAGGAAAACCACAAAAGATGGTTTGATGGAGTCCAGCCAAGGAAGGCTAAATTTTTTACCACATGTGGAAAAGAAGAGCTATGACCTGCCTCAGACAGGGATGCTATCCTACCGTTATCATTTTGGATTGGTCCAGCACCTTCTCTTTCACTCCACTTATGGTGGAGGAGCACTGATCAGACCAATCCTCCTACAGATAACAACTTTAAAAATTGGTCAAAACATGGGGCATCTCGATAGCTCAGTCAGTTAAACATCTGACTCTTGGTTTCGGCTCAGGTTATGACCTCATGGTTTCATGGATTCAAGCCTTGCATCAGGCTCTGCACTCACAGCACAGGGCCTACTTGGGATTCTCCCTGTTTCTCTGCCCCTCCCTCACGCATGCTGCCTCTGTCTCTCTCAAGATACATAAACTTAAAAAAAAACTGATCAAAATATAAAATCAACTTCCTTAGGTCACTGGAGAGCAATGAACAGTTGACACTTGAAAGAAGATAACATCACTGGGTGAGTTTCACATTTTTTACAGTTCCCCGACGGAGGGCAAGTCTCTCTTGGTGCCATGAACAGTGACAGATATGGATGCAAACACAAAAGTTAGATGGTGAGAGGACCAGAGTTCAGTGTTAATGGACTGAACATTCCAGCTAAATGGCAGAGATTTTTGGAATGGATTTATTAAAAAAATAAAATTTTAAGACCAACATATGCTGCTACAAGAGACACACTTTAAATATGAGGATATGGATAAGTATAAAGTAAAATGGATAGAAGATAGGCTGTTCGAACAGTAAATAACAAAGAGTTATACTGATATCAGGATAAGGAATATTGCCAGAGATAAAGTAGGACACTTTATGATAATAAAAGTCTCAATTATTGTTTATACATTTTTTAAAATTCATTTTTGAGACAGAGACAGAGCATGAGCAGGGAAGGGGCAGAGAGAGAGGGAGACATAGAATCCGAAGCAGGGTCCAGGCTCTGAGTTGTCAGCACAGAACCCAACGCAGGGTTCAAACCCATGAACCATGAGACCATGACCTGAGCCTAAGTCAGATACTTAACCGACTGAGCCACCCAGGTGCCCCTAAAAGTCTCAATTATTAAGGAAGACATGACAATTATAAATATGCATGCACCCAAAACAGAGCATCAAAATACATGAAGGAAAAATTGACAAACATAGACACATCTACTCTCCTAGTTGGAGATTTTGTTGTCTCAATAACTAATAGAACTATACCAAAATATCTGAACAGTATGATCAAATATTTTGACCCAATTGATATTTATAAAACACTACTCCAACAACTGCAGAAGACACATCTTTATTTTTTTGAGAGAGAGGGACAGAGAGAGAATGAACGAGCACGAGCAGGGGGAGGGTCAGAGAGAAGGAGAGACAGAATCCCAAGCAGGCTCCACACCATTCCTGCAGAGACCTGATGCGGGGCTTGTGCTCAGGAACTGTGAGATCATGACTTGAGCTGAGATGAAGAGTCAGACGCTTACCCGACTGCAGCACCCAGGCACCCCCAGAATACACATCCTTTAATGGTCCCACAACTTTGAGCCCCTAGGGTTCTTGCTGAAGGGGAATAGGCCGGCCCTGCCCCCCTGTGTTTGCTATACCACGGTGCCTTCCTGTTTGGCAGTGAACCATTTAGTCATTCAGAGTGGGCTGGTGGGGCGCTGATGAAACGCACATTGGTAAGCAATGATGGAAAAGGGAAAATGAAATGAGTCAATATATTTAAAGACTTAGAACAGTGTCTGGCACTTAACTCTGCACTAGTGTCAGCTTAAGTTAGGTCTACGTAGAAGCGCTAGAAAGAGAAAGAGCTGGTGTGAGGATGACAGGGTAGAGGGTGTGGTGGAGACTGGGTCACAGGGAGGATTACTTCCACGTGCAGGGAGAGCATGGCCTGTGCTCGCAGGGTCATGCAGATATCATAAGAGTAACTCCTTCCAGAGTGACTCCAGGCTAATGAACCATAGGCACTTCTGATTCTAGTTGCCTCTGAGAAGCTGACTGCTAACTCCCTCCTGCCAGGAGAGATCTGTGAGAAATCCCTGAGGTGACAGGGATGGGTTTGTTTTTGTTTGTTGTTGCTTTGTTTTGTTTTGTGCTGCTTTAAGTGTCAAGGTCTAGGTGGCATGGGGGGGCACAGGAGTTAGCAAAATGGCACATAGGGAGATACTGGAGGCCTGCTTTTGCTTTCCTCCCACCCTGGCATGGGCATAGGACCTACCCTCATTGGAGACTCAAACCTGCCTTGGCAAGGAGTTGAGAAAACAGGTGGGGACCCCTAACCGTGGGTAGTCTCTGGCCAGGTCCAGACTGTGCCCCAGCCCCCAGCCAAAGGCAAAGCATGGTCCATGCTTCACACACATGCACTATGCCCTGAGAACCAATGAGGCTCTTGGCATATGAGTTGAATATGTTGGGTTGGAACATGAATGGATGTAGCTGCTGTTTTAATTATGGCAAGGGACCAAGAATGCTCGCAGGTCAGTACAGAAGTGTAAGATTGTGCATGACTCTTGAAATGCCGAGCATCCTGAATGGTGTAACACACCTGCTCTCTTGGCTGTGCCAGGTCCTGAGGGCAGGAAGCAGTGGCCTGATGGGAGCCTGAGGAAGGCCACCACTCCCCAGAGAAGAAAGTTCTCTCTCAGCCCCTCTAATTAGAAGTGAATTCTAATTCACCTGGGTGGCTCGGTTGGTTAAGTGTCCGACTTCCACTCTGGTCATGATCTCATAGTTTGTGAGTTCGAGCCCCACATCGGGCTCTCTGCTGTCAGCACAGAGCTCAGATCCTCTGTACCCCTCTCTCTCTCTGCCTGCCCCCACTCTTGCATGCTCTCTCTCTTGAAAATAAATAAACATTTTAAAAAAAGAAGTGAATTCCTATAAATCCTCTTCTCTCCTCTTTGTGCAAATGCTTGTAAAGCCACAGAATGTGTGCCCATGCCAGACTCATCAAACTCCATCTGGTAATCGTCATGCTGAAAGGAAAAAAGAATATCATTACCAAGGTGTCGGGAAGCACCACCACGGGGCAACAGGAGTGCCGGAGCAGCCGGCCCATTTTCCAGATGGAAAGGGGCACAACCACGAGGATCAGCATGAAGCCAACAAACCCAAACAGGGCCAGCGCCAGGGGGAGGGTCTCTCCTGGAAATGAAAAGATAAGAACAGGCTTAGGAGACAACAGAGAAGGTGAAGTCCCCCACCCTGGCCTCCCTCACTTTTTCCTGGAGTTGGCTTTGCACATCGGCCAGGACGGCAGATGCCAACATCCTGAGATTTGACGTCTGCCTTAGTGACTAAAATTACCACCATTAAAACCATTTTTCTTAGAATCCAGATTAAGGCGTTGTTTTCAGAAAGCCCCAGGGAAGATTAAAATCTTTTTCTTGGGAAGGGAAAGGGAGGAGCATCATGTGTTAGGCCACTAGCTGTGTTAACACGTACCTCGGCGCAGCTGCCGGGAGGAAGGCAGAGTGCCAGGACACCGGCAGGATGAGGGGGAGGTGCCGAGAGAGAACAGCACAGAAGGGAGCTGGTGGTAACTGAAAACAAAATGTGTTTCACAATTTGCTCTTGGCATTGACTTACATTATGGAGGGAAATACTGACCTCAGAAAACAGTCACATTATAACTACGATATATCGAGCCCCTGCTACCGTTAAGTGACTTACCCCTGGTCACACAGCTAGGGCTGGCTCCGAAGCCCAGAGTCATTGTACTGAGCATGCTCAGTACATGCATCAGAAAGTGCCAAGTGTGAGCATCTGCAGATGCAGAAGGGGTGATCGGTTATGTTCCCACCTTTCTGTTCCGCGTGACGTGGAGCAACTCACTGGGCCCCTCTAGGTCAGACCCCTCACCCACGGTGTGAAGGGTGGCACAGCCAGCGAGGCCACAGGGAAGGCTGTGGTATCAGGTATATGGCTAGGGGCACTGTGCTCTGTTTCAGTGATTTTGTAAAATACTTCGGCAGTACACGTCAAGAAATAAACGAATGTTCATACCCTTTCATTTACTCCTCTGAGTGGATTCCAAAAAATAATTTCAAGGAAGGAAACAATTATACGCAGAAAGCGGTTCGTGGCGACATCTGGACTGGGGCAAACAGCCCCATAACCAGTCTCCCTCCGCACCTCCCACCACCTCCATGTATGCTCTGGTGTGTTTTGTTCATAGCACATACCACCAAGTGAAACTATCTCATTTGTTTACTTGTTTGTAGCCTGTCTCCCCAACTAGAGAATAAGCTCCCATGAGGGCAGGGGCTTCCCTGCTGTATCCCAGTGACTAGGCCAGTATTTGGCACATAGTCAATGCTCAGTAAGTAGTCACTGAATGAATGAATGAATGAATCAATCAATCAATGAACATCATCATCAAAAGCAAATGGAAATCACCTAAAACACAGAAATAGATCTAAATACCCCAAAATAGGAGACAAGTTAATATATTATGTGACATTGGCATGGTAGCTTAGGAATTCAGCTATTAAAATGGGAATTGGGATATACACAAATTTGTTCACTACAGCCTGATTTCTAATGGCAAGACTGGAAAGCACAGAATATATAATATACATTATAATATCATATATATTATATATATTGTTATATATATTTTGGCACATTGATTAATTCACTTATTATACATCTTCTTTAAAAATGAGGTAGGTCCGGATGCCTGGGTGGCTCAGTCGGTTAAGTGTCCAACTCTTGATCTCAGCTCAGGTCATGATCTCACAGTTCATGAGTTCGAGCCACACGTCGGGCTCTGCACTGATGCAGAGCCTTTTCTCTGTCCCTCCTTTGCTTGTGCTCACTCTCTCTCTCAAAATAAATAAATAATCTTTAAAAAATGAGGCCTGTCCATATGTACTGACATGAAAAGATGTTCACAATATACTTCTAAGTGAAGACAAGTAAGGTACAGAATGGTAAGCACAGTACAGTCCCATTTTGCCTACGAGTATTGGCATCACACAATGACTGGAAGATTCAACGTCAAACTTGCCAAAGGAAACCTGAGTGGTGTGGGGGAGAATGGAGAACATGTACCTCTCACTTTATACACTTCTTTGTTGTTTGGATTCTTCACCAAACTTGACTTACATGATTTTAAAAAGGAGTATAAAATAGTAACCAGGAAATCCACGTGGAAAATGTTATGAATGTTATATCTGTGTAAAAGTGAGCACAGAGTGTATGCACAAGTGTCTACACGTGGACAATGGTGGAATGATCATACCACCATGCAGAGCAATTTGGGAACAGTGGTCAAAACTCAAATATGGATGCCTCTGACCAAGCAGCTCTACTTCCAGGAATTCATCTTCAAATATACACAAACCAGCAAGCTGATCTGCGTATGATGTAATTAATTAAAGCATTGGCTAGAAGAGAAAAATATTGGGAAAAAAACCTAAATGTCCATCAATGAAGGACTAGTTAAATTAGTCACATATACACACAACTATATACTGTGAGGCTGTAAAGAAGGACGAAAAAGTTCTTCATTGATGTGGAAAAATCTATAAGATATATAATGTGAAAAAGACAAGATCCAGAACAGTGCATCAAGTATGCTACCATTTGTGCTAAAATAAAGGGATATATATATATATATTCTCATTTACTTGTATATGTATATTTTTTCAACATATGAAGTTTATTGTCAAATTGGTTTCCATACAACACCCAGTGCTCATCCCAAAAGGTGCCCTCCTCAATACCCATCACCCACCCTCCCCTCCCTCCCACCCACCATAAACCCTCAGTTTGTTCTCAGTTTTTAAGAGTCTCTTATGCTTTGGCTCTCTTCCACTCTAACCTCTTTTTTTTTTTTCCTTCCCCTCCCCCATGGGTTTCTGTTAAGTTTCTCAGGATCCACATAAGAGTGAAAACATATGGTATCTGTCTTTCTCTGTATGGCTTATTTCACTTAGCATAACACTCTCCAGTTCCATCCATGTTGCTACAAAGGGCCATATTTCATTCTTTCTCATTACCACGTAGTACTCCATTGTGTATATAAACCATAATTTCTTTATCTATTCATCAGTTCATGGACATTTAGGTTCTTTCCATACTTTGGCTATTGTTGAGAGTACTGCTATAAACATTGGGGTACAAGTGCCCCTATGCATCAGTACTCCTGTATCCCTTGGGTAAATTCCTAGCAGTGCTCTTGCTGGGTCATAGGGTAGGTCTATTTTTAATTTTTTGAGGAACCTCCACACTGTTTTCCAGAGTGGCTGCACCAATTTGCATTCCCACCAACAGTGCAAGAGGGTTCCCGTTTCTCCACATCCTCGCCAGCATCTATAGTCTCCTGATTTGTTCATTTTGGCCACTCTGACTGGCGTCAGGTGATATCTGAGTGTGGTTTTGATTTTCATTTACTTGTATATGTATTTAAAAGTCTTTAGAAGGGTATACAAGAAATGAATACCTATAGGGGAGGGGCTGGAATTGCAAGGATGGGGAAGAGAAGTAGAAAGGAGAGTTTCCACATGTATCTTATATTTTTTGAATCATATGAAAGTACTAAATTTTTAAAATAATTATTTAAAGATGAAAATGTTACACAAAAATGTCATTCGTGGTGCTTGAGTGGCAGAATCGTGGGATATGGGGTATTGTTTTGTTTCTTTTCAAAGGATTTTTTTTTTAACACTGTAAGTTTTAGACCATAAAAAAGTCAAGGGAAAAAAGTTAGGTCAAACCAGAGGATTCTGTAGACTTTCCATCAAGTCCCTTCCAGCTGAAAGTAGCGGTGATATACAGTGGGGTGCCTCCTTGCAAGGTCTGACTCTCATACCTCTCTGGCACCCTCAGCCCACCCTGGTTCACAAGTGCTTGCAACATCTGGCCTCAGGCCTAGGGAGCTTTCAGGAGGAAAGTGTTCTAGACAGCTGCTCAAGTGACCCCAACAAGCCCCAAGGTGAAATCTTGCTTCTAAGAGAATTACAGGAAAGTACACTTTCATCACAGAAACCCACCGAGCTCGGGGGCAGGTCAGTGAAACCTAGGGCAAACTCAGAACTAAAGGAACCCAGCAGACAACCCAGCATCCACCAGGAGGGGCCTTCACCTATGTAGGACTCCAGGAAACAGGCAAGCCATCCGTACCTTGCACCTTGACACATTCTGCCTGGCTGAAAGGGCTGTGTCTCCCGATGGCCTTCACGAATGTCTGGACCTTCACACAGTATGCAGCCCCTGGTTCCATGGTTTCCAGGTGCACCGGAATGCCCCTGCTCCTCACCACTTTGACATGTTCCTTTAGGAGACCAGAAAACAGTTACACCCTCAGGGAAGCAGGACAGGACAAGGCAAGAAGAGCCAAGGAAGTAAAGTTATAGATATTTCCTTTCTGAGATGCATATAAAATATTCCCTCTCATTTATTCATTCATTCATTCTCATGTATTTATTAAGTACCTACTATGTGCCAGGTACTATTGTAGGCATAGCATTGAACAAAATAAAGTCCCTGCACTCATGGAGCTTACATGGGGGACAGAGACAATTATAGGCCACATGGCAGGTGGTGATAGAGCTGTGAAGAAAAAGGAAGTAGGGCAAGGAGGTAGAATTATGAGAAGGGACTAAACAGAGTGGTTAGGGAAGTTCTTTCTGACAGGGTAACATTTGTGCAAACACCTCAAGTTCAGAAATCTGACTGAGCCGAGGGACTTGGCATGGCCAGTGTAGCCAAAGTGATCAGTTCACAAGAGCAATGGAGCCAGTAGGATATGCTTCCTCACCCATCCATCTATTTACCCATCTGTCCACCCATCTGTATACCCCTCTACCTCCACCCACCTGGTGAGGCCTGTGCTCCACATTTGTACCTGTAGAGGCTTGTCTGGGCCAAGCCCCAATGACTCAGAGTACATGCTCCTCTCTTAGCACTGGCCCTGCCAGTTTCCAAGGGTGGGGAATGGGCTCCATCCCAAAGAATCTGAGGGAGCTGCATGCTCCCTCCTGCCTAGGCCCTGATCTATCCCCATACTACTCCCTCTGCCTGGCTGGCAATGCCATGTCCTACCACTGGGCCCTGACCCAGCACAAGTAAATACTGGAAACCATTGTTATTGCCTGCCCCACCTACACATGTCACTTTTCAGGGGAAAATACCCAAATTACAGCCCCTGTTGAGTAGATGGTAGGGCATGTGCCTGGCCCCCCAGATACTGCTGTGAGGTCAGAGGCACCCTCGGACAGCTCTGTTCATAGATTCTGTGAAAGCTCTCTGCTGCCTCCTATCCAGATTTATAATGAAGGCTGTTTCCCTCATGCTGCCTACAGTAGCCTTTGTAAGTCATCTTGGGTGGGGTCTCTGGTGGGTCTGGCTATCCCTTAGTTCCCACCCGAGCTCCAGCCCTTCTGCTGTTTCTGTTTGTTTGGCCATTCACTCTGGGAGTGCCAACATCCCACCCAACCCAGTCTGCAGCAACTATCCCACAGTATGATGGGGCAGTGCCCCATCTAGGCATTCTGGGTGGCCAACTGGTCACTAATTAGACAGGTTTATTCACAAGCCAGTTCCTGGCTCTCTGCCCCAACTTCTGCACCCTACCCAGATACACGCCCTTAAGAGGATTGTGCCAGTCTCATATGCTTTTTAAATCATCTATATAATCTAGAACACTCTGGTCTGCTGTACCTAAACATACTTTAGGGAGAATGGCTGAGGAGACAGGCTGATGAGGAATGAGAAAGGCACTGAAAGATATTATGGATCGTACTATGTTAGAGTTTAGGGCAAAGAGGCAACCCTCACACCTCAGCAAATCTGGCCCGAGAAGGCTCCAAGCCAAAGCGTGGGGTGGACCAAAGCAATTCTTTCAAGAGGAGGCTCTAGGATTGTCAGTCTACTCCCATCTCTCCTTTCCCATCCTCCACCTAGGCCTGTTCATGCTCGGGCCACCCCCAGACAGTGAGCACTTTAGGGGCCGGCTTTCCTCGCCCACCTCTCAGAGGTCTGTGACTCCATCCCTGAGGCCCGACTCCAAGGCCAAGGCTGGAAGTCTCACCTTGGCACCAGGCTCCCTCCTCCAGTAAGCCACAAGGAACTCAAACTGGGACCCCAGGTCTTCCAGCTTAATAACCAGATGGAAGCCGTCCTTGGTGACATCCATCCCAGGTGGGGTAAGGATGGCTGTTGGCAAGACAGGGGGAGAATCAGAGACAGCCCCAGACAGGACTGATTTCTGTCCTGAGAGACCAGAACCAAGTCATCAGTAGAAACATGCTAGGGTTGTAGGGAAGGGAGGGCTGTGATGTCACTTCCCAGCACACAGAAACTGTACCATCATCTGCCGTGTCTGAGATTTTGCTTGCCATGGTTTCCGGTACTTGTGGTGGGGAGGGAAGCAGATGATCCTCCTTTTGATATACAATGAGAAGGTCAGTAGTTAACGCTACGTCACAGTGTCCATGTCATGCACCTCATTCCATCTCATCCCTTAGGCATTATATCATCTCATATCACTACAAGAAGAAGGAGGGCCAGTATGGCACATTAAGGTGCTTTAAGAGAGGAGAGACCCCATACACAGAACTTTTATTACAGCATATTGTTGTAATTGTTCTTCTGTTATTAGTTATTGCTATTAATCTCTTACTGTGCCTAATTTAAAAATTAAACTTTACCATAAGTATGCACATATAGGAAAAAACATAGTATATATAGAATTTGATACTATTCTCAGTTTCAGGCATCCACTGGGGGGTTTGGAACATATCCCCTGAAAATTAGGGGGACCTCTGTATACCAATACTCTCTTGTACTCAGCAGGTGCTCAGTAAATGCTTTTTGAATAATGAGCAAAATAAAATTTTTTAATGACAAAGACTTACTATAATTCTCTTTTTCACTCTTCTCCTTGACCATAATAAAGTCCTCTGCTGTGTTCTTCGGAGGCATACATACTCAAGAAAAGTGACTCAGTACTCAGATAAACACTTCTTTCTGTTTTAAAATTTTATTTTTTTAAATCTTTATTTACTTTTGAGAGAGAGAGAGAAAGAGAGTGTGAGCGGGGGAGGAACAGAGAAAGAAGAAGATACAAAATCTGAAGCAGGCTCCAGGCTCTGAGCTGTCAGCACAGAGCCCAAAACAGGGTTCGAACTCACAAACAATGAGCTCATGACCTGAGCTGAAGTCGGACGCTTAACCAACTGAGCCACCCAGTCACCCCTCTGTTTTAAAATTTTATAATCCATGTTCTTCTTTTTACTTTTTTGGCAGAAATTTCTCCTCACCTTGACTCATCTAAGTGAGCAGATGCTATTTCATAATGCTTGCCAAACACCTGCATGAATTCAGTTCCATACTGAACAGTTGGGTCCATTCTTTGCGCCCCTGGAATGAACATACCTGGCAGGGACATGTGTATCACTGTAACTCAAATAAATCAGTGATATATACTGGCTGCTGATGCCTTTAAGCATCAGGAAATCAGCAACCTGTGGACGGGTTGGCCATTCTATTCTTGGTCCAAGAATTCTTCATCTCGTATTCTTACTAGGGATGCTGGAAAGTCAGAGGGCTTTACAAATTCCAGTAATCAACTCCAGAAATTATAGCTTAAGCACAAATTCCCATCTTTCATATGGCTGGATCCCAAACAGGGCAGGAGCAGCCTCTGTGGATTCTTACCCATCAGCAGACCGAGGACAGAAGGGTGCACATAGGCAGCCTCCTGTCCCTGGCCGCTGATGATGGGTCCATACTTGCCTATCAAATCTAGACACTGCATGACCAGAAGGGCCACCCCAATGGTTGGCTTTGGCTTGGGAAGTACAGTGGTGTGTGCTCTGGGCTAAATCCCCCTGCACTGAGGTCAGTGGATACTCAGAGGAAAGGCAGTTCCTAGAGGGAGTTTTTGGAGAGCAAAGCATTTCCTGGCATTTGAAGAGCTGCCTGGATAGTGGACAGGAGAACTGGGAAGTCAGGGACCAACTGCAAAACATAACCAGTTCAGAAGCTTCAGTTTTAAGTAAACATGATTAATATTGGATCCTCTCTTCCCCAAATTTATTGAGAATAGAATTAGAGAAAATGACCTAAAGTCATTTCAGTTCAGAGGAGAATTTTTTGACAGTGTTGGGGCAGGAACCTCTGTCCTGTACATTCTACATACTTATCTCATTTCATCCATCCAGCAAGCTTAGGAAGGTGGTACAGGTGACGTAATTGAGAAGTCAGAGAAGTTATATGACTTGCCCAGAATTACATAGTTAGTGGCCGGAATTTGAGACCATGCCTTTCCATATTTCTAGACTCTTGTGTGGGGATATTTAGTCTCTGTATGAGTTGATCTCAAAACTAGCTATATATGAGAACAACCTGAGGAAGCTACAAACTCCCAGTGAACAAAATGCACACTGATTATTTAAATCAGACTCTCTGGGGATGGGCCCCAGACATGTGGTTCTAAAGCTCTGCTGTGACTGGAATGTGCAATCAAGGTTAAGAACCTCTACTCTCAACAAAGCTTCCCCTTAACTGGGGCGCCTGGGTGGCTTAGTCGGTTAAGCATCCAACTTCAGTTCAAGTCATGATCTCACCGTTCATAGGTTTGGGCCCTGCGTCAGGCTCTGTGCTGAGAGCTCACAGCCTGGAGTCTGCTTCTGCTTCTGTGTCTCCCTCTCTCTTTCTTCCCCTCCCCCGCTCACACTCTGTCTGTCTCTCTTTCTCAAAAATAAATAATCAATGAAAAAAAATTTTTTTTAAATAAGGCTTCCCCTTAAGAGTAAGAGAGCTTTTTCAGAAGAGCCTTAAAACAAGATTTTTCACATGCCTGGGGAGAAGTTAGGGTGGCCCTTTTCAAAGGCAAAAGAACAGATTTAATACCCCTTTCGGAGTCATGATTCCATCCTAAATCTGTAGCTAACTCCACCTACGCAGCGATCACAGAGGATGACATCTTCTACCTTCTGGTGCAGGTATAGAGGCTCCTTCCTGTTCCTCAGCTGCTCCTGCAGTAAGACCTTTTCCTGTTTACACAGGGCTTCTCAAGCACAAGTTGTTACTGCACACCATTGCCCACATAGTTTTATAAGCATTTTCTTATCTCCATCTGACCTATGCCTTCCTTTCCAACAATAGCTGCCAGTCCCCAGCGATGGTCTTGGCTATAGTCCCAGGATTCTAGGAGCTGGAGAGAGGTGGTGCTGGGTGCTGCCTGGGCACTGCACCCTCCAGTGACCCTCAGCCTCCGCCAGTGCCTCATATTGGGATCCCACTGCCACCACGGTATCTGCGCTCAGTGCCTGGGGAAAGAGGCCTGGGCAGAGAAGCCCACATTTTGCACCAAAATTCCTATTGATATCCCATTCTGGGGGTCTCACTCCTGCCCCCACCTCTTCCCTTCTCGGCTCTCTGGCTCTCGACTCTGGGCATCCCCGAGGTAATAATAATAATAACAGTTACCAGTAGCTGAGTGCTATGATAGGACAGCACTGCCCAGAACACTTACATAGTACACCTTATATGGTCCCCACAACTACCCAGTGAGGCAAACTGTTGCCCTTCTTATGGGTGAGAAGGCAGGGAGCCAGCTATCAAGTGGCTGAGCTAGGATTTGAATCATACCACTCTGACTCTAGAGGGTCAACTTCCCCTTCAAATCTGTCTTCACCTTCCTCAGCCCCTTCTACCTTGGCCTCCCTCATGTTCTGATTTCTACCCAATCCTTCCATGTTCCCCACCACCTGCAGACCCTGACAGAGACAGCCAGGAATGACTTCCAAAGCCTCTTCCAAAATGAGAGGGCATGTGGGAAGCAGTGGCAATTTTTATTTATTTATTTATTTATTTATTTAATTTTAGCGGTTGAAAATTTTTTTTAATGGACCAGTTAGGGGGCATTTGGGTGGCTCAGTCGGTTAAGCATCTGACTCTCGATGTCATCTCAGGTCATGATGGAGCCCTGCATCGGCCTCTTGGCTATCAGCTTGAGATTCTCTTTCTCCCTCTCTCTCTGGCCCCTCCCCCACCCACACATGCACACCCACTCTCTCAATATAAATAAACATTTACAACAAATAAATAAATGGACCAGTTAGGACTGTTTGTGTTCAAGGCTAATTTGATGCTAACAAGAATTCTGAAACTCTCAGTGAATTTGGTTCCTGAAGGGGAGGCCAATGGGGATGGGGGAGTAAGAAGAGAAGTGACTTACTTGAATTTCGATTGAAGGGAGGCTTCAGAGTGCTCCAGGCTGAGGTCTCTGAGCCCTGGGTGGCCCTGACACGGAGATTGTACGGCACAGTGGCAGTGATGTCATCAGTGATGTCACACTCAGGACCTTTGGTGGGTGAGCACCAGCTGCTGGGGATCCAGACGTGGCTCATGTACAGGCTCTCGTACTCTCTGGCCAAGGAGAAGAGGACATCGTGTCATACCAGCCCCTTCTACCTAGGCTCAATGATGGGTGCAAGTAACTGCCTCATTGACCTGCTTTTTATGGATCAGCAAAAGAAGCATTTGCTCCTTTCTCCAGTTCCTCCATCCACCTCCTTCACCCACCATCCATACTTTCTTACTCCTTTTATCACGGGACAAGGGAAACCTAGGCATAAACCCCAATCTGTCCTGACCTCTCCATCTCCACAGCACCCCCTGAATCTTGGCTACTTTCATCCCTGGCTTTGCTGTGGTCTCCTGACTCAGCTTCCACTTCTGGTGTTCTTCAAACCATTCATCACTCAACAGATCGTGACATTTCTCTTCTTAATGGCTTCCAAAGCACTTAGAACAGAATCCAAACTCTTCCCTGGGACCTGCAACACTCTCTGGCCTTCACTGCCCCTAAACATGATGTTCCCTCTACACTGGCCTCCTTGCCATTCCTCCCATGCTGAGCTCTTATTACCTTAGGACCTGTGACTACCTGTTCACTGTGGCTCAAATGTTCCATCCCTGCTGTTCACAATGCTCCTCCTGTCCTTCAGATACCGGCTTAAACATATCTGAAACCGCCTAGAGCATTGCGGCCCGATAGAACATTTTCCATATCGGTGTTGTTCAATATGGTAGTCACTAGCCACATGTGGCTATTAAGAACTTGCGATGTGACTCGTATGACTGAAAAACAGATGCTTTAATGTGATTTTAACTGATTTAAATTTAAGTAGCAATCTGTGTCTAGTGCTACCACACTGGACAGTGTAGACCTAGTGTATTTGATTCTTTACCATTTTACTGTCTGTCTCCTCTTCTAAATGGAAGCTCCCTATACCTAGAAATCTTGTCATCTGTACCCCTGAGCCTAGAGCAATGTCTACACACATAGGTGTTCAGTGTGTATTTACTGTTAATGAAACATATTGAGAGCCTTCTGTGTCCCTGTCTCTTCTCAAGAGCTCTCAGAGCCTGGGCACCTGAAGAAGAGTAGATCCTGCCTAACCCCAGGTCCTGCTAATCTTTAGGATCATGATTTGTTTTGGCTCCTACAGGCAAGATCATAGTCAGGAAAACTGAGGCCTCCCCCACCTCCAAAAGATCTGTGACTCCAATGATTTATCCACCTCAAGTCAGAGCCAAAATCATTTCTTAAGATTTTCTTTAGCATTGGACAGTTGGCTCACTGTTGAAAAGAAGCTCTACCAGAATGTGTTTATACACACTTGTATTCCCAGAGAGCTCACTGTAAAATCTACAGCACAATTTCCCTTGCTTCTTCAACTGTCCCAATGCCCATGCAAACAGAGGCAGATCGTGGAAAATAATCTATCCCTGGGCTCACCAAGCCTCCTTCAGCTCTGGCATGACGACTGTATCTCCAGGAATCAACTACTCTTTAAGGGAGAAAAATTAAAAACAAAACAAAACAAATCAAACTCACCCCTGGTACTCAACGAAATAGTATATTATTTCTCCAGGCACCATCACTGGGCTCCACGTCAAGAGATGCTTCATGTTGGTTGATTGTACAGAGAGGTTCTGAGGGGCAGGCAGGATGGCCACTCCATCTGGGATTGAGGTAGTTAGACAGGCTGACACTTGAACTCATATCAGGGGAATGTCACAGCTTCAAATTAGTTTCTAATGAAAGGCCTCACATGTTAATAAAACTGAAACAATTCTAATTTTATCATACTTGCGTTAATGCTAAATTGTTGCTATCGTCATTGTAATTCTGCCTTTGGTGATAAATGGCATATTAACATTAGTAATAATAATGGCTGATATTATTAAGCACTTACCATGTTCTGTCTAGGCCATGTGTTACATTGTTACATGATTATCTCACTTAATCCTCATGATCATACTGTGAAGTAAGGACCATTGGTTTCTCCACTGTATAAATGAGAAAACTAAAGCACATTTACAACTCTTATGTCAGATCCGCCTAGATGCAGGCCTTGACTCTGCCACTGACCATGTGACTAAACCCATGCAGGTTCCGGCCCCTTTCTCATTACCTCCTTCCACTATTGCCACTCGGGTACCAAAGCACATCCCTTCACATCCCCCAAAAGTCAAATGGGGAGCCAGCTGCCAGCTGGGAAATACAGGCTCAGGTCTGCTGTGGAAGGAGTCCAATCCAGAAGGGCACCAAGCCAGATGGTAGACTCCACTCCAGGCAGACTGCAGGCCCCTGAGGCAGCTGGGACACAATCATCTGCTCACACAGGTGTGTGGTGTGCCCAGGGTGTGCACACAGTGGGCCTATGGTTTTCACACAGAATCAAAGAGACCTGTGAAACTGAAGCTGCACTCCTAAGGAGGTGGGCAGTCCTGGGATTCATCCCTGCATGCAGCCAAGGGTGCAGTCTGGATCTTCTGCTGTGGTTCTTCTCCTCCCACTTTGACACACCTCTCTTTTAGTCCCTAACACCTGCCTCCCTTTGCTGTTACAACCACAGTGATAACATCAGTAGCACAGTGTGGGGGGAACTGGGGCCCTCACCAGGGGCCTTTTCATCTCTGTGCCTGTGTCCAGATTGGCACCTGTTGTTCATTATCAAGCCCTGTGACCATGAGGGGATGGGGGGCTGATGCCCTTGCTTCTCTAATGTAGGACCCCAGTGATACACCTCCATCCTACTCTTGGCATCCACGACCTGCCCTACAAGGAAACACCTGGGGTACCCACAGGAAGGCCTCTTACCCTCCCCACTCAATTTTGCAATCACCCCAGGGATGAAAAGGAAAAGAGCCAGCTGCAGTGGGGTGGCACAAGAGGGTGGGGCATGGTTCTCTCTGACATCCTTCCTCTGCTAAAGTATTCAAAATATTTCTCTAGTCAGATATATGGCTATCACATAGCTATGTAAATATACAGCTATAATTCATAACTTTAAGACTCTCAAAACTGAAATCTCCAGGCAATGGTTTCCCTGGAGAACACTACCAAATTTTTTTTTTAATTAACACCAATTTTATACAACCTCTTCCCACAAAATAAAAGAACTTCCAACTTATTTTATGAAGCCAGTATTACCCTGAAACCAAAATCAAAGATAGTATATATTTTAAAAACAAAAACAAAAACCAACAGAACAATATATCTCATGCACTTAGATGCAAAAATCTTGAACAAAATACTAGCAATCCCAACTCAATAATGTATAAAAAAGATTATACACCATAACAAAGTGGAATTTATTCCAGGTAACGCAAGGCTAGTTCAACATTTGAAAATCAATTAATGTAATCCACCATATCAAAAAGCTAAAGAAGAAAAATCCTACAGTCATATCAATTGACACAGAAAAAGTACTCATAATATCTAACACTCATTCATGATTTTAAAAAGAAGACATCTCTCTTCATGTTAAGAACAGCAGGAAGGGGCGCCTGGGTGGCTCAATCATCCAACTTTGGCTCAAGTCATGATCTCAAGTCATAATCTTGCAGTTCGTGAGTTCAAGCCCCACGTCAGGCTCTGTGCTGTCAGCTTAGAGCCTGGAGGCTGCTTAGGCTTCTGTGTCTTCCTCTTTCTCTGCCCCTCCCCCACTCATGCTCTGTCTCTCTCTCTCTCAAAAATAAATTTAAAAACGTTTAAAAAAAAAAAAAGAACAGCAGGGAGTTATCTCAATTTGATAAAGACCATCTACAAAAAACCTACTCATAATACCTTACTTAATGGTGAAAGACTTCAATGTTTTCCCCCTAAAATCAAGAACAAGGCAAGGATGTTCATTCTCACCACTTTTTTTTTTTTTAATTTACATCCAAGTTAGTTAGCATATAGTGCAATAATGATTTCAGGAGTAGATTCCTTAATGCCCCTTACCCATTTAGCCCATCCTCCCATCCTCAACCCCTCTAGTAATCCTTTGTTTGTTCTCCATATTTAAGAGCCTCTTATGTTTTGTCCCCCTCCCTGTTTTTATATTATTTTTGCTTCCCTTCCCTTATGCTCATCTTTTCTGTGTCTTAAAGTCTTCATATGAGTGAAGTCATATGATATTTGTCTTTCTCTGACTAATTTCACTTAGCATAATACCCTCGAGTTCCAACCATGTAGTTGAAATCACCACTTTTATTCAACATAATACTGAAAGTTCTAGCAACTGTCATGAATCAAACAAAAGAAGTAAAAGGCATTACAGATTGGAAAGGAAGTAATAAAACTCTCCCTGTTTGCAGATGACATGATAGGCTATGTAGAAATTCCCATGGAATGAGGGTGTCTGGCTGGATCAGTCAGTAGAGCATGCGACTCTTGATCTCAGGATTGTGAGGGTGAGCCCCACATTGGGTGCAGAGAATACTTTAAAAAAATAAAGGGGCGCCTTGGTGACTCAGTTGGTTAAGCATCTGACTTTGGCTCAGGTCATGATCTTGCAGTTTGTGGCTTCAAGCCCCACACTGGGCTCTGTGCTGACACTACCGAGCCTGCTTGGGATTCTCTTTCTCTCTCTCTCTCTCAATCTGTCCCTCCCCCACTTGTGCACTCTCTCTCTCTCAAAATAAATACACTTGAAAAAAAATAAAAATAAAATAAAATCTTAAAAAAAGAGAAGATCCCACAGAATCTGCAAAAACAAAAACAAAAACCTCTTACAACTAATAACTGAGTTCAACAAGTATTATTATAGGATACAAGATAAACATTAAAAATTAATTGTATTTCTATATATTAGCAATGAACACTTATATACCAAAATTAAAAATGCTATTTACAATCACTCAAAAAAATGAAATAGTAATAAATCTTAGGTATAGAACATATCTAGGATCTGTAGAGAGAAAACTCCACAATGCTGGTCAAGGATTTCAAGGCCAAACTAAATAAATGGAGACACATACTGTGTTAATGCACTGGACAATTCAACATAATTAAAATGGTAATTTTCCCCAAGTTCATATACAGATTTAATGTAATTCCTATCAAAGCCCATCAAGGATTTTGTAGATATAGATAAGCTTTATCTCAAATGTATGAGAAAACAATTTTGAAGAAGAATAAAATGAGAGGAATAAATCTACCCAATTTTAAGACTTATAGTAATTGAGATTGTGTGGTATTGGCCAAAAAAAAAGAAAAAAAAGACACATAGACCAATGAAACAAAATAGAGATCCCAGAAATAGACCCACAAATATACTCAACTGATTTTTGGCAAAGGCACAAAAGTAATTCAATAGAAGATGAATAGCCATTTCAGCAAATAATACTAAAGCAATAGGACATCTGCAAGGCAAATAATAATAATACATCTCAACCTAAACCCTGCACCTTATTTTAAAATGAACTCAGATGGACCATAGAGGGGTACCTGGGTGGCTCAGTTGGTTGAGCATCAGACTCTTGATTTCGGCTCAGGTCATGATCTCACAGATGGTGAGATTAAACCTGTAGGGCTCTGTGCTGGGATTGGAGCCTGTTGAATATTTTCCTCTCCCTCTCCCTCTGCCCCTCCCCCTCTCACACACGCATGTACATGCACTCTCTCAAAAAAAAAGGATAGACTGAATGTAAAATGTAGACTCTAAAACTTTTAAGAAAAAACAAAGGAGAAAATTTTCAGGGCTAGGCAAAGAGTTCTTATTCTTGACACCAAAAACTAGGTTCATAAAAGGAAAAATTTATAATTGAGCATCATCGAAATTAAAATCTTTTTTTTTGGTTTATTTATTTATTGACTGATTTTGAGAGAGAGAGAACAAGAATGAGCAGGAGAGAGGCAGGGCAGGGGCGGGGTGGGGGACAGAGGATCTGAAGCAGGCTCTGTGCTGACAGCAGAGAGCCCAATGCAGGGCATGAACTCAAGAACTCATGAAATCATGACTTGAGTTAAAGTCAGACACTTAACCAACCGAGCCACCGAGGCCCCAAGATTAAAATCTTTTGCTCTGCAAAAGAACCTATTAAGAGAAGGAGAAGACAAGCTACAGAATGGGAGAAAATATTAGAAAACTACCTATCTCACAAAGGACTCATGTCTAGAACATGTAAAGAACTATTAAAAATCAACAGTAGAAAAGCAAACAATAATTAGAAAATAGGCAAAAGACATGAAGAGACATGTCACTGAAGAGAACGTACAGATGGAAAATATGTACATGAACAGATGTTCAACACCATTTGCTATTAGGAAAATGCAAGTTAAAACCACAATGAAATAGCAACACACAGTTATCCAGGTGGCTAAAATAAAATAAATAATTAAAAAAAAAAGACAAAACCAAATCCTGGTGAGGATGCAGAGAAAGTGGATCACTCATATATTGCTGGTGGTAATGTAAAATGGTATTTGCCATTCTGGAAAATACATTAGCAGTTTCTTGTAAAACTAAACTTATAATTACTATACAACCCAGCAATTGTACTCTTGGGCATTTATCCCAAAGAAATTAAAACTTCTATCACAAAAGATCTATACACAATGTCCATAGACAAACTAGAATCGACCTATATGTCCTTCAAGAGCTAAATGGTTAAACAAATTATAGAATATCCATCCATGGAATACTAGAAGGAACCAATTAGTGACACACAAAACAACTTAGGAATCTCCAGGGAACTTTGCTGAATAAAAAAAGCCAATCCCAAAAAGTTACATACTGTATGATTCTATTTATATAACATTTTGAAATTATAAAATTTTAGAAATGGAGAACAGATTAGTGGTTGCCAGAGGTTAGAAACAGTGGGGAAGTGAGGGTGGTAAGAGGGAGGTGGGTATAGTTATAAAAAGGCAACAGGAGGTATCACTGTGATGTCTGAACTGTTCAGTATGCTGACTGTGGTGGTAAACTCACAAACGTATACACACACTTGTGCACACACACATAAACTAATGTGTACAAGTAAAACTGGAGAAATCAGAACAAGACAGAATTGTATCAATGATGTCAACATACTGGTTGTGATATTATGCTACCGTTCTCCAAAATACCACTGGGGGAACCTGGGGTCCCTGTATTATTTCTTTTTTTTTTAAGTTTATTTATTTATTTTGAGAGAGAGAGAGAACACATGTGTGCATTCTCACGTGAGCGGGGGATGGGCAGAGCTAGAGGAAGAGAGAAAATCCAAAGCAGGCCGAGTTGTCAGTGCAGAGCCCAACACAGGCTCCACCTCACGACTGTGAGATCATGACCTGAGCCGAAATCAAGAGTCTGACACTCAACTGACTGAGCTACCCAGGTGCCCCAATCCCTATATTATTTCTTAAAACTGAATGTGAATCTAGAATTTCCTCGACACAATTTCAATTAAAAAATACAACCATAATATCATGACATATTAATGGTATTAATTCTGATTATGTGAATGACAGGATATATTTTAAAAGATCATGATGGGCGCCTGGGTGGCTCAGTCAGTTAAGCATCGGACTTCAGCTCAGATCATGATCTCACAGTTTGTGGGTTTGAGCCCCGCATCGGACTCTGTGCTGACAGCTCAGAGAGAACCTGCTTCAGATTCTGTGCCTCCCTCTCTCTTTCTGCACCTCCCCTCCTCACGCTCTGTCTCTCTCAAAAATAAAATAAACATTAAAAAGAGAGTTTAAAAGATCATGATGGGATAAACTCAAAATGAAATGCACCTAGGAAAAATGTGAAGTTCTATAATTAGGTCCAGTCAATTAAATCAGTGAGGGAGACCTGTTTAGGGAGGGTAACCTGATGATTAGGTCACTTAAGGATTTAAGCAACACACTCTGAGGTTGAATTACACAGTATGTCTTTCTTCATAAGAAGGCACCTAGGGCAGGAAAACAGCAAGAGATGTCCCAACCTTTAGGTGGTTCCATTGTGTTAATGCAATAATTTGCACTTGTGTGACTCTCTTCTACCTGTGGAACTTCACAGAATCCATTCACAAATCCATTGTGGGCAAAATACTCAGTCTCATTCCTTTATCAAAATGAAAACTGCTGCTTCTTTTTGAGGCCTAAAGGTAACGTCTTTAATATCCTTATGCTATTTGTATAGTGTATTCCAAATATCATCTTTGTTTTGCCCGGGTTTATATAACACATGTACACTGGGTGTGAGATGGAAAAACAGTAATGCCCATGAACTACTGAGGCCAGGCAACATTTAATAGAGTTACATAGAAAGTACAATGGCACTGCATGAAGAATGATTCCTTTTCTGCTAGGACACTAACCAGGAAATAGGAAATGACTCAATGAGATGGAAACTCAAGCCAAAAGTGATTCTTCCCACCTTCAAAGTGTTAAAAAAAAAAAAAAATCCTCTCCAACTGTTACAGAATATGGTCTTGAGAACACAGTTAAGGGGAGAAAAAGAAAACTTTGTTATCCACACAGCATTCTCCTTTATAAGAAGTGTCCTCAGTCATGTGTATTGAAGTCAAGTCTCTGAAGAAACCAGTTAAAAAAGACTCTACCTGATGTAACTGTGCAAGTGCAAAAACAAAGAATACAGTTGACCCTCAAACAACAAGGGATTGAACTGTGCAGGTCCTCTCATACACAGATCTTTTTTGATAAATACAGTACAGTACTATAAGTGTATTTTCTTATCCTTATGATTTTCTTAATGGCATTTCTTTTTCTAGCTTACTTTATTATAAGAATACAGTATATAATACATGTATTATATGAAATGTGTTAATCGACTATTTATGTTATTGGTAAGGCTTCTGGTCATTAGTAGCCTATTAGTAGTCAAGTTTTGGAGAGTCAGAAGTTATATGTGGATTTTCTATTGCACCGGGATTGGTATGTTGTTCAAGGCTCAACTGTATAGTCAAGGGGAAAGTAAGAGTAAACTTGGAAGTGTGGACAGGACAGAGATTAGCCACATTGAGGAGGGTGCAAAGTCTGAAAGAATTCTATCTCTAGCCATGCTGGATAGGAATTCGTGCCAGAGTTGGAGAGAGATCCTGGAACCCTCTGTATAATCTTTTGGTTCCTTGTAAATATTTATGCTTTTTTTGAATAAAGAAATTTAGCATCTTAAAACAACACACGTTTATTATGTTACAGTTCTGTAAGTCAGGAGTCTTACACAGGTCTCACTAGGCCTATGAGTTGGCAGGACTGCATTCTTTCTAGATACTCCAGAGGAGAATCTATTTCTTTGCCCTTCCAGCTTCTAGAGGCTGCCTACATTCCTGCTCATGGCCCCCTTCTTCCATCTTCAAAGCCAACAATGGCTGATTGATTCCCTTTCATGCTTCAAATTTCTCCTTCCTTCTCTTCTGTCTTCCCATCTCTCTCTCACTGCACCCAGAAAAGGTTCTCAATTTTTCATGTATTAGATTGGGCCCTCTCTGATAATCCAGGATAATCTCCCAGTCTCAAGGTTCCATAATATTAATCACATCTTTAAAATTCCTTATTCCATGGAGGGTAACCTACCGCAGGTTCCAGGGATTAGAGCATGTACATCTTTGGAGGACCATTTTTCTGCTTATGACATGGGGCTTACACTACAGAGGATATTGGCTCTATAAACGACACTATGCCCTAAAATTCCTCCCTCAAATACAGTCAATTATTGTAAGAAAATTACTCTGTATATGAGCAGAAGAAGAAAAGGCCAAGGCTGAGCGAGGACATGGCTGCTGAGCAGGCTGCTGGCATCACTCGCTGCTGCAGAAACTGGTGCCTACAACCCAGCTTTAAAAGGTACGCAAACAAATTCATGCCTCAGGAAAGTGACAGATTAATTCATAGTCTTAAAGTATGGTCTTTGGATCAGCAGCATCACATTACCCAGAAGCTTATTAGAAATGCAGACTTCAGGCTACAACCTACATTTTATTGAATCGGAATCTGCATTTTAACAAGATCCCCAGGTAATTCATACGCATATTAAAGTTTGAGAAACATGGGTCTAGAGGCTATTCTCAACCATGGCTGCCCCATTAGAATCATGAGGGAGATGGTTTGATTTTGTTTGGTTAAGTTTTGTTTTAAAATAATTTCAGACTTAGAGAAGAGTTGCAAAATATAGTACAGAGAGCTCCCATATACCCTCTACTTCATATACCCTTCTACTTCAGCCATCCATATGTACATAAGCATAGTACAATTATGAAAATCAAGATATTAACATTGATACAATATCATTGATTAAGCTTCAGGTTTTATTTAATGCCACCAGTTTTTCCCCTAACGTCCTTTCTTTTTTCCCAGGAACCAATCCAGGATCCCACATTTAGTTACCACATATCTAGTTAGTCTCCTCCAGTCTGTTCTTGGTCTTTATCTTTATGACATTCCCTTTTTTAAAGAGTACTACTCAGTTGTTTTGTAGAATATTCCTCATTTTGGGTTTTTCTGATGTTTTCCCATAATTTGACTGAGGTAATACTTTTTGACATGTATTCACAGGGAGTACATGATGTTAGTATGTCTTATTCCTGGTGGTGTTAGGCGTCTCTAATGTAAAAAGTACCATTTCCCCCTTTGTAATTAATAAATAACTTAGGGGAGATACTGTGACACTATGAATATTCTGCTTCTCCTCAAACTTTCATCCATTAATTTTAGCGCTTACTAATGGCTAGTATTTGCAACAATTACTGCTGGGATGTTCTAGTTAACAGTGATTTTTCCATTTATTAATGAGAATTCTGTAAGGAAGAGCTGTTCCTTCTCCTCTATTTATTTATTCATTTATTCCTTCGTTCAACTACTTATATTAGTATGGACTCATGAATATTTATTTTATTCTATTGTTACTTACTTTGTTACTCAAATAATTCCAGCTTTGGCCATTGGGAGCTCTTTGAGATTGGTTCCTGCGTCCTTTTGACTTACTCCCACTCCTCACTCTCTTTTTTCATGTTATTTTTATTAATAGAATTTTTATTTTTGGAATTATTTTAGATTTACAGAAAAAACTGCAGACAGTACACAGAGTTTCTATATATTCTTCACCCAGCTTCCCCCAATACTATCATCTTACATAGCCATGATATATATGTCAAAACTAAGAAACCAACATTGGTGCATTACTACTAACTAAACACACTTATTTGAATTTTGCCTGGTTTTCCACTAATGTTCTTTTTCCAATCCAGGATTTAATTAACGATACTCATTTCATTTAGGCATCCATCCTTTTTGGAGCACTTTCTTACCACAAATGTTCTAGACTTGTATTTTCTCTGCCCAGTCCTGGAACAAACCACTTCTCTCAGAAGGCCCACCCAGGGAGTTTTGAAACATCCCAATGGCCAGGAAGCACCCTAGATTAATTAAGTCAGAATCTCTGGCTGTGAAACCCAGGCATTTAAGAGCTCTCCAGGTGATTGCAATGTGCATTTGAGTACCACTAATCCAGACCTTACCACCCCCCCACCCCCCACCCCCCACCCCCCCGTTGCCAAAGAGTAGTTGAAATTATAATAGTGAAGTCCCAAACGCCAAAGACTTAAATGTATTTCCCAGCAGGTCTTTAGGTTTCCTAAAGACAAGAGACTCCCAATTTGTCCATCTATAATCAGCGCCTTGCCCAGAACCCAGCACATAGTGGGTACCAGAAGTGCCAAGTGATGAAAGCTAAGTAAGTGAAGCAAGGCTTGGCTCCCTTCATGAAATTAGCCTCAGCCTGACTTCCTTTTTCCTAATCCCCTATGTTGCTTTGGATATTTTTGCTGCTAAGTAAAGGCTGCCCACCGCAAAGCCCCTGGGCAAAGTTTCCAGGCAGAAATCCTTGTTTCTCCTCCCTACAATTGACGCCATGCTGGCTTCCTCCCACTGGGTCTGCTGTCAGCTCCCCTCATTTGGGTTCCTTTCTGCCACTTTCACCTCCAACGGTCTTTATGGCAAATGCTCAGAAAAGGTAGTACCATTCCTTTATTCCCTGTATTTTGTCCTCCCTTTTCCTGGTGTGCTTCAGTGTCTCAGCTGCTTCTGCAGAGAAGTGCAAAGGGCACAGGCTCTGGAATCAGCCAAACCAGAGTCAAATTCCAATTCTCCCACTTACGAGATGCATAAACTTGGGCAAATCACTGAACCTCTTTGAATCTCTGTTTCCTAGGATGTAACATGGGGATAACACCACCTACCTGACAAGATTGATGTGAGAAGTCAAGAGAACATTTTTGCTAATCTGGAGCACAGTGTGTGCTCAAAAACGGCCAGTGTGATTGTTGTGGCCATTATTATTGTTGTTGCTGTTGGTGGTAGTAGTAGTAACAGCAGCAGTAGCAGCAGTAGTAGTATGGGAGTAGTAGTAGTGGTGGTGGTAGTAGTGGGAGGGGGAGGAGGAGGAGAAGGAAGGGGAGGAGGAGAAGGAAGGGGAGGAGGGGGAGGAGGAGGGGGACAAGGAGGAGGACAAGGAGGAGGATGAGGATGAGGAGGAGGACAACGAGGACGAGGAGGAGGAGGAGGATGAGGACGAGGACAAGGAGGAGGAGGAGGAGGAGATGGAGGAGGAGGAGGAGGAGGAGGAGGAGGAAGACTAGGAAGAGGAGGACGAGGAAGAGGAGGACGAGGACGAGGAGGACGAGGACAAGGACGAGGAGGACGAGGAGGAGGAGGACGAGGAGGACGAGGAGGATGAGGAGGAGGACAAGGAAGAGGAGGACGAGGAGGACGAGGACGAGGAGGAGGAGGATGAGGACGAGGAGGAGGAGGAGGAGGAGGAAGACTAGGAAGAGGAGGAGGAGGACGAGGAGGAGGAGGATGAGGAGGAGGAGGATGGTGAATAGACTGTTTGTGCTAAACCCCTGACTTGTGCTTGTGCAGATAAACCACAGAGTGACCTCTGGAAAGACCAGCAATTACCTTTACCTCATTATAATAATAAAATCTCCACCCAAGGAGGAGCACACGGTCCATTTACCTAACATACACTGTATGTACAGGCATGTTGCCTTAAGGTGCATGTGTGACCTTATGCCCACCTCTATATACCATGACAAGGCCTCCCTATCTGAATATTCATCCTAACCCTAAATAAAAGGAACCCATTCACCCTTGGGAGTTACTGCTTTTGAAGCCATTCCCCCATGATCTCCTTATCTGCTGCAAATACAAGTTTTCTTTGTGCAACAAATGAAGCCGGTGCAGTTTCTGACTCCTCAAGAAGCAAACTCACATGGGTTCAGTTACATAACTATGTATGGTGATGGATGTTAACTAGATTTATTATGGTGATCATTCTGCAATATGTACAAGTACCAAATCATTATGTTGTATACCTGAAAGTAATATAATGTTATCTGTCAAGATACCTCAATAAAGGGAAAAGAACCTGGGGGGAAAAAAGCTGAGCTTTCCCCTTCTCATTCGGCCTTCCCATCTTCTCCCTCTGGCTTAGTGCAGGGAGTGTTTTTCTGGCAACTTGTTCCACCAACTGATCAATCAGCTAACCGACCAATTAACCAACATGTTTAGCCTATGCTAGGAGCTGCGAGGACACCAGAAAAGATGCCCAGGCCCTTCCCTCAGGTCAGTGCAATTAACAGAAGTAGCCCACCCAAGTAGAGTATGTGGGGTCAAGGGTCAAAGGGGAGAGCAGTCCAGCAAGAGTCTGAAAGAAGAGCGACCCATCCAGAAAGATGATAGGAGGTTGGGCCGGAGATGGTGTTTCTGGTGGGAAGCATCATAAAAGCCAGGAGGAGGAAATGAGGGTGTTACATGTCAGTGTGAAGACAGCAGCTGCCTGTAGTTTGTATTTGTTGTCAAGGAATAGTGAGAAATAGACTTGAGGCCTGAATATGCTGGGTCACGAAATAAACAGCAGATTTGAACACCATGTGTTGAGCAACTGGGACACCATAAATCTGATGTTAAAGCCGATTCTAAACATTTGCAAATCACTTTAGCAGTAAGTTGTTGCCGAATTGAAACTAAAACAATTAGTTCTCAGTTAAAAAAAAAAAAAAAAAAAAAGACAAGACAGGAAGTACTCAAGGCTCCTACCAACACTGCAAAGTGCCCAGTACCTTGGAGCATTAAAATTAGAAATTTCTCTTAAAGGTGTTTTGACATGAAGAAACATCAAAGACTAAAGAGCTTCAATTTTGGAACAATAAAGCATGTAGGTACAAGCAGCCAGGGGTGGAGCAGAGAAAATTATGTAAACTGACTGGTAGGGAAAATGCCCCAAACCAAATTTTTTAAAGTGCTATGGAATATCCAACTGCTACTCTTTCTGCAGTGATCAGGAAAGAAGTCCAATTTTTGTAAGTCTTATACCCGATATCAAGGTTGCAAAGTAAGCCTTTTTATTCATGTGTATTTTGTTAGAATCTTTATCTTACTTTAACCTGTCCTTACAGATAACATCTCCAAAGCACACAAAGACTGAGATGACCATGTTGTGCCTTTTAAAACCAGATGAGATAAATAATAAAATGCATGGAGCTCTGCTAACCTTTAAACTATTTGTTCTGACATTTTATTTTTCTAGATTGTTCTGTGACCATTCGGAAACAGATTTCCAACTAGAATGCTGGCTTTTGCTTTGTGATATGGGGATGAAGGTTTAGGAAGTGAGAAACCTTTTTATAGAAACAGACATAAGATGTTCTACACATATGTTACAACTCCAAATTCTGCTGAAGTTATTTTTCACCTTCTTAACCTATATTTGAATCCCAAGCTATTGGCTATATTCTAATTCGTACTTACCAATGAGCAAACATGGAATCAAGGTGTAGAAAAACCACATGATAAGACTTGCCAAAATTTCTTCTAGAACTGTAGAGGGGGTCTGTATTTGGCCAACTCAGCTTGACCCGGAACACCGTTTCTTTCCAGAATGAAGCATTCTGTCCATCTCAGCCATCCTTGCTTCAGAATGTAGATGTTGGAGCTGAGGTCTGAATTGCTGTGAAGCCTGAATTGTTCTAGGAGGAGCCAGCCCAGACAGCTCAGAAGGGGCGGGCTGTGCAGCACCCTCCTTTCTGTCCAAACCCATATATTGCATCAGAGGGAGTGGTCTAGGAGAGCTCCAGAGAAAAGATAATAACTCTGAGGAGCTTCCATAGAGGCCCCACTGGTGGTGAGCCAGCAAGATTATTTTACCCTCTCATCAAATAGCTATCCTCTTCCAAGTCTCCATCTTGTGAGTTCATTCAAGCTGAGTACTTATTAGCTCCTTGTGCTACATACTTCAGAAAAAGTAGTTAAAATTTTTTCTTTCTAATATAAAATTTTTAAAAGGTCAGAAGGTAAAGAATATAGCTTTATATTTGCTTCTATTGGCAAAAGGAAAACCTGGAAGGAGATACAGAAACTAACAAGATTGGTTACCTTGGGGCAGAGAGAGAGGGAATCGGGAAGATGTAGGAGAAAAATGGGACTGACTCCTTGCAATATATTTTGTGTGTTTGGGGGCTTTCCTTGGAAATTTTTTATTGTGGTAAAATACACATAACATAAAATTTACCTTCTTGATCATTTTTAAATGTACAGTTCAGTGATATTAATTCAAATTGTGCAACCATCACCACCATTTGTCCCCATAAATCTTTTCATCTTGTAAAACTGAAACTCTGTATCTTCCTTCCCCTTAGCCCCTGGCCACCACCACTATACTTTCTGCCTTTATGATTTTGACTACACTAAGTATCTCATATAAATAGAATCATGCAATGACTTGTCTTTCTGTAACTGACTTACTTCACTTAGCATAATGTCATCTAGGTTCACCCATATTGTAGCATATTGCAGAATTTCCTTCTTTTTTAAGGCTAAATCATATTCCATTGTATGTATATACCACAGTTTGCTTATGCATTCATTCACCCATCAGTGGACATTTGAGTTGCTTCCACCTTTTAGCTATTGTGAATACGCTGTTATGAATATGGGTATAGAAACATCTCTTTGAGACCCTGCTTTCAATTCTTCTGGGTGCTGTATCTTTTCATACTGTGTGATGTATACATTAGTGGGAGAACATGGGTTTTAGAGTGCCGCAGATTTTGTTTCCAGTTTCAGAACTTATTTGCAATATAACCTTAAGAAAGTTAATCACTTATTCTTTCAACAAACATTCACTAAGGGCCTACTGTATACTAGATCTGGGAATTCAATAGTTCCTGCCCTAAACCAAAAACTTACAAACTAGTGAGGAAGATAGGTATGGAACAAATAATAAATCAATATTGAAGATGAAGTGACAGAAATATAGGAGCATTAAGGTAAAATATCTAACCTAGCCTGGGGGATTAGAAAAGTCATCCTGAAGGAAGGGACTTTTAGGCCGAGTAATAAATGCTGAAAAAAATTAGTGAGGCATGGTGTACTTAGGAAACTACAAGAAGTTTCATTCACATGGAGAGCAGCAAGGCTGGGTAATGGGGCTCAAAGGCAGACAGAACCAGGATTCCAGACAGCTTTGAATGCCTTGTTGAAAGGTTAGAGTTCATTCTGAGAGCAATGAAGGTCAAAGGAGGGATTAAAAGCTCAAATCTGACCATGTTATTCCCTGCATTTGAGCTTTAAAAAGTTTATGACTGGAGTGGAGAAAACAAACAATAGAAGGGGCCAAACTGGAGGCAAGAGGACAAGGAGTAAACTATGTTGGTCAATAAGATGAGAGATGTTGTTGGCTTCCATTAGGTTTTCCTAGGTCTGTAGACAGAAGTGACTAAATTCAAAAGATGAAGGAGGTAGAACTGACAGCTCTTAGATTTAGAATGGATTAGGAGGGTGGAGAGGGAGAACATGACTTTCAAGTTCTAGGTTTGAGTAACTGGGTGGATGACAGCACCTCAATTGAAATAATGGAAAGGAGGAGGGAGAGGTGGTTTAAAGCCAGGCAGGGTTGAGGGTGGTACAGTAAAAGGTTGCATGTGTTAAGCTTGATACACTGCAACTTGAGATGCTTATGGGGCAGCTGAAGTCTAAGTATGTTAACGATCTTTGTCTCAAGTCTATGGGGGTGTCAAGGGTATGGCGCCATTTCCCCTACCTTCAGCATTCCAGTGGTAGCTGAGACCAGGAAGTGGGTGAGAACATTCAAGGAGAGTATGTAGATTAAGGAGACATGTGGATGTGCTCCTGGAGAAGACTCACATATAAGAACCAGCACAAGAAAAAAGAAACAGGGAGAAAAAATAGGTCACAGAAATAGCCCTGGAACAAACTATGGTCCTGGAAATGATGAAGGATGGAGAAATCAAGGGGGAGTGCAGAAGTGTCACTGAATTGATCGTTGAAAAATGTCCCCTGGATTTAGCACCAGGAAGGCCATTGTAATCTCACTAAGAGGAGTTTCAGTGGAGAGCCTGGATCAGAAGATAGGTGTAGGTTGAAAAGTGGATGGGAAAAGTAGTACTCCTTTGATGTGAAGGGGAAGAAAGCAACTCCATAAGCCTCATGTTTTCATTAACACAATAGACAATATTTTACATAGTAGTTGTGGGATTAAAGAATACAGACAAAACAAATTAGCCCAGTGCCAGGAAATCAGTAGTCTTCACAAAGCTATATTAACCATTTGTAATATTAATAATGTTAACAATAAACACAGGGGTGGCTGGCTGGCTTAGTCAGTGGCAGATGTGACTCTTGATCTCAGGGTTGTTGGTTCGAGCCCCACATTGGGTGATTACTTAAAAATAAAATCTTTAAAAAAATACAGTAAATAGTTTACTCTAATTAAACTAGCCCTTTGGTTAGCTCTGCTAGCTAGCCCTTTCCAGCTCCCCATCTTATGGTTTGGCCCCTGGATCAGCAAAGAAAGGCTTCCAGTTCAAGATCTCTATTAGAGGTAGTAGTTAAAAGAATGGGCTCTAGAGACACAATCAATTGGCATCTGGGATCTGCCACTTACTAGCTGTTTTTTAGGCAAGTCATCTAAACAGTCTGTTTTAGCGTCCTCAATTATAATAGTACCTAATTCCTAGCACTGTTGTGAGGACTAAGTGAGATGGTACACTTAGAATGGAGTATAGCAAAGTAAGTCTACAGTAAATATTAGCTATATATATATATGTATTTTACTACATCATGGTCAAGAACACTTGGTGGATACTCTCCTCGATCCCAGCAATGTGAGTCAGTGGCCACATCTGTGTCCTGACCTCTGGTCACCAGCTGATTGTACAGTCTCTCACTGCTCTCCTGGCATCTGATACTGGTTCCCTTTGCCTTTGGGTCTGCTTCATATATGCTGGCCTCACCACCTGTCCCCAGTTTTATCTTTGTTCTCCCAGTCCTGGTTTCCTAATTCCTCTATCCTAAATCCCCTTCTGCCCACAATCTCCATGTGTTAAAAGCTAACAATAAAAGTCAACGTGTACTGGGTATCTACTATGTGCTGGGAATTGTCTTAAAGACTTTCCACAACCATAAACATTTCCATGTTTTATACAACAGACTTGCGAGGTAAGATTTGATTTCCAACTTTTCAGATTAGGACAGAGGGCTCAGAGAAATTTATTTACTGTATATCAGAGAGCCTGTCAGGGATGGAGACAGGAATTCCAACCAAGGTTTGCATAACTCCACGTCCCCGTCATTCACCTTACTGTCCTGTAATGTGTTTGAGGAGCACAGTGTGGTGAGTGATCCCAGAGATTAGCAATGGTTCTAGGGAATAGACAAATCTCAATAGGGAATCCTAAGGATCTAACAATTTAGATTTGGGTCAGAGAGATGCATTCAGTTTAGCATTCCAGCTGGGAGAATGGCATGAGCCAGGCCCAGGGATTGAAAAGTTGCAGGGAATACAGAAGAATGGAAAGGAAAAGGTAAGTAAACAGAAAATGAGACAGAAAAACACTTATTTACTTATGCTGTGGGGGAAGGAGAGTTATTCATCAGACTTTGGGTCTTAGGATAGTTAAGCACTATGAGTCCGTTAAGATGCCTGTCTGCCATGCTGACAAGGCAGTATTGCCTACAAATCCTTCACAAGCCACTGCAAGGAGAGTCTCTGTCTTGGGCTCAGCACACTCAAGGGACACTGAGGGCTAATGCTACCTGCCTGCCGCAGCTTTTGAATGACAGTCTCTTGTCAGGACTGGTTCAGGACTCAAGGAACTCAGACCATCCACCTCTGCTTGGGCCTGCCATTAGTGAGGACTTCTGGAGGGCTGTGCTTCACCTAGTTCTTATCCTAGCCTAGACTAGATATCCCCACTCTGATCTTGCCTTTCCTCTTCAGACTTTGAGGTACTTCTATTCCTTCTCATTAGCTGGTTGTGGTCTCTTGTCTATGCAACATGCCCAAGCCAAACTATCCTCTAACCTGTTTCCTGCACTTCTCAGGTTAATGTCTACTGCTTTCCAGAGTTGAAGGATCATCTAGGTCTGAAAACGAACTGCTGGAAAAACAAAACTATTTCCTACCATAAGCAAGTACAATCTAGAAATAGGAATTTTTTTGTTACACTATTTGCCACTCAACTATTTGATATTTAATTATGGAAGAAAAGGAAAGGAGATAAGTTTTTATGGAAAGGTAGAGAGGCAGTGGGTAGGGATTAGGAGGTTGATGGTCAAAGAAGAGATCCCTAAAAAGCCCTCTGACTCCTGTAGGGCAGGGACTAGAATGAAGCAAGGGGCAGCAGGGTGCAAAATTTGAAGCACTCACTGTTAAGGTTGTGCAAGATAGGTCCTGGTGCCCTGGCATAGACTGCATGATCAATTACTTCATTCCAAAAACCATTCCTTGACCTTCTTGGCACAGAGTAATTCCCTTCCCTTTTCCGGAATTTCTAAGTATCTAAGTCCTATATTTTTAGTACATCTAACATTTAGTTCTAATCCAGTCTCAATTTTTTTAAGTTTATTTATTTTTGAGAGAAAGAGCGGGAGAAAGGCAGAGTGAGAGAGAAAGAGAAAATCCCAAGCAGGCTCTGCACTGTCAGTGTGGAGCCTGCTGTGGGATTCGAACTCAAGAATAGTGAGATCGTGGGGCACGTGGGTGGCTCAGTCGGTTAGGCATCTGACTTCGGTCAGGTCATGATCTCACGATGCGTGAGTTCGACCCCGTCAGGCTCTGTGCGGACAGCTCCAAGCCTGGAGCCTGCTTCGGATTCTGTGTCTCCCTGTCTCTCTCAAAATTACACATTAAAAATTTTACAAAAAAAAAAAAAGTGAGCATCGTAATACAATTTTCAAATGATTATGGTTACTGTATTTTCACTCAACCACTGGTATAACCCCAGTGAGTTGTCAATGATTCTGTTAAGTGGAGCACACTATGCTCGAAGCTCAATTTTTTTAAAAAATGTTTATTTTTAAGAGAAAGCGCAAGCATGAGTGGAGGAGGGGCAGAGAGAAAGGGGGACAAAGGATCCGAAGCGGGCTCTGCGCAGAGCCTGATGCAAGGCTCAAACTCATGAATGGTGATCGTGCCCAGAGCTGAAGTCGGACATTCAACCAATTTAGCCATCCAGGTGCCCTAAAGGTCAATTTTTTTTTTTTATTAGAGGCTTCCTTTAATCACCCTATGTAAATTAACACCTCACTCTTACTCTCAACCCCCACAACCTGATGATCTATTCTTTCTTTAGAGCACTTCTCCATCAGGCATCACTAGAAAGGTAAGTTTTAATGACAACTATAACATTGCTAGCTCAGAACTCTTGATACTTAAGCATTCAAATATTTGTGGTGAGTTGGTTAGATGGATGGATAAATATCTCCAAAAGCTAAACACTGACACACAATCATACACAGATGTAACGGTTCAAAAATTATTTTTTTCATCTTGGCACCAAGTGATTAGCATATGCCCAAGGAAATCAGTATTTGTTTTCTGTAACATCCTCGTTATCTATAATCTAGAAAACATATCAAAACAAGTAAAACTTGGCATTACACTCTCCTAGAAACAACAGGCTTGAATATTCAGGGATTACAAATTTCTTCCAAAGAATTCAAGAAAATCAATTAATAATCATTCCTTCAAAATAGAGAACACGTCAGTCTTATTCTGGAACCCACCCGTCCCCATAATTTCCCAAAGGCTATCTGCAACTTTTCCAGATACAAATTTTTGTAGAGCCAGCCCAGAAATTTATTTAAACCAACTAGATATCTTTACCTTAGATGTCCATTTTGTCTATTTATGTTTTCCTACTTCAGTCATTATGATTCCAAAAGGTACCAGAAAACATGAAATAAAGGAAATTGGCTACTCTTTTTATCTTCTGTGGTTATAACTACAAATAAAATTAGCAACATTACAAAATGCTGAGTCCAGCTTTACCTAGTTTTAAAAACAGCTTAAAAAGTAATTTGAGAGAAACATTTAAAAACAAGTCAGACCGGTAGGTAAATTAAATGTGCTATGCCACTGTAGGCAACAGGCCAATTCTGAAATATTTGATAATGAAAGTGTTCTGGCCAACAAACATATTTTTAAAAGGGCACTTTGGCTTAAAACATTTACCTCTATGAACACGGCCAATTATAATTGAAACTCCTTCTGTCCTTCAAAATCTCACAATTTCATTTTAGGTTCTACTCCTTAAACAAAAAAGTCTTGGCAAACGGTGTACACTTTCAGATCAAAAGAACATCTTGTTAGTAAACTAGAAAAATGTATTTCGGTTCCTTGGTCACTTGGTTTAGGTCCTGTAACAACAAGAAATTAGGGTGTGGAATATGCATAGCATACTGGTCTGCACGTGTTTAGAAGATGAGAGAGTTGAATCAGATAAACTTGCTGAACCAATAGAACCAGCTTATGAGAACACAGAAGCTTCCTACTTGCCCAGAGTAGAATCAAATAATGGTTTTCCCTAGCAGTAATGTTGTTATTTTTTTAAAAAGTCCACTGGATGCTCTTCAGAACATAAAATGAAGATGTCATTTCTCTTGTGTCAAATGTCCTTTAAGGAAGAAATGACTACAGTTTTAAAACCATGATATTAAAGATGAGTAAGTTAAAGCATGTTGTAATACTACATTTCTAATTTGTTGATTTGGACATTGCATCTGAGGTGTTTCTGGAAAATGTTAGTTTCCAGATTCTAAACCAAAAAAATCCATGTTACAGGAAAGATAGGGTCTAACAAAAACTACATTTGGAAACATGAACGGGGGGGGGGGGGGGTAAAGGTTGGGAAGTAGATTATTAGAGTTTTGGGGTTTTTTTTTACCATGTACGTCAGTAAACATAAGGGGACCATTCACGTTAGGTTCTATCCAATAGTCACCTTGTGGGAATTCAACTCTAGGATTGCCAGCTTATTATTCAAGGTAAACCAGAATTCTGAATTTTATGTGAAATTCCCCAATTTTTAAATGCTAACAATGACTTTTTAAAGCACTGTGTGGGCTGTATTCCTATTTGGCTGTACCCTGAACAGGGCACCTGCCCAAGATGTGGGAAAGGGGTAGTGATGAAATTTGGGACTTTTCAACAAGGGAAAAGGCTGGGCTTGCATTGAGGGGCAGGGGAAAGAGGTTTCCTAATTCTCACAAAAGTACTTAAGCTGACAGTAGTGCCCCTACTTCTTTGCAATCTCTGGATTAGATGACAGAATGAGAGCATTAAAGCTGGAGATAATTTATGTGCCACAGATCTATAAGGATGGTCTTTTCCTAACAACCCAAGTTACTCATCTGCTAGGCCTTTTTCTTCTTCCAGCAATAGCAATGGATTAGTCTTTCTGTTTTCAGTGATATACCTGTGACACTGTCTTGAATTACGCTACGCACCTGTGTTACTGTTCATAGTAAAAGATACATTATATGTGTTCATATATATCCAGCTGAATCCTAACAACTTATGACCAATTAACAGCTACTGCAAAATGCTATTCATTATTGAACTTATATAAAGTTCTGAAATAAGTTCTTCCAAGATTTTGGAGAAGTTATTTATAGAAGTGGGTTGGGCAGGGTTATGCGTGTGTGTTATCTGTGTTTAAATTGATGGCCAAGTGTCTCCTATGTGGAAGAAAATTTCTGTAATACTGCTCTTCCCAGAACTCTCCTTAGTCTAAAGCAAGCACACAGAGGGCAGTGTGGTATGATACAGGATGTACCAGGGTGGGAATAAGGAAACCTGGTTTCCAATAAAGTCCTGCTACTAGCTAGCTATGTACATGTTTTCTAAGGTTTTTTTCCTTCTTCTTAAAATTGCTCCAAATAAAATTCATGCTTATAAAAATAGCCATTGATGTAAAGACCGGTTTAAGACTTTTAAAAAACTGATAAAACATTTAAGTACAAAATTCCACAGTTCTCAGTGAGGTTTTCATCCCATAATAACAAGAGCACACAATAGATATTATTGGCTCATCATCTCCCTGGCATTTGCAGGCCACCTGGTGCAAATCCACCTGGTCTTGAGAAACTATAGGACTTGAAAGAAGAAAAATGTGGCAACAGAAAAAGAAAAGATGAATGATGATACCTTTTATATCTGTGTGGAATAGGTTTTCTCTTGTCTGCTTTGACAAATGGGAAGAGTTATACAGCCTGCTCTGCCTGCCTCACCTACTGGATGCTGTTCAAGCTCTGTTTTGTTGAACAATCAGATGCCCAACTCTGATGAGCTGAAGATGAGTAAACGCAGTGCTTGTTAACATGGTCATAGGGGCTATCTGGAAACTCTCTAGTTATTATAAATCTAACTGTGGCACAGAAATGTGCAATCTACTTCCACTGTTACTCCATTCCTAGCTGCTTTCTCAAAATCCTTAACATAAGCTCAGCAGAGTTTGCTATAAATAGTTCATGACTGTGATACAAAGTATTAATTGATTTAAAAAAAAAAAAAGACTGGGGGAAAATGGAGAAAAAGAAAGCATTGTCAAATGTTTAAAATTAAATAAAAAGTTGTTTACTACCTAGTCATATTTATAACCACTTTAAAACTATTCTCAACTTCAAGTGATTTTATAGCAAAAAAGGTATGTATACATGACTTTTATTTCCATTACACTTGTCCACTAATAATCTTAATAAAAAAGGGAGACTGACAAAGATAATGAAATATGAACTGAAAAGCTTTTAAAAGCAGATGTGATGAAAATGAAATATTGTACATCGATGTCTTAATTATATTTGCAGACTCCTGTTTCTTAGTGGGAAAAGCCAGGGCTGCCACCCAGTGGCAATGTAAGTCTTTAAATGATTTTAAGAATTAAAGAATAAAAAATATTTAAAATAATTTTAAAAACACAAAACCAGAAACCTCATGAATTGGACAACTTCAATTTTAACATCAGTAATTTTGTTGTATGAAATGCTTATCTAGAACATACTGAAGAACAGAAACATTTATTTGCTTAGGCAGCACTGGGGAGTTTTTGAAAATATCGTATGATTTCCTAGTAAGTTATATGGCTTTAGTAAGCATTTTAATTAAAATATTGAAGGTTACTTTGCTTAAATTTAAATTCCAGAATTAATAATGCGGGGTTGGGGAGCTAAGACCACAAAATACAGCTGTTTTCTTTCTTCTGTGACCTGCAGAAGTAGATTCAATACTCCAGAGTAGTCTCCCAAAACTTCTGCTTGTTAGTACACAAAAACCTAATAGAAACCCCTGCAAAAGTAAGATTTAAAAAAAATAACTTTCTCTAACCATTTGGCACATTCCATTTTTTCCTCAGGTATAATCAATTTTAGTATCTCAGTCGACAAAACTCAAAGCTAAAAGGAGGAAATGAAAATAGTAGAAATACCATGCCTGGTAATTACTGATGTTCAGAGGTGGGAAGAAACCAAGTAACTCACTGCCTCCTATTTTCCCAACATCTGGCCACAGCTTTTTTTCACACTGACACAGATATCAACATACCCCAAAACAAGATGCCTTGGTAAAATAACAACAGAGAAAGAATAATATAACACTAAAGCATCCACTTAGAGTTTGAAAAGCTAAATATCTCAGACACTGTTTTATTCTCCTGAATAACCAGTTAAGAAAGAAGCACCCCCTCAAAAAATCTTAGAAATTCAGAGATTTTTGTTTCCAATAGTTGTAAATTAAAAGTATACAAGACATAGTTTCTAACCTATATCCCATTTGTTTTGCTTTACAATGAAGACAATAATTGTTTTAAAATGGGAGACACAACATACTTGATATTTACAATGGCTTACAACAAATACCTGAAAATAATTTCTAATTTTCCATTTATTATTGCTATTTAGTCACAGAAAAGATCAACATTTCCATGAAATTTATTTTAGCATATGCCATATAATGATATAATAATTTTATATGAAGAGAAACCACTGCGGAAATGACTAACATGGTCCCTTACAGGGAAATAAAGGAAAAAAAAAAACCCAATAAATTCTTCCATATAAAGACTTCTGATCTGCATCATTTTCTCAAAATATAAAACCTTAATATTAGAAGCAAAAAGAAAAACAGCAAAGAAAACAATAAAAAAGAAGACCAAGGATAAGGAATTGCTTTGTGCAGATGCTTTGCATATGTAGTATATATGTATGGGCTGAGTTATAATAAAAATACTTATGTATTATAGTCATTCTCATGTAGTTAGAAAGCAATTTCCAATCAAGCATGACTGGACTGACATTTTCTCAGTCTTCAATTACGTGACGAATTATAGCTGTGTAGCAGTCACTTCTGGTCAGTATTATCATGACAAATGCTTGATAAGATACAGTTTTTCTCCTTGTTCACTTGTAAAAATTGGTGCCTTTTTGTAATGTTCTACAAGTTCTTCCATGGTGCTGAATTTACGCTGCCCAATACAGTAGACAGTCTCTTTTAGTTGAACTTTAAAATGCTTGTTTTTCCCTTGTGCTTTTAGTGATACAGAGAAATCATTTGGCTAAAAGAAAAAAAACAGGTAGGGTAAACATTATGAAAGACATCTATTACCATTTTTATATTAAACTAATAATAGCTAAAATCTGAGCACTTACTAAGGCTCTAATTAAATTATTTACATAGATTATCTCCTTTACAACTTCTAACAAACCTATTTTAGAGATGACAAAATTGAGGCCAAGAGAAACTAAAAATCATCTATCTAGTTAATAAGAGAGCAGGATTCAAACTCAAGCAGACTCCAAAGTCTCTTAAATAATATGCTCTAACACCCACCAGCAAATCCTTTAGTTTAACATCTGGGACACAAGAGCTAGCTTTTCTCCTATCAGACTATTGGAGCAACACATGAGAAAACGTGGGCTAATACTAGCTATCCTACAGACTGAGATAATGCTCTGAATTCTCAGACAGTAAGACACTAATGAGAAATCATAAACTCAAATGCCTACAAGGGGAAAAAGACATGTAAACAAGTCAGAGTGGACAGACAAGGAGGAACAACAGTCCATGGCCAATCCAAAGGCCAATCCACTTAGCTGTGATTGCTGCTTTATAGGAATATAGGCAATGTTGGCAGGCCCTCCAATTTCAAAAGGAAGTCTGTCATCTGAATTTTTATAATAAATCTCAATATTTAAATACCAATTCAAGTGTTTAAAAATATTGCTCAGGTCAAAGAAAATATGCCTGTTTGAGACCTTTACTTTAAAAATTCTACTGGTAAAATGGTGTATTTTGGCTAATGTCCATGCTCAATTACCCACCACAAGAAAATACATAGTATTCTGCAATCAAGCTACTTTCTGAGTTTTTTTGTTTGTTTGGTTTTTTTAACCTAACACTTTCCTGAACAGTCTAAAAGCCTCCATTTATATAGTTACTGCCAAAGTTTCGAACAGTGGGCTTCCTGGAAATACCCTATTCGTATAGTTACTCTTACTACCTGCTCTAGGGTCACTCCCTTCCTAACCCCTATTACCCACTGCTTGTCCTAGAAAGCAGGACCAGGTCAGGCATCTAACAGAAAACAAACCCCACCACTCTTCCCTATCATCAATCCTGCTCTTCCTGAGGGGTTACATTTCCTGAACTTTATATCAAGCAGTTCAATTAGCCTTGATTTCTCCCTCTTCTTTCCTCCCTCCCTCTTAAATATAGACACATCATATGAGTGTGCACACACTCACACCAGACAGGTTTTCTTCTTTCATTCAGTCTTTTGCACAATCACACCTTCACCTCTGTACAACCAGATACACAGAAACAAAGCCAATACTAATGATTTGAAAAGTGGAAAAGTAGTGGTATCCTTTTAAAAGGAAAAATAAAGACCATTTTAAACGGAAATAAGTATCATCAAATTTCTAATACCCTAACCAAGTGCCCATATAGCTATTTTCTTTCAATTTTTGTGGTTTTATAGTTTTACTGTTTTACTAGTGCTAGAATAAAAATATCTTTTATTGCAAATGCATTTCAAATACATGGAGTATTAAAATAGGTTTTTCAGGTAAATAATAAGTGTATTCCAACTTCCAAACAACCAATTTATGAAGAAACTTAAATCTCAATTGTTTTAATTTATGGATTTTCTTTACTAGAAGGATGACAGTGCATCCAATATGCAATTTAAGACATGTTTTCCCAGTTCAGTCTACTGCATTGCTTTACTCTGAATGAAGAATCCAGGGTTCAACTTTCTCCATTTTTCAGTTTAATGCGACAGAAGGTATTTCAGAAATAAGGGGCGCCTGGGTGGCGCAGTCGGTTAAGCGTCCGACTTCAGCCAGGTCACGATCTCGCGGTCTGTGAGTTCGAGCCCCGCGTCGGGCTCTGGGCTGATGGCTCAGAGCCCGGAGCCTGTTTCTGATTCTGTGTCTCCCTCTCTCTCTGCCCCTCCCCCGTTCATGCTCTGTCTCTCTCTGTCCCAAAAATAAATAAACGTTGAAAAAAAAAAAAATTAAAAAAAAAGAAATGCAAGACCAACAGACTTAAATAAGGCCGAATAATCCAGTGAGGTATCACTGCTGGGGTATATTTTATTCAAAATAAGGTTGGAAACAACACTGACTTTAGCTTTGGAACATGTTAAGTTTATGTCCCAACTTACTGCCTGGCTAATTTTAGGGAAGCGACTGAACCTCTCCAATTTTCTATTTATTTTTTACTACTCAGAGCTCTATTTCCATTTACCTTTGAAAACCAACTTACCGAAGATTCACTATCACGAATGAGGAAATCACCTTCATGCCCTCTTTCATTTAATGCCATTTCTGCTTGATGCCTGGTGACCTTCCCATAATACCATGGATTGCCAGCAAATTTTCCAGTGAGTGAAGGCCTAATGTAATCACATTGCGGAGGTGATGGTTCCAAACCTGAGGTTAATGGATTATTCTGCATAATGGTAACATAGTTTTTTGGCACCAGACCAACCATTCCATTGATCTTCCTGCATTTCCACCATTCAGGGTCATTTTCAGGTTTTTCAATAACATCCATTACATCTCCTTTCTCAAAATTAAGTTCTTCATCATTGGACGAACTGAATGGGTAAAGAGCCTGTACCACATGCAACACTTGCCCAGTATTTAGGTTATTGACAACTGCTGCTAATTTCTCTGACAGGGAACCCACATGGTCACCCAAAGGACTATCGCCTTCCTCAGTTACATAGTTTGAAGGGAACCATCCAACTTGTCCATTGTAGCTACCCCGCCACCACCCATCACTGCATTTCTCCATGACAATAACCTTTGTCCCTTTTATCAATGATAATTCATCTTCTCTCTCTGCCATGTAGTTAAATTTCACATAAGCAGGCATATTGAGGTCATAGAGGCGTTCCCCTGGGTCAACAAAGCTTTCATCAGCAGGAGATGCAGAATCTGGCACACTAGGTTTTCTTTTCACTTTTCCAATGCCTGTTGATATAAAAAAAGAGTAATAAGAGATTATAAGACAATGATAACCGAAAAACCCAATTCATTCATTAAAAAATATCCTCAACTCTGTAGTTCTTTTAAGCCTTTAAAGTTAGATAACAAATTTCTTTCTTCTTTTTTTCCCCTTTCTTTTTACATCTCCATGACTTGTTTATAACTGGAGGTTTGTACCTTTTGACTTCCTTCATAAATTCTCTTTTCATAACCAAACATGTAAATGCAGTTATTGTATGACAGTTTACCTTCTCATCTTTTCTCTCATCAAAGGTGCTGAAATAATTGTGTAACATAATGACAGTTTTCCTAAATTAACAAGAATTCTTCCAAATGTAAATATAGACTATTTCTCTCACATCTACAACATAAGTAATGAAGGCTCCACCAAACCCATATTATTGTTTTATTTTATTAACCTTGATTCTACAATTAGCTGTACTGAAATAGAACAACAAATTACAACTTGATATGCAATATAAAATTGTAGTTACGTCTGGGTACTCCTTCCATTTGCTTTCTTAGTTCCCAGATCCATGTTTCCCTATTTACCTCATTATGTTTATTTTAAAATAATATATTATTTACTTGTTTGTTTCCCTCACACTATTCACAAGTATGCTCCTCAAGGACAGGATTTTTTTTTTTTTTTACTTTGTTCACAAATATCACACCAAGAATCTTAGAAAATGTTTAGTACATGGTAGATGCCTAATATGTATTTGTTGAAAGAAGTGGGAAAAGCACCAAAGAATATTATCACCCTAAATATATGCTACATCAACTTTGGTCATGCATTTTCACTGCTGATCATTTCTTACACATAATTTTGTGTTGTGTTTTTACTGACAGAACTGAGGCATTTAAAAAGTTTCTCAAACCTTCTATCTTAGAACTCTTTATTACCCTCTTTTTCTTCATGCAAGTTTTCAACCTCCGATCCTTCTGGGTTCTTAAATACCATTGTTCCTGCTGCTTTTGGGACTCTTGACCATCCTTGCTTTCCTCCTTCTTATTCCCTTCTACTGTCTAAAATCAAACTCACACCACTTCTATTCCAAAATAAAGTTACTTCAACTCTGCTACTTCTCTTGAACTACACCATTCTTTAAAGAGGTGTCTCCCTGGGGTGCCCGGATAGCGCAGTTAGATAAGCGCCACGACTTCAGTTCAGGTCATGATTTCGCCATTCGTGGATTCGAGCCCCATGTCGGGCTCTGTGCTGACAGCTCAGAGCCTAGAACCTGCTTCAGATTCTGTGTCTCCCTCTCTCTCTGCCCCTGCCCCTGCTCGCACTCTGTCTCTCTCTCAAAAAAGAAAGAAACATTTAAAAAAACTGTTAAAAAGGTGTTTTTCCTTCAACTTAAAAACAATTTTTTTAATGTTTATTTTTGAGACAGAGACAGAACACAAGCAGGGGAAGGGCAGAGAGAGGCAGGGAGACACAGAATCCAAAGCAGGCTCCAGACTTTGAGCTGTCAGCACAGGACTGACACAGGGCTCGATCCCAGGAACCATGAGATCATGACCTGAGCTGAAGTCGGATGCTTAACTGACTGAGCCACCCAGGTGCCCCTCCTTCAACTTCTTTACCACTCAAGCACTCATTCCCTAACTCCTTATGATCTGGTCCTTTAATCTTTACCATTCTACAAAATCCACTAATTAAACCATTCTTAGAAAAACTGTGTCATTTCTTTACTGCCAAATCAGTACCTTTTAGAGTCCTCATTCTTTTCAAACTCTTTATGTGGCAACCAAGATCACAGATTACTCTCTCTACTGTTGTCTCTTTTAACTTCCCTAAAAGCCTCCTGCATTCCCTAGTGACTAAATATTCTTGTGTGCATCTGTCTGGGCTCCTCTAAACCTTGTTATAAAATTGCATCATACTTGTTTCTTGAAGACAGAAAACTAGAAAACTAGATCTTAGTACCTTTGTATCTCCAGTGCCCACACTAGAAATAGGAACAAAGTGAATGTTTGCTGAATGAAAAAGTGAATGATTCCTTATAGTTGAAAAGTGTTTCCCAAGATACAGTGCCTGGACTTCCGCTCTACTTCAAAGAAATCTTATACTTTCATCTTCCATAACTTCTATATAGAAAGCTCCAAGGTCTCTTTGCAGTTTTAAGCTCTTTCTGGAATTCAAGCACTACAATTCAGACATTGCTATACATCTACCAGATTGTACTCTTAGCACCTCAAGTACAACACTCTTTTCCAAATGAAACTAGCCTCTCCCATAACCATAAATCAACTCCCTCCCTCCCAACTTCCTTACTTGTGGTATTCATGATATCATCCTGAAAAATCCTCACATCAGAGATTTCTGACAGAATAGCGAATTAATTCTAGGGCTCCATCCATCCAAAAAACTAATTAATGAGCTGGCAGATACTGTCAGAATAAACTTTTGCAGCACTCTGGAATCTAGTAAAAAAAAAAAAAAACTTAGAAAAACCTTACAAAAACTAGGGCAAGGCATAGTGAAAAAAGCTGCTGCTCTGAAGTAAGAGAATGCTGTGGCATTTCAAACTGCCTGCCCACAATGGCTTTGAGGACAGCAACTGGCACTTCTAATGCCAGAGGGAGCTTATTCTCAAAGAATTGTGATTGTGAGTTTCAACCTGTCTGGCAGCCACGTGAAGGACTGGTACAATGGCTTGCCTTGGTTTCACTGGACCTGGAACATTCCCATTCTTTTACTGAAATCATTTAATTGATGCAGCACGTTGGGGTAAGGGACAACGACCAGGATAAGGAACAGACAGACTGAAGGAAGGAAAAGACAGAACAGCACCTTCAGAGGCCACACACGACAAAGAATACAGAGTTTACAAAAACAGTTTAGGGAAGTCACTAAACAAGCAAACAACAATGCACAATTAGAAGCAACATCAAACCTTAGGAAGGGGGTAGAATCTGATACTAGAAAACTGTCAACTAAGAACTCTATAATTAGCAAAACTGCCCTTTAGAAATGAAGGAGAAATTAAGACACTCCTACATAAACAAAAATTGAAGGAGTTTGTTACACTAGACTTGTGCTACAAGAAATGTTAAATAAAGTCCTCCAGGCTAAAATGAAAAGACACTGAAAAGTAACCTGAAGCCATATGAGGAAATAAAGAACAACAGTAAAGGTAGCTCCATTCATAAATATAAAAGCCAGTAGTATTAGACTTTTGACTTGTACATCCTTTTTTCCTATATGATTTAAGATACAAATGTAGAAAACAGTAATTTCAAATCTAGGTAAATGGGCACCCAATGTATAAAAATGGAACTACAAAGGAATAGTTTTGCATACCAGCTAAATTTCCATTAATTCAAACTTGACTGCTAAAAAGTTAAGATGTTAATGGTAATCCTCACGGTAATCACTAAGGAAATACTAAAACATACATAGAAAAGAAATGAGAAGGGAAAATGGTACATCAGAAAAAAAAATCAATTACAAAACAAGACAGTAATACAGGAAATGAGGAGAGAAAAGGCTTAAGACCTGTAGAAAATAAAGAGCAAAACAGCAGAAGGCCTTCCTTATGGGTAATTACTTTAAACATAAATGAATTAAAACACTGGATTAAAGGGACAGACACTGGCAGAATGGATTTAAAAATAAGATCCAACTCTATGCTATCTATAAGCACTCACTTTAGATCCAGAGATACAGACAGGTTGGAAAATGAAAGGATGGAAAAAGATGGTCCATGACAATGGTAACCAAAAGAGAGCTGGGGTGGCACAGCTGTCTGTTAGTATCAGACAACACAGACTTCAAGACAAAAGTTGTTACAGAAGATGAAGACGGACATTATATATTGATAAAAGGGTCAATCCATCAAGAAAACATAGTAATTACAAATATTATACACGCCTAACAAGAGAACCCCAAGACATATAAAGCAAAAACTGACAGAATTAAAGAAAGAAACTGACAGTTCTACAATATAGAGACTTTTTTAAAAGCACAAGAGTGCAAAAATCATGGCACTAAACCGACTGCATAAAGGACACTTATTTACAATATGAGAGCTGAAACAAAAAAGGCAGAGCATCACCTTGTTCAACCTCAGCTGACAACATGTGCATCAGGCAACTCAAAATTTCTGCCACTCTGCACAAGTCCATAAAGGCATCACAACTATCGATTTGAGGGCTTATAAATAAGTTTTAACAAGGAGCCCAATTCACAAATATGGAATTTGCAAAAAAAGGGTTAATCTATACTAGCAAACAATATAGCAGCATATTAACAGAAGTGTACATCATGATAAAGGGTGATTTGTCCCAGGAATGTAAGAGTAGTTCAACATATGAAAATCAACATTATATACTACATTAATACAACAGAGGGAAAAAACCCACATGATCATCTCAACTGATACAGAAAAAGCAATGGATAAAATCTAACATCCTTTCACGATAAAGAGTATCAGCAAACTAGGAATATAAGGCAATTTCCTCAACATCATAAAGTGCATCTATTTAAAAAAACCTACAGTTAACAACACACTCAATGGTAAAAGACTGAAAGCTAAGATGAAGAACAAGACATGGATGCCCTTTCACCCACCTCTATTCAACACTGTACTAGAAGTGCTAGCCAGGGCAATTAGGCAAGAGAATGAAATAAAAGACATCCAAACCAGAAAGGAAGAAGTAAAATCATCTTTATTTGCAGATGACATAACCATATACAGAGAATATCCTAAAAAAATCCACACACAAAAGATGTTACATTAAACAAATTTAGCAGAGTTGCAAGATACAAAATCAACACACAAAAACCAGTTGTATTTCTGTACAGCAGCAGTGAACAATCTGAAGAGGAAATTGAGGAAACAATTCCATTTATAATAGCATTAAGAATAAAATACATAGGTTAAATTTATTAATCAAGGAGATGCAAGACCAGTATACTGAACACTACAAAGTACTGCTGAAAGAAATTAAAGTAGACTAAATAAATGATAAGACATTCTGTATTATGGACTTGAAGGCTTAATAGTTTTACATGGCAATAACTAACCAAAGTGATCCACAGCTTCCATGTAATTCTTACCAAAGTTCCAATACTTTTTACAGAAATGAAAATGCTGATTCTAAAATTCATATGGAATTGCAAGGGACACCAAATAACCAAAACAATCTTTAAAAATGAAAATAAAACAGAAGGATTCACACTTCCCAATTTCAAAACTTACTACTCAGCCAAAGTATTCAAAACAGTATGGTACTGGCACAAAAGGACAGACATATAGACCAACAGAATAGAGCTGAGAGTCCTGAGATAAATTCCTACATCTGTGGTCAACTGATTTTCAACAAGGGTGCCAAGACCATTTATGGGGGAAAGAATAGTCTCTTTAACAAATAGTACAAGGAGAAACGGATATCTACATGCTAAAGAATGAAGTTAGACTCCTCTTTCACAAACAAAAATTAACTCAAAATGGATAAAATACTCAAATATAAGACTTAAAACTTTAAAATCCTCCAAAGAAAACACAGAGGAAAATCTTCATGACCTGTGTATTAGCAATGAATTCTTAGATTTGACCCAAAAGCATAAGCAATAAAAAATAAATAAATAGGGCACCTGGGTGGCCCAGTTGTTAAGCATCCTACTTCAGCTCAGGTCATGATCTCACAGTTCATGAGTTCGAGTTTGACATCGGGTGAGCATGAGCTCCGCTTTGGGTAAAGCATGAGCCCCAGGTGAGCCCCATTTCTCTCTCTCTCTGCCCCTTGCTCACTTGTGCTCTCTTTCTTAAATAAACAAATAAATAAATAAATATTACAGTCTATATCCAGAACATCTAAAGAACTTAGAACCTAGCAACAAAAAGAACCTATTTCGACAATGGACAAAACACTTGAACAAACATTTCCCCAACAAAGATATACAAATGCCCAAAAAGCACATGAAAAGATGTCCAACATCATTAGTCATTAGGGAAATACAAATCAAAACCAAAACGAAATACCACTTCACACCTATTAGGATAGCTATAACCAAACCAAACCAAAAAAAAAAGGAAAATAACAAGTGTTGGTGAGGATATGGGAAAACTGGAACCCTTCTTACACTGTTGATCAAAGTGTAAAATGTTACAACTGCTGTGGAAAACAACGTAATGGTTCTTCACAATGTTAAAAACATAATTACCATATGATCCAGTAATTCCACTCCTAGGTATATACTCAAAAGAACTGAAAACAGATATTCCAATACTTGTACGCAAATGTTCATAGCTCCCTATACACAATAACCCAAAGGTAGAAACAATCCAAGTGTCCATCAACAGATTAATGGATAAACAAAACACAGTACATACCCATTTAATGGAATATTATTCAGCCATAAAAGGAATGAAGCACTGATATATGCTACAACAGATAAACCTCAAAAACAGAAGGCCAAGTGAAAGAAACTAGACACAAGATAACATATTTTATGATTCCATTTACATGAAATAGCCAGAATGTAAATCCAGATAGACAGCAAGCAGATTATCAATTACCATGGGATAAAGAGATAGGGTAATGGGTAGTGACTGCTTAATGGGAATGGGTTTTTTTTTGGGGGGGGGGAGGGTCATAAAAATGGTTTGGAACTAGATATGATGGTTGCACAACACACTTTAAAAAGACTCATTTTGTTATATGATTTATACCTCATACAAATTTTCTTTCTTAAAAAGATTCCTGCATCAAATCCTTATTCCCTTTCTGCCAACACTTTCTATTCCCACTATTTGCACACTATTTCAGGCCCATTTTGTTGTGCTTGAGTCTTCAATACCCTCTAAACTAGTTTTCTTACTAATCCAATCTGTCCCACTTCTACCCATCATCCATATAACTGTAAATATAGTTGCAATCAGATGATATTATTGCTCAAAAGCCAACAGTGGCTCTTCACACCTATCAAATTAAGAGAAAAACTCTTCCTAGAATCTATAGCCCTCTCCAGAATGTCCTCACCCTTCCTTTCTAGGCTTATGGTAGAGTAATGAAAACAGCATCGACTTTATATGAGCCTTTGGGTTCAAATCCCAGCTATACCACTTACTGTGGAAACTTGAGCAAATGATTTCATTTTTCTGAGTTTAGAAATGGAGAAAACACTACTTACCATGATAGTGTTGTAAGAAGTGAATAAAATAAGGTAAAGTAAGAGCACAGTACAGATATAAATGTTAAATAAAAGATTCTTCCCATAATGCCCTGCAATTATCCTGTATCTTTCTTCTCTACCCAGTTCTCCCAGCACCATTTGCTAAAGAGACGGTCTTTTTTCCACTGGATCCTCTTTCCTGCTTTGTCAAAGATCAGTTGGCCATTCATTTGTAGGTCCAATTCTGGGTTCTCTATTCTGTTCCACTGGTCTATGTGTCTGTTTTTGTGCCAATACCATACTGTCCTGATGATTACAGCTTTGTGTAGTAAAGGCTAAAGTCTGGGATTGTGATGCTGCTGCTTTGGTTTTCTTTTTCAGTATTACTTTGGCTATTCGGGGTCTTTTGTGGTTCCATATGAATTTTAGGAATGTTTGTTCTAGCTTTGATAAACTATCCTAAATCTTAATAAAAAATGGGTCACTTAAGTCCCCTGAATAAATAACATTTCAATCTTCCTTTGCCTTATTTGCTAGTTTCTTCCCAAAACCTTATTAAAACATCTCCCTATCAAAAACTTACCCATTCAAGAAGTGCCATTTCAAATTATTTTATTCATTTCCCATGTTATGTTTTCCAACATACTTCATTTCCCACCATCATCCGCCAATGATGTAAGCTCTCCTTTTTAAAGCACCCAGCACCCTGTACTTCTGAGGTACTTGTATGACAGCATACAAGTCTTTTAAGCTCATCTACTAGAGTCATCACTTCCGGAAAGGAGCATTCCATGTCTCACTAATCTTCTGCATTTCCTATGCTATTTAGAACTGTGTGCATACCAGATACTCAATAAGCGTTTGCTACATTGATTAAAATTGAAGAGTGATATAAATCCAAATTTTAAACTTGAAGCTAAAGGCTAGTTTCAAAATGATTTTTTTTTTAATTCTGAAAAAGATGTCTAAGACTAATTATACACTGTCAAAAAAAGAATGAAGAATTTTTGGACAGACTCATGGAAAACACTGAAAACAACCTATTTTAATCTCAGAGGCCAGAAATATTTCAGGGAAAAAAACATAAGCTTAGAATATTTGTTTTTCTATGCAACACAAAACCCTCTGTCTCTCCTGTGAGCATTTCTTCAACCTCACACTAATGCTACAGGCATATAAGCTCCTCAGTACCCAAAAAAACTCATGCTCTTGAAAGACTCTGAGCCTTTGCCCACAATGTATTTTATTTCAAACACTTGCCACCCTCATTCCTCAAGACTCAAACAAGGTATCTTCTTCTCACTGGAGATTTTCCCTCTCTCCCCAAAACAGAACAGATATATTTCTCCTTTGTGGCATTACTGCTCTTTGTAAATATTTTTACCACAATGTTCAACCCTCTGTATACCCATATTTATTTCTTTGAGATCAAACACCATGTTTTTAATCACCTATTTCCACTGTGTGGCCCATATTAAGTGTTCCATTAATGTTCATCATGGGAATGACTGACAAATGTATGTATAATCGAAAGCTTGCCTTTTCCCCCCTCTGCTTCCAACTCTTTGGGAAGAACCTGTTTATTATTGCTCTCTCTCTCTATTTGCTAAAAAATGGTCCTTCCGATTTCTTGTTAACAATGAGAAAATGCATGGAAAAGTACTTTACAAAATTATACAAACGTAAAATATCAGTTTCTCTTAATTTCTCAACTATGTTATAATCAGCAATAATGAGATCATTCCACAATAAGCAAGCTCCCTCAGATCAAAGTATTACCTTTTCTAAATTCTTCTCAACTTTATAGTTAGTCCTCCACAATCCTCCTAATCTTAGTCTCTTTTGTGTCAAATCCTACTAATCCATTGCTTATCTGACTCTAATTCTTCCTCTACTCTTTAGTCATAATGGGTACAACCAGGAAAAGTCTAATGAAACCCTAAATTTAAATTTTAGTCCTGCTATTTACTGGTCAATTTGATCTTGGTCAAGTTATTTAATTTTCTTTAAACTCCAGTTTCCTGGTTTGTGAAATGGTGGTGTGTGGTAAATACCTACTGCATAAATTTAAAAAAAAAAATTTTTTTTAAGTTTATATGTAAAGCACTCAGCATAGTGCATAGCACATAGCAGGCACTCCATTAATCAACAGTAGTTATTACTCCTAGTGCTTCTGGCACTTAATTTTTCAAAAACACTTATATATTTATTATTGCATTTTATAGCTAGACCTGGCCAGAGTTGGAAGGGAATGCTCAGGTCTCAGCACTGAGGATGTGCACAATTCTGAGGCAGTCATTTTTGATGTGGGAAACAAAGGCAGAAGGAAATGGCAGATAAAATTAAATTTCCTTATAACCTGCAGCCTACTGACAAATACTTGAGGCTGGCAGAGTAAAAAAACATTTCTCCAGGAACTCCCTACCATCTTAACGTTAATGCTTTGCTAAAGAGAAGAACAATGCTAGCTTGACAAAACAAAACAAAACAAAACAAAAAACAACAACAAAAAAAAACCCTAGGCCTCCAGTATCCTTTGAGTCTTCTTTAGCAGAAGAAAATCTCTTTGGAAACGCCCTTTTGACTTTACCTCCCCCAACTCCCAAGTATATAACCAGTCACGGTCCTAGGGCAGCTCTTTCTGCCCACAGGTCCAGTCCCCGTGCTTTAATAAGACCACCTTTTTGCACTAAAGACATCTTCAAAAGTACTTTCTTGGCCATCAGCTCCAAACCCTGCCACCACTCCAAAACTTTATCAATTTTTATCATTAGCTTTTTTAAAAATAAAAACAAAAGTATTAGTATAGCTTCCAATCTTCCCCCCACTCTTACCCACTGGTCTTACTTCTTTCCTCCTATAGTACTGTTTCTTGACCAAAACAATGTATTATTAACAAAGTTTTTAAGAATCTAATTTTTAAGAATCTAGTTGAGCATTGTGAATATTCCAGTGACATGACAACTGTCCTCTTCCTAAGGCAAATCTTTGTACCCATAACTACGTTTATGTAACCTGGTTTGCAGATCCTTGATACTGCAATACTGGATGCCAGTATTTGGAAGCATCTAAGTTTTCTCAATACCACAGTTCAAGTATTTATCTATCCAAAGTGGACAACTATGTCACATGTTTTATTTGGCCAGCACACACACACATGAAGTAGCTATTTGCATCCTTTCACTTGAACTGCAAAGATCTGAATTAATGTTATCATGAACTGCATTGAAATTCTTTAGCACCCACATTATCACAGCAGCTCTTGATGTGTCTTTTACTAATATAAAATCCTGCCAAGCCAGGTTCTCAGCAATCTTTTTAATTCCCTTTAAAATTTTTACATTAGGGAGCCTGGGTGGCTCAGTCAAGTTGGGCATCCAACTTCGGATCATGATCTCACGACCTTATGGGTTTGAGCCCCGTGTCAGGCTCTGTGTTGACAGCTTAGAGCCTAGAGCTTGCTTCGAATTCTGGGTCTCCGTCTCTCTCTGCCCCTGTCCCGTTCATGCACTGTCTGTCTCTCTCTCAAAAATAAACATTAAAAACAATTTTAAGTAACTAAAAATTTTAAATTAATTCAAATTAATTAGAATTTTACATTAATGTCTGTCCCGATTCACCTTGTTTATTTCTCAGTTTTTACCTTTCAAACATATATCTGAACCCAATGTATTATTTTTCCAGCATTAGCTCTTCTTTATTTTAAGCATGTCACTTTTCCTCCATCTAAATCACTGACTAAATAAATGTTCAATAAAAGGAAGCTGAAGAAAGTACTACTGATCCTTCTAATTCTTTAAGGAACTATATAGTTCTGTTCTTATGTTCCTACTTCTTCAAAACTAGTTCTCTTTCCCTCATGGATTTTCCCCTGATTTCTATCACACGTAAAACTCATCAGTGGTTTACCAGGATTATAAGACTTTCGGAATTAGAAGGGACTTCCCAGGATCATCTAGTCTTGCCTAACTCTCTCCTTCACAAATAAGGAATAAGAAATCAGGGAAGTTTAGTTATATACCTTCAACCACATGGCTAAGTAAGGGGTACATCTGGGAGCACAACTAGGGAATTCTAAATACATATAAATGGTGTTCTTTTCATTACAAGTTTATCTGACAGAGAGAGAGAAAAAAGTGCATGTGCCCATGAGCAGGGAAGGGACAGAGAGAGACGGAGAGAAGGAGAGAGAGAGATTGAGAGAGAGACTGAGAGAGAGAGAGAGAGAGAGAGAGAGAGAGAGAGAGAGAATCCCAAGCAGGCTCCACACTATCAGTACAAAACCCAACTTGGGGCTCAATCCCATGAACTGTGAGATCATGACCTGAGCTTAAATCAAGAGTCCGAGGCTTAACCAACTGAGCTGCCCAAGCACTTTTCCCATTAAAGGTTTTTATTTAAATTTTTGTATTTTTATCTGTTCATTTCATCTATATGAAATAAAATAAATTATTGTTTTTGATTATTCTGTTTTACCTAAAATCCTGAGCCCTCTTTTTTTATTCTAGCCACCACACAAAGATACACTGTATCTTCTACTGCAAAGCAAAATAAATTCAAGCTTTGGCTTGCTGCAGGTAATGAGAAAAGGAATACCTTGGTTATAAACCCTGACCCTCAGTCTACAAACATATTTAAGATTATCAACTTTCTAAGATAAAAGAGTAAATGATAATGTTATTATTGAATTGATGGTATATAATGAATCACCATCTTAATGATACAATATATTCTTTTTATACCATTTCTATAGTTGATTTATGGTCAACATCATTTACAACCAAACTGAGACATGAAATCCACTGTATTATCAATATTAAATAACCACTACCATCTACCTCCTCACCATGTAAGTTCCATGAGAGTTAGTATTAGTTTTTCATTCTATAATTTTTATCTGGCTTGCAGTTGGCTCTCAAGAAAAATATGTTGATAAATGAATGAATTAATAAGCTTTCTAAAAGGAAAACTAATCCAAAAAGTGGATCTAAAAATGTATTAACTTCCCAAAAAGTAAACAAAGGAGACCTATTCCAGAAGGATTCACTTGGCCACCAAAGTTAACTGAAGAAACAAATGAGTCTTAATAGTACAATTACAGTATTCTTTTCAACAAAGTACTTGCTCCTTTTCCATTTTGCCCTTTCCCTGAAATCTCTCAACAGGTTACTCTTTGTTTCCCTAGATTCCTTATGCATAAGAAACTTCTACAACAACTCCTCTGTTCATTTTTCTAGAAACACCAAGCAAATGTTCAAAGAGATCAAATCAAGTTCACTATCGTAAGATCATAAAAAGGCCATCAGCAAATATACACATTAGGCTCTTATAAGTTAGTATTAGTATTACTTTATAAAATGAACTCAAAAACAATCCCAATAATTCACCATGCTTTTCAGTATTTTCATTTTCTTTGGATGCAGCTGCTCTCCAACTCATTTCAAAATATAAAATCTCACATTTACCAAAATAGCAGCTTCTAGCAATCTTACATTGATTAAATAAAAACATTCCTTTTACTGCTGCTTTATTCAATATTATTTTCTACACTGTTTCTCTAAAATCTAGGTAAAAAGTACTAAAACAATATTATGTTAATTCAAATATTGAGGCTGAAGGAACTTGCTCACCTAATCCGTTCTTTTCTTCACATTTTTAATATGTTTACAATTTAACACTTCAAATGTCTATGCTAAGTTCAAAGTTACCAAATTAAAACTGCAAACTCATTTATATCCTTTTCCTACTTATTATTTAAACATTGGAACTAAAGCATTTTAAAACTATTTTACTTATCAAGTCAAAACTAGTATTTTATGAAGTATCACCATTTAGCTTATGTATCATAGACAATACAAAGCACCAGCCTATTATATAAATGCACCTGGTTCTCTCCATACAGTTTTTCTTTAAATTCACTAAAGTGAAATATCTAACTCAAAAACTACAAGAAAAGTATGGATTTAATAAACAGATGAACTTACTGAAAAAATCTTTAAAGACGTTTAACCAATCCATTTTGAATAAAAATCCCGTGTTCTCTTTTGTCAGTCTGTTAACACAGCTCAGGATAATTTCAGTGAGCTTCCTGGTCTGTTCTGCAACACTGAAACTCCCCACACCCAATCCATGTGACTTGGCCCACACCCAGGGAATAGAAAGCCTTTCTGAGGCTTCTCTCCTTCCAAAACTCTTTCCCCTCTGAACTAAAACAGAACCTGTAAAACAAGTATATCATCATGGCCACAAATGTTACCTCATTATTCAGCCTTATTTTGGAAGAAGGTTTAAAGCATGTATTTTCAGTAGTTGAAAATATATTCATGCATTCACGCTTTCCTTTGTTTTCTCCTTTTCTTTCTTAACTTTCAAACAAAGTCTCCACCAGCATAATCATTGTCAAACAAAACCATTAACTACATGGGACATTTAAGTTACCAAAAAGGGGGTTAGAAATACAAAGAGAAGGCAATCTGATACAAAAGGTGGATATACATCATTATATAGGAGAACTAAAAATCATTACAATAAAACAAATGCTTTCAAGTACCCTGCAATATAGGCAGCAATAAAAGTAATATAGTAATAAAGTTAAAAGAGATATCCTAGAACTTAAAGTCTTGCCAAAATTATCTTAGTAATATCAGAAAATAGTATACAAGGTTTCCCAGGAGTGTTAACAAATAATAAAAATTCTATCTAGTTAGGCTTTTTATATACATATATAAAATTGTTTTTTTTTTTTTTAATGTCTATTTATTGAGAGAGAGAGAGAGCATGAGCAGGGAAGGGGCAGAGAGAGAGGAAGAGAGAGAATCCCATGCAAGCTCCACACTGTCAGCACAGAGCCCCATGCAGGACTGGAACTCATGAAACAGGAGATCATGATCTGAACTGAAATCAAGAATCGGACACTCAACAGACTGAGCCACCCAGGTGCCCCTATCTAGTTGGGCTTTATAAATTTATATGCAATAGTATCTAAAAGTGGGATATTTTTCTTCTTTGCTCTATGATATTAAGGTTTTTTGCAATCTTTTGTTTACACATTTGCTCTAGTCCCAGGATACCAGTATCCTTTCAAAAGGAACAAAAAAGTCTATCTAGGTGTAGCCCTAGTCCTTTCTGTGTCTTCATCACTATGAGGCATACTTTCTTGATAGAAGTTACCTTAATTTTCCCCAATACTTCTGATCTACATGCTTTAAGTAAGTGTCCAATATTTACAAAATCAGAAGTATTCCTGATTCTAACTCTGGTGTCTTCAGCTAGTCAAGGAAAGTCTTCTGATTTGTCTTCCACTTAAAAAACGAATACTAAAAACTAATAAGGGTGCCTGGGTGGCTCAGTCAGTTGAGTGTCCGACTCTTGATTTCTGCTCAAATCATGATCTCATGGTTCCTGAGTTCCAGCCCCACATGGGGCTCTGCGCATGGGATCAAGCCCTGTACTGGGCTCTGCACAGAGTGTGGAGCCTGCTTGAGACTGACTCCTCCCCGCCCCTCTCTCTCACTCCCCGCCCCTGCTTGTGCTCTCTAAAATTAAAAAAAAAACCCTTAATTAAAAAAAAAACTAATAATAATGGTCTCATTTGTAAAACCTTAAAATCATAATAAAAGGTAACCTCAGATACACAGTTAAAAGTTACGGTGAAAATTCAGATTAATAACTCGTTATTAAACTACCTTTAGAATACTGGAAATGTTATTACCACACAAACCAATATTCTAACATTTTATATTTACTTTGAGTTACACTATATTTTAATTTTTGCTATTTGTCTTCTATTGCTGATAACTGAAAGAACACTCTAGTCTAGAATAACAATGTTTAACAAGAAATAAAATACAAAGCAGTTAGTCAATAATATTTCATATTTGTTAATCATGCCACATTATTCCCAAAGTATCTCTGCAAGGAAAAATTTTACTTTCTCTTCTACATATAGACAAAGAACCACTAAGTAACAGCATGTTTGCCTGAATACCAAAAATGAAATTCTGTCCCTCCCAATTCCTTCCTGTCAGCCAAGGAGAGTTTAAATTAAAAGAAAAAAGAGGCCAGTCCTCATCTGTGCATATTTCCTTCCTATCAGCTCAGCCAAGCCCAGTGTGAAATGGGTTCCATTATCTCTGGTCCTAATGGAGGGCTAGTAAAAACAAACTACAGTTAGAGGCAAAAAAGAAAAACAAAATAGGAAAGACATCAGTTTGGTATATGCTAATCTACAGTAATGATTCACAATTTAAAACTCTCATCAAATGGAAGAATAAAATGATGGTTTGTTTTTGAGAGCAAAATTCGAAATGTAAGCTATTAAAGGTTAAAATACAGCAATATGCCAAGTTAAATAAGTTGCCTTAACGCCATGTAAGCAATTCTAAATCTCCCTCATTTATCCTTGTCTCACTTAAATGCAGAATCTACCTACACTCCAACAGGCACTCATGGTTCAAGGAGTACAGGCTAGAAGTCAGTTCTGCTATTTAGCACCACTCTGGTTTGGCCCTTGAACATCAGCTAGATTTATAGAAAATACCCACTAACACTTAGGACCTTTAACAGTCTTCTGACTTGAATACCTGCTACAAGCCAAACTTACCTGGCCTACCTGAAAGTCTAGTCCTGGTCTTCTCTGGTCATTTCTGCCCAATGCTGCCAAAATTCTGTACAAAAAACCAAGCTCTAGCATCCATTTAAAAGAAAGTATTGTTGGGGTGCCTGGGTGGCTCAGTCAGTTAAGCATCCGACTTAGGCTCATGTCATGATCTCACTCATGGTTTGTGAGTTCAAGCCTCGCGTTGGGCTCTGTGCTGACAGCTCGGAGCCTGGAGCCTGCTTCAGATTCTGTGTCTCCCTCTCTCTCTGTCCCTCCCCCGTTCATGCTCTTGTCTCTCTCTCAAAAATAAATACAAATTAAAAGAAACTATTAAAAAAAAAAAGTATTGTTGGTGTTTTAATACAAAATAACTTACCTAAGGTATCCTTTAGGTTTTTTACAATAGATGCTTTCCGAGCACTGTTTTTCCTTTCCACATAGTTAGAAGGCACAAAACCCGTTTTATTCATGGAGTTTCGAACTCGCCACCAGGATTTAGAGTCATCCAGAAGCCATAATCTCTCATTCTTCTTAATGTCCAGCTCTTGTTCTTGTTGGGCCACATAATCAAATTTGGCTATTACCACCACTTCTTCTGCCATCTTTCAGCAGCTTCAGCACTGTAACCACATAGAAAACATTTTTTATGAGGTTTAATTAATTAGTAGTAGTATACATGCTTTTCAAATGAGATACACCAAAACCCTAAGAGCCCTGAAAGGATTAAAGGAAAAATACGAAAAAACACACAAAAAAACAGGCAATACTAATACTAATCAAAACAAAACTAGTGTAGCTATATTAATAACACACAAAAGGACTTTAAGGCAAACCATTACCAGTAATAAAGAAGTTCACTACAAAAACTAGTTCAATACATAATAGAAGATGTTATGAAATATATTTAACAGCTAAACTTATATGTACCTATTAACATAGTTCCAAAATAGATTGATAGAACCACAGGAAAAGTAGACAACTCCATTATCACAGAGGACAATTTTTAACATACTTATCTCAGTATAAATCAAGGAGACAAAAAAAATTAGTAAGGCTAGGTAAGAACTGACATCAAGGGGTGGCTGGGTGGCTCAGTGGTTAAGCACCAGACTCTTGATTTCAGCTCAGGTCACAATCTCATAGCTTGTGGGATGGAACCCCGTGAGGGGATCCATGCTTGATAGCGCAGGGCCTGCTTCCTATTCTCTCTCTCCCTCTGCCTCTTCCCTGCTTGTACATGTGCACTGTCTCTCTCTCTCTCAAAATAAATAAACTTAAAAAAAAAAAAGAACTGACAGCAAAACCATTAATCTGATCTAATAAACATACACATATATTACTTCCAAAGATAATACAAATGGAATAAACATACAAATTGATCAAATGTTAGGCAATAGAGAAAGTCCCAGTAACTTTCGAGTACTTGGTATCCTACAACCATATTCTCTGACAACCATAACAAAAAGAGCTTTTTAAAAACCTCCTGTTTGGCGGGAACCCTCTTGCACTGTTGGTGGGAATGCAAATTGGTGCAGCCGCTCTGGAAAGCAGTGTGGAGGTTCCTCAGAAAATTAAAAATAGACCTACCCTATGACCCAGCAATAGCACTGCTAGGAATTTACCCAAGGGATACAGGAGTACTGATGCATAGGGGCACTTGTACCCCAATGTTCATAGCAGCACTCTCAACAATAGCCAAAGTATGGAAAGAGCCTAAATGTCCATCAACTGATGAATGGATAAAGAAATTGTGGTTTATATACACAATGGAATACTACGTGGCAATGAGAAAGAATGAAATATGGCCTTTTGTAGCCAACGTGGATGGAACTGGAGAGTGTGATGCTAAGTGAAATAAGCCATACAGAGAAAGACAGATACCATATGGTTTCACTCTTATGTGGATCCTGAGAAACTTAACAGAAACCCATGGGGGAGGGGAAGGAAAAAAAAAAAAAAAAAGAGGTTAGAGTGGGAGAGAGCCAAAGCATAAGAGACTGTTAAAAACTGAGAACAAACTGAGGGTTGATGGGGGGTGGGAGGGAGGGGAGGGTGGGTGATGGGTATTGAGGAGGGCACCTTTTGGGATGAGCACTGGGTGTTGTATGGAAACCAATCTGACAATAAATTTCATATATTGAAAAAAAAATAAAATAAATAAATAAAGCTAAAAAAATAAAAAATAAAAAAAAATAAAAACCTCCTGTTTGGAAACTTCTAAAACTTTATGAGTCAAAGAAGAAATTATAATAGAATTGTGAAAATATTTAGAGAAGTAAAGTAATAAAAAGACTATATAGCCAATCTGTGGGATGCAGCAAAAGGACTATATATAGAGAAATCCTAGTTGTAAATAGTTACATCAGAAAAATCAGAAAACCTTAAATTAATGAACTGAGCATCTGTCTTAAGCAGTTAAAAAAGTAAAATATAAAGTAGAAAAAATGAAGTAATACAAATAAAAGTAGAATTTAATGAAACAGAAAACAATGATATAGGAGAAAGTCTCAATAGAATACAAAGGTAGTTCTTTGCCATGACTAAAAATGGACATAGTTTGGCAAGACTGATAAATGAATAAAGGAAAAACATACCCAAATACCAAGAATGAAAAGGGAGTCCTAATTATGGATGCTTCAGACATTCAAAACACCTGGCAATACTATAAGCAACTTTATTAATAAATCTGAAAACTAAAATGTGCAAATTTATAGAAAAATAAAAACTAAAAAGGTACTAGCATTCAATCTTAGTCATTAAGAAACCTTCCCATAATGAACAACCTGATGTTCATTAAAACCACACAGTTTTATAGGCAAGTTCTATTAAAATACAAGGAATTGTAATTCCAATTTACACAAACTCTTTCAGAAAAAAGAAAGGAAATTTACAAGTCTAACTCACTCTTGAACTTACTAGTTCAGCTCCCTACTTTCTTCAGAGAGATCATCATACATAAAAAGCTATCTCTGGCTTAGCAAGCAAATAAATTCAGCTTTTGGGTTTGGATATTGAATAGCATTCTCCTTTCTCAACAAGGAAGCAAGTTGTTCAATGTTCTCAAAAAAATGCATTTTAGGGGCGCCTGGGTGGCGCAGTCGGTTAGCGTCCGACTTCAGCCAGGTCACGATCTCGCGGTCCGTGAGTTCGAGCCCCGCGTCAGGCTCTGGGCTGATGGCTCAGAGCCTGGAGCCTGTTTACGATTCTGTGTCTCCCTCTCTCTCTGCCCCTCCCCCGTTCATGCTCTGTCTCTCTCTGTCCCAAAAATAAATAAACGTTGAAAAAAAAAAAAAAAAAAGAAATGCATTTTAATCTAGAATTCAACATTCACTAGCATTCAAGTGTAGATAGTTTTGTGTTTATAAGGTAGATACTTTTGGGGGGCAATGCAAGGCCTCAAAACCTACCATATATTCTTTGGAAAGAATGACTCAAGTATGTAAAGCAGTGAAATAACTAATAATGCTAAAATAAGAGGATGATGTAGTATTAAAAAAACAATGAACAGGGAGAAATCAGAAAAATCAATTTGTATTCCTGCAACTTTTCTGTATGAAATTACTTCACTTCCAAATAAGTTACAACCAAGTCTAAATAATTACTAGCACATGATGCAAAAATATACAGCAATGAGTGATAAATTTTCTGAGGCAATAAAAAGCAGAGGATTTTTTTTTTCGGGCATACTTAAGCACTGACTCTGATTCCTTCCCTGTGGGAACTTGCATGTGCGCACGCACGCGCGCACACACACACATACACACACCCTTATAATTAATCTATAAATTTAATGAAATTTAATTGTAGGTCCCAGTGGAATTTATTTTGAAATGTGACAAACCAAGTTTAAAATTTACTTAGAAGAGTAATCATATAAAACCGGCAAATGATATTTTATTAAATTTAAGATTTGGTGTGATGGCGCTGTAGGTTGTATACCCAGAACTTTCTCATTTCCTCACAATATCTCAATTATCCTTCTAATTGTCACCTCACTATTATTGTTTTAGCCATGCAATTGGGGAGGACTGACTCTAGCTTCAAAGCTGTATTTGGGTTAATCAAAGTCATTCCTTCCCATCAAAAGGATAATAATAAGGGAATTCTATAAACACTCCACACACATAAATTTGACAACTTAGAGGAAATGGACCAATTCTTCAAAAAATACAAATTATCAAAACACACTCATTATGAACTATATAATTTGAATAGCCCCATAACTATTCAGGAAATTAAATTCATAATATAAAAACTTTACCCCCCAAAAGAAATCTTCAGGTCCAGATGATTTCACTCAAGAAATCTACCAATTATTTAAAAAACTTACACCAGTTCTACATTATCTCTTCTAGGAAATAGTAGAGGGAGAAATATTTCCCAATTAATCTTTGAAGTTGGTATTACCCTGATGTCAAAACTAGACAACAACAGTATGAAAAAATGACCACCAATATCCCTCATTAATATAGATGCAAATATCCTTAAAAAATATATAAGCAAGTGGAATTCAGCAGTATATAAAAAGAATTAATATGCCATGATCCAGTAGGGTTTTTTCCAAGGATACAAAGCTGGTTCAATATTCAAATATTAAACAGTATAATTCACATTAACAAGCCAAGAAAAATCATATGAGCATATTACTCAATGCAGAAAAAGCATCTGACAAATTCAATACCCATGATAAAAGTTCTCAGAAAAACAGAAATAGAAGGGAACTTCCTCAACTTGATAAATGGGATCTACAAAAAACCTACAGCTAACAACATACTTAATGGTTAAAGACAGATACCTTCCTCCTACAATCAATAACAAGGTAAAGATATCCACTCTCACTACTCTTATTCAACAAAGTGTTGCAAGTTTTAGCCAGTTCAGCAAGGCAAGTAAAGGATATAAACAACACACAGATCAGAAAAGAAGAAATAAAACTCTCCTTATCTGCAGAGGACATGACTGATAACACAGATTCTAAGAAAGCTACCAAAAAACCCCAAAAAAACAAAAACAAAAAAACTCCATCCCAGTACTAACTAGTGAATTCAGCAAGGTCACAGGACACAAGATCAACACGCAAAAATCAACTGTATTTCTATATTCTATGAAGGAACACATGGACACCAAAATTAAAAATGCAATACCATTGGGGCGCCTGGGTGGCTCAGTCAGTTGAGCTTCAGATTTCGGCTCAGGTCATGATCTCATGGTCTGTGAGTTTGAGCCCCGCGTTGGGCTCTGTGCTGACAGCTCAGAGCCTGAAGCCTGCTTCAGATTCTGTCTCCCCCTCTCTCTCTGACCCTGCCCCATTTATGCTCTGTCTCTGTCTCAAAAATAAATAAACATTAAAAAAAAAAAATTTTAATGTGATACCATTTATAATTACTAAAAATGGGAAAAAATGAAAGTGGTACAAAGCTAATAAAACATGAAGGAGACTATATGTTGAAAACTACAAAATGCAGATGAAAGAAATTAAAGAAAATCTAAAAGTGTTTCTGAAATGGAAGACACACAGTAAGGACACTAATTTTTCCCAAAATGATACACAGGTTTACATAATTCTTATCAAAGTCCCAGCAAAATTTTTTTGCTTATATACACAGTATTATTCTATAATTTGGATGGAAGGGCAAAATAACTAGAATAAGCTAACACATTTCTTTAAGTCAATATAAAATGATTTGGGGAAACTTATTATATAGATATAATAGTCAAGTTGTATAATATCAGCAAAGAAATAGACACGTATAACAATGGAAAAGAGAGCCCAGAAACAGACCCATAACAAATATGCCCAACTGGATTTTGATCAGGTATAAAAAGTAATTCACTGGCTGGGGAATGGGGTTTTCTCAACAAATGTTGCTAAGCAAAAGGACATTAATAGCCACCACCCAACCCCTGGCAAAAAAGTACAACACCTAATCTCACATTTTATACAAACACTAACTCAAAATGAATGACAACCTTAGATGTAAAACTATGAAATTTTAAGAAAAATATATCAGGATACAGAGCTAGGCAAAGAGTTCTTAGACTTGACACCACAAGCAAGATCCATAGAAGGAAAAACTCAATAATAGAAAAACAGAGGTAGAAAATGAACAAAAGACATGAAGAGACATTCACTGAAGAAGATATATAGATGGCAAATAAGGACATAAAAAGATGTTCATCATCATTAGCTCTTAAGAAAATGCAAATTAAAACCACATTGAAATGTCACACACACCTACCAGAATGGCTAAATTAGAACAGTAACAATACCAAATGTTGATAAAGATATGTTGAAACTGAATCACTCATACACTGCTGATGAGAATATGTTAAATGATATAGATGTTCTGAAAAACAGCTTGGCAGCTTCTTGTAAAATAAAACATGCAACTACCACACAACCAAGCAACTGTACTCCAGGGCATTTATCCCAAAGAAATGAAGTCTTACATTCACACAAAAACTTTTACCTAAATACAAAACAATTTTATTTATAATAGCCCCAAATGGTAAACCACTCAGATGTCCTTCAACAAGAGAATGGTTAAATAAACTGTGGTACATTCCATACCATGGAATATAATTCAGCAATAAAAAGGGGGGAAAAAATAACTGATATATGCAATAACCTGAATGTAACTCCAGGGAATTATGCTGAGTGACCAAAAAAACCCCCAAATTAACAAAAACCAAAACCCAAAAAACACCAATCCCAAAGTTACACACTGTGTAACTCCACTTATAGGATATTCTTGAAATGACAAATCTATAGCAATGGTGAAGAGATTAATGATTGCCTAGGGTTAAGAAGGGAATGGGAATTGGGAGGGAAGTGGGGGTGGTTTCAAAAGAGCAACATCAGGGATTCTTGTGATGAAAATGTGTATCTTGACTATATAAATATTCATATCTTGAATGTTATACTGTACTATACTTTTGCCAGATGTCACCATTGGGAGAAACTAAATAAAGGAGACACTGGATCTCTCAGTAAGTTGTAAGATTTCTTATGACTGCATATGGATCTATAATTATCTCAAAATTAAAAGTTAAAAATAAAATACATTGATTAGAGATAAAAAAAGCAAAACAAAAAATATAGAAATAATATTTTCACACTCCTGATGTAAGGAAGTCTTTTATTACCATGATTCCAGTATTAGAAACTACAAAACAAAATTTAAACTTTTTTACAGCAAAGGACAGTACCTACTGCTGCTGTAACAGATGATCACAAACTTAGTGACTTAAATTACCTTACAGCTCTGGAGGTCAGAAGTATGAAATGGGTCTTATGAGCTAAAATCAAAGTGTCAGCAGAGTTGTGTTCTTTCTGGTGGCTGCAGGGGAAAATCTACTCCTTGCCATTTCCAGCTTCTAGAAGCTGCCTGCATTCCTTGGCTCATGACTGCACCACTCTGATCTTTAGTGTGATCCTCACATCTATTTTGCTCACTTTAACCTTTCTGCCTCCCTCTCATAAAGACCTTTATAATTTACAGTGGCCCCATAAAGGTAATCCAAAATAATCTCCCCATCTCAAAATCCTTAACATATGCAAAGTCTCTTTAACTATATAAGGTGACATATTCGCAGGTTCTGGACATTAGAATGTGTACATCTTTCAGGAGCCTTTATTCTACCTACCACCAACATCAAAAAACAAAGTTAAGAAACTAAGTTTAAAAACTGGCAAAGAACAGGGGCGTCTGGGTGGCTCAGTTGGTTAAGCATCTGACTTCAGCTCAGGTCATGATCTCACAGTTTGTGAGTTCGAGCCCCGCATCAGGCTCTGAGCTGTCAGCACAGAGCCTGAAGCCTACTTTGGATTCTGTGTTTCCCCCTCTCTCTCTGCCCCTGCTCCTCCACCACTCATACTCTGTCTCTCTCTCTCAAAAATAAACAATTTTTTTTAATTGGCAAAGAACAAAAAAGCAATTATGGAAAAGAAAGGAGTCAAAAAGTACTGTAAAAGATCCACTTGAATGTCCTTATATAAAGAAATGAAAACTAAAATTGAGGCATTAGTCTTTACCTATCAGAGTAACAGAAAAATAGCCCAAGTTTATTCAAAGCTCCCCCGAATGTACAAAATATGCCTTCTACTACTTACTGGAATTGTAACTAAAAATTGATATAAAGGTTGTATCTTTTAATTATGGACATTTTCAACACATACATAGTAAGGAATAGTATAACGAACCCCCCACCTATCACCCAACTTCAATTATCAATATTCCGCCTTTGTGGTTTATTTATCCCCCCAATTTTTGGTGGGAGTGTGGAAATCCTATGATCTCACCTATAAGTACTAAGAGATAACACATACCCCATGAAAATTAGCAACTAATCAAGGGGCTTTTACCTTTTCTGCCATGGGCCTTCACCCCATAGCAAAAAGAAAGTTAAGTCTAGTAAAACCTATTACTCCTACTCAGAATAAGGTTTTAAATGCATAAAAATACAGAAGATTGCAAATACAATAAACTATACTGAAATTCAGCTATCAACATATTTTTTTAAAACTTGTGCCGTTAAAAATATAAGTGCTTCTTTATTAAGTTTAAAAGCACCTCCAACAATTCTTTCATTTCATTCAGTTTTGCTAAGTGTATTTAAATAAAAAAAAAAAATTATAGTTGGTTTGAACCAGGATCTAAACTAAGTCTGTATACTGCACTTTGGTTAATGTTTTAAATCTCCTTAATCTATATAACACAGTTCTCTTTCCCCACTATTTCCATGCCATTTATTTGTTGAAGAACCTGGCTTCATTTGTTCTAGAGCACTTCCCACATTGTGGATTTGACTGAGGTGCATCCTCATGGTGTTCCTTTATCTTCCCTATCTCCTATAAATTGGTAATTTTATCTAGAGGCTTTACTCCCCTGACCCACCCCAGGTTCTATTATTGTTTTTGTAGGAATACTTCAGAGATACTCATGTGTACTTATTGGCATAAAACTGGAGGCACCCTATATCTGGTTGATGTTTAAAATGAATGGTGGATTCATAATATCAAACTGATTCACCTATCATCAAGCTCCCCATCAAAGCTTCACCTAATGGTTTTATCAGCCATTGATGATCACTGCCCAGATCTACTATCTCCAAAATGATGATTTGCTAGCTCAACCTGCTTTAGGAAACTGTGAATGTTTTACTAAGAACATTTATGATTACGCTAATACACAGACCCTAACAGGAAAGACAGAATATATGCTTCTGTGTGGTTAGAACACCAACTGGATATAGCAGGAATATCTGCCCTTTGTCTTTGACATAAATCTTTCCAGTCATGTATCTTTTTAACTTGGTTATTACATTTTAGGTACAAAAGTTTTCAAGAAAAACTTCACAATGATTGTCAAAATTTTAAATGCACATTTCTTTGAATCAGCAACCTACATACTACAGGAAAAAATAATGCAAGTATTTAAAGTTATGTAGAATGTTTGCTGTTTCACTGCTATGAAAAATAAGGAATGAAATGTACACCAAGGGGCACCTGGCTGGCTCAGTCAGAAAAGCATGCAACTCTGGATCCTGGAATTGTAAATTTGAGCCTCATGTTATGTGTAGAGATTGCTTAAGGATAAAATCTTTAGGGGAGCCTGGCTGGCTCAGTTGGTTGGGTATCTGACTTCGGCTCAGGTCATGATCTCACAGTCCTTGAGTTCGAGCCCCGCATGGGGTGGTGCTGACAGGTCTGAGTCTGGAGCCTGCTTCAGATTCTGTCTCCCTCTCTCTCTGCCCCTCCCCCACTCACGCTCTCTCAAAAATATATAAAAACATTTTAAAAAATTAAAAAAATAATAAAATAAAATAAAATAAAATAAAATAAAATAAAATAAAATAAAACCTTAAAAAAAAAAAAGAAATGCACACCAAGAGTGTCTAAATTATAAAGTACTGGTAAGGTAAAATGGCCAATAAATATTAAGTAAAAATGCAAATTCCAAAATAAGAGGATTATAATTCTACTTTGAAAAAAATTCCAATTACAGATGTTTGTATAGGCATTAAAAAGTTCTGGGAGGGGGAGGCCTGGATGCCCTTAGTCAGTTGAGCATTTTGGCTCAGGTCATGATCTCGCTGTTTGTAAATTTGAGCCCTACATCGGGCTCTCTGCTGTCAGTTTAGAGCCTGTTCCAGATCCTACGTCCCCTCTCTCTGCCCCTCCCCTGCTCATGAGCCTGTGTGCTCTCTCTCTTCCTCTCTCTCTCTCAAAAATAAACAAAAAACAAAAGTTCTGGGAGGATATATTGCAAGCTGTAAAAGTGATAGCCTCAATCAGTGAGTGGTAAGGTGGGTAAAACTTAGTCCGTACGCCACAGATCTGTGTGGTTTGAATACATATTACTTTATTTTTTCATGTTTTATTTATTTTTAAAGGAGAGAGTGCAAGCGGGGGAGGGGCAGAGAGACATGGGGACAGAGGATCCAAAATAGGCTCTGTGCTGACAGCAGCAAGCCTGATGTGGGGCTCAAACTCTCAAGCCGTGAGATTATGACCTGAACCAAAGTCGGAGGCTCAACCAACTGAGCCACCCAGGCACTCCTACTTTATTTATTTATTTTTTAATGTACTATAAAAGATAAAACTAATGGAAAACTAGCTAACAGGAACTGGCAGCCAAAATACAAAGTAGGGGTGAGGAAAATTGGGAAAAGTATGACAGAAAAAGAAATGTAACAGAAATAAGGGTATGAAGTAAATTTGCTTTATAGTAGAACCACAACTAACACCTAAATAATTATAACATAAAGCAAAATAAAACAAAAACAAAAAAAGAAAAGACAAAAACAAACAAAAAAAAACCACTAATAAGTTAAATTTCCTCTGAAGATCATTTCTTCAGTTAGGTAAGAGTTAATTTGAATTTAGAATCCAGACAGTAGGAAAAACGATGTATCTTTAAATATGACAAAACATCGGGATAGCTATTGAGGCCAACTGAAAAAGCAAAGTAATGCTTCCTATGTCATGTGTACCCTGAGGCATAAACTAAGAGTAGAATGGGTAGAAACATTTGCACTATTTTAACAGCCATTTCTCTCTTGATCTCTTTTAGCCAAGCTTAGTTCAAATCATATAAATTGAATATAATGTGAAAACAGGGAGCAAATTCACAAACCACATTTACCAAACTAAATGTTTCACTGGAGAAGAGGCTGTTTCTCAATTAGAGGCCTTTCGTGGGGCACCTGAAGTTGGCTTGGGCACTAACTCTTATTAATTTCGGCTCAGGGCATGAGCTCACAGTTCATGGGATCCAGCCCTGTGTCAGGCTCTGTGCTGACAATGCAGAGCCTGTGTGGGATTCTCTTTCTGCCCCTCCCCTGCTCACATGTGCTCTCTCAAAATAAATAAATAAACTTAAAAAAAAAAAATAGTAGGAGCACCTGGGTGGCTCAGTCGGTTGAGCATCCATCTTTGGCTCAGATCATGATCTCGCTGTCTGTGATTTCAAGTCCCACATTGGGCTCTGTGCTGACAGCTTGGAGCCTGGAGCTTGTTTCAGATTCTGTGTCTCCCGCTCTCTCTATGTCCCTCCCCCACTCATGCTCTGTCTCTCTCTCTCTCTCTCTCTCTGTTAAAAATAAACATTAAAAAAAATTTTTTTAAGTAAATACGTGGGTGAATATAGTAAGATTATTTTTTATCTTCTAAATTCTTTAAAACATGCATGGCTCTTGAGAAGGAATATTATAATACCATCATGGGGGTTCATATGTATAATTCATATGATAATTATTATATAAAGTGGGAAGGGCAACGGGACCTATTTGGTTGTAAGGTCTTATGGTCTTTTTTTTTTTTCCCTCCCCAGGGAACATTTTGCTTTTTATTTTTATTTTTATTTTTCAATATATGAGATTTATTGTCAAATTGGTTTCCATACAACACCCAGTGCTCATTCCAAAGGGTGCCCTCCTCAATACCCATCACCCAGTGAGGTCTTATGTTCTATTTGAAGTGGTAAAATATAAATTCTAGATATAATATGAAAAGTCAAGTATACATAGAATATTATAATCTTTAGGGCAATCACTAAAAAAATAGGACAAAGATCTAACCAAAAACCAATAGATACAATAAAATGGATACTAAGAAAGTATTCAAATAATCCAAAAGAAGACAAGAAAAACCTCCACAGTAAACAAATAATTAAACACAAATATATCAATAATTACACTAAATGGTCTTACACTAGAGAGGTAGTTAGATTCAATTAATAAAAGACTATTAGAACCCCATTTTAAATATGATAGCATAAAAGTAAAAGATCATGCAAACAGGAATCAAAAGAAAGGTAAAGCTGCTATATAAATATCTGACAAAGTAGATTTCTGAACAAGAAAAATTACTGGGTATAGAAACAAGAGATAATGAGAAAAAGGTCAATTCACCAAAATGACACAACAATTTTAAATGTATATATACTTAACAGAATTGCAAAATACATAAAGCAAAAATTACTCAAACTGAAAGAAGTAAACAAATCCACTATTCTTGGAAACTACAACTACTCTCAGTAATTCACGGAACATGTATAAAAGCAGCAAAAAAAAAAAAAAAGATTTAAACAATATCATCAACAAAGAGAATCTAACTGACTTACATAACACTATACTTAACAGCAACATAAACATCTTTTCAAGGGCACATGGAATATTCACCAAGACAGATCATATTCTGGACACTAAAATAAACCTTAATGATTGTAAAAAGAATTGATATTGTACAGCATACATTCTATGACCATGACAGAATTAAACTAGAAACCAGTGACAGAAAGATAACTGGAAAATCTCTAAGTATTTGGAAATTAAACACTACACTTCTAAACAATTCATGTTATCAAAGAGGAAAACTCAAAGGAAATTAGTAAATATTTTGAACTAAATAAAACTGAAAACACAACATATAAAATTTTTTTAGATGCAGCTAATAAAGTACTTACAAAGAAAGTTATAGTATTGTCATTAATAAAATGTTAGAAAACAAGTCCCAAATCAATAATGTAAGTTTCTGCCTTAAAAAACTAGAAAAAGAGCATGTTAAACCCAGAGGAAACAAAAGGACATAATAAAGACCAGAAATCAGTGAGACTGAAATAGAAACTAGAGAAAAACCATTGAAACCAAAAGATGTTCTCTGAAAACATCAACAAAATTGATAACTCTCTAGCAAGAATCACCAAAAAGACAAATTACCAATGTAATGAAACATAAATGAAAGAAACCTAAAACTAAAAACATAATGAAATACTGTTGCTATGGTCTGAATGTTTGTGTCTCCCCAAAATTAATGTTGAAATCTTAACCTCCATAAGGTGATAGTTACTATGAAGCAGGGCCTTTGGGAGGTGATTAGGCCCTAAGGATAGAGCCCTCACGAATGGGATTAGTACTTTTATAAAAGAAATCCAATACAACTCCCTAACCCCTTCTACCATGTGAGGCTACAAGAAGCTTGCAACATGGAGGAGGGACTCACCTGACCATGCTGGCACCCTGATCTCAGACTTCCAGCTTCCAGACCTGCAAGCAGTAAGTTTCTGCTGTTTATAAGCCACCCGGCCTACCGTATTTTGTTATTATCAGCCCAAACATAATGATACAGAAACTGGTACCAAGAATTGAGGGTACAGCTGTAACAAATACTTAAAGATGTGGGAGTGGCTTTCAAACTGGATAATGGACAGAAACTGGAAGTACAGGCTAGAAAAATTCTACATTGCCATGAACAGACCATTAAGGGTAAATTCTTCTGAAGGCTCAGAAGTGGGAGACATGTAGGGAAAGCCTCAATCCTTTTAAGAGAATCCCTAAGTGGTCATGAACAGAATGTTGACTGAAATACAGTGTTAAAAAAGAGACAACGGGGGCACCTGGGTGGCTCAGTTGGTTGAGCATCTGACTTCAGCTCAGGTTATGATCTCGCAGTTCATGAGTTCAAGCCCCGCATAGGGCTCTGCGCTGACAGCTCAGAGCCTAGAGCCTGCTTCGGATTCTGTGTCTCCCTCCCTCTGCCCCTTCCCAGCTCATGCTCTGTCTCTCTCTGTCTCTCAAAAAAGAATAAACATTAAAAAAAAAAAAAAAAAAGAGGGAGACAATAGACCGAAAATGGAGTCCCTCATACTAAGCCCCTTGTCAGAAAACTAAGACTCAATACCTAGCATAATTGCAGTTTCAGTCTCTCCCAGAAATTTAACCTTTAACCAGTCGATCTGAAATTACCTGTCAGCACCAGTGAGGTACCCTTCCATCCTCCACCCTACCCAGCACCTTTCCATCCTCCACAGGAAGGTGGCCTCTTTGCTAGAAACGTCCTTTTCCTGCCTTTCTCTACCAATAAAAGGCTTTAATTTTGTACAGCTCTTTGGAGTTCCTTTCTATCTGCTAGATGAGATGCTGCCCAATTCATGCATCATCAAATAAAGTCAGTAAGATCTTTACATTTACCCAGTCGAATTTGTTTTTTTAACAACAGTAAAGGCCAATCTGTAACATCTCAGACAGAAATAAGGTAAATGTTATTGGAAACTGGAGGAAAGGTGATCTTTGTTAGAAGATGGTAAAGCGCTTGGCTGAACTGTATTCACATCCTAGTGTTTTGTGGAAGGGTAGAATTTGTGAGGATGAAACTGGCTATGTGACTGAGGCCATTTCTATGCAAAGTGTTGAAATTGTGGCTTGGTTTCACTTGAGTGCTTACAGTAAAACATGAGAAGAAAAATATCTTAAAGATATAATTGTTAATCAAAAGGGAAGTTAATTTAAAAGGTAGAAATTCTCAGTCTGCTGTACTGCCAAAAAAAAAAAAAAAAGAAGAAGAGAACGAGCGAGAGAGAGAAAACACATTCAGAACAGAACACTACGAGTGTGGCAAGAGATTCTTTGATAGGGATTTGTAAAGGTGTGAACATGGGATTCAATCAGCCACCCCAGCAGGAAATAGCCAATATGAACTGGAAGGAGACAAAGATGAAAAAAGACTGTCAGTGTTCTTAGATTTAATAGGATGCAACATACAGATATGCCACTGCAAATGTGAGATACTCTTCAAGACAAGGGAAGAAGGACCCAAAAGGTGATTCAGAGATCATTAAGGCCACCTCCCCCATCTCAAAACAGAAGGCCATTACCTGGGTTTCAACAGGCTGGAAGACTGCCAGCCCGAAGTCATGGAGGCCAGGCCAGTAGAGCCACTGGCATGTTATTCCTTAAGGAGCACTGTGCCTCAGGCTGTGCCCAGAAAAGCCATGGACAAAAATATTTAAAAATTTAACATTTTTAATGGTGAAAATATTTGAACAGATACTTCACCAAAGAAGACAGAGGTTTCCCCCACTACCTGAAAGTACAGCATTCCTATGAAACCTTTCACAAGCAAAAATGACATACAATGTATCCCCTTCTTTCTGAAAGTTCAAGTCACACCATTTTGCTTTTACTAAAGAATATCTCACGTACTAAGCACCTGTTTTTGACAACCGAAAGAAATCCAAAGAGGATTTTCGCTTTTACAAAAAGTCATTACCATACTGACGTAGGTCTTTAAGTGGCATAATGTGAACTTTTGGAAAGAGGGGATAGTGTACAAGGATCACATATAAACTCATATGAAGATCCTCTGCATCATTAGTCATTACAGAAATGCAAATTAAAACCACAAAATGATATCATGACACAGCAAATTAAATGGCTTAAAAAGATAAGGGAGGTAATAGGAAAGGAAGAGAGGGGAAGGGAAGGAGGGGACATACAGAAGGAGGGGGGGTGGGAGGAGGGGAGAGGGGAGAGGGGAGAGGGGAGAGGGGAGAGGGGAGAGGAGAGGAGAGGAAATACAACAGTACCAGGTGTCAATAAGGATGCAGAGCAATGGGAACTCACACATTGCGCTTGTGGGGATGCAAAACAGTATAGCCACCTAAAGGGTAACAGTTTGGCAGCTTCTTATAAAGTTAAACATAGATTAACCATATACAATGTCCTTGAAACAGACTCAAAAGGCTACTTATGACATCCTGGACTACAAAGCGTGAGGGGGTGGGGCGCCTGGGTGGCTCAGTCGGTTAAGCTTCTGACTTCAGCTCAGGTCATGATCTCACGGTTCCTGGGTTCAGGCCCCGCACTGAACAAGGCTTTGTGCTGACAATTCAGAGCCTGGAGCCTGCTTCAGATTCTGTGTCTCCCTCTTTCTCTGCCCCTCCCCTGTTCGGTCTCTTTCTCTGTCTCTCAAAAATACATGTTAAAAAAAATTTTAAATATATTAACAAAAAAAAGCATGAGGGGGTGAAAAACTGTTCTGTATTTGGATTGTGGCAGTGATTATATAACTGTGTCAAATCTCAACCACACTCTAAAAAGTGTGAATCTTCCTGAATGTAAACTAAAATATTTGGCAGAAAATATTCACTGCTCAGTCTGATACTTTAAATGGACTTGTTTATATTCACATATGATTCTGTATCATCATGCAATATACATTCACTAAGTTTTGCAGATCTTCAAATGTTGACATTTTATTATAAAATATCATTGCATTCATACAGCCTCTAGAATCTCCAGAGTAAAAATGGAAATTAACATCTCTGTATAATGAAAATAGTCTGGTCTTGTAGACTCTTTAAAAGGTATGTTAGGAACCTCTAGAGAATTGCTAATCTAAATATAGTAATAATAACATCAGGCCAAACACCTAAAAATATATTCTTCCCCAACCTACTTTTATATTTTATACATTTACTGGGTATATTTATATATTAATGACACTAAGTCTGTCAAATCATGTTACCAATCATATTGTGTGTGATATGTAAACTATGAGGAAGAGTACAGTTTGCTATGTATATAGGCCATGATAAATATGACCATTTTTGGCAAGGCAATTGTTACATTCTGAGAAGTATGGAATTAGCAAGTGATAGAAAAAAATTCTAAAAAGAAATCTCTCATGCTAATACAAATGCAATTTTAGACTCTCTTATAGTTTAACACATAACTTGACAATTTCCTGTTTCTGATAAAAATCAGCAGAGTGACAATACCCAAGTGACTAACTCCGGAAGTTTGGTTGGGTTACAGATCTTTCAGTAAACAATGAAGGGGGAAAAAAAATCCCCAAATACCTAACTTCAATATGCTGTAAGTAATGCAAAAAGACAAAGCAATTCATAAAACGATTTTATTCTATTCATTTTAAGCCCTACTATCTTGTCAAGTAATTTTGATTGTTAAACACTCTTACAATGAAACAACACAGGTAAGAATCCCATCATGGGGAAAATAAAAGATTATAAGCTAGTCTGAAATAAAGGCTCTTAAAAAAAAAAATATCAGGACTTTTTCTTTTTAAACAGGTCAAATAAAATGCCACCTTATTGTATTTAGTTTTGCAAATATCACTTTGAACATATCCTCAATAGAAGCAAACAAAAAAAAAAAAAACCACAGGCAATAGTTCTGTGCATACCAAAATTAATTCAACAAATATTTACTAAGTAGTTTTTACAGACTAACAGTACACTGAGCTAATAAGGCCTGAGAGTAAAGAAAGGTATATCAAGCAAAACATGTTCTCAAAATAATCAACTGTAATTCTATTTTTCAACAACTTATTTAATTAATGCTTTACTACTCCCTATATGATTATTTTGTCAGCTATCACAAAATTTTACTTATTACTCTCAATTATAAGCTGTATCAAGATCACCTTAAGAACATATCACCATTTTACACTCTGAAGAATATTACATTTTATATAATCTAAAGAAGAAACCATTATACATTACCACTAAAGTAAAAGGAATAATCTTGCTAATATTACTAAATGATAAGTAATTGTGGTATAAATCACCAATTATGAAAAAAAGTAACATAATGAAGAATTTACTGGCATAATTAATACAACAAATGTAAACACATTAACTGATTTAATCCTTATTGTACTACATGGCAATTAAACCTAAATGGGTTGATAATCAACTATACTCATGTTTTTAATATGCATTTTTTAAACTGTGATACATATGATGGGCTCAATTTTTTCCCCTCCAAAATTCAGATGCTGAAATCCTATCTTCTAGTACCTCAGAATGTGACTGTATTTGGAGATAAGGTCTTTAAAGAGGTAATTAAGGTAAAACGAGGTCATTAGTGTAGCTCCTAATCCAGTAGGACTGGTGTCATTATAAGAAAAGCTGATTACCAGGGCACCTGGGTGGCTCAGTCAGTTGAGCATCCGACTCTGGCTTAGGTCATGATCTCAAGGTTCGTGAGTTCCAGCCCCACGTCGGGCTCTGTGCTGACAGCTCGGAGCATGGAGTCCGCTTTGGATTCTGTGTCTCCCTCTCGCTCTCTCTGCCCCTCCCCGACTTGTGCTCTGTCTCTGTCTCCCAAAAATGAATAAATGTAAAAAAAAAATTTTTTTTTAAGAAGAGCTGATTAGGACACACACTATGCAAAGACCATATGAAGACACAGAGAAGACAACCATCTACAAGCCAGAGAGAGGCCCTCAGAAGAAACCAATCCTGATGACAACTTGATCTTAGACTCTAGCATCCAGAATTTTGAGACAATAAACTTCTGTTAAGCCACCAATCTGTGATACTCTGAAGGGCAGCCCTAGCTAACTGATACAATACACATAAAATTTATCATCTGAACCATTTTTAAGTGTCCAGTTCAGTGGCATTAAGTACGTTCATCATGTTGCACAATTATCACCACTATCCATCTCAAGAACAATTTTGATCTTGCAAAACTGAAATTCTATACACTTTAAATCATAACTCCCCTATACAGCCAAACTACCAAGTAAAATTAAGTGTAAGAATAACAGTCATTTTCAGACAACCATTCTCATAAAATTTAATTCCAATTTACACTGACTTAGGAAACAACCAGACAATATGTTCCAGCAAAACAAAGGAGTAAAGCAAGAAAAAAGACACAGAATCTAGGAAGCAGGAAAAGCAATGAATAAAGGCAAAAGGAATTTCCAAAATGCTAGCAAAAGTAAATTAAGATCAGAAGCAGATCTAGAATAAACAGTCCAAATTGGAGGATTCCAAAAAAAGAAAAAAAACTGGTAAAATTATCTGACAGATTAGGCTATTTATAGAACTGTTGGAATATGGGAAGGCTTAGCTATAAGTTCAAAGACAACAAAGAAAATTTTAAATGTAAACCATATAAATTTCTTATAAATTAAAAAAATTACACAAGAAGTAAAATTTAATCATAGTAGATGGGTCAGCTATAAACAATATGTATGTGTTTTATATAGTCATAATGATGAAAATCCCGAATATGAATATACAATTTTAACTAAGACAATAAGGCTAAGAAAGGTTAAGAAAATAAATGGGGGCACCTGGCTGGCTCAGTAGGTACAGCATGGGACTCACGATCTCAAAATTGTGATTTCGAGCCCTAGCTGGGTACAGAGATTGCTAAATAAATAAATAACCTCATTAACCTTAACAGAAAATCAGTAGGTGTCTAAAATTAATCCATCAGGAGATAAAACAATTACATGTTTTTTATTTATCAAAGTAATAAATGAATATAGTTTAAAATGTCAAATAGTACTATAAGGCCTCTAACAAAAGTTAACAGTCCTTTGTTCTCCTCCTCCTTTTTCCTCCTGCTGGTCTCAAGAAGTCATCACTTTCAACTTTTTACGCTGTTGCTTCTACAAGAGCTCAAAAAATTTTTAAGTGATTATTTCTTGAGGCAAGGGGGTAGAAAAAGGAGAGCAAAGGTCTGCTATTTTTGTTATTAGGCCTTTTAGCACTATTTGACATTTTAATTTTTTTTTATATTTATTCATTTAAAAAATTTTTTTAATGTTTATTCATTTTTGAAAGACCGTGAGAGACAGTGCAAACAGGGGTGGCGCAGACAGAGAAGGGGACACAGAATCCGAAGCAGACTCCAGGCTCTTGGCTATCAGCACAGAACCTGATGGGGGGCTCGAACTCACGAACTGTGAGATCATGACCTGAGCTGAAGTCGGACACTTAACCGACTGAGCCACCCAGGCACCCCAATGTTTACTCATTTGAGAGAGAGAGAGAGACAGAGAGAGAGAGAGAGAGAGAGAGAGACAGAGAGAGAAGTGCAAGGTGGGGGAGGAGCAGAGAGAGGGAGACACAGAATCCAAAGCAGGCTCTATCTAGTCTCTGAGCTGTCGGCACAGAGACCGACACGGGACTCAAACCCATGAATGAGAGATCATGACCTGAGCCGAAGTCAGATGCTTAACCGACTGAGCCACCCAGGTGCCCCAGCACTGTCTGACATTTTCATCTATGTTCATATATTACTTTGATAATTAAGAAAAAATGAGAAAACCTCACTAATCCGTTAAAAATCAAACTTAAGTCAACCAAAATGGTGAATAGCTAGCTAGCTGACATTCAAGCTGTATGAGCATCCATTTTCTCTTCTTTTCATAGTAGTGTTTCAGCTTCCTTCTCAGACCCTATCCTCTCCATCCCTGCCCCCATCCACCAATTCTATATTGACATTCTTTAGGTGGAGTTCCAACCCAGGGGTAGTATATGCAATCAAGCACAGCTAATCAGAATATTAAATCCCCTTATTTCCTGTGACTAGTGAAGAATGGGCTTAAAACAAGTTGTTGATTCAGAAAGTTTCTTAGGATGTCTACATAGGTTACTGGGAAAGCACTCTCTCTTTTCCCAACAGACTTAAACCTGAAAGCAGAGTAAATGTCACTATACAGAACCCGACAATGAAGCTGAGAGGTGCACAGAGATTAGATTCTATTTTTTGAGCCTCCAATTCTAATTATTCCTCAACCCAGAATCTATCCCTGGATATTTCACTTCATAAACCAAAATTACTTTTCTGTTAAAACAAACAAATAGGGCCAATATACGATAACGAGCACCTGAACTGAAAGAAAAAATAGAGTATCAAATTTGGTTTTTTGAAGTTTGTTTGTTTACATAATCTCTACACCCAGCGAGGGGCATGACTCACAACCCCAAGATCAAGACAGCATGCTTTCAACTGAGCCAGACCGGCATCCCTAGAGTGTCAAATTTAAAGGAAAAAAAGCACACTCTGTAAGAAAGACTTCAGAAGTAAGAAAAATGCAAAAGCAAGGATAAAATAAACTAAATGGAGATTAAGAAAACCCTAATAGCAAGTACAGACATTCCCAAATTTAACAACTCTGTGTGTGTGTTACGTGTAAACACTCTGGACCAGGTTTAATGAAGGCTAACACTGGACTCTTTCATTGCCTGATTGCTGCCTCATAGCTCGCATGCATGCTCCCAGAAAGGGCCTGTCCCAGTTGGCTCTGCCTTATCGCCACAGCGTCCCCACCTGGCTGAAGTTGATGTCTGCCGACGTGAAGGAACAGATCTACAAACTGGCCAAGGTCCTGACTCCCTCATAAATCAGTGTAATCCTGAGAGAGACTCATATGGTGTTGCACAAGTACATTTTGTGACAAGCAATAAAATTTTGAGAATTCTGAAGTCCAAAGGACTTGCTCCTGATGTTCCTGAGGATCTCGACCATTTGATTAAGAAAGCTGTTCGAAAGAATCTTGAGAGGAACAGAAAAGGATGTTAAATCCCCACTGATTCTGATCGAGAGCTGTCTTCACTAGTTGGCTTGATATATTATAAGACCAAAGGAGTCCTCTCCCCGCAATTGGAAATATGAGTCACCCACAGCCTCTGCCCTGGTTGCATAAATTTGACTATGTACTCACGCAATAAAATCATTGTCTAACTAGAAAAAAAAACTAACACTGAAAACGATGTGGATCTTATGAACAACCAAACCCCTGACTTAACCAAGCTTTCACCTGTCTATTATTTATCTTTTTAAGGCTCTACTATGTGCAAGACACAGTATGAGCTATCCAGCTTACAAAGATAAGTCTGTCCTGAAAGAGCTTACAAGCTAGTGGAAAAAGTTCTATTTCTTGCCAATATTACTTCATCTGTAATGCTGACTTACATTAAACTTATTCTGCTCACATGAGCATCACAAACTATGCCAATTGCATTTGTAAACTGGGTCTAATGTACTGCGAATGTTTATATACATTTAGATACACCTTTGACTAAGCCAGTAAAACCACCTGTCTTCACTTCTGGTTTCCAGATTCCACCAATTTTAAAGTGTAATATAAAAACAAATGGTCTGCCTTTAACTCCAAAGGCCTTAAGAACAAAAAGTATAATGGTCCTAAGGAGGCAAGCTAGGTACCAGTATAAAAAAGATCCAGAGAAGCAGCATAACAACTTTATACCCACTAGTTCTAAGACAAAAGCCATGCATTCTGGTTTTATTCTCTTCCCATAAGTTAATGCCAAAAAGGGAGCCACTAATATTTGGAGAACGGGGGCGCCTGGGTGGCGCAGTCGGTTAAGCGTCCGACTTCAGCTCAGGTCACGATCTTGCGGTCCATGAGCTCGAGCCCCGCGTCAGGCTCTGTCTGGGCTGATGGCTCAGAGCCTGGAGCCTGCTTCCGATTCTGTGTCTCCTTCTCTCTCTGCCCCTCCCCCCTTCATGCTCTGTCCCTCTCTGTCTCAAAAATAAAATAAATAAACGTTAAAAAAAATTTTTTTTTTAAATATTTGGAGAACGGTTTTTCTACTCACTTGTGCCATCAACTGTGGAGGTTCTGTGAAAAACAAATAATCTTCCTGAGACACCGAAGTAGGGATTTCATTCGGTCTAGACTGCCTCTAACCTCTAAGTGCTGGGGAGAAAGACCCTCATAAACAAACCTGTCCTTTACCTAAGGGGAATGGAGCTCCACTAGGTGACTGCACCCTCAAAAATAAAATGGCAGTCAGAAACTAGAGAACAAAGGTCATGATAATAAAAGTAGATTTAGGTTAATCTCTTACATCTTTGTCACTATTATCTCTAAATTGATTCCATATTTGGCTATGTGGGCTGTAAAAGAAAAGGAATGAGAGGTATGTCTAGATTTTCTACCTCACCAGCCAAGTTGACAGAACCCCCAACAGGTTTTGGGTGAAAACAGCTTTGGCGGGGGGGGGGGGGGGGGGGGGGGGCGGCGGCGCATGTTCGTTGGGCATCTACTTCAGCTCAGGTCATGATCTTGCAGTTCAGGAGTTGGGGCCCCATGTCAGGCTTGCTGCTGTCTGCGCAGAACCTACTGCCTCTGTCCCCACTCTCCCCCACTCTGTTCTTCCCACTTGCACTCTCTAGCTCTCTCAAAAATAAACATTAAAAAAAATTCTTTTAAATGTTTATTTATTTTTGAGAGAGAGAGAGCACAAGCAGGGATGGGGCAGAAAGAGGGAGACACAGAATTTGAAGCAGGCTGGAGACTCCAGGCTCTGAGCTGTCACCACAGAGCCTGACACGGGGCTTGAACCCATGAGCCATAAGATCATGACCTCAGCCAAAGTCGGATGCTCAACCGAGCCACCCAGGCACCCCAAAAATAAACATTTTTTTTAAATTATTAAAAGAACAAAAGAAACTACAGCCTCTGAGATCTGATTCAAAGAAAAAAGGAGTATAGGAACCAATCCAGGCCTGAGAACAGAAAACCCCACACCACTCTCACATTAAGTGAAGTAATACTCCACAGGTACTTGCAAACTGTTAGATTACCACATACAAAGGCCTAGGTCTTGAGGGTTAATTCTCTTCCACCATCAGTGAGCCATCTAGCTTCCTCAGGCTATCCCTAATCTGCAGGGCTGGGAGTTGTGTCCTAGGACTATTCAAATACTACTTTGATAAATAAGGATCTTCCAAGTCCAGGATCTGCACCTGAAAGTGACTGCCTCCTTCAACTTTGTACCCTAGGCAACTTGCTTGCCTTGCTCTAGTCTCAGCTCTGCTCTACTGCTCCTAGAAATAAAACATGCTTAACAAACAAGAGTTGCCATTAAACTGCCTTGTCATTAATTATGAGTCAAGGAATGTCATATTAACTTCCTTGAAACTCCATTTTCTTATTGTTAAAATAAGAGAACTGAATCAGATTGTATCAAAAAGTCTCCTGAGTTATATCAAAACTATGATCATATCAAAACTATTAACTAAATTTCTCCTTAAATTATCTGGACTAAATAAAACCAGATCTGTATTGTGTTTTCTAATGTTTTCATCATCTTAGCCCCTTGGTATTCTAGTCTTTACTCTTTAATAAACTCTTAATTACCAAATCTCTTTTAAGTGTCATTCCAAGTCATGTTTCCAAAGTTGTACATATTTCCAAAAGAATACACACAGCACAGGGGACAGTGAAACTATCATTTCCCCATGCTATATAGTACAAATAAGGTTTAGATTATACCATCACATTTAGGAACCATATTCTCCTAACATATACTAAAACTTGTATGTAACGTGAAATTCAGGACATATTTAACATGCAATTAATCATAATATGAGTATTTTCACATGAACTGCTATACTTAATTCTAATTCTCCCTCATGTTCTCCATGTGCTTATGTAATTTGTATTCAAAAATATTTTCAGGGCTTTACCACCTAAGTCTTACTATTAAAATTGGCTTATATCTTTATCTTTTGGCTTATGCATGCAATAGGACCTACCAGAGAGTTACAGAGAACCAGTACACTATCACTTAAAATTCCTAGGGGTGGTGGAGCCTGGGTGGCTCAGTCAGTTGAGCATCTGACTCTTTATTTCTGCTCAGGTCATGATCTCATGGTCGTTAAAATGGAGCCCCAAGCTGGGCTCTGTGCTGGTAGCACAGGGCCTGCTTGGGATTCTCTCCCTCTTTCCCCGCTCCTCACCAGCTTGTGCTCGCTTGCATGCATGCTCTCTCAAGATAAACAAACATTAAAAAAAAATAACTAGGTGTGAAAATGCTTTCTAAAGTACAGTACTTATCTACTCCGTAGGCACCTCACATTTATCCCTACAAAGTTTCTGCTTCTGTGCTCTATAATTCAGTAAACAGTAACACTATCAATCTAGTTATCTGGATTAATGAAACCCTATTCAGTCAATCCCTGCATCTCAATTCTTGTCCTTTTTACCTCCTTCATAGGACTCAAATGATTCCATGTTATCTCCATTCTCACTACCATCACCTTAGTAGTAATGAAGGCATTTGTCTCCTTAAGGTGTCTCTTGCTTTCCAGTCTTATCCGCTTCCAGTTGGAAGCATTTGGTTTTCTTCTTAGGAAAAAAAAAGTATCAGAAAACAAAAATTCCTTCTTTTATGTATCCGCTATCTAGACTTAAAAACTAAGTAAAAGGTCTCATATGTGTTTATTTTGAAGTATAATCTGAAAAACAAGGGAAAAAAGACTAAGAACTCTGAAACTATAATGAAACTCCCTTTTGTAAAGTTATGAGAAGATTCTGGGAAGACGGTGGCATAAGAAGCCCTCCAAATTTGGTCTCTCCACCTAGACAAAAATTGTACTAGCAGAATCTGTCTAACTGAACTATTTTACAATTTTGGAGACTACCCCAAGGCTTGAAACTTCCAGAGGAAGTCTTGGACTATTAACTTTGGTTAATTTCAGTTAGCTCAGCAATGGCTAGTAGTAGCATCTTCCACTCCCCAGGCCCATGCCACGTAGCTGTACATTAGTTCCAAGAGCAGCTTTCAAGAGTCAAAATGAGCAATAAGGATCCTGTCATCCATATATCAGGGATCTGTGTTCTGACAGTTGAACGATGCTTCTGATCACTGAGGTGCTGACAGAGGCATATGCGTGCACGCGCACGCACACACACACCAATTATGTAAGCCCTTTTCCCTCAGGCTGAAGAAAATCTAATCTACAGGGCTGGAGTCTTTTTTAACCTTCTCCTTTCAGGAGCCGGACACTAAAGAACTAGTAATAGGGGTATTAAGAAAGTCACCACAAAAAAAAAAAAAAAAAAAAAAAAAGAAAGTCACCACATATACCCAGAAAAAGGCACAAGCTCAGTGAAGACCTGAGGAAAGCTTAAGTTTATAATTCAAAGTGGTTCCTGGCACAGAGAAAGTTTACGACAATAAAAACAAAAACCCAGGAAACCCTGGGGAAGAGATGATCTGATTTTCAGACTTACCACATTATTAAATTCACACATTCAGTTTTCAACAACCAATGTATCACAAGGGATACAAAGAAACATGCAAGTATGATCCATTCAAAGGGAAAAACCAATAGTAACCATCCTGGAGAAAAATCAGCTGACAAACTCACCAGACAAAGACTTTAAACAAATATCTTAAAGATGCTTAACTAACTAAAGAAAGTAAAGAAAATGATGTGTGAACAAAATAATAGTATCCAAAGAAATAGAAAACCTAAGAAATTCTTCAGCTGGAAAGTACAATTACAAAAAGGAAAAGTTCACCAAAGGGATTTAAAGACAGATTTGAACAGGTAAAAGAAAGTATCAGTGAGCACGGAGACAAGTCAATTGAAATTAGCAAGCCTGAGGAACACACACACGAACAGACACACAAACACACACACAAATGAGAGAATAAAGGATCTGTGGGACACCAGGAAAAGAACCAACAGATGCATTGTGAGAGTGCCAAAAGGCAAAGAGGGACACTAAGGGGAAAAGAGATTATTTGAAGAAATAATGGCTGGGGCGACTGGGTGGCTCAGTCGGTTGAGCGACTGACTTCGGCTCAGGTCATGATCTCATGGTTTGTGAGTTCAAGCCCCGCGTCAGGCTCTGTGCTGACAGCTAGGAGCCTAGAGCCTGCTTCGGATTCTGTGTCTCCCTCTCTCTCTGCCCCTTCCCCACTCATGCTCTGTCTCTCTCTGTCTCAGAAATAAACATTAAGAAGATTGAAAAAAAAAAAAAGAAGAAGAAATAATGGCTGAAAATGTCCCAAATTCGGTAACGGACATGAATTTAAACATCCAAGAAGCTCAACAAACTCCAAGTAGGATAAACGCAAGAAATCTATACTGAGACATACTATAAATGAAAATATTAAAAGAGAGAATCTTGAAAGCAACAGAAGAAGTGAATGATCACATAAAAGGGATCCTCAATAAGATCACCAATAGATTTCTCATTAGAAACTTTGGAGGATGCAGGGCACCTCGGTGGCTCAGTTGGTTAAGTGTCTGACTTTGGCTCAGGTTATGATCTCACGGATCATATCAGGCCCTAACAGCTCAGAGCCTGGAGCTTGCTTCGGATTCTATGCCTCCCACTCTCTGCGCCCTTCCCCCACTCATGCTCTGTCTTCTCTCTCTCAAATATAAATAAAAACATTTTTAAAAATAATAATACAAAAAAAGAAACATTGGAGGAGAGAAGAGGGTAAGTAGAGTTGACCCTTGAACAATGCAAGGGTTGGGACCCTTTCGCAGTCAAAAACCCATATATTCTGGCTTCCCCAAAACTTAACAACTAATAGCCTTCTGCTGAACAAGAAACCTTACTAATAACATAAACAGTTGATTAACACATATGTCGTATATTATATGCATTATATACGGTATTCTTATAATAAAGTAAGCTAGATGAAAGAAAATGATAAGAAAATGATAAGAGAAAACACATTTACAGTCCTGTAGTATAAAAAATCTGCATAATAGGGAGCCTGGGTGGCTCAGTCAGTTAAGTGTCCCACTTCGGCTCAGGTCGTGATCTCACATTTGTGGGTTCAAGCCCAGCAATGGGCTCCACAAGGACAGCTTGCAGCCTGGAGCCTGCTTCAAACTGTGTGTGTGTGTCTCTCTGTCTCTCTCTCTGTCTCTCTCTCTGTCTCTCTCTCTCTCTGCCCCTCCCCTGCTTGCACTCTGTCTCTCAAAAAATAAAACATTAAAAATAAATTTTTAAAAATCTGCATAAAAAGCAAAGGAAACAATCAGCAAAACTAAAAGGAAACCAACAGAATGGGAGAAGATATTTGCAAATGACATATCAGATAAAGAGCTAGTATCCAAAATCTATAAAGAATTTATCAAACTCAATACCCAAAAAACAAATAATCCAGTGAAGAAATGGGCAAAAGACATGAATGGACACTTCTCCAAAGAAGACATCCAGATGGCTAACAGACACATGAAAAAATGCTCAATATCACTCATCATCAGGGAAATACAAATCAAAACCACAATGAGATACTACCTTACACCTGTCAGAATGGCTAAAATGAACATCTCAGGCAACAACAAATGTTGGCAAGGATGCGGAGAAAGAGGATCTCTTTTGCACTGCTGGTGGAAATGCAAACTAGTGCAGCCACTCTGGAAAACGATATGGAAGTTCCTCAAAAAATTAAAAACAGAACTACCCTATAACCCAGCAATGCACTGCTAGATATTTATCTAAGGGATATAGGTGTGCTGTTTCAAAGGGGCACATGCACCCCGATGTTTACAGCACTGCTATTGACAATAGCCAAAGTATGGAAAGAGTCCAGATGTCCATCAACAGATGAATGGATAAAGAAGATGTGGTATATATTTACAATGGAGTAATAGTCAGCAATCAAAAAGAAATCTTGCCATTTGCAACTATGTGGATGGAACCAGGGAGTATTACGCTAAGTGAAATTAGTCCAAGAAAGACAAATATCATATGACTTCACTCATATGAGGAATTTAAGATGATGAACATAAGGGAAGTAATAATAATATAAAAATAAGGAGAACAAAACATAAGAGACTCTTAAATACAGAGAACAAACTGAGGGTTGCTGGAGGAGCTGTGGGTAGGGAGATGGGCTAAATGGGTAAGGGGCATTAAGGAGGACACTCGTTGGGATGAGCACTGGGTGTGATACATAGGGGATGAATCACTGGAATCTACTCCTGAAATCATTATTGCACTATATGCTAACCAACTTAGATGTAAATTTAAAAATAAATAGAAATTAAATTAAAATTAAAATTAAAAAGTAACAAATCTGCATATAAGTTTACCTACACAGTTCAAATCCATGTTGTTCAAAGGTCAACCGTAGACTGACATATTCAAAATACTGAAATAAAAAACTGCCAACTAAAATCCAATGTTCGACAAAACTGTCCTTCAAGTTCTTGCTCAGAAAGGAAACAGCACAGATGAGAAGGGAAGCTTCTCTTGCCCTCTCCCACCCAAATCCTCCTCTTCCTGAACCTGGACAGTTTAGGTAGAGATACAGAACATGGGTTCTGGGTGGTGGGGGCAGACAGGAACAGGCAAGAGAGCTTCCCGGAGGAGAAGACTGACAGGAAGAAACATGGATTCTACTTTTGTGTGCTGCGCCCCCAGTCTGCTTATCTGTTCCATCTGCAAGGACTATTTCACAGACTCTGTCACCATTAACTGTGGACACAGCTTTTGTACTCCGTGTCTCTGCCTCCTGTGGGAAGATGCCCAGCATCCTACCTGTTGCCCTGTATGCAGGGCAGTATCTCCATGCATGGACTTCAAAAGCATTATTTCTGCTGAGGGACAAGCTCGTGCTAAAAAAGAATCAGTTGCCAAGCAGTTACCAAGGTCTGCCAGGCAGGTGTGTTGGATACACCAAGCACTAAAGAATATCTTCTGTCCAACTGACAAGAGCCTGCTGTGTTTGCAATGCTCTCATTCGCCAGGGCATACCACTCACATACACTGTCCACTTTCACAGGTCGCTGAGAACTGCAGGGAGAAACTTCTGATGCAAATGAAATCTATTTGGAAAAACAGGCAGAGAAATCAGAGAAATATAAACAAAGAGTACAACTTACTTAGAGTATGGCAGGGTTTTGTAAATCTAAGGATGGTGATGATCAAGGCTGAATATCCTAAGGTGTACCAATACCTCCACAAGAAAAGCAAAAACATTTAGAGAGCCTGGCAATTGAAGGCAAGAAAATTTTTCATCGACTCTGGAGAAATGTAGCTAGAATGCTTCAAATGGGGAAACTCCTGACAAGAATCTATGAGGAGCTGAAGGAAATGTGCCTCAGAGCAGATGTGCGCCTGCTCCAGGATTTGGAAGACATCATGAAAAGGAGTCAGTGCAGGCGCACTTGCCCCAGCCTGTGGACCCACAGCCCAGTGAGGGGACAATCACCGGGATGTCTGAAAGGCTTAACAACTTCCGAGTGTATATTATATTTGGTGATAACATAAGGAATTACTGTGTGCCTCTGTTTGAAGACCTGAGATGTTTGCAGTGCCGTCCCGACCATCAAGACCTGCCCCGCAGTCCAGCGAGTTCACAGTATAAGCCTTCCTGGGCAGCTCAGGCTGCCTTCACCTCTGGCAAATATTACTGGGAGGTGGATGTGGGAAACTCTCAGAATTGGATTAAAGGACTTTGCAGGGAATCCTGGACAAAACACCATGACTTGCTGCTCAACTCTGAGGGTATCTTTCTACTTCTGTGTGTCAACGTGGATAACCATTGCCGTCTCTTCTCTGCCTCCCCGCCACTGTGCCACTACATTCCAAGACCCCAGGGCTTGGTAGGGGTGTTTTTAGATTATGAATTTGATATAGTAAGCTTTGTTAATGTTGCCAAAAGTTCCCTCATTTGTAATTTCCTTTCCTGTTCCTTCTCCTTCCCTCTCAGACCTTTCATTTGTTATGTAACCAAATGATCAGGAACAGCTCACAAACCTGACCAAGGTCTTAGCAATTTTAATAGCTGGGAGGGTTCTATCCTGGTGACTTCTTGAGTGGGGAAAATCACTGATACCTCATGGTCTTGAACTTCATTTTACCTTCAGGAGATACATTTGCTGTATTATTTTTTAAAGTGGTGACACTGTGAAGGATGTACATTTGTCTTTTCTATTTTATTGAAATAAAAGTAATCGCTTTAAAAAAAAAAAAGACACTGTCCTTCAAAAGTGAGGGAGAAATTAAGACATTCCCAGATAATACTAAACAATAATTCAAGTCATATTAAGAAATAAAGATCTCAATAAAGGTAAATACATGAGCAATCACAAAAGATGGAATTATTGAAGGGAGCCTGGGTGGCTCAGCCGGTTAAGCATCCGACTTCAGCTCAGGTCATGGTCTCACGGTTCATGGGTTCGAGCCCCACATCAGGCTCTGTGCTGACAGTTCACAGCCTACAGCCAGCTTTGGATTCTGTGTCTCCTTCTCTCTTTGTTCCTCCCCTGCAGGCACTCTGTCTCTCTTTCTCAAAAATAAAGATTAAAAAAAAATTTTAAAGATGGAATTACTGAAAATGCAGTCTGCAACTCTATTTTTTGTTTTTGGTAAGATTTAAGACACTAATAAACAATTTTTAAAAACACTAGTCTAAATTACTATTATTGTAACGTTGGTTTGTAACTCTACATTTTTCCTTTCTAGAGAATATATGAGACTAATGCATTAAAACCCAATTTCTGCCATTTGCAATAATAATTGTTTCGATACACAATGTTTAAAGATGTATATCATTTCATCAATGAATGGAAGGGGATGAGAATGAAGCTTATAATAGCAAAGTTTTTCTGTTATCAAAGTTAAGCTGGTGTAAATTCAGCAAAAGTAACAGGATATAAAATCAACACAAAAATCAGCTGCATTTCTAACACTAACAATGTTAGTAAACACTGTCAATGAACAATCTGAAAAGGAAATTAACAAAACTATTTACCATTTACAAGAGCATCAAAAAGAATAAAATCTATAGTAATAAACTTAATTAAGGATGGGAAAGACTTCTACAATGAAAACTACATTGTGAAATGTAATGAAAGAAATTAAACAAGAAATAAGTACACAATACAAACAGTTAACCATAATGTGAACTATGGACTCTGGGTATTATGATGTGTTAATGTAGGTTCACCAATTGTAACAACTGTACCACTCTGGTGGGGAATGCTGATAATAGAAGAAGCTATGCACGTATGAGGTAGGGAGTATACGGGAAATCTTGGTATCTTCCCCTCAATATTGCTGTAAACCTAAAACTGTTCTTAAAAAAAAAAACACCCACAAACCTCAATTTAAAAAAAAGAGTAGAGGGAGGAGCCAAGATGGCAGAACAGCATGGAAGTTTTTTGTGTGTCTCGTGTACATGAAATACAGCCAGACCAACACTAAACCATCTACACACCTAGAAAACTGATTGGAGGATTAACACAACAATCTGCACAACCTGAACCACAGAATTCAGCAGGTATGCGGTGCAGAGGTGAACTTGGGGAGTGAGGAGCAGGAAGGGGCAGGAAGGGAGGTGCTTTTGCGAGTGGAGAGAGGACGGAGACTGGCGGGGTGGGGGGGGGGGGAGGGCAGAGAATATGGGAAAAGCACCTCTCCCCAAAAGCAGCTGGAGAGAAAGTGGAAAACTTGAAACAGCCGCAGGGGCTAAACTAAAAAGGGAGAAAGGAGAAAGGAAACGGTTTAAATTCCATTAAGACTGTAAACAAGGGGAGCGCAAAGGCTGCAATTCCACAGCTTGATACCTGGCGGTGCTCTGGTGGGAAGGGCGAATCCCCAGGAACAGAGTGGGGTCCGGGAGGTTCTCAGGCCACACAGGGAAAAGCAGTTCCACTGCTGGAAGGACATTTGGTAGAGACTGTTGAAGCCACCTGATCCCAGCAGACCCCAGAAAACGGCCACATTCGCTGGTGCTGGAACAAGGTCGTTAAGGGTGAAGCCTGGTGCCAGATGTGTGTTGTGAGTTTCCATAATCCCTGAAACGCTGCTGCTACACTATCTAGCGAACTTTTTCTGGGGCGGGCTGGCACCTGGCCACAGTCTCATGGCACTGGCAGCAGCAGGGTCCAGCAAGCGTTCCTGGGTGCAGCCAACATTCAACCATTGCTCATTCGGCCATTGCTCGGTGAGACCCTTCCCTCAGAGGGGCAGAATGGGTCAAAGCCACAGTCCTTCAGAAGTAAGGGGCCGGGGAAAACAGCCACATCTGAGACGAAACTCAGGAGAGAGGTACTGCCTGGCGCCTGGTCACAGACAGTGAAAAAGCGGGAGTGGACGAAAGGTGAAGACAGCGGATGAGTGTACAACTACTGATCCGGGAGAACAGAGTTCCAAAGCTAGAGACTGGGCAGCTGGGTGGTGCCATTTTCACTGCTCCCGCACATGCGCATACGCACCTACAGCACCGCAACACTCTACCCCAGTAGGCTAGCAGCACCATCTAGTGGAGAGCGGAGCTGTTAAACTGAGCCCCGCCCAACTGGGCCAACTTCGCTCTTCAAGAACACAAGTCTCACTGCCTGCCTAGTTTATGGACTATAAAGCACTACACAGTCTGACCTCTAAGGGAAAACGAAGTAATTTCGGTCATACTTCAATCTGTTAGCAGGTTCATCTATTCAATTTTTTTTTTCTCTTTTACACTTCTTTTTCTTGAATACAGAAAGAGAAAAAATTCATTTTTATTTTCAATTTTTATCAAAAATATTTGTCTTTAATTTTTATTACTATATTTTTATTTCTGTGTAAATTTTTTCAAATTCTATTTTACTTCCATCATTTTATGTTAGTCTACTTCAGTGTATTCAACTTTTCAAATTTTCAAACGACTTCCTTTTTTTTCTATTTTGTCTTTTTTCTCTTTTTTGTTTCTTTTCTTTTTCTTGAATACAGAAAAAGAAAAATTCATTTTTATTTTTAATTTTTATTAAAAATATTTTTATTTTTTTCTACTACATTCTTCCCTTTGTGTACATTTTTTCAAATTCTATTTTACTCCCATCATCTCATTTTAGTGTACTTCAGTGTATTCATTTTTTCAGATTCTCAAATGACTTCCTTCCACCCCCCATTTTTCCCTCTAATCTGTCAAACCACTTTCAACACCCAGATCAAAACACACCTAGGATCTAGCATCATTTATTCGATTTCTGTCTGTGCGTGTGTGTTTTTAATATTTTAATTTTAATTAAAATTTTTCTACCTCATTAATTTCTTTTCTTCCTTCAAAATTACAAAAATGAAGGAATTCACCCCAAAAGAGCACGAAGAAATGACAGCCAGGGATTTAACCAACAAAGATACAAGCAAGACGTCTGAACCAGAATTTGGAATCATGATAATAAGAATACGAGCTGGAGTCGAAAATAGATCAGAATCCCTTTCTGCAGAGATAAAAGAAGTAAAAAACAGTCAGAATGAAATTAAAAATGCGATAACTGAGCTCCAATCACAGAAGAATGCAGCAGCGGCAAGGATGGATGAGGCAGAAGAGATAATCAGTGATACAGAGGACAAACTTATAGGGAATAATGAAGCAGAAAAGAAGAGGGAGATTAAGGCAAAAGAGCACGATTTAAGAATTAGAGAAATCAGTGACTCATTAAAAAGGAACATCAGAATCATAGGGGTCCCAAAAGAGGAAGAGAGAGAAACAGGGGTAGAAGGGTTATGTGAGCAAATCATAGCGGAAAACTTTCCTAACCTGGAGAAAGACACAGACATCAAAATCAAGGAAGCACAGAGGACCCTCATTAGATTCAACAAAAAACAACCATCAACAAGGCATATCATACTCAAATTCACAAAATACTCAGGCAAGGAGAGAATCAAGAAAGCAGCAAGGGAAAAAAAGTCCCTAACCTACAAGAGAAGACACATCAGGTTTGCAGCAGACCTATCCACAGAAACCTGGCAGGTCAGAAAGGAGTGGCAGGATGTATTTAGTGTGCTGAGTCAGAAAAATATGCAGCCAAGAATTCTTTATCCAGCAAGGCTGTCATTCAGAATAGGAGGAAAGAGAAAAAGTCTCCCAGACAAACAAAAATTAAAGGAGTCTGTGACCACTAAACCAGCCCTGCAAGAAATTTTAAGGGGGACTCTCTGAGGGGAGAGAAGATGAAAAAATATATATATACATATCTATCTATCTATCTATCTACCGATAGATAGATAGATAGATAGATAGATAGATATATCAAAAGCAACAAAGATTACAAAGGACCAGAGAACACCACCAGAAACTCCAACTCTACAAGCATCATAATGGCAATAAATTCATCTTTCAGTACTCATTCTAAACGTCAATGGACTCAATGCTCCAATCAAACGACAAAGGGTAACAGAATGGATAAGAAAACAAGATCCATCTAGATGCTGTTTACAAGAGACCCACTTTAGACCTAAAGACACCTTCAGATTGAAAGTAAGGGGATGGAGAACCATCTATCATGCTAATGGTCAACAAAAGCTGGAGTAGCCATACTTATATCAGACAATCTAGACATTAAATAAAAACTGCATCAAGAGATGCAGAAGGGCATTATATCATAATCAAGGGGTCTATCCACCAAGAAGACCTAACTATTGTACACATTTATGCGCCAAATGTGCGAGCACCCAAATATATAAATCAATCACAAACATAAAGAAACTCATGGATAGTAATACCATAATAGTAGGAGACTTCAACACCCCACTCACAGCAATGGAAAGATCATCTAATCAAAAAATCCACAAGGAAACAATGGCTTGGAATGATACACTGGACCAGATGGACTTAACAGGTATATTCAGAACATTTCATCCTAAAGCAGCAGAATGCACATTCTTCACGAGTACACATAAAACATTCTCCAGAGAAGAGCACATACTGGGACACAAATCAGCCCTAAGTAAGTACAAAAAGATCGAGATCATACTGTGCATATTTTCAGACCACAACACTAAGAAACTCGAAATCAACCACAAGAAAAAAGTTGGAAAGGTAACAAATATTGGAGACTGAAGAACATCCTACTAAAGAATGAATGGGCTAACCAAGAATTTAGAGAGGAAATTAAAAAGTATATGGAAGTCAATGAAAATGATAACACCACAACCTAAAACCTCTGGGACGCAGCAAAGGTGGTCATAAGAGGGAAGTATATAGCAATCCAGGCCTTCCTAAAGTAGGAAGAAAGATCTCAGATACACAACCTAACCTTACGCCTTAAGGAGCTGGAAAAAGAACAGCAAATAAAACCCAACACCAGCAGAAGACAGGAAATAATAAAGATTAGAGCAGAAAGTAATGCTATCAAAACAAACAAACAAACAAACAAAAAAAACAACAGTAGAACAGATCAATGAAAACAGAAGCTGGTTCTTTGAAAGAATTAACAACATTGATAAACCACTAACCAGTTTGATAAAAAAAAAAAAAAGAAAGGACCCAAAAAAAAAAACCAAGATTGAAAGGAGATCACAACCAACACAGTAGAAATAAAAATAATAAGAGAATATTATGAGCAATTATATGCCAATAAAATGGACAATCTGGAAGAAATGGACAAATTCCTAGAAACATATACACTACCAAAACTGAAAGAGGAAGAAAAAGAAAACTTGAACAGACCCATAACCAGTAAGGAAATCAAATTAGTAATCAAAATCTCCCAAAAAACAAGAGTCCAGGGCCAGATGGCTTTCCGGGGGAATTCTACCAAATATTTAAGGAACAGTTAACACCTATTCTCTTGAAGCTGTTCCAAAAAATAGAAAGGGAAGGAAAACTTCCAAACTCTTTCTATGAAGCCAGCATTACCTTGATTGTAAAACCAGAGACCCCACTAAGAAGAACTATAGACCGGGGCGCCTGGGTGGCGCAGTCGGTTAAGCGTCCGACTTCAGCCAGGTCACGATCTCGCGGTCCGTGAGTTCGAGCCCCGCGTCAGGCTCTGGGCTGATGGCTCGGAGCCTGGAGCCTGTTTCCGATTCTGTGTCTCCCTCTCTCTCTGCCCCTCCCCCGTTCATGCTCTGTCTCTCTCTGTCCCAAAAATAAATAAAAACGTTGAAAAAAAAAATTTTTAAAAAAAGAAGAACTATAGACCAATTTCCCTGATGAACATGGACACAAAAATCCTCAACAAGATATTAGCCAACCGGCTCCAACAATACATTAAAAAAATTATTCACCATGAGCAAGTGGGATTTATACCTGGAATGCAGGGCTATTTCAATATCCACAAAACAATTAATGTGATTCATCACATCAATAAAAGAAAAGGACAAGAACCATATAATCCTCTCAATAGATGCAGAGAAAGCATTTGACAAAATACAGCATCCTTTCTTGATAAAAGCCCTCAAGAAAGTAGGGATAGAAGGAGATCATAAAAGCCATATATGAACGACCCAGCGCTAATATCATCCTCAATGGGGAAAAACTGAGAGCTTTCCCCTTACGGTCAGGAACAAGACAGGGATGTCCACTCTCACCACTGTTATTCAACATAGTATTGGAAGTCTTAGCCTCTGCAATCAGACAACACAAAGAAATAAAAGGCATCCAAATCAGCCAGGAGGAGGTCAAACTTTCACCCTTTGCAGATGACATGATACTCTATATGGAACACCCTAAAGATTCCACCAAACAACTTCTAGAACTGATTCATGAATTCAGCAAAGTTGCAGAATACAAAATCAACGCACAGAAATCGGTTGCATTCCTATACGCCAAGAATGAAGCGACAGAAAGAGAAATCAAGGAATCGATCCCATTTACAGTTGCACAAAAAAACAGAAAATACCTAGGAATAAGTCTAACCAAAGAAGTAAAAAATCTATACACTAAAAACCATAGAAAGCTTATGAAAGAAACTGAAGACGACACAAAAAAATGGAAAAAGATTCCATGCTCCTGGATAGGAAGAACAAATATTGTTAAAATGTCAATACTACCCAAAGCAATCTACATATTCAATGCTATCCCTATCAAAGTAACATCAGCATTCTTCAGAGCTAGAATAAATAATCCTAAAATTTGTATGGAACCAGAAAAGACCCCGACTAGCAAAAGTGATCTTGAAAAAGAAAACCAAAGCAGGAGGCATCACAATCCCAGACTTCAAGCTATACTACAAAGCTGTAATCATCAAGACAGTATGGTACTGTCATAAGAACAGACACTCAGATCAATGGAACAGAACAGAGAATCCAGAAATGGATCCACAAACATATGGCCAACTAATCTTTGACAAAACAGGAAAGAATATCCAATGGAATAAAAACAGTCTCTTCAGCAAGGGGTGCTGGGAAAACTGGCAGCGACATGCAGAAGAATGCACCTGGACAACTTTCTTACACCAGACACAAAAACAAACTCAAAATGGATGAAAGATCTAAATATAAGACAGGAAGCCATCAAAATCCTCGAGAAGAAAGCAGACAAAAACCTCTTTGACCTTGGCAGCAACTTCTTACTCAACACGTCTCCAGAGGCAAGGGAAACAAAAGCAAAAATGAACTATTGGGACCTCATCAAAATAAAAACCTTCCACACAACAAAGGAAACAATCAGCAAAACTAAAAGGAAACCAACAGAATGGGAGAAGCTATTTGCAAATGACATATCAGATAAAGGGTTAGTATCCAAAATCTATAAAGAACTTATCAAACTCAATACCCAAAAAACAAATAATCCAGTGAAGAAATGGGCAAAAGACATGAATGGACACTTCTCCAAGGAAGACATCCAGATGGCCAACCAACACATGAAAAAATGCTTAACATCACTCATCATCAGGGAAATACAAATCAAAACCACAATGAGATACCACCTTACACCTGTCAGAATGGCTAACACTAACAACTCAGGCAACAACAGATGTCAGTGAGGATGCAGAGAAAGAGGATCTCTTTCGCATTGTTGGTGGGAATGCAAGCTGGTGCAGCCACTCTGGAAAATGGTATGGAGGTTCCTCAAAAAACTAAAAATAGAACTACCGTACGACCCAGCAATTGCACTACTAGGCATTTATCCATGGGATACAGATGTGCTGTTTCAAAGGGACACATGCACCCCAATGTTTACAGCAGCACTATCAACAATAGCCAAAGTATGGAAAGACCCCAAATGTCCATCCACAGATGAATGGATAAAGAAGATATGGTATACATATGCAATGGAGTATTACTCGGCAATCAAAAAGGAATGAAATCTTGCCATTTCCAACTATGTGGATGGAACTGGAAGGTATTATGCTAAGTGAAATTAGAGAAAGACAAAAATCATGACTTCACTCATATGAGAACTTTAAGGAACAAAACAGATGAACGTAAGGGAAGGGAAACAAAAATAATATAAAAACAGGGAGGGGGACAAAACAGAAGAGACTCATAAATATGGAGAACAAGCTGAGAGTTACTGGAGGGGTTGTGGGAGGGGAGATAGGCTAAATGGGTAAGGGGCACTAAGGAATCTACTCCTGAAATCATTTTTGCACTATATGCTAACTAATTTGGACGTAAACTTTAAAAAATAAAAAAATTAAATTAAAAAAATTAAATTAAATTAAAATTTAAAAAAGCGTAAGAGGCACCTGGGTGGTCAGTCAGTTGAGCATCCAACTTCGGCTCAGGTCATGATCTCACAGTTCGTGAGTTCGAGCCCCACTCTACGCTTGCTGTTGTCAGCCAGAACCCACTTTGGATCCTCTGTCTCCCCCTCTCTCTGCCCCTCCCCTGCTCACGCTCTCTCTCTCTCTCAAAAATGAATAAACATTTTTTAAAAAGAGGAAAAAAGAAGACATAACTAAGTGGAAAAACATCCATGTTTATAGATTGGAAGACTTAAAATTGTTAAGATGTTAACATGTTAAGATGTCAGTCAATACTATCCAAAGCAATCTAAAGATTCCATACAATTCCCAGAATTGCAAGAAAAAAATTAATCTTCAACCACTGCATGAGTCTCTAATTTTGTTATATTAAAAACTGATAGACAAGAAGTCAAAAAATAAATAAGGATATAGAATACTTGACTAGTAAAATGAGTAAATTTGACAGCTGTATAGAGAATCTTTCAGCAAACAAAAAAATAAGGATATAATTATGTTCAAGCAAACTAACAACATTTTCAAAAATTGATCATGCATTAAGAGTCACAAAGACACAAAATAATTTCAAAGAACTTATACCTAAGACTATACTCTCCACCCATAATATAATATTGATATTGCCAATAAAACATTTTTAAATGTTTGGAAACTTAAAAAGGGACTCCTAAACAAACCAAAAACAAAAAAAGAAAACCACACTAGAAATGATAAAATAAGAACTGAGCAACAATAAAAGTACTACATTATCAAAATGTGTAATTCAACTCAAATTATAGCCTTCTTGTACATGTAACTAAACAGCATGAATGAATATGCTTAACTAAGACATTTTTTAAAAATATTTATTTTTGAGAGTGGAAATGGGGCAGAGAGGGGGACAGATGATCTGAAGCAGGTCCCCACTGACAGGAGAGAACCCAAGGTGGGACTCGAACTCATGAACCATGAGATCATGACCTGAGCTGAAGTCTGACGCCTAACCAACTGAGCCACCCAGGCACCGCTTAACTAATACATTTTAAATCAAGAAACTAGAAAAAGACAACTAAGTAAATCAAAAGAAAGCAGAAGTGTATTAGTCATGTTTTTTTTTTTCTATATTTATGATGGTCTGACATAGCAGGGTCCTTTGGACCCAGAGAGGGACTCTCCCTCCCAGGTTTACCTAATACCTAGATGACAATTTGCCTGAGAGCACATTTCTGAAACATAACCAAGTAATCCAAAGCCTATACCCCCTACCTATCATCTCCTTTCAAAAATTCTCACATACTAAACCTGTATTCCCACTGTTCTAACTCACCCTGGGGCCAGGTACTAGACAGCTAGAGACAAATCCTATCACCCAGAGCTATAAATTATTCAAATTATCCAAACCTCAACTTGCTCAGGCTTGCCTACCCTGCCTCATCCATTCTTCCCACTTAACCACAATAAAGGCTCTGGACATGCTTTCCCCTTGCTCCTTCTGCATCCTGACCAACCTTGGTGCTTCTCCATGTGGCACCATGATGTGGCATGGAATGCTGTGCCTCCAGTTGCTAGGAAACTGAGTAAAACCTTCTTCCTTCTGACAGTCATTTCTATTCTGTGGCTCTTACTCTACCTGATTAAAACATCCTGGTTATATTTCAAGATAATAAAAAGAAACAAAGAACAGAAATTAATAAAATGGGAAAATCAGAAGAAAAAAAAAATCCCAGAGAAGGGAAGAATTTCTCAAACCTAAGAATCAAAAATTATTACCTAAAAGGAAATAAATAAATATGGAAAAGATTGAAAAAGGAGTACATTAAATCCTCTTCTTTCCTTCAAATAAGTTGAGAGACTTAATCTACACTGATTTTAAGTGCAGAGTTTAATAAGGGGCACCTGGGTGGCTCAGTCAGTTAAACATCCGACTTCAGCTCAGGTCATAATCTCACAGTTTGTGAGCCCAAGCCCCATGTCAGGCTCTGTGCTGACAGAGCAGAGCCTGGAGCCTGCTTGGAGTTCTGTGTCTCCCTCTCTCTCTGACTCTTCCCCACTCACACTCTCTCTCAAAAATAAATATTTTTAAAAATAATTTTTTTAAAAACAGTATAGAGTTTAATGAGTCTTTTTCTGGAGTGGGGGGGGTGATCAAACCATTTTATTGAGGAACTTTGGAGAAAGGTTCAAGGGGAGGAGGATAAGGAGATCGTTATGTCCCTGGCCCAGGCAGATCTTCCCAGCTTCGCAGTCGCTGAAAGATCTAATGAATCTTAATAAATGTACAAAATACATTTTGTGTTACATTTGTGTAACTTATACCACAATGAAGCTCTAAAACATTTTTATCGCTCAAAAAGTTCCCTTGTGCCCCTTTATAGTCAATCCTCTCCCCCTAGCAACTACTGATGGGCCTTCTGTCACTATAGTTTGCCTTTTCTTGAATTCCTTATAAATAAAATCATACAAGTGACCATATTAAAATTTAAAACTCACGTTCCTCAGATCCTTGTTATCAAAAACATCAATTTACTTTTTGAAAAATATAATAAAAAAGCTTACTAAAACTGAAAAAATTCTAGTAGGATTAGGATCACTGCAGAATACACACAGCAACTTACCAGACATAAAGCTGATCAGGTGGCGTAATGGGGTTGGGACTCTAGAACTGTGGAAGGCAGCAGAATTTACACTTACTTAAATGATATTGCCTTCCCTATCCAAAGTGTCCCTCAACAGTACCACTGCCCAGAACCATCATCCAATGGCTTCAAAATGCTTGCTTTATCAAAATCCATCTCAACATCACCCCAAACCAAAAGATCTATTTAATGGTGAAGCATATGACCATGGCATATTCACCTTCATGCTGTCGGTCTCTCCTTTGATGCTAGCTCTAACAGTAGTCTCCTACTGCTGTGTAACAAATTGCCATATATTTAGTGGCTTAGAACACAAATTTGTTATCTTAAAGTTCTAAAGATAAGAATTTCAAAACAGGTTTCACAGAACTACAATCAAAGCCTGCATTCTTTCAGGAACTCTAGGAGAAAATTCATTCCTTCTCTATACCAAACTCTAGAAACTGCCTGTATTCCTTGGCTCTCAGACACCTCATGACAAATCTCTGCTTCCATTATCATATCTCTTTCTTAGACTGACATTCTTGCCTCCCTCTTATAAAACAAAGCTCTTTGTGATTACACTGGGCCCACCCAGATAATTCAGGAAAATCTCACTATCTACAAAGTCTCTTTTGTGACATATTCACGGGTTTAGAGGATTAGGATATAGACATCTTTGGGAGATCATTATTCTGACCACCACACCTGTCATAAGCTCAGGCTAATGGTTCCAGGTAAGTTTTGACTTATTCCCCACACAGAACACACTGGGATTCGTTTGCTTTCTGCTCTGGGGCTCTTTTGAGGCCATGAAGTGAGATAGCACAAGGAACCAACCCACTTGGCTGGCTCTTGTGTGGAATCTTAAAGTGATGAAGGGAAGGCAAAAGATTTTATACTACCCCAGGGCAACTGCCAACTAATGGAGAACAAAAGCAGGCAACAGTTTACTCCTGTCCATCCATGAGGAGACAATTTGAGAAGCACCTATATTCTCAGAAGTTCCCACTACAACTGAGCCCTAGTTGCCACAGCAGTGAGTAATTCAATAATACATTCTTGTACTAGCTTTCCTTCTTATTTACCCTGGTCCTTTATTCTTGTTCCCTAGGATCACCTGTCAAATAAATTACCTGCACATAACTCCTTGCTTTTAGACTACTTTAGGGGAGATGGTGGGGAGGAAAACTAGTGAACACAGTTAGGTAAAGAGTTTTAGACACATCGATGGGAAACACAATGATTTAATAAAATGAAAGCTATAGAGGCGCCTGGGTGGCTCAGTCGGTTGAGAGTCCAACTTTGGCTCAGGTCATGATCTCACTGTTCGTGAGTATGAGCCCCGTGTCGGGCTCTGTGCTGACAGCTTGGAGCCTGGAGCCTGGAGCCTGGAGCCTGCTTCGGATTCTGTGTCTCCTTCTCTCTCTGTTCCTCCCCTGCTTGTATTCTGTCTCCCCTTCTCTCAAAAATAAATAAAGATTTTTTAAAATTTAATTGATAAATAAATAAATGAAAGCTATATGCAAAGTAAGGGATCTAGTCTTGATACTATCATTCTAAAATGGAGTCAAATCTCTTCCCCAAATTTTATTTATCAATTGAAAAACAGATAGTTTAACTTCTATGATTATAGTTCATTTCACCTCCAATTTTTTATGATACAATGTACAGCATTAAGATTGCTTAAAGAGGACAAGAGAAAGACAGAGTTGTGAGATTATCACCAAAGAGGCCTTCCAAGGAAATTTTTGAAATAAGCCAGTCAGAAGGTAATGTGGTTTGGATTTGAAAAGCAACAGAGAAACCAGAACCTTCATATACTGCTAGTGGGAATGTAAAATGGTACAGCCACTTTGGAAAACAGTTCAGCAGTTCCTCAAAGTCTAAACATAGTTTAACCTTTAGCCTAGGAATTCCATTCCTAGTTATATGGCCAAGATAAATGAAAACATATATTCACATAAACACTTATAAAATGAAGTTGGACCCTTACGTTACACTATAAACAACAAGAACTCAAAATGCATCAAAGACACAAATAAGCTGCAAGCATAAATCTCTTAGAAGAAAACAAGGCAAAAGCATCACAACACTGAATTTGGCAGTAATTTCTTGGATCTGACTCCAAAAGAACGGGCAACAAAAAAAATAAACTGGACATCATCAAAATTATACTCTTTTGTGTACCATGTAATGGGAAATAATATTGCAAGTCGTACATATGATAGGGGATTAATATCCAGAATACATATTGTTTATCTCTCTCCCCCACCCTCCCTCCCTCCCTCTCTCTCTGGCTCTCCCCCACTAGAGCTGTCTCTCTCTCAAAATAAATAAATAAACTTTTAAAAAGTGGTATATCTATACAATGGAATATTATTTAGCAATAACAAGGAATGAAGTTCTGATACATGTTTTAACATGGATGAATCTTAAAAACATTATGGTAAGTGACAGAAGCCAGTCACAAAGGACTACATATTGTATGATTCCATTTACATGAAATGTCCAGAATGAACAAATCCATAAAGACAGAAAGCAGATTAATGGTTGCCTAGGGCTGGGAGTAGGGAAAGTTAAAGAGTGATGACTAATAGGAATGTGGTTTCTTTAAGGGGTGATGCAAATGTTCTAAATTGTGGTGATGGTTGCAAAACTCTGAAAATACTAAAAGCCACTGAATCGTACACTTTAAATGGGTGAATTGTAGGGGCGCCTGGGTGGCGCAGTCGGTTAAGCGTCCGACTTCAGCCAGGTCACGATCTCGCGGTCCGTGAGTTCGAGCCCCGCGTCGGGCTCTGGGCTGACAGCTCAGAGCCTGGAGCCTGTTTCCAATTCTGTGTCTCCCTCTCTCTCTGCCCCTCCCCCGTTCATGCTCTGTCTCTCTCTGTCCCAAAATAAATAAACGTTGAAAAAAAAATTAAAAAAAAAAAAAAAATGGGTGAATTGTATCTCAAAAGAGCTTTTTTTTTTTCCTTTAAGCCAATAGACCAACAAGTGACTGAATGGAATTGTAAAATGAAGCAAAGGGATAAATAAAAGATAACTAAGAGAGGACAGAAACACCAGAGTTTAAATTCTTGCTCTGCCATTTATTATCTGTGTGACACTGAGCAAGTTACCTAAACTCTCTGAGCTTCAGTAACATCTACCTATGGGTGGCTATGAAAACTAAACAAAATACATAAAACACTTAGTATAGTAACTGCTATATGGCTGTCCTTCCCTCCCTTGTCCTCCTACCTAATGCTAAAAATTCCACCACCAATTTTATGGATATAAATTCAATGATACTTATATGTGAATTTTACAATTAGGAAGCCATGTCTCCTCTGGGTAGCAAATAACCTAAAAGTCACCAATTATATTTTAATGGCAAAGCTATTTTATTTTATTTTAATTCCAATATTGTTAACATATACTATATTAATTTCAGGCATACAATATAGTGTTTCAACAATTCCATACATCACCCAGTGCTCATTACAAGTGCACTCCTTAATCCCCATCACCTATTTCACGGATCCCCCTACTCACCTCCCTTCTGTTAACCATCAGTATGTTCTCTATAGTTAAGAGTCTGTTTCTTGGCTTGTCTATTTTTTTCCCCTTGCTCTGGTTTTTTTTTTTTTTTTAACGTTTATTTATTTTTGAGAGAAAGAGAGAGCACAAGTGGGAGAAGGGCAGAGAGAGGAGACTCAGAATCCAAGGAAGGCTCCAGGCTCTGAGCTGTCAGCACAGAGCCCAAGGGACTCGAACTCATGAACCATGAGATCATACCTGAGCCAAAGTCAGATGCTTAACCAACCGAGTCACCCAGGCTTCCCTCATTTGTTTTGGTTCTTAAATTCTACATGTAAGTGAAATCATCTGGTATTTATCTTTCTCTGACTTTTTTTCACTTTGCATTAATGCTTTCTAGCTCCATCCATGTCATTGCAAATGGCAAGATTTCCTTCTTTGTAATGGCTGAATAATATTCTATTGTATCTATATACCACATCTTTATCCATTCATCAGCCAACGGACACTTACATGACAAAGCAATTCTCAACTGCTAATTCACAGCAAGTTAAAACCCAATGCAAAGGAAAGATAAATTTAAACAGCTCTTTTCACCAATTATCTCTCAACTTCTTTTTGTCTCCCCTTGTGTCTTCTTTCTTTACCTATTTGCCTTTTACCTTACCCTTTATTCCAAAGTTTTATTCTTAGACTGCTACTGATCATGAGAAAGGCAACATCTTACTTTTTTCCATTATAATAGATGTTAAGATATGAATATATTTCATATATGACTGATGATACAAGATATGATATAGTACCAAACTCTAATCAGCTAACCCACCCAAGTACCCTAAACAAAAAGATGAACAAACTTTAAAAGATGAGAATAAAAAGGAATGCAAGAAAGCTTCCATCTTCCCTCGTGTTAATGACTCTCATACTTGTTCAGCTGGAGATAGAATCCTGCAACAATTGGAATTTCTCCATACTATCCACAAGTGAAGTTCCACCACCAAAAAGAGTCAGATGCTTTAAGCTGGTATTAGTGCAATTTGACATATTAAACTATGCTTCCAATTTAAATATACTCTACTCTTTATTTAAATATACCTCCATTTAAATGTTAAGTAATAATTTATTCAAACTATCTTAAAGGACAATGACTTTCCAAGGGGCATGTGCATTATAAATGCTTCCAGAATAAGACTGAGTAAACCTATATGGTTAAGAACAATAACCATTGTGATGACACAATTCCTACTAAAAACATTTCAACAAAAATTAAGTGGTATCTCTATATAAGCTTTTAGTACAATTTTAACTTACTATAACATTTAAGAATATAACTCTAAAGTTGCTACAGAAGCCCAGTACTTTTTTCTCCCTCTGCAAACTCCTTAATCCCTAACTGTACTGTCCCATTGTATTTTACTTCAAAATGTTTATTGGACATGGTGCATGAATTAAGTATATTGTTTTTAATACAATATATTAATAATCCTCACAACAATCTTAAGAAGCAGATATTAATATCACCATTTTATAACCTTAATGAAAGGTAACACTTTAGAACCTTCAAATACGTATCACAAGGAATAGCCATACTAGAAGCACCCAAGCTAACCATCACTCTTTCCTGAAACTCTTTTCTGGTTTCCTTAACCCTATACTAAATCGGTTCTCTTCCTCCCCCTCCACCTACTCCTCCTGGTCTCTATTTGTGGCTCCTCTTTTTTCTCCCCTTGAGTCATTTGCTCTTCTCAGTGTATACCCTCTCTCCCAACAGATCTTCTATTTGTGTGTGTGTGTGTGTGTGTGTGTGCGCGCGCACGCACGCGCCCGCGCAGAACGGGCAAGCATGAAGGGGGGGAGGGTGGAAAAACGGGGAGGGGGGAGGTTGAGAGAGACTCTCAAGCAGGCTTCACGCTTAGTGCAGAGCCTGACACAGGCTCAATCCCACAACCCTGGGATCATGATCTGAGCCAAAACCAAGAGTCAGACGCTTAACTGATTAAGCCACCCAGGTGCCCCAGATCATCCATTTTTATGGCTTCATCTTATCACTATTGGCCGGTTGACTCCCAAGTCTGTAGTTCCAATTGTATTCTCTAATCCAAACTACTATTCCTCATTTCTTCTTTCAATACCTCAAATTCAACATGCAACAATCCTAACCAGTTATAATCTCCAAAAAGCCAACTTTTCTAACCTTCTTACTCACCTCTGGTAATCACAAAGCATCATCATCCCATTCACCCAGACTCCCCCCTTAAGTCACACGGCAATTTCTGTTGTGTTTTCCTTTGAAATGTCCTTCATTCATCCTTTTTGGTTCCACTGATACAGACTCCACTAAAACCCAAGTCCTCAGCAATTCATCTAAATTATCATGAGCTCTTGGTTATTATTCACTCTAGTCTCTCCACTTTTGTTTGTGTATAATAAATAGTCTTTCATTCATACAACACACTTATGAAATGACTAGCATATGCTAAGTACTGGCTGGGCAGCAGAAATTGAACAGTGAGAAAAAAAGACATCTCTTTCTAGCAGAGGACACAGGAAAAGCAAACAAAATGTTCACATAAAAAATTATAGATTGTGACAAATGCTATGATACATACAAACACATTGCTTTCGTAAGGGACAGAACTAGAAGGGCTACTTCAGAAATTTAGTTAGAGATGGAATTTAGCTGACATTTTAAGATGAAAAGGAGACAGTCATGTAAATATTTAGAGTTCTCTAAGCAAAGGAAACCACAAAACACATAGGTTCTAGGAGGGAAAAAGCCTGGCGTGTTTTGAGAAATGACCTAGTCTAATGTGGCTTGAGAATAATAAAGGAAAAAGTGATACAAAGTAAGGATGAAACAGACATAGGCCAGTTTTGTTCTATGCATTAAAAAAAGTTCTTAGGGGTACCTAGGTGGCTCCCTCAGTCAGCTAAGCATCCGACTCTTGGTTTCGGCTCGGGTCATGATCTCACACAATTCGTGAGTTCAAGCCCCACATCAGGCTTTGTGCTGACAGTGCGTTGCCTACTTGGGATTCTCTCCCTCTCTCTCTGCCCCTTCCCTACTCACTCCTTCTGTCTCTCTCAAAAATGAACCTTAGGGGCGCCTGGGTGGCGCAGTCGGTTGAGCGTCCAACTTCAGCCAGGTCACGATCTTGCGGTCCGTGAGTTCGAGCCCCGCGTCGGGCTCTGGGCTGATGGCTCAGAGCCTGGAGCCTGTTTCCGATTCTGTGTCTCCCTCTCTCTCTGCCCCTCCCCCGTTCATGCTCTGTCTCTCTCTGTCCCAAAAATAAATAAACGTTGAAAAAAAAAAAAATTTAAAAAAAATGAACCTTAAAAATAAATTTTTTTAAATAAAGTTCTTAAAGAGTTTTAAGCAAGAAGTTCTAATCTAGTATACACTGTGACAGAGACTGCTAGTGCTCATTAAGATCTGTGTTCTCCTTTCCTTCATTAGCACATTGCTATACTACATTTCCCAGTCACCCCTGTAGTTAGGTGGGATCATGTGACTCAGTTCTGACTAATGGAATCTGGGTGAAAGTGATATATGCCACTTCCAATATGGGGACTAAAAGCTTCTTCTATACTCCCTTCTCTTTTCAAAACAACCCCAAAAGCCTCATGGTGGTAACAGTGATGACTTAAAAAGATATAGGAGCCTCTTTCCCTGAATGACTGCATGGAACAGAGGTATCCCAACTCCTACTCCATTACACATATACACTAGACTGTAATGTGAGAAAGTAATAGAAACCTCCACTGTGTTAAGCCACAAAGATTTGTTGCTTACTAGGGCTGTTAGCATACCATGACTAATACAGAAATCTTAAAAACATTTCTCTGCCTGCTCTATCAAGAATGAGTTAAAAGGAAAGAAAAACCACAACTGATACATTTCTGTCAAGACTCAACAACCACCCAATGAAAAAACAAAGAACTTAGACATTTCTCCAAAGATATATAAATGGCCAATAAACATAGTAGAGGATGCTCAACACTGCTTATCATTAGGAAAATGCAAACAGAAACCACAATGAGCTAAAACCCTATACCCATTAAGATGGTTACTATCAGAAAAAAGAAAGAAAAAAGAAAATAACAAGGGATTGGTAAGGATTTGGAGAAATTGGAATCTTTGGGCACTGTTGATGGAAATGTAAAATGTGCACTGTTGGTGGGAATGTAAAATGGTAGAGATCTTTCCTAGAGATATAAATTTGTAAAGCATCCACCTATTGATACTACTTAAAAGTCACAGGACTGAGTATAAGAGGGAAGTAATTCCAGAACAAAGTTCTAAAATGCCAATATAAAAAACTAAGCAAAGGAAAGATATCACTTATTCAACTCCAAATTCCTTGCAAATTTCCTAAATTAAATATGCAGACATCAGGTATTCTATTAATTTCACTGTCATACAGCTACCAATGCCTTCTTACCTGGTACAATCTGGACTTACTGCTCTTTTATTAGATAATCAGCATTCAGGGAATCCTCTTTACTATCACCTTAGGATTCCCTTTGTCTCTCTAAAATCTGATTTCCTGTTTCCTGTATCTTTCACCTTCTCTTTTATGGAGGTTTTCTCCTTCCTTTTGGTGGGTAGAACAAATCACACATTAGCTTTCTGAGAAAGGAAGTAGGGAAGAGAAATTTGTGGAGACCTTGCATGTCTGAAAATGTCTACACTCTAAACTTATGCTTAATTTGACTGGGAATACAATTCTAACTTGGAAATCATTTCCTCAGATTTTGAGAGGAATTTTGAGACTCACTACCTTCTGGCTTGTGAGTCTGCAGTTGAGAATACTGAATCTCTATAATGACTCATTTCCCCTACCTCTGGATGTTCTTTGTTCTATGTACTTCAAACTTTCATGAGGACATACCTCAGTGTCTATGTGTACTAGTTAGTTATTGCTCCTGGCTTCAAACCTAGTTCTCTACTCTGTAATGTTGGGAGGCTGGAACCCTATAAATCACATATCTCCTTTGCTAGCTGACTCCCTATCAGACTCTGTATTCTCCATACAAGAAAGACACTAGAAGACTAAAGGAGGGAACAAGGAGATACTCCTTCAGGTCAGCATCAACCAACAACCATCAACCAACAAACTTCACTCTGGCAACAGCAATGATTCCAGCAGCAGCAACTGGCTCCAGTTAGCAATTTTTTTTTGCTTTTGTGCTTTTCCTGCCATTCACAGACCACCCTAAAATACCTTTACTTTCTGAGCAGGTAGCAACTCCTCAGAAGTTTCAGTTTTGGCTCCTCCAGACCACTCTTCATGCTTCTAAATTCTAATAATCCCAAGATCTTCTTCCAGCCCTAGAAGCTAGTAATTTACTTCTTATAGTTACTATCTGTATGATACCTGAGTATTCCCTTAGTGTCTTTTCAGTTCTACAGTTATCTAGTGTATTGGTTTTTGAGGGCTGCTATAACAAAGAAACACAAACTAGGTTGGCTTACACAAATATCCATCTCACAGTTGTGGAGGCCAGAAGTCCAAAATCAAGGTACTGGCAATGTTCTAGGTAACTAGGTAAGGATTTGTTCTAGGACTCTCTCCTAGCTTGTGGTAGCCTCAAGCATTCCTTGGCCTGTAGATGGCCATGTTCTCTCTATGCCTGTCTTCATCCAAATTTGTCTAAATTCCTCCACTGTTATTAAAGAATGCCAATCATATTGGATTAGGGCACACTCCACTCACCTCATTTTAACTTGATTTACCTCTGTAAAGTCTGTATTTCCAAATAAGGTCACATTCTGGGATGCTGAAGGACTAGGACTTCAACATATCTTTTTGAGGTGACATTATTCAACCCATAATATAGCTAAACAACTCTTTAAATTCTGTTATAATAAGTAATGTGGTCTCCATTTTCCTGACTAGTCCCAGATTGAAGGTATGCATTTATTTTCATCCATTTCCTCTCAATTTGTAAAATGAGGTTCCTCAACTCTGGGGATTTTTCTTCATTATTTCACTGATAATTTTTCTCCACTCTTTTCTCTCTGGCATTTCTGTTATACGGAAATTCACCTCCTGGACTGACCTTTTTTCTTTTTATAACCTATTTTCCATATTTTCCTCTACTTTATTAAAGATCTCTACTTCAACTTCCTTTCTTCTACTGTTTTTTCTTACTATTATGCTCTAATTTTAAAGAATTATTTTTTGTTCTGACTGTTGCAAAAAAAAATTTTTTTTTGTAATTGATCTCATGTTAAAAGCTTACTTCATGCACCTGGTGATCCTTGATTGTCTGCTCATATTTAAAAGTAGGGCCCTAGAGGCAGCCTGGCTGGCTCAGTCAGTAAAGCATGTGACTTCTGATCTCAGGATGGTGAGTTTGAGCCCTATGTTTAGCATAGAAATTACTTTAAAAGAAATGAATAAGTGAATAAAATAAATAAATAAATAAATAAATAAATAAATAAATAAATAAATAAATAAATAAAAGGTCCTGGGCTGGAATGGTTGCAAGTAGAGATCATCATTCAGGTCATCATGATCTAAAGCCAAAAATCAAAACAAAACCAAGTAAAAATTTGCCTGGGTTGAGTGAATTATAATTATTAAAAGTTAATAATGGGCTCTTTCCATCATTTTAGAACCTGTGGAGGCCTGCTGGGAACGGGACTCCTAAAACGACAAATATATCTGGAAGGCTGTGGTCTAAGGCCATTTTTGCTGGCCATAAGCAGGTTCTCTGAAAGCAGAGGGAACACACAGCTCTTCTTAAAATTGAAGGTGTTTATGCTCGAGATGAAACTGAATTCTATCTAGGTAAGAGATGTGCTTAATGTACAAAGTAAAAAACACAGTGACTCTTAATGGCAAACTGAACAAAACCAGAGTAATCTGTGGAAAAATAACGTGCTCACAGCAACACTGGCATGGTTCATGCCAAATTCTGAAGCAACCTTCCTGCTAAAGCCATTGGCCACAGGATCCAAATGATACTATACCCCTCAAGGATTTACATTTACCAAAAAATAAAGGCGTAGATCTGTTCTCGTTTAAAGAAAAAAAAGAGTAAATATGGAAAATGAACCAGACCACAAAAATGTCTAACAGAGCCTCTGTGCCAAGACTACTGAAGAAGAGCTGAATAAGTCTTTCAATCTTGAACCTTCAGTTTCAAAATTCTCTTACATGGATCTAGACAAGGAACTGGAGTTTAAAAATGATGTGACTGGGGCAGCTGGGTGGCTCAGTCAGGCATCCAACTCTTGATTTCGGCTCAGGTCATGATCTCATGGTTCATGAGACTGAGCCCTGCATGAGAGTCCATGCTGACAGTGAATCCCTGCTTGGGATTCTCTCTCTACCCCTCCCCCACTTACAAGTACATTCTCTCTCCCCCAAAATAAATAAACTTAAAAAAAATAATCTGATTGATGACAAGGAGTTTGATATCCCTTACAGCTGATACTCCTCCAACATTGGAAAGCATAATCAGTAAGACTGATGATGAAGAGGAGTCTTTTATTCTTGAGGATCTTACATTGTTAAACATTGATACTACTGATTCTCACTCCTATGATACTTCATCTGTAGCAAGTTCAGATAGTGGTGACAAGACAAACTTAAAAATGAAGAAGAAATTACCTGATTCTTTTTCACTCCTTGGATTAGGCAACATTCACTACTGAAGGGAATTTCTGCCCAGATAGGGTCTGTAGCTAACAAAGTGGATGCTGGCTTGCCTACAGCAATTAGTGTCCAATCTAATAGCAGCACATCTCATGAATTGGCTTAATATGTGATCAGAATCAAGCTTTGCAACTAGGAAGCACTAGTGTTTTAGGACAGTATGGAACCATCTCTGCCCTCAGTATCAACAACGATTACTCAAGACTTCTCTGTGGCTTTGCTAAAGGACCTACCATGACGTGGGATTTGGCCAATGGAAAACTTCTAAGATCAATAACAGATGTTCATCCTCCAGGAATAGCAATATTGCATATTAAGTTTATAGATGATCCAACTCTTGCAATCTATAATGACAGCAGAGGCTGTTTTTGCATTGACATTAAAGAGCAATGGGAAAAAGGACATGTGAGTCTAGGTGTCTTTTAAGTGGTTCCAAGGGTGAATTGAGCCTCTCCATTCTAAGCCTAAGTTGAAAGATCCAGCTCATCTCACAGTTTTTTCCTTATCGGCCATGGCATTCTTGTCTTAAAAAAATTTTTTAATGTTTATTTACTTTTGAAAGAGAGCACAAGCAGGGAGGGGCAGAGAAAGAGACACAGAATGCAAAGCAGTCTCCAGGCTCTAAGCTGTCAGCACAGAGCCCGACACAGGGCTCGAACTTTCAAACCATGCGATCATGACCTGAGCTGAAGTTGGACATTCAACTGACTAAGCCACCCATGTGCCCCATGGCCATGGCATTCTTAACAAAGATACTGGTCATTGGATTGAAACAATCCCTGAAAGTGTGGATGACTTTTCCTTATGGATGGATGTATTCTTCCAGTGTTCCATAGCTGGCCTGACATTTTGTGGCAGTGCATAATTATGTGAATCCCATGCTTGCCTTCTGCAGAGGAGATGTTGTTCATTTTCTATTGGTTAAGAGATGAAACTGGAGCAAGATATGTTACTAATAAGCAAAAAAAATCTTCACCTATACTATGATTTCATCAACCTTACTTGGATAAATTCATGCACAGCTGTACTCTTAACAGACAAGTTGAACAGACAAGTTGATTGACCAGCAGACTCAAGAGGAATTGGAAAGAGTGGAGATCTCAAAAGTTCAGTTGGTCTGTTAACAGCAGCCATTTCAAATCACCAGCTACCACAGGAAATGTCAGCCAGGCACTGGCTTTGGTTGGAGAAGGCTTGTTATCAATCTACCAGTAGCTATGGTGGTCAAATCTTTCATTTGGAGACAAAATCTGTTTATGTGACGATAAGCTGGAGAGACTGGGTCATCTCCTGAAACAAGACTGTCTTACAGAAGTCTTAAGCTCTTGCATGGTCTTTCTGTGAAGGAAAACGAAAAGAGTTGTGGGATTATCAGGGGATACCAGTAAGTGAAAGGCTATTGTTCCAGATAAGATGGTAGAAATCTATCCCACTATGTAGAAAGAGCTCTGAAAGAGTGTCCAGACCAGGGAAAAATCTAAGTGATGGAGCAGCATTTTCAGGACAGGATGCCTGTCATAGTTGATTATTGCTTGCTACTACAGCGGAAGGATCGTTTATTTAGCCAGATGTAAGACAAATAGAATTCAGGGGTCAAGGAGTGTTTTTGGAGTGCTTGAGTCATGTATTTTAAGTGATAAATTGGCAGGGATGACCCCCCGGGTAATGAAAGATTTGTTAACTTCCAAGATAAAAAAATTCATGGAAAATGCAGAAGTCCTCATTGTACATATGGGTATCACCAGCCTAGATATTCAGCAGGTGTTTAAGAGAAAATTTATTAATATACGGAACATCATTCCTTTATTGATTATACTTACCTGACTGATTTGGCCTCACTTGCCTTCCATCAACCCCAATTATTTACTGAGAACTTCTGGTAAGATGTTTCTTAAACTTGTCTTTGTCAATGTATTTCTTAGGACTGTTCTTTAATTAAAGCTAGATTATGAACTCTTACAAATCATGAGTCTTCTATTTCTTTGACATCCCACAGAGCATTTAGCATAAAGTTTACATTTGGTACTTGTTCAATATGTTTATTATATGTATATATATGTGTATATATAGTAAAGTAAAATAAAATAATAGTAAGACCCTAAAAGCTGATTGTGAATTACTTACAGTTTTTCCTCTGGGGCTAGTTAAAAGAAGCATCCTGCAAGTTCCTACCTGATAGCCAGAATTCTGGGAGCCAAAAAGGAGAAGAGGCCTTAATAAGGGTCCCAACATTGAGTACATTTACTTCAGGTAATTCAGGTGTTTTCCATGGGACACCTCATCTTCAATTATGTCTAGTGCCCACCCCTCTCTCAGAGACACTATTTTGTCCTTTACAGAGGATAAATCTTCAATCTCCTGCTGAAGCAGGAAGAGGACAGGCACTTAGCTATACAAACTGATGAAGCGATCTAGGTTTGAGCAGCTTTTTTTCCTTTTTTTGGTAATACCTTACTGAGATATAACTCACATACTATACAATAACCCATTTAAAGTGTACAATTTAATGGTTTTTAATATATTCAGAGTTGTGCAACCATCAACACAATAAATTTTAGAACATTTTTACCCCACCAGAAAGAAACCCATACCCTTGAGCAGTCGCACAAAACACTACTTAGCAATCAAGTGGAACCTGGAAATGAATTTGCATTTATAATAATCCTTATAATAATCCTTTGATTAGGTATCATCCCGTATTACAGAGGAGAAAAAAATGAGGCTTATAGAGGTCTAACCCCAAACAAACAGTGATGAAGCCTACAGTGGAATTTAGGCTGACTCCAGAATCTCTAAATTAGAAAATAAGATGTAGAATATGAGCGTATTTTTTAAAAGTGAGCATGAGTTTGTATATTCACAGAAATAATTCTGGAACATACAAAAAATAACAGTGATAAATACTAAAACAAGATACCATTTATAGGAATTAAAGATAATTATACAAGCAATCTGTGATGAGACTGCTCATACAATTAAGACTAAACAGGGGCGCCAGGTGGCTCAGTAGGTTAAGCGTCTGACTTCAGCTCAGGTCATGATCTCACAGTTGGTGAGTTCAAGCCCCACACTGGGCTCTGTGCTGACAGCCTGAAGCCTGGAGCCTGCTTCCAATTCTGTGTCTCCTTCTCTCTCTGCCCCTCCCCCACGCTTGCTCTCTCGCTGTCTCTCGCTCTCTCCCGCTCTCTCCGTCTCTCAAAAAATAAATGTTAAAATTTTAAAATATAAAAACCAATTAAGACTAAACATAATTGAGTTTTTTGGCAGTGGAACTTAAAGAAAAAAACTTTTTTTTTTCCTACAACAATGTAATCCTGTTTCTCCCATTTTGACATGTGGCTCAAATGAAGTCTCCCTCTCATTTCTGGCATCAGGTAGAAAAATACATATATATATGTATGTATGTATGTATATATATATATATATATATATATACATACACACACACACACTTATATGTGTATATATATTACTGCCTAGAACAGCCTCTTGCCTAGAGCCAAAACTATTCTGCCAGTTATGATTTACCAACTAGAGAGGGCTGATGAACAGGGCTCATTTTTTTTTTTAATTTTTTTTTAACGTTTATTTATTTTTGAGACAGAGAGAGACACAGCATGAACAGGGGAGGGTCAGAGAGAGGGAGATACAGAATCTGAAACAGGCTCCAGGCTCTGAGCTGTTAGCACAGAGCCCAACGTGGGACTTGAACTCACGGACCGCGAGACCATGACCTGAGCTGAAGTCGGCGGCTTAACCGACTGAGCCACCCAGGCGCCCCGAACAGGGCTCATTTAAAATAAGACTTGAGCCTATTGTCATTATGACAACTGTCCCTCTTCCCATTACTAAAAGTACTGGTGCCTAAATTCTGCACTTAAGTGACAAAGACAAAGAACAATGTATCTATGTATATATTGCATGTTCCATGACTTATTTCTTCAATATTTTGCTATCCTACTCCTTGAGATCTTACATTACAATTATCCCACATCTCTGATAATTGAGTAGAACCTACCAATTCTTAGTCATAACTTCCATGATGTGCACTAGACTAAATTAAAATAAACAGCTTCAGGAAGTTCCAAAATTGTAAACTTAAGCTTGAGTGGGAGTAAAGTAGTAGTCTAGAAACAGCTTTATTAAAGGAAATCAGAAACTATAACAAGGGACAGGGTAAGCCAACTTTTCTCTAAAGGACCAGATAGTAAATATTTTGTGCTGTGTGCGCCACAGTCTCTGTCACATATTTTTTTCTTATAACCCTTTAAAAATGTAAAATCATTCTTAGCTTAGGACAGTACAAATAAGGTTTTTGAGAGGTTTCAATCAAAATAGTGGATTTAACACTTAATTTTTTTTTGAAGAAAATTAACACAGAAGGCAAAACATACAGGAAAGCAAACAATAGCAACAAATTTTTGTAACCAAAAAGAGACAACTGGTAACTACCTCAGCGAATTCCAGAAAGGTGAAGCCTAACCCAGTAATTGAAAAACCCAATTTATACCTTGGAAACCTCAAAGGAGTCAGGAACTAGCAGCACCTGCTACTGCTTAAACTAAGAAAAGAGGGAGTTAAGTAAGGAAGACTGGGTGAAAGCTAAGAAGTGGTTAAAAACTTAGAAGTTTCCTCCCCAAATCTACCTGATGGTTGGCTACCTAACTCTGAACTGGAGGATCACCAGATATAATTAAAGATCTGTGTACCCTACCAAATGTGGGGAATGAGAAACCAGTCCCTTACACCAAAAAAAAAAAAAAAGGCAGTCAAAACTTTAGCCTTCAAACAGAACTGTGTTTTCCCTTAAGAAAAAAACACCTTCAGGGTTTTCTCAAAAAAAAAAAGGCTCACTTGGACCACCATGCAATAAAGTTCAAAGTCTTTAAGTCCCCATTAATTCAAGCTTTCAATCTCACGATAACATCCACGGATTACTGACCCCTGAAGCAAACCTCCAACATAAAACTTAGACCAATTTAGAAGAGAGTCTCCAAGAACAAACAAGAAACAAGGGGGGGAAAAAAAGACAAAAACAAAACAAAAAGACATTTTATAGTCTCAGAAATTAGAGAAGAAAATGTATCTATGAAACTAGCACAGAATGCTCCTTATTAAAAAAATTTTTTAAGAGAACAAAGAGTTCTTGGGAAATCAAAATCTTGCTTGCAAAAATGAAAAATTCAACAGAAGGCTCAGGAAATAAAGTAAACCACTCATATAGAGCAAACAGAGTAGGAAATGAAAAATAAAGGAGAAAAACAAATACTGAAGGGGTAGTCTAATACACAAACAGACTAGCAGAAATAAAATTTTCAGAAAGAAAAAGGAAGGAGAGGAAACCACTGTTATAGAATAAATTGTTTCCCCCTCTCCACATCCATCTTGAAGCTCTAACTCCCAATGTGACTGAATTTGGAGAAAGGGCTTTTAGGAGGTGTCCTAAGAGTGGGCCTTAATCCAATTGGACTGATGTCCTCAGAAGCGGAGCAGGAGGAGATAGACTACTCTCCTTACAGAAAAGCCTTGTAAGGACATAGTGAAAAGGCCGGTCTACAAGCCAGGAAGAAATCTCATCAGAAGCCAACCTTGATAGCACCTGGATCTTGGACTTCTTACGCTTCAGAACTGTGAGAAAATAAATTTCTGTTGTTTAAACCACCCAGCCTCTAGTTATTTTTTTATGGTAGCCCTAGCAGACTAATATAACGATCAATGAAATAATTCAAAAGAATTTCCCATAACTAACAAACATAATTTTGCAGATCTGGCTGGAACAATGAATGTCCAGGAAAACGCACAAAAATACATGTACACCAAGTCACACCCTCATGAAATTTCAGAATACAAGAGATACAAAATTCCAAAAAAAGCAAAAAACATTAGGATCAGGAATCAGAATATCCTCGAAATTCTCAAAAGGATCACAAGCCAAAAACAATGGCGAGGTCTTCAGAATTCTGAAAGTAAATTATTTCCAACCTAAATTCATCACTCACCAAAATCACGTGGGAAGACCAAAAAAAAAAAAATCTTGCATTCATTCATGCGAGATCTCAGCCTTTAACAGCAATCTACTGTGGGGTCAAAGCGACATGATTCACAGGAATTAAGAGATTTAACACAGGAGAAAGGCAAGGGGGATCACTAGCCTTATGGCAGAGAGAGAAATCACCAAAACTGCCATGGACAAGACAGAAAGCTGCTCCGAGCACGTTCAAAAACTGGTAGACAAGAAAATAATTATACTCCCAGATACATACACAAAAGAAATGAGTGTGTATGTCCACTGAAAGACTTGTAAGTAAATGTATATAGCAACTTTATTCATAATAGCTAAAAAAAAAAAACTAGGAACAAAGTGTCCATTAATGGTGAATTTTTAATTGTAGATTTCATCAACAGAATACTACCCTTGGTAAGAAAGACCCCACTACTGCTACATCCAACTTCATAAATGAATCTCATAAGCACAATATTAAGCAGAAGTAGTCACCCACAAAACATGTATAGTGTATGGTTCTATTGATATATTAAATTCAAAATCAGGGGAAAATAACCTGTAATGATACAGGTCAGAACAGTAATTAACTTTTGGGGACAAGAAATAATGATAGGGAGGACATATGACAGAGCCTTCTGGAGCACTGGAAATGTTCTATACTTGACCTGGGTGATGGATGTATGTCTACAAATATAAAAACTCATTGAGTTATACAATGAAATTTGTGTACTTTGCTATTTTAAAAAATTTAACCATATTTTCTCTAAAAAGTTTTTAAGGAAATTAATGACATTTTCAATTGCATCCCGTAACAGGAATTAATCAAAGGGGGAAAAAATTAAGGCTTTATACACAAAGATCTGTATCTCGCAATTATTTACACTACGGAAAAAAACACCTGGAAATAACATTTAGTAAATGAGTGCCACACAAATGCTGGACCTCTCTGGTGTGAGAAAGAAATTTGGCCTCTTTCTATTAGCAGCAGCCAAATTTAATACTAATTGACCTAAGGGAGCCATCTGCCCATAGGGAAGAGCATGTTCACAGGTTCCAAGACCAAAAAAAAACAAAAAAAAAAAAAACAAAAACAAACCCAGCCTGGCAATAGAAGGCCCAAAGAGCAGCCTAAAGGAAAGGGAAAATGTGGGCAAAAGCCAAATAATGGAAGGCCTTATAGGCCTTCTTAAGAATACAGAAGGGCACCTGGCGGGCTCAGTCAGTGGAGCATGCGACTCTGGATTATGGGGTTGTGAGTTCGAACCCCACAATGGGTGCAGAGATTACTTAAAATCTTTAAAAAGAAAAAAAAAAGAATATGAAAAGGAAATGGAAAATAAAAAAAAAAACACAGAAAAATTAAAGTGACTTCCCTGGGCAGCACAATTGGGGGGGGGCGGCGGGGGGGGGGGGAGTGAATGGGACTGTACACAAAGTATTCTAAATGTTTCTAAAAATAAAAAATGTTATCAAGAACATGTAGTACCTGTAAGCAATCAAAAATTTCTAAGGAAATTTTTCCAATGCCTTGTTTAATTAATAGAATATTTCTGTTGTAAATATAAATTTTTATTTTGCTAGAATACTCAAAATACAGGGCATATTAATTCTTTGTTATATCAATTATTTGAGTTGATCTAAATGTAACATGATTTGGAAGTATGTACTGAAATTTTTGGAAGGCCAATTCTTAAAACAACAACAATAACTAAAAACCTTTTTAGACATATCCATTTTTTAAAAGCCATATTCTCACTGCTTTATTCAATTGGTCTGTTTGAGGAAAAGCAGAAATTATTCATACCATACTTCCATCCAATTCAGCAATCCTTAAATACAATTTCAGGAATACAGAACAAGATAGTATTTCAACAGTTTATTTTAGCAGATTATTTATTTTTAAATGTTTATTTATTTATTTTGAGGGGGGAGGGGCAGAGAAAGAGAGAGAGACTCCCTGCTATCTGCGCAGAATCTGACATGGGGCTCGATCCCAGGACCATGACACCATGACTTGAGCTGAAATCAAGAGGTGGATGCTTAACCAACTGAGCCACCCAGGCACCCCACAGCAGATAATTTATTTAAACAAATAAAAAACATGCAATTATAGGGGCACCTGGGTGGCTCAGTTGGTTAAGTGTCTGACTTCAGCTCAGGTCATGATCTCATGGTTCATGAGTTCGAGCCCCACGTTGGGTTCTGGGCTGACAGCTCAGTGCATGGAGCCTACTTTGGTTTCTGTGTCTCCCTCTCTCTCTGCTCCTCCCCTGTTCACACTCTGTCTCTTTCTCTCTCTCTCTCTCTCTCTCAAAAATGAATAAACACTAAAAAAAATTTTTTTTAATAAAAAATAATTTAGAAAACAATTGTAAACCAGGAAATAAAAGAAAAACAGCTTCTAACCTGTTTCAAACCAAAAGAGGAAAACATTCCCTCCAGAGATATTTCACCTGACAGTTTTCTGTTGTACATTACACCATTTAACTCTTACTACATAAATGTAAAAAAAAAAAATACCAAGGCAACCCTATGCTGATGCTATTAACAGAAACTTTAGAGCCAAAAGGAGAAAAAAATGTCAAGAACAAATATAAAAAAGCTTTGACTCCCGAAATGGAAATGTTTGCAGAATACTTTGCTCAATAAGCAGATTGCTCAATAATCTGCTTCGTGACAGATGAACAAGATGACAAAGTAGAAAAATGTAAAAGTGTTGCTGTTCTAAGAATCTAAAAGAGAAAAAGAACATTTAGCTAGATCATTAAATATAGTTATGTGATCAACCCTGCAGATTTCCTCCAAACCATTGCAATGTTCACATTTACTCTGAAGACAACCAAACATTCAGTCTCTTTGAGTCAAGAGAGTCAAGCAAACTAACCTTCAGTAGTAATAGTTCTAAGAGATCCACTCACTTTTTAATGAATCATGGACTCAACTATAGAGATGACAATATTATTTTTGTTAATGCTGTTAATACAGCTAACAAGCATAGAAAAAAGACTTTAAATCAGTTTTAATGATTAAACAATCCAAGTCATAAAGACTCCACTGCCCTTACATACAGGTTTTGAATCTAAATGAGAAGGCATAAAAACACAAAGTGCAAAGTAATGTGAAGCAAATAATACAAAACTACATTGCAAAATATGAGAAGTAGTATAACTTCATAAGAAATTCACAGAAGAGCACCTCGGTGATTAAGTGTCCAACTTTGGCTTAGGTCATGATTTTGAGGTTTGTGAGTTCATGAGTTCCAGCCCCCATCCAGCTCTGTGCCGGCATCACAGAGCCCGCTTTGGATCCAGTCTCCCTCTCCCTTGGTCCCTCCCCCACTTGTTCCTTCTCTCCCTCCCCCCTCTCAAAAATAAATAAACATTAAAAAAATTCAAAGGAAAAAAATTTTTAAAGAATACAAAGAACTTGGGGTACCTGGGTGGCTCAGTAGTTAAGCTTAACAGCTCTGATTTTGCCCCAGGACATCATCTCACAGTTCCTGGGCTCAAGCCCCACATCAGGCTCTGCACTAAGACTGTGTGATTGTTTCTCTCCACCCCTCCCCTTCTCGCGCTCTTTCTAAATAAACTTAAAAAAAAAAAAAAAGAGCACTTGGGTGGCTCAGTCAGTTAAGCATCCGACTTTGGCTCAGGTCATGATCTCCTGGTTTCTGAGTTCTGCCCCGAATTGGGCTCTGGGCTTGTGCTGTCAGAACGGAGCCCACTTCAGATCCTTTGTCCCTCTATCTCTCTGCCTCTCCCCTGCTGGCACGTGCATGCATGCACACTCTCTCTCTCTCAAAAATAAACATTAAAAAAAATTAAAATTGAATAAAAAAAAAAACAAATACACAGAAGTTGACTTAGGAAATCAATGTTTGGGTTTCAGCTCTGCCATCATCACTAGATGTGTGAATTTTAGTGTAGTTATTCTGTATGGATTTCATTTTCCTTACCTATAAATCAAATGGTTGGAATTCCAATGTTCCTGCCATATTGCTTCATATCATGACACAAGCCCACATAAGATTTAAAAAAAAAAAAAAAAGGAATGATAAAACAGTAAGGCTATGGGTTCAAAGGAAAGCAACAACACAGGGAACAGAAAGTTCTGGAAGGCTACACTGACTTCAGGACTAAAAATTAAATTTCAACAAAATAGGATTTCATTTGCTACTTTGGTAATAATCTGGGGGGGTTTGAGGGGATTTCTTTTAAAGAATAAGAGGGCTATGGATAGGCAATCAAATTTTCAACAGATACGAAGGTAGACAAACACAAAGTCTAAATGAGAATGAGAGATTGGTTTAGTTAGGATGGACAGCTCCCATAGAGAAATACCACTGTCATATGAAAAAAAGTAAGCTTTGAGCAGACTATCAGAAGATGAGGAATTCTGAAGTATACTCTGTAGGTAACAGGGAGCTATTGCTGGTTTCACAGTGACGGACGTGCTGGAAGCATTATTTTAAGATTAAGGCAGAAGGCAGAACATACTGAATAGAGAGAAAAGGTAGGCAGAAAACCTAGTTAAAAGCTAAAGGAAAAGATATACGAAAGAAATTTCCAAAAAAATGGTGGATGAAAATTTGCCAATGTTATATTAATGAAAGATGTCAAAGACACAAGGTTTGTGTCTGGGTAGCTGAAAGTATGGTATACCAAAACAAAGCATATATGGAATCAGTAAAATGAGGATCATCCAGATAGAATCATTGCCTTAAACAATCTTTAAACATCAGTTGTCTTCCTAAAACAGCACAGCTAAGTACTTACAAGGAATTTGTTAAATGCTTAGTGATTTCACGGAGTTTCCTCCAATTTTACTTAGCAACTAAATAATCATTTAATCTCCTGATGTAGGTAGAGAACATTTGGTATCTTTCCATATTATAAAGGTAAGTAAATTGTGAAACTTGTTAAACTGTGATACTACGATAGGAAAAAATGGACTGTATCCTGTATTTATTTTTTAATATTTATTCTTTTTGACAGAAAGAGAGAGAGAGAGGGGAGAAAGAGAGGGGGACTGAGGATCAGAAGCAGGCTCTGCACTGACAGCAGTGAGCCAGATGTGGGGCTCAAACTCATGAACCGTGATATCGTGACCTGAGCCACCCAGGCCTTTCCAACAAGTGATTTATAACAATAATCACATCAAATCTACCTTGAGCTTTTTGGCAAGAAAGCTCTCAAAGGTCCAAAAGAAAATAAACCCATAGGCATAAAGTACCATTCGGTATCTAACAAAACATTCTGTGTATGTGTGAAATTTTATTTACATGGACCTGAAAGCACTGGTGAAGCCTGGATTAAAAGATAATGTGCAGAAAAATAAAGCGGAAATTTAAAATGTAACACGTGAACAAGGACAGCTAAGTCTTGAGTACTCTGCAAATAGTGTTTACAGGTATTATAACTATTTCCTCCAGATCACAATTTTCCCAAAAAAGAAAATTTGAGTCTGTGATCAAGATGGAATAAAACTACTATTAAACAACCAATGCTTAGTTCTTGAGTTACTATCAAACTGTGAATGGGAGCCTATTTAAGAACTGAACATTACTGACAATTATCAAACAAACAAAACCTTGGCTTATTTCTCCATTTACTTTGTGACCTCGATGAAGACTGAGATTCTAAAAAAAGTGCTTTCCAAATGCTTAACAAATTGTATGGTTGGTTTTTCATAAATTTACCAAAGTAGGCCTTCTAAAAATGAATACCTCTTGCAACATTTACCCGTTTTGATCAGACAGTGATCTTCTTCGCTCACCATCCAAGATGGGATTAGAAATTCTCAACTTCATTCTTTCCTAACTCCTACGGTTTCTTACCAAATCTAACGGGTAAAATTATTTTTAGGTGACCAGCTCATCCGTTCGACATTAACTTTAGCTCCTATAATGTTACAGTTCTCAGCCCTAAAAAAAATCCAGCTTCCCAAGCTTCTAACTGCAAATTTAACTTTTATGGAAGCGCCTAAGAAAACAGTACAAAACCAACTATTGAGATTTCTTTCTTTTACCGGGTATATTACACTTAAAGTCAAAAGCTCACAGCGCAAGCAACAAGCAAACGTACGTATATACAGCAGGACCACACAGTTAAAATAACCCAGATTTCCCGAGAACGAGGGAAACGGCGGGGGGGGGGGGAGGGGAGGGGCACAGGGCGCATCCCAAGGATGTCCACCCTCAACACAGGTTGCGGCTCCTTCCCCTTCTCTAGCGCTGGAGATGAGCGTGCCCCTTCCCTCCTCTACCAGGTCCCTACCTTCCCGGCCTCGGATTACGCCACAACAGCCAACAGGACTTTTTAGGGAGGAAAAAGAACCGGGGGAGCGCGCACGCCGTACACTCGACCTCCCAGCCTCGCAAGAGCGGCCGGCCAGAGCGAGGCCTGGGGCTGCGCCACCCGGGGCACTGACCAGAGGGTCGCGCGGAGCCGCGGTGCAAACGCCCAGGCCCGGCCGAGCGGCCTCCCCGCCCCCTCCGGCTCAGCTCCGGGCCGGCAGACGGCGCCCGGGGAGCTAACTTCGCCGGAGAAGAGGAAGCGACGCAGCGAGTAACAGGCTGTGTGGACGTACGGGGGAAGGAACCGCTGTCTGCCGTCTGCCTGTCGGCAGGACTGTCTCACCTTCCCTCTGCCGGGTCCGTGCGGCCCCAGCTCACCTGAGGAAGGCACCGGGACGCCGCCGCGGCCGCCGCGATGGCCGTTACGGCACGAGGCCTCCGCTCTGCCGCCGCGTAGCTCTCGGGAGAGGGGCGGGAGGCGCGCGGCGAGCGGGCGGGGCTCCAGCACCGACTGGCCGGGAGGCGGCGGGCGGATCCGCGCGGGCAGGAAACCCCCTCCCGGCACAATCCGATAGGCTCAGTCGCTCCCTTCCCTCCTATCCCTGAAGCGAGGGCTGTCTGCGCCGCGCTCGGATTGCTCGTGTCCGCATGTCAATCAAGCGGTGTGTAGGGCGTGGAGCTAGCTGAAGCAGCTCCGCGGAGAGAGAGCGAGAGGTTGGGAAGCGCTTGGCCTGACCCTGACTCTTTTCGCTTTTGCCTCTTCGGTTGCTCTGGCTGATTACTTTGGGCCTTTCTTCCTCAGTGCCACGTTAGGGACTCCATAGCAGAAATTATTGCTTCCCAAGTTAAGCCCCAACTGTTCTGGGAACTCCCTTCTGGTTTCGGCACCTGAAAGAGGGTCTTGCCAGCAGATTTTTAAGGGCGGGGAGCAAAAACGAAAAACAAACCAAACGGCCTGAAATGACGACTTGAGAGAAAAATAGAAGACGTATGGTTAATTTGAGCCATAAACCGAAATAAGCTGAGTCTGAGGGCCTTGTAAGTGCCCTGGTGCGTGGATAGCTTTCCAGTCTCTGTGGTAGCCATTCTGTGAGGAGGACAATGACCTTCGGTGCCAGGTGTGCCCATTCTTGGGGACCCAGCCCCAGCCACCTGCCGGGTCATCAATAAGTTGGTTCTCCCCACGCCGGTACTACAGCCCCTCGCCCTCAGCGGGCATTATTCCTCCCGAACCAACTCTGTGGCTCCGCTTCCTTGCTCCCCAAGGAAGCTTGCTGTGTTAGGTACCTTTCATGAAGCACTGGTATTTTCCCCACCCAAGCTGTTAAAAGAGCTTGTCCGTATCCGTACCTAGATGGTAAACTCTATTAAGTCAGGAACCATGTCAGTATTGTTTTTCTCCACTGCCTAGTACTTGATAGATCGTTAAGTAAATATAGTTTAAGTAAAAATTAATACATTTTCCTATCCCTTCTTTAATCCTGGCCCTGACCGTAACTCCCAAGAGTTCGCACTTTTCTGCATTTAACTTCAAAATTATTCATTTGAGTGCTGATATGTATGGTTTGGTTGCTATTATTTAGGATCACAAGGTCAAGCACAAATCACCTATTGACCCCTTCCTGGCTTCAAGTTGGCTCCAGCAAGTAAACCATGAAACTCTTGACAACAGCTATTCTATGTCTATATCCCATTATTAGCATCCAAAATGAATAATGGAAGTGAATTTTAAATTTATTCTAAGGGTCTAAATACCTTTGCATATTTTATAGTGGCTGTTGCAGTTATATCCCCTCCCAAAATTTGTATGTTGAATCCCTAACCTCCAATGTGATTGTATTTGAATATAGGGCCTTTAAGGAAGTACTTAAGACTTTTTGAGATGATAAGAGTGGGGACCCAATCCTATAGGATTAGTGTTCCTATAGAAAGAGATAACAGAGAGCTTGCTATCTCCACCATGAAAGGACAGTGGCAAGGGGGCCATGTGCAAGCCTGGAAGACAGCTCTCCCCTGTAATTGACCATGCTGGCATCCTGATGTGGGACTTCAGCTTCTAGTTGTTGGTATTTTGTTATTGGAACCCAAGCTAACACAATAGTTTTATTTGTTGATACATCTTATAAAGTTATGGATTGAGATACTATTATACTCATTTTTGAAGCTGGAGAAAGGATTGTTCAAAGGTTAAAGCTGTTTCTCCAAAATCATACAACAAACTATTAGCAAAATGTGGCTCAGTTCAAATCTACTTACATATTTGACATGTGATGCGGTTGGAGGTGTTAATACAAATACTACAGGTAAAGTGGTTCTTGCCATCAGGTAGCTCTGTCTTAACCACTGCCTTAAGTAGGGAAAATAAACCCAGAAAAATATGCTGAAGTCATAAGTTTAGATTTTATTGTGTAAGGGAATATGTATGTCTTGAGTTCTGTGTGTCACCTATTTAAACAATAGAAGAAGTAAGAGAAAGAGTTTTTTAAAAAGGCTTTTAGTTCCCTATAAACATGTTTGTTTTGTTTTGTTTTTTTCCTTTTAGTGGTCCTTCTTCAAGTTTCCTCATCATCCATTCTTACCAGGACATCTTAAAAAAAAAAAAAAGAAAAGTTCAAAAAAATATGAAAAGGAGAAAAAGTTGAATAAAAATAATGATGAAACAAAAATAATGATGAAACAAAAAAGCATTGGAAAAGGGTAGATAGGCAAAAATCATGTATGAAATTGCATTATGGTGACTTAGAAGGAATGGAGTACATGTTGTCATGGGGTGGGAGTTGTCCCAGAGACTTCCTTTCACACACTCGCTTTCCCCAACTTCCAAACATAAACATGCGCATGGCTTCTTCTTCCTCTCTTTTAGCGGAACTCAAACCAAAAATGGGAATCACCCCTGCTAATTAGTGCTGAGTAGACCAGGCACTAGCCAGAATCAGATGACAATAAAATTTGGGCCAAAACATATGACCTCTGGACTGGAAATGGGGCTTTGGAAATGTAAGCAATAGCAGGTCTAGGATAAAAACATGCAGGCAGCTCACTTCATTAATCCCAAAGGAAAGGATTTGGGAAGACAAGGAAGGGAAAATCAAGCCTCCATATCTCAAGACTTTTCCCAGGAGACTTGATAGCTTATAGTTAGAAATGATGAGACAATGATCTGCTTCAGCATCACTGCTGGGTAGGACAGTTTAGGACAACAACAATGAAAAAAAAGTCCTACCTGCTAATCAACAAGAAGTAACTAATCACAAGCTTGACTGTGAAGTATAGAAATTAGGGGACCCTGGTAACTAAATTTAATATCTGGACTGAGTATTGTTATGCCTTTACGGGAATTAACTTCAACAAAAATTTATTGAGTCCTCTTCTGTGGTAGACACTACAATAGGTGCTAGAGATCTGAAGATCAGTCTTATACTGAAAGGAGCTCAATCCGGTGTCAGAGAATGAGCTTTAAATATATTTATTATTAATATAGTTAATACAGCTATAGATACGTACAGGGGAGCATTAAGCCACAGGGAGAGTTGTGTGGTCAGGCTAGTCAGGCAAATAAGAAGGCAAAGAAGAGAAGGGTTTTCCACATAGAGGGGCCTGCAATGAAAAAGGTATTACACAATCAAAAAGGTATTACACAATATTGCTGGAGCTGAAGATGACTAGAAATGTAAGCACTAGCAGGTTATAGAAATTAAGGACTTGATTCTATAGATGATAGGAAGCCATCGAAGGGTTTTTTTTGTTTGTGATTGTTTGTTTTCAGCACTTTAAAATTTCATTCTGTTGTTTTCTGGCCTCCATCGTTTCTGATGAAAAGCTAGCCGTAAGTTTCATTGTTTTCCTGTATGTCTTCCCCCCACCCACCCCCACCCTGGCTGCTTTTAAAGTTTTGTTTCTAGGTTTTTCAGCACTTGCACTATGTTTCTAGGTGTGGCTGGTTTTCTTTGTATTTATGCAGCTTAGAGTTCACCTATTTCTCTAGATCTGTGGATTGCTGTTTGTTGTTGCTGTTTCCTTTTATCAAATTTAGAAAACTTTTGGCCAATATTTCTTTCTGCCCCTTTCCCTCTCTTTTCTGAGACATCTACATTTATGCTAGACTTCTTTGTCCTTAGTACCAGTCATTCTAGGCTTTGTTCATTTTTTTTTTTTCAAATCTTTTTTCTTCTGTGCTTCAATTTGGATAATTTCTTCAATTTAGATAATTGAGATCCAGTGTCTGGTAATTCCTGAAAATCTGAACATTAACATTTTCCCAAAAGCACAGTGACCCTATTAATGACTGCGGGTTCCTTTGAGGAAAGTTTAGAGACATATTAGTCAAGAAGACAGAAATCACAAGATATTACAACAGAGAGAATCTGATATTGGGTACTGAAGGACTGAAAAAGCAAAAAGGGAGCGCTGCAGTAGACCAGAAGGATAACTGTACAGAGCAGCTATGACCAGTAGGGCAACTGAAAAAGAAGGGTCAAGGCTGGACTATAAGGTCTCAGACACTCAGAGGAATGACCCAGCTGAGCAGTAGCTCAGTTCCCTGAAAGGATGCTGTTTAACTGGTCCTCCAACCACTGAGAGGGATAAGATGAAGCTGGTTGGGGATGGAGGAGTGCCAAAAGAAGCTCAAGGCTGAGATCAATTGCTGCTGCTGAAGCAAAGGACTATTGCTTACCGCTGGGTAACAATGACAGAAACTGCAAACAAATAGAAAGGTGGAAATCCTTTCTCCCCTTCTGTCCTCCAGTCTCCCTCTAATGGCTTTTATTGGTGGGACCTAGTGAGACACCAGCTGGCACAGGAAAAATGTTCTTTGCAGGGTCTGAGCCATTGCATCACAGAGGAAAGTACAGAAGGATGAATTTGGAGCTAAGATACCTCAATAACAGTATCTTAATAACCATATTAACATTTGTTGTGCTAAATTAGTAAAAATTGCCCAAATTAGACCCAAATTAATACTTTTACAGACTTGTATGCTTTTATACTGGTATGCTTATATGCTTTTACAGACTTGTATGCCCCTCTGAAAAGAATTTCAAGTTACCATGTTATAACAATTTTCTGCTATACTGTGATTCCTGTTACTGTCTTTAGTAAAGAGTACCTTTACGGCAGCTCACATATGTACTTGCTACAAAATCATAAACAAGGACAGTTTTGGAAAAGATTTGTAAAACTGAGGATAAATAGACCGTGCCCCCACATTACATCTCCCACAATTAGGCACAAAAAGGCATAGACCAAGTAGAGCTGTCAAGAATCCAGTCTTCTCCCTACTTCCCTTTTGTATGTGTTACTTAATGTAGCCTTAGCAAAGAGAAGACAAATTTCCTATTTGAAAGTAGGACAACCACTATGGTCACTGAAAAAGCAACACTATTCCTTTGTTCCCTCTTTCTTGCCTCAACTCAAGCTTCCTTACCCAACCCAATCACCCCTAGTTTTCTTTTTTCTTTAAATGTTTTTTTTTTCCAAATGTATATTTATTTTTGAGAGATCTCAAGCAGGGGAAGGGCAGAGAGAGGGAGACAGAAGATCTGAAGCAGACTGTGCTGACAGTGGTGAGTCTGATGTGGGGCTCAAACCCACAAACCATGAGATCATGACCTGAGCCAAAGTCAGACACTCAACCAACAGAGCCACCCAGGCACCCCTCACCTCTAGTTTTCTAATATAAATAGGTGACAAAACAGGGCTTGGTATTAAGCATTCTACCTTATTGTGTACTTTTCAAAAATGAATATTTTTGAATATTGAAGGATTTTTGTTGAACACTTGTAGAACACTGGGCATGAACATTTTTTTAGGACAACAGACGTTCCATTCAAAAGGGGTCATTTCCTCAAGTCTTATGTTCTTTAGTGATGAAAGTTAACATTCTCCTACCACAATTACCTTTTGTTAATAACAGTAAAGACACTGGGTTCATGATGTTTCACATATTTATTAATATTTGTTTTTGAATATATTAGACTAGAATTTTCTACATCTGCATATATTAATTATATATTATATAGCATTCTGTCACTTATACAACACAAAACATTTATAGGTAAACATTAAAATGGCAGTGTACCTATGAATAAGTGAATGTTAACAAAATAATAATCAAGTCTTCACTTGATGGGAGAGTCTAGGATTTCCTGATAATCCTGCCTTCTTAAATTCCTCCAATAAAGTTTATAACCAGCAAGGACAAAAACACTAATCATAATGATTACCCCTCCAAAAACATCATAGACACTAGGAAATATGTGTAACACTAGAAGCTGCAAGACCATAGCTACTACAATCTCCAGGTGTTGCACTGTGCTGACCAAAGCTGGATGGAATTTGTCCAAGGCATAATAAACTCCTAAGAATGCTGCAGTAGAACAGACACATATGGCAATGAGATAACTCCAGGTTTCTCCATCTAATGGGATGATGGGTTCTTGAAGAACAAACATAGTAGATATTCCCCAGATTGTCCCAGTCCAACCAAAGGTAAATAGTGCAGTCCACATGCTAATCTTCTCTTTAATGGATCTGTATACTATCATGGAAAGAGCAGTGGTCAGTCCAGCCATCACAGTCATAGTATACCCAAAGGCTTCTTTCCAGGCATTTAACAAAGAATTGTCTTCATCAACAATGTTGGGGATCATGACAAGACAAACACCTAAGATGCTGCAAACAACAGTAGCCATGTCAACATAAGCCATTTTCTCATCCACAAGTAAAAAAGCCAGAATGGCACTGAAGACTGTGGTTGTGGCTCTCCACATAGTGGTCCCATTGCTGGGAGGAACTATTGAAAATGATGTATAAGCACAGGTGATAGAAATGACATTGCATACACCATAAAAGAAGAGTCGTAATCTGTATCCACTGGGTCCAAAGGGCGCCTCCTGGTAGTAACACACAACTAACACAGACAAGACCTGCAAGACAGAACGGATAAAAATCAGTTCTAGAGATGGAACTTTAGAACGGTCAGAAACAAGCCTAGTGATAAGAGCTACACATCCATGAGCCAAAGCAGATCCAAACAGCACTATCCACATTTTTCTGGATTGAAAAATGTTTTTTTCTGCAAAGCTCTGGAATTGTCCAATATCATCCGTCATTGGGTCTTCCGTTGGTGGAGGTCGAGTATCCATGGTTCCAAAGAAAGTTCTTCCTTTTCTTTTCATTTCACTCAGTAGGCCTTTCTTTGGATTTTCTTCCATAAAATTTCCATAGTCTTCATTAATTTCTTCATATCCATCATCCCCAGGCTGGGGATAATGAGAAGTATATTTCACCATCACAGTGTTGGGATGTATTTTCACCCGTTTTTTAACTGGATGTTTTTTGGAGGGAGAGGTATCCATTTCTTCAGATAAGCAATTCTATTTAAGAAAAAAAAAGACAAATGTACACATTCATTCAGTGGAAATTTAGTTTTAATTTCTATTATAATCATACACACCAATTTAATAATAGAAAGTAGAGGTTGTAACAGGAGTTTTTAAAAAAAGTAATAGGAAGAGAAGATCTGGCTGTGCCTTATCAGATGTAGGAGGCCCAAGGAAATTGTCTGCACTTTTTTCACTTTTATTCTATGTCTGCCCCTATTTCTCATTCTGCTTATTCTTTGTCTCGTGCAGCCCCATTGCTTATGTTTACACCTCAAACAACTGATATTTTCCCATCTTTTCATTCCTACGTGTTTCTCCACTCATCCAATAAGAAAAACACAGAAAAGTAAGTAACAACTTAGATAAAATCTTTCCTTTCTACTGTGTTCCTTGTCTATTATAAATTTTAAATGGATAAGTCCAATGTTTTTTGAATAATCCCTTCTGTATAATATCACATTTAGCTCTATATTACTAATTATTGTCTTTTAAACATTTATTCTGGGCTCCCCATACATATTTAGATAGACAAAAATTAGAAAATAAATAAAATGGGGTGCCTGGGTGGCTTGGTCAGTTAAACATCTGACTCTTGACCTCAGCTCAGATCTTGATCTAGGGGTTATGAGTTCAAGCCCCACGATGGGCTCCGTGCTAGGTGTGGAGGCTACTTAAAAAATAATAAATAAATAAACAAACAAACAAATAAATAAGTGGATTTAGTGACAGTCATGCATTGTTGGTGTGTATTACATCTCTGATGAGCAATTGGTTAATATGTTTTAAGATTTTGACTGAAACTACTCTTTAACTCAGCAATATCACTTCTTTTTTTTTTAAAGGAGCTTCAAGGTTTTTTGTTGTTGTTGTTGTTCACTGTTTATTTATTTATTTTTGAGAGAGCACAAGTGGGGAGAGGGGCAGAGAGAGAAAGGAAGACAGAGAATCTGAAGCAGGCTCCAGGCTCTGAGCTGTCAGCATAGAGCCCAATACGGGGCTCGAACCCATGAACTGTGAGATCACAACCTGAGTCAAAGTTAGACACTTAACCAACTGAGCCACCCAGGCACCCCCTCAGCAATATCACTTCTAAGATTTTATCCTGAAGAATTGACCACAAGATGCTTTTTATCTTATGTGTTTAAAAAAAGGAAAAATAATACATTTTTATATGTGCTTATATAACATATAGAAATTATGGAAAGATACAAAGTAAACTAACAATTATTAGGGTAGAACAAGGAACAAGAATGGAGGAAAACATTTTTACTGTATACTTTTTTGTATTTTTATTTTTGAATCACAATATTGTTCAAAAAATTAGATTATAAACTAAAACAAAATGTTCTGCTATTTTAGAAAAAGAGCATACAAAAAATTATGGAAAAAAATGTATGAATAGGAGGGTTCATTGTAGCTTACCCCAATGTCCCTTCATAAATTAAAATACTATGCTATATATCCATTAAAAACAAGACAGATCTTTATTGACACTGAAAGATGTCCATGACATTTTGTTGAGTAGGAAAAAAGCTTGTTGTAAGGATTAAATGAGATAACGCATATAAAAAATTTGGCACAGTGCAGGCACATCATGAATCCTCAATAAATGTTGGCAAGAATTCAGATTCCTTTTACCTATAATTAACTCTCTTAAAACACTAGATATCTTCTACATTGTTTCTTTCTTCAAGACTTGTATCTGTTCACTCAGTTCTCTTTTCTATTCATTCTCTCTCTCTTTTTCTAAGAACAATTTCCTATTTCCTTCCCAATGATTTCTCCCTTCTAAAAAAAAAAAAAAAAAGGAAACCTTTTTATTTTTTTGTCCTTATAACATACTCCCTGTCCTTGCCAAAAACTCACCAGTTCCAGGATCTTAAACCATGGTCTAGAAATCAAATCCTATTTTGTTCTTTGACACCATCTGGGTAGCCAACTGTTTCATTCCTCTTTACTCTTTTCTCTTCTAAACAACACCATCTTCAGTTGGAAGAAGTCATTTTAAAAAACACCACCTGTACATCCAAGTTTTTCACTTTCCTAGCCTGGACCTCCTACTTACAGTCATTCCTGCATATTGCTATCAAGCCAATATGATGTTCTTTTCTTCCAACTTTTTTTAAAATTTATTTTGAGAGAGGGGCGCCTGGGTGGTGCAGTCGGTTAAGCATCCGAGTTCAGCCAGGTCACGATCTCGCGGTCCTTGAGTTCGAGCCCCGCGTCAGGCTCTGGGCTGATGGCTCAGGGCCTGGAGCCTGTTTCCGATTCTGTGTCTCCCTCTCTCTCTGCCCCTCCCCTGTTCATGCTCTGCCTCTCTCTGTCCCAAAAATAAATAAAAAACGTTGAAAAAAAATTTTTTTTAAAAAATTTATTTTGAGAGAGAGAGAGAGAGAGCACACACAAGTGGGGGAGGGGCAGAGAGAGAGAGGGAGGGAGAGAGAATCCCAAGCAGGCTCCACACTGCCAGCGCAGAGACCAACGTGGGGCTCCAACTCATGAATTGTGAGATCATGACCCAAACCAAAGTGAAGAGCCAGACGCTTAACCAACTGAGCCACCCAGGTACTCCTTTTTTCTTCCAACTTTTATCATGTTGTGACTTAAGCTTCAATAATCCCAAATTGAATAGTCTTCATCTCCCACATAGATTTTCCTTCCCTAACCTCCTCATTTTTGTTTGCGATACCACCATTTCTCCAGTTCCCCAAACTAGAAACCAGGGAATACTCTCAATTATCCTTTTTGCTGTTATACTTCCATTTGGTCATCAATCTTACTGTTCTTGTCTTTGAAATATTTCTGATTTTTCCTTTCTTCTCCAATTCCATTTTACCTTTGTGATTCTGGATCAGGTTATTGTGAATTCCTATCTAGAATATTGCAACAGCATCCTAACTAGACCCCTTAAATCCTAACCCTTCTCCCTTAAAATCCGTCTATATTACACCACTGCCACTTTAGTCTGTATTTAAAAGATTCAAAACAAAACAAAAATTTCCCTTAAGCTTTCCCCACTTAAGAACCTACAGTGATTTTTTTTTTCCTGGCTACCTCACTGAATCTCAACTCTTTTGCTTGGCTCTCCAGACCCTACCTCATCTAGCCCCTATCAGTACTTGACTCCTTAACACACATACTGCTGTGATCAGTCCAGTGCCCTCCCTGACCTCACTCCCTACATGTACATGTCTAAGTCTTTATACTCATGAGTTTCCTCTGCTCCAACTTTCTAAACACTGCTCATTTTTTAAGAAGGGCCAGTCCAAATTTTGCCTTTTAGAAACAAGCCTTCCCTGGTCACTCTAGCCTCTTATTTTTTTCCTTTCTTGTTTAACATCTGCAGTAGTTCTTCTAATTTTTGTTATCTAATCATTTTATTATTCAGTTGTCTCAGGTCGGTGGCATTTCATCTCCAGCTACTGTACTCAAATTTCTATCTTAAAATCTCCTTTCCTTGCGGGGCACCTGGGTGACTCAGTAGGTTAAGCGTCCAACTTCGGCTCAGGTCATGATCTCACAGTTTGTGAGTTCGAGCTCTGTGTCAGGCTCTGTGCTGACAGCTCAGAGAGAGGAGCCTGGTTCGGATTCTGTGTCTCCCTCTCTGTTCCTTCCCACACGCACTCTGTCAAAAATAAAGATAAAAAAAAATTTTTTTTAATCTCCTTTCCTTGCTAGTCAGCAAGTATCTTGATGACATCTCCGTTAAAACGCATAACTTCTCATGTGCTACCCATTGTTAAAGTTTTGTCTTATATCCATTAAAAGCTTTCTCCTTCCCATTGCAGGCCAGATTTATAGCTCCAGGGGCACGGACAGGGAGAGAATGTGTTCTGCCATTTTGCTCCTTCTCCCATTCCCTCCCTTTGGAGTCTGTGGGACGGTGGTGACTCTGCCTCTGGGACACCTCTTCCATTTCCCTATTCTAGGCTCTAGCTCCCCTGGTATATTGGCACAGGGAGAAAGGAAAAGGAAAAGAACACATGTTTTATATTGGCTCCAGTTATGTGGCTTTTTGATGTATAAACTTGGCTGTGCCAAACTACATTCCCTAGTTATTTAATCGAAACTAATCTGGGTGTTGCTGTGAAGGTATTTTGCAGATGTGAGAAAAATCCCTAATCAGTGACTTTAAGCTAATCAAAAGAAAGTGTACTCTGTATGGGCCTGACCTGATTGGGTGAGCCCTTTAAAAGAGGGCTTAGGCTTTTCTTGGGTTTGGATATTCCAAATATTTAACTCCCTTAGGGTTACAGCCTACTCTCCATCTTCTTTCCTCATTGCCAGTGGGCAAAGCTTCAGCCTGTGCTCATGGGATTCCAACATGTTCTTGATCTTCTCTTCCTGACTGCCTGCCCTACAGACTTCAGACTTGTTTATCCAGTCCCCACAATTATATTAGCCAATTCCTTGTAATAAATCTCTTACTGATTCTGAGTCTCAGGTTGAACCCTGATTCCGACAACATGTTGGAATTCATTCTTTGATTGTTGTCTTTGTTTCTCTGTTAGCTCTGATAGGTCACTGATACTTTCTAGGTTGTAGGTATCCAAATTCAGGCTATCTTGGGGAAATTTTGTAGGGCCTCCCCAGTGCATAAATCCCTGATGTGACAGCACCTCCTCCCCTAGGGCTTATGGCCCACAGATTTTTGCTGCTAGGTCCTCTTCCCTGGAGGACATCTCTCTTGGGCAGGCACCAACAGTATTTAGCGGAAACACATACCCTTATCACTCAGTGGAGTGTGCCGCTGTCCCCTTCTTCCAACTTTATTTCTCTTCATTCAAACAAGCAAAGGGCAAATTAAAATGTGCTATCTAAGCAGACTTAGAAATGGAGAATGAGAAGGCACACTCAATCATCACACATAACGATCTGGTAACCTTTACCCTCAGTCAGCTATAAGAGGGGACTTGCCTCTCCTTTCTCCCATTAGGAAAAAGCATAAAGTTTTTCTTAAACCAAAGACCATAAAGATAATATGATCCCTGTGACAGATAGTATTTTTCAAAGAGAACCACAAATCTAATATCTCCTATACTACATGTTTGGTTGTGTTTTGTTTTGTTTAATGTGAATTTGACATTATTAAATAGAGAGGTAGGGTCTATATCCCCTCCCATTAAAAGTAGGTAGGCTTCCGTGACTGTTTCAACCAACAGAGTATGGCACAAGTGGCATATTGTGACTTCTGAGGTGAGGTCATAAGAAGTGAAACCGCTATGCCTTCCTCTGGTAGCTCTGAGGCTACCAAGGTGTGAGGATGCTCAAACTAGCCCATGTAGAGAAACCACATAGAATGGTTCTGAAACTATATAAAGAGAGAGAAATGCCTGGCCATGCCCCAGCCCCCAGCTGCTCTAACCCCTTGCTGTTCCAACTGTAGCCACCCATCTGATTTCAAGTATATAAGAGACCCTGAGTCAGAATCTCCCTGCCAAGTCCTTTCCAAATTCCTGATCTACAGAAACTATGACAGATAATAAAATGATTGTTGTTTAAGTTACTCAGCTTTGGAGTGATTTGTTACCTGTGGTAGATACCTGGAACACCAGTTATCCAGTGCCTTCTCCAGTATTTTAAGGAATGGGAAGGAGTAGGGATCTCAGTGATAATTAAAGGAAAGGCCTCTTATATCTGGCCCTAACTGATGGACTTTCAAAAGTGGAGCATTTTGCCCTCCATTGTAAGATCATGGACACTAATTCCAAGATAAAAGTTTTATTCTACATCCTATTAGGCATACATTAGTGTATTTAACCTTAGTCCACCTGCATACTTTAAACTATTATTCGCATGGTGAAATTTTTGTTCATTTCTATTCATGAATTAGTTTATGACAGATATATTACTGGTATCTGTCAACACTATTAAATTTATATTGTGTCCCACTGATTCAAAAACCATCTTATAGGGGTGCCTGGGTGGCTCAGTCAGTTAAGTGTCCGACTTGATTTTGGCTCAGGTCATGATCTCACAGCTCATGGGATTGACTGACAGCGCGGAGCCTGCCTGGGATTCTCTTTCTCCTTCTCTCTCTGCCTATCCCCTGGGTGCATGGGAGCTCTCTCTCTCTCTCTCTCTCTCTCTCTCTTCCTTTCTGTCTCAAAATAAATAGTTTTTAAAAAATACAAAAGCAATCTTATACTAAAGAGATACATAATAATCTTCTTCAGTCTCTCTAGTTTTGATTTAATTATAGTTTTCATAAAAAACAGTTCTTGAAAAGAACCTGAAATCCTGACTAGTTCTTACATTTTTGCACATGTAAGTCAACATGTATTCACTTCAATCAATATTAATTGAGGTACCATAAACTCAGCATCATGCTAGGCTCTATAAAGATAAAGATAAAATAGGCATGGTTCCTGCACTCAAAGAGCTCATAGACTAGTGGAAGAGACAAGTAAAGTCAAATTTATTATTTTAATAAGTTAATAATGCAAGCAACTATATGAAGTTCAGGGAGAGGCTGGAGCACATACAAAGGGCATCTAACCCAGATAAAGGGGAATCTTAGCAAGTTTCCAGGTGAAAAGGATACCTGAATTGGGACTTTATGCATATGTGACAATTCGTCAAGTAAAAAGGAGGAGAAAAAAATTTTTTTCTAGAGATAAGAAATTTAAAAGTCAGAAAAGTTGGTTTTTAGTTCTGGCTCTGCCACCAACTAAAGTAATAATTTTTCTATTTCAAGAGAAAGAGCTTTAGATGGTATTCATTGGGATCTTTTGATTCAACTCTCTTTAAAATCAGTTTGTGTTTTTTTTAAATGTTTATTGATTGATTGATTGATTGATTGATTGACAGAGAGAAAGACAGACAATCCCAAGCAGGCTCTGTGCTGTTAGTGCAGAGCCTGACACAAGGCTAAAATGCTTGACACAAATGGATTAAAAGGATGCACAGTTTGGTGTCTGCTTGAACAATGGGGACAAATCAGTGTGGTCAGCCTGAAACCAATATTTTTTTCCAAAAGAGGCTCTGTTTCCTAAGCTACATTCCGCAACATAAGGCCCATGATTAATTCTCTCCCAAGGCTGAGAAAATTAACACTGACATCCCTACTGTCTTGGTAGGAATCCTTGGGTCAATACCCTTATTATACTTTAAGCAAATGCTACTTGGTAGTGAGAGTTTCTTTCTTTAGTGACCAGACTGATCCCTACAGTGGTAAAAAGTATTAGCTATAAAACTGGCAACTACAATTTGATTATAATATTAGTGGCTTAAATGTAGGTACTAATGTAACATTTGACACATATGAATAAAATTGGCTTTTAAATAAACAAAAAGAACTAATAGGTTAGTACCTTAAACCTGAGCAGCCTCGCCCTACAATAGCTTATTAACCCAATTTGCTTTGACAGTCTTGCCCCTGAGTGAAAATGATCACCTAACCGATCACCTAAAAGGGAGGACACAACAACTACCTTTCCAGGATATCGTGAGACATTAGGACATGCACAGGTTCTGTGCTGTTAAATGTACCTCCTGAGAGAAGCCATTCCTCCCTCCAAAATGATGATGGGGGCCCATGTTCTGAGGCCCCAAAGGCTGTCAGCACGATTCTACCCATCCTTAGGCTGAACCCTGGCTGGCATAACTCTTAACACCCCTCTTTGAATAAGGATTCTTCTCCCTTCCCCACTCCAATTCCTAAAGTCAGGGTGGCTAGAGGCAGCATTTAAGTTTGCTTGTAATTTATTAATACTCCTTGAGCCTACACCTTTGTGTGCAAAGGCACACTGCTTTAGAGAAAAAAGAACTTGCTTCTAAACTCCCATCTCTCAAACTAGAAAATCACTTCTTAAACTAATAGAGTTTGAGAGACAAGAATATTGGTAATAAGTACGAAATAACAGAGTAGAAGATAAAGGACATGCCTTTTCTTGCATCAGGCACACTTAGGAAGTGAAGAATTTATCAGAAGTAATTGCCTTTCTTATAAGGTGTGATAATATTCATGTTGCATGTAAGTAGCAAATAATAAAATCATATCATGAAACTGAACAGTTTATGAAGATGTAAAAGAGGGCCTACAGGAAAAGTTAATTGTATAAGACTTCAATCAAATACTCAGGTTATATAGGAGCCCACCATAGGCAAATTTGACAGAAGAATAAATAATAAAAGAGGAGACATATAGTCTCCTATAGTATAGACATATACTACAGTCATATAGTAGTCTCCTATGGTGAACCAACTGAATATTACCTCTATAAAAATATAAAAGGAAATTTCTGGAGCAAATTCTGAAAATCAGATGTATTACTTAGGACATATATACTATATGTAGTGGCAGAACTTGTAATAAAAATATCACTCATATTGCAACAGTTTATTGCTTGACAAAAAAAAGTCCATCGACCTCTCGCTTAGGAAAACAAAATATAAGGCAAATAATCATTTCCCCTTTTGTAATACTTGGATTAAAGCATCCTTGCAATGAGCTATCAGAAAGAGACTAAGAAGACAAAGAAAACCTTGATCTAGCCAGACACCACAACAATATTTTCAGCACTCTAACAGAAACAATCAAAATAGGATAAAAGCAAGAATGGAAAATCAAATAGAATAAAGAAAGGCAAAACTAATGGCTCTAAAATCTAGGAAAACAGAAGGAAGAAGGAAAGGTGGAAGAAGTCAGTAACAGTAATAACATCAATAGGCAGGTATACTGATATTTACATTTGTATAGATACCGTGCTAAGCACTAAACATGGGTTAACTCAGCTTTGAGAGGAAGTGAAACCTTAGGAGGTTTAGGAGTAGGGAAGCATTGAAGAAACAATTAAAAATTTGGAGAAAGCTAATGGCCTACCTCACTTTGAACTGAAAGAACTTAAAAGGAGGTAAAAGAAACTAATTTGGTAGACATTACTGAACACACTCCATGTGAAAGACACCAGGTAGGCTATGTGGCACAGAGCAGATCAGTAGTTTCTATTGTTGAAAAGAATTTGTGCCAGAGGGTTGTTTAGAACTTTTTCACACAGTACCCAAAATTAGTCTCTCCTCCCTATTCTGCTCTCCTTTCCTCTTCCCAATTCCCTCCCTCTTCCCCTACTTTACATTCTCAGTTTGACTCCTGTCTCCCACAGGAGCCCTGTCTGACATTCTAGCCTGGAAGTAGCTGTTTTCATGCAAATAATCTCAAGAAAAATATTTATCTCATTGCCTTAATGACAAAGTATTATCACCATCAGGATCACATTCTGCTTTCATAGTAGACAAAACTATTTTTATTTTCCAAAAATCATAAGTTTTCTGATAGGTAATAGGAGTGATGATGACAAAATATCTGTATGGAAAGTAGGAGAAAAATCTCAATCACAAGACCACTTCTGCCACAGAGAATCCCACCCGAAAACCTGGCTTCTTGCCATCCAAACTAGTTGTACACATTTTCACTCCTTTGGGCCTTTTCCCTGTGCCACTTGGTACTCAGCCTCTGCCTCCTTTTGTCATTTTGTTCTCTTTGTGTATGACAATGTTAAGTTTTAAAAAGTAGTGGTTCCTGGGGCATCTGGGTGGCTCAGTCGGTTAAGCATCCGACTTCACTTCAGGTCATGACCTCATGGTGCATGAGTTCAAGCCCCGTGTCAGGCTCTGTGCTGACAGTTTTGAGCCTGGAACCTGCTTTGGATTCTGTGTCTCCCTCTCCCTCTGCCCACCCCCCTCTCTTTCTTTCTCTCTCTCTCAAAATAAATAAACATTTAAAAAGTTAAAAAACTAAAATAAAATAAAAATAAAAAGTAGTGGTTCCCCCATGTGTATTTGGTGGGCAGGGTTGGGAGCAGGAGAGGACAACCTATGTGCCCGAACAGATGAATGGCTAAAGAAAATGTGATATATTCATACAATTGAATATTATTCAGCCATAAAAAGGAATGAAGTTCTAACAAATACTACAATATGGACAAACCTTGAAGACATTATCTTAATTGAAACAAGCCAGACATAAAAGGATAGCTGTTGTATAATTTCACTTAAATGAGGTATTTAGAATAGACAAATTGTTAAAAACAGGAAATAGATTAGAAGTTACCAGGGCCTGGGAGGATGGGAAATGGGGAATTATGCTTAATAGTTACAGAGTTTCTGTTTGGGATAAGGAAAATGGTTTGGAAATAGTGACAATTGCACAATATTGAGAATGTAACTAATGGCATTGAATTATATACACTTAAACATGGCAAATATGGTAATTTTTGTGTTATGCATATTTGACCACAAGTTTTAAAATTAGAAAAGGCATGGGCACCTGGGTAGCTCAGCTGGTTGAGCAGACTACGGCTCAGGTCATGATCTAGCAGTTCATGAGATCGAGCCCAGCATTGGGCTCTGTGCTGACAGCTCAGAACCTGGAGCCTGCTTCAGATTCTGTGTCTCCCTCTCTTTGCCCCTCCCCCGTTTGCACTCTGTCTCTCTCTGTCTCTGTCTCTCTCTTTCTCAAAAATAAATAAAAGCATTAAAAATTTTTTTAATTTATAATTTAAAAAGGCGGGGGTGGGGCGGTGTGTGAGGGAGTTGTGGTTCCTCCTGTGTGGCTTGGAGGTGAGGGGGGAGGCAGTGCTAGGCACTGGTATTTTTTAAAACCTCCCTAGTTATCCGAATGTATAATTTCCTTGTGCAAGAACCACCTGAATAAATTATCCAAGGGCCCTTCTGGTTTTAAGATTTAACGAATGTGTTACTGCATAACTGAAGGAGACAGTAGCACAGGGCTAGAAAGTTACAACAAATCAAAACAAAACAGATAGTGAAGCCAGACTGCCTGGATTTGAATCTTAGCTACAGAACTTATTAAAATTATGACTTTCAGCAACTTGTTTTAACCTCTTTGCCTATTTCTTCTGTAAAATTGCGATAATAATATTACCTCATAGGGTAGACTGAATATTAAATCGGTTAATACAAAAACTTGGTATCTGACATCGAGCAAGTGCTCAATTAATTTTAGTTTTTCTTTCACATTATTCTATCTGCCTGGAATGATCTGGTCCTCCTTTTTGTCCTTGTCTATCTATTGAGTTCACATCTGTGCTTTAGTGGTTTGCCCAAGTGTTACTTCCTCCTTTGCAGTCTTCCTTGACCTCTCCCACCTTTGTGCCCTCACTATCCCTACATTCATTTGTTTCTATCCTATCTTTCCCACCAGATGGTACACTTCTGGATAGCAGACTTTCATGCCATTTTATCCTCAGCTCCTAACACAGTAGCTGGCACATCCTGGCACTCAGTAAATATTTGTTGGCTGGAATGAAATGGATTTGAAAACCAAGAGGGAGACATGGAAAAGAATAGGGAATGATGTTAAGACTACTGACATCTCAAATAGCAAAAGCGAACTTGAGAAAGAAGAACAAAGCCGGAGATGTCATGCTCTCAGATTTCAAACTACAGTACAAAGCTACAGTAATCAAGACCCATATATCAATGGAATAGAAAAGAGATCCCAAAAATAAGTCCACACATATATGGCCAATTAATCTATAACAAAGGACACAAGGGTATACAAGGGGGAAAGGCAGTGTCTTCAATAAATGGTAATGGGAAAATTGGACAGCTACATGCAAAAGAATGAAACTGGACCACTGTCTTGCACCATATACAAAACCAAATTCAAAATGGATTAAAGACTTGAATGTAAGACCTGAAACCATAAAATTCCCAGAAGAAACCATAGGCAGTGGTTTGACACTGGTCTTAGAAATATCTTTTGGGGCTAGTCTTCTTAGGCAAGGGCAACAAAAGCTAAAATAAAGGGAATTACATCAAGCTAAAAAGCCTTTGTACAGCAAAGGAAAGCATTAACAAAACAAAATGGCAAACTCCTGATTCAGAGAAGACATTTACAAATCATACAACCTATAAGGGGTTAAAATCCAAAATATATAAAGAACTTATGCAACTTAATATTTAAAAAAATAGGTTGAAAAATGGGCACAGGACTTGAGTAGACATTTTTCCAAAGAAGACATACAGATAGAAAACAGGCACATGAAAAAATGCTCAACATCACTAATCATCAGTGAAATGCAAATCAAAACCATAATGAGATATCACTCATACAACCCACATATAATCAGATTGGCTATTATCAGGAATGCAAAAAACAGTAAGTGTTGGTGAGAATGTGGAGAAAAGGGAACCCTCGAACACTGTTGGGAATGTAAATTGGTGCCACCACTATGGAAAAACGGTATGAAGATTCCTCAAAAAATTAAAAATATAACTACCATACAACCCAGCAATCCCACTTCTGGGTATTTATCTGTAGAAAACAAAAACACCAATCTATGTTCACTGCAGCATTATGTACAATAGCCAAAATATGGAAGTAACCTAAGTGCCCATTGATAGATGAATGGCTAAAGATGTGGTATATATATATATATATATATATATATATATATATATATATAGTATATGTATATGTGTATATATATATATATATATACCACAGAATATGACTCAGCCATTCAAAAAGAGTGGAATCTTACCATTTGTAAGACTGGACCTAGAGGGTATTATGTTAACTGAAGTAAGTCAGATAGAGAAAGACAAATATGATATGATTTCACAAATCTAAAGAACAAAACAAACAGATTCATAGATACAAGAAACAAACTGTTGGCTACCAGAGAGGGGAGGAGTTCGGGGTGGTAAAATAGGTAAAGAGTATTAAGAGAAACAAACTATTTTATTTATAAAATAAATAAGTCATGAGGATGAAAAATACAGCATAGGGAATATAGTCAATAATATTATAATAACTTTGTATGCTGACAGATGGTGGCTAGACTTATTGTGAGGATCAACTTGTAATGTTTAAAAATATCAAACTGCTATGGTGTATACTTGAAACTAGTAGAATATTATATGTCAAATGTACTTCAATAAAAAAGATAAAGGAAAAAAGACTACTGACATCTCTATAGGATCTCGTAGGCCCAGATATCCACTCAATCATTAATAGTCTTGGGTGACTGAAAGCCTTGCTTCCCTTGATAACACTACAGAAATTTTCCCTATTTTCTGCCTTTAACCTCTGTATTAGTGAGGGTTCTCCACAGAAACAGAATCAATAGGATGTGCATATACAGCCATATGTTGGAGAAATTGAAGGTTCAGTTCCAGACCATCCCAATAAAGCAAATACTGCTATAAAGCAAATCAAACAAATTTTTTGGTTTTCCCATGTGTATAAAACTAATGTTTACAGGCACCCTGGCGGTTCAGTCTGTTAAGTGCCCAACTCTTGATTTTGGCTCAGGTCATTACTTCATGGTCATGATCTCACATTTTTAAAAAATGTTTATTTGAAAGAGAGAGAGAGTGAGCAGGGGAGGGACTTGTCTCAGTGTTGATGGCTGCTGACAGATCAGATGGTGATTGCTGAAGTTTGGGGTGTCTGGTGCAATTTCTTAAAATAAGACAATGAAGTTTGCTGCATCTGTTAACTCTCATTTAACAAGATCTCTGTAGCACGTGATGCTGTTTGATAGCATTTTACCCACAGCAGAACTTCTTTCAAAATTGGAGTCATCCCCTCAAATGATCCAGAGACTAAGTTTATGTGATATTCCAAATCCTCTGTTGTCATTTCAACAATTTTCATGACATCTTCACCGGGAGTAGATACCATCTTAAGAAACCACTCCTCTGCTCATCTATAAGAAGCAACTCCTTAGCCATTCAAGTTTTATCATGAGATTGCAGCAACACAATCCCATCTTCAGGCTCCACTTCTAGTTGTCTTGCTATTTCTACCACATCTGTGATCAACTTCCTCCACTAAAGTCTTGAAACCCTCAAAGTCATCCACAAGGGTTAGAATCAACTTCTTCCAAACTCCTGTTAATGTTATTTTGACCTCTTCCCATGAATCACCAATGTTCTTCTTTTTTATTTTTAGTTTATTTATTTATTTTTGAGAGAGAGAGAGACAGCATGAGTGGGGGAGGAGCACAGAGAAGAGACAGAATCCCAAGCAGGCTCTGCACTGTCAGCATGAAGCTGTATGTGGGGCTCGAACTCACAAAATCGTAAGATCATGACCTGAGCCAAAACCAGGAGTCAGACGCTTAACCAACTGAGCCACCCAGACACTAATTTAAAAAAATATTTTTAACACCAACAATGAAGCAACAGAAAGAGAAATTAAGGAATCGATCCCATTTACAGTTGCACAAAAAACCATAAAATACCTAGGAATAAATCTAACCAAAGAGGTGAAAAATCTATACACTGAAAACTATAGGAAGCTTATGAAAGAAATTGAAGAAGACACAAAAAAATGGAAAAAGATTCCATACTCCTGGATAGGAAGAACAAATGTCAATACTACCCAAAGCAATCCACATATTCAATGCAATCCCAATCAAACTTGCACCAGCATTCTTCTCAAAGCTAGAACAAATAATCCTAAAATTTGTATGGAACCAGAAGAGATGCTGAATAGTCAAAGTAATCTTGAAAAAGAAAACCAAAGCAGGAGGTATCACAATCCCGGACTTCAAGCTATACTACAAAGCTGTAATCATCAAGACAGTATGGTACTGGCACCAAAACAGACACTCAGATCGATGGAACAGAATAGAGAACCCAGAAATGGACCCACAAACGTATGGCCAACTAATCTTTGACAAAACAGGAAAGAATATCCAATGGAATAAAGACAGTCTCTTCAGCAAGTGGTGCTGGGAAACCTGGACAGCGACATGCAGAAGAATGAACCCGGACCACTTTCTTACACCATACACAAAAATAAACTCAAAATGGGTGAAAGACCTAAATGTAAGACAGGAAGCCATCAAAATCCTCCAGGAGAAAGCGGGTAAAGACCTCTTTGATCTTGGCCGCAGCAACTTCTTACTCAACATGTCTCCAGAGGCAAGGGTAACAAAAGCAAAAATAAACTATTGGGACCTCATCAAAATAAAAAGCTTCTGCACAGCAAAGGAAACAACCAGCAAAACTAAAAGGCAACTGACAGAATGGGAGAAGATATTTGCAAACAACATATCAGATAAAGGGTTAGTATCCAAAATCTATACAGAACTTATCAAACTCAACACCCGAAAAACAAAGAATCTAGTGAAGAAATGGGCAAAAGACATGAATGGACACTTCTCCAAGGAAGACATCCAGATGGCCAACCGACACATGAAAAAATGCTTAACATCACTCATCATCAGGGAAATACAAATCAAAACCACAATGGGATGCCACCTCACACCTGTCAGAATGGCTAACATTAACAACTCAGGCAACAACAGATGTTGGCAACGATGCGAAGAAAGGGGATCTCTTTTGCATTGTTGGTGGGAATGCAAGCTGTTGTAGCCACTCTGGAAAACAGTATGGAGGTTCCTCAAAAAATTAAAAATAGAACTACCCTACGACCCAGCAAATGCACTACTAGGTATTTATCCAAGGGATACAGGATGCTGTTTCGAAGGGACACATGCACCCCAAAGTTTATAGCAGCACTATCAACAATAGCCAAAGTATGGAAAGAGCCCAGGTGTCCATCAATGGATGAATGGACAAAGAGGATGTGCTATATGTATACAATGGAGTATTACTCAGCAATCAAAGAGAATGAGATCTTGCCATTTGCAGCTGCATGGATGGAACTAGAGGGTATTATGCTAGGCGAAATTGGTCAGTCAGAGAAAGACAAATATCATATGACTTCACTCAATGAGAACTTTAAGACACAGAACAGATTAACATAAGGGAAGGGAAGCAAAAATAATATAAAAACAGCGAGGGGGGCAAAACATAAGAGACTCTTAAATATGGAGAACTAACAGAGGGTTACTGGAGGGGTTGTGGGAGGGGGGATAGGCTAAATGGGTAAGGGGCATTAAGGAATCTACTCCTGAAATCATTGTTGCACTATATGCTAACTAATTTGGATGTAAATTTAAAAAAATAAAATTAAAAAAATATTTTTAAATTTATTTAATGAATGTTCTTAATGGTATCTAAAATGGCAAATCTTTGGGGCGTCTGGGTGGCTTAGTCATTAAGCATCTGACTTTGCCTCAGGTCATGATCTCACCGTTTGTGAGTTCAAGTCCCACATCCGGTGAGCATGTACCCCGCTTTGGCAAATCTTTTCCAGAAGGATTTCAATTTACTTTGCCCAGATCCACCAGAGAAATCTCTATGTATGTCATCTATAACCTTATGAAATGTATTCCTTAAATAATAAGACTTGAAAGTAAAAATTACTCCTTGATCCACGGGGTTCAAAGTGGATGTTGTGCTTTCTTTCACCGTACACAAAAATAAACTCAAAATGGATGAAAGACCTCAATGTAAGACAGGAAGCCATCAAAATCCTCCAGGAGAAAGCTGGCAAAAACCTCTCTGACCTTGCCCACAGCAACTTCTTACTCAACATGTCTCCTGAGGCAAGGGAAACAAAAGCAAAAATGAACTACTGGGACCTCATCAAAATAAAAAGCTTCTGCATAGCAAAGGAAACAACCAGCAAAACTAAAAGCAACCGACAGAATGGGAGAAGATATTTGCAAACAATATATCAGATAAAGAGTTAGTATCCAAAATCTATAAAGAACTTATCAAACTCAACACCGGAAAAACAAAGAATCTAGTGAAGAAATGGGCAGAAGACATGAATGGACACTTCTCCAAGGAAGACATCCAGATGGCCAACCAACACATGAAAAAATGCTTAACATCACTCATCATCAGGGAAATACAAATCAAAACCACAAGGAGATACCACCTTACACCTGTCAGAATGGCTAACATTAACAACTCAGGCAACAACAGACGTTGGCGAGGATATGGAGAAAGAGGATCTCTTTTGCATTGTTGGTGGGAATGCAAGCTGGTGCAGCCACTCTGGAAAACAGTATGGAGGTTCCTCAAAAAACTAAAAATAGAACTACCCTACGACCAGCAATTGCACTACTAGGTATTTATCCACGGGATACAGGTGTGATGATTTGAAGGAACACATGCACCCCCATGTTTATAGCAGCACTGTCAACAATAGCCAAAGTATGGAAAGACCCCAAATGTCCATCCACAGATGAATGGATAAAGAAGATGTGGTATATATATATACAATGGAGTATTACTCAGCAATCAAAAAGAATGAAATCTTGCCATTTGCAACTACATGGATGGAACTGGAGGGTATTATGCTAAGTGAATTTAGTCAGAGAAAGATGGATATCATATGACTTCACTCCTATGAGGACTTAAAGATACAAAACAGATGAACATAAGGTAAGGGAAACAAAAATAATATAAAAACAGGGAGGGGGACAAAACATAAGACATTCTTAAATATGGAGAACAAACAGAGGGTTACTGGAGGGGTTGTGGGGGGGGGGAATGGGCTAAACAGGTAAGGGGCATTAAGGAATCTACTCCTGAAATCATTGTTGCACTATATGCTAACTAATTTGGATGTAAGTTTTAAAAAATAAAAATAAAATTAAGAAAAAATAAACTAAAAAAAAAGTGGATGTTGTGTTAGCAGGCATGAAAAACAACATTAATCTCGTTGTATTATCTTCCATCAGAGCTCTTAGGTGACAAGGTGCATTGTCAATGAGCAGTAATGTTTTGAAAGGAATCTTTTTTTCTTAGCAGTAGCTCTTAATAGTGGGCTTAAAATATTCAGTAAGCCATTGTATGAACAAGCGTACTGTTGTCCAGGCTTTGCTATTCCATTTAGAGAACACAGGCAGAGTAAATAAGCATAATTCTTAAGCTCTCTAGGTTTTTCGGAATGGTAAATGAGCACTGGCTTCAACTTAGAGTCACCAGCTGCATTGGCCCCTAACAAGAGGATCAGTCTGTCCTTTGAAGCTCTGAAGTCAGACATTGACATCTCCTCTCTAGCTATAAAAGCCTTAGATGGCAACTTCTTCCAATAAAAGGCTGTTTTCATCTACAATGAAAATCTATTGTTTAGTGCAGCCACCTTCATTAATTAACTTAATTAATTAACTAGATCTTCTGGATAATTTGCTGCAGGTTCTATATCAGTACTTGCTGCTTCGCCTTGCACTTTTATGTTATGGAGATGGCTTTTTTCTTTAAACCTTATGAACCAACCTCTGCTAGTTTCAAGATATTCTTTTGAGAATAGCTTCCTCATCTTTCTCAGCCTTCAACGAACTGAGGAGAGTCAGGGCTTTGCTCTGGACTAGGCTTTGGCTTAAGGGAATGTTATGGCTAGTTTGATCTTTTTGGTTTTTAACATTTTTATTTTTTATTTATTTCTGAGAAAGAGTGTGAGCGGGGAAGTGGCAGAGAGAGAGGGAGACACAGAATCCGAACCAGGCTCCAGGCTCTGAGCTGTCAGGACAGAGCCTGACGCAGGGCTCAAACCCATGAACAATGACATCTTGACCTGAGTCGAAGTCAGATGCTTAACCGACTGAGCCACCCAGACACCCCATGGCTAGTTTGATCTTCTATCCAGACTACTCAAACTTTCTTCATATCAACAATGAGGCTGCTTTGCCTTAACATTTGTGTGTTCACTGAAGTAGCTCTTTTAATTTCCTTCAAGAACTTTGCCTCTGTATTCACCACTTGGCTAACTTTGGCACAAGAGGTCTACCTTACAGCTTATCTTGGCTTTCAACATGCCTTCTTCACTAAGCTTAATCACTTCAAGCCTTTGTTTTAATTGTTTTTAATGTTTATTTATTTTTGAGAGAGAGACAGAGACAGAGCACAAATGGGGGAGAGACAGAGAGAGAGGGAGACAGAATCCTAAGTAGGCTCTAGGTTCTGAGCTGTCTGCACAGAGTCTAACATGGGACTTGAATTCATAAACCATGAGATCATGACCTGAGCTGAAGTTGGGTGCTTAACCAACTGGGCTACCCAGGCACCCCTCGAGCCTTTGTTTTAAAGTGAGAGCTGTGCAACTCTTCCTTTCACATGAATACTTACAGGCCATTGTAGGGTTATTAATTAACCTAATTTTAATACTATACCTCAGGGAACAGGAAGGCCTGAGGAGATGTGGGGGAACAGCTAGTCAGTGGAACAGTCAGAATACATATAACATTTGTTAAATTTGCCATCTTATATGGACACAGTTCATGGCACCTCAAAACAATTACAATAATAACATAAAAGATCACTGATCACAGTTCACCATAACAAATATAACAATAATGAAAAAGTTTGAAATATTGTGAAAATTACCAAAATGTGACACAGACATTAAATGAACAAATATTGTGGGAAAAATAATACCAGTAGGCACAGGGTTGCCACAAGATTTCAATCTGTAAAAAATGCACAATAAAGAAATGTGCAATAAATTAGGCATGCTCATATACGTATGAGAGATTTATTTTAAGGAATTGGCTCATGTGATTGTGGTGCCTGACAAGACCAGTATCTTCAGGGTTGGCCAGCAGACTGGAAACCCAGGGAAGAGTTGCAGTTCAAGTCCAAATGGTCTGCTGGCAGAAGTCCCTTCTTTTCAGGGGATAGTAGTCTTTTCTTTTACGGACTTCAACTGATTGGATGAGGCCCACCCACATCATGGCAGGCAATCTACTCAATTCCACTGATTTTTTTTTAATGTTTTCTTTCATTTGTTTTTTTAAGTAGACTTCACACCTAGGGCAGAGCCCAGCGTGGAGCCCAGCACAGGGCTTGAACTCATGACCCTGAGATCAAGACCTGAGCTGGAAAAAAAAGAAAAAGACCTGAGCTGAGATCAAGAGTCAGACACTTAACTGACTGAGCCACCCAGGCACCCCACAATCCCACAGATTTAAGCGTAAATTTCATCCAAAGACACCTTCACAGAAACATGTAGAATAGTCTTTAGCCTGCCAAGTTGACACATAAAATTATCACAGCCTCATCCTCTGGTTGTCCTCCACATGCACAAAAATTCTGGCTACTTCAAACTACAGGAAACTCTTTCAAAATGTCATGCTATTTCATACCTCTGGATTTTTACATATGCTATTCCTCCTTTATGGAATACTTTTTTCCTGCTTTTTTACCTTGTAAATTCCTGCTTATTCTTCAAGGCTCAGATGAAATACCACCTTCTCTGCAAAATTCTCTGGCCTACCTCTTACCTCCATCTACGTTATGTGCCCACACCCTCATTCTTTCATTATACCTTCAATAATAGAATTTACTGCACTGAATTACAACTATGTTTTTGTCTTTCTCTTCCACTAGACCCATGAGAGTTTTAACCCCACAGGTATTAAAATTAGGCATTTCTAATTTTTATATTTTCAGCACCTAGCACAGTGCTTGGCAACAGACAGGTGTTCAGTAAGTGCTGTTGAATGAATTAATGGACTATTTTTTTTAATGAAGCAAATTTTGTTAAGAACAAAGTTAAGTAACATATTTAAATGGATTTAAATGGCTCATGTAACTCAAGTAAGGAACCGTATCCACTAAAACACTTTACAGTCCTTAATAATATTTCAAGAATACACATTACAGTGTGCAGTTTGGCTATTAAGATAATTTGTTTATTTAGCTTCTCTACCTCTGGCTCTGTTTCTGCTGATATGTCTCCCATATTTCTTTAATATTAAATTTCCCAGGCATAACTGGAGGTGTTCTTTAAGTAATGTGTATCTCTTTTTCTTAAATAAACCATTTTCAATCACTGAGGAAGGGTGCTGAAGAAACATGTCTCTCAGCATTTCCAGGCTGAACTTAGCTGCTATGTCCCTGCTTCCCAGTGCACACCTCACAGCTTGGCCCAGTCAGGTAAGTCCCACCACCACAAAGTCACTGCAGTCCCTCATCAGGCTTCCCTGGGCCTGTCAAAACAAGCTTCTGACTCAGAAGCTATTTATCACCATCAGATCTCTACATTAAAAAAAAAATTGTATTTTTATTATAAAAGCAATATATTTTTATTGTACAAAATTCAGAAATGTGGAAAAGCAAACAAATAAAATAAAACCATTTGTAATCGCCCAGAGATAATCACTGGTCCTTCCAGGCCTTTTTCTATTTGTGAACATTTTTTTTTTTTCCAAAAAAAAAAAAAAAAAAAAAAAAAGGCATCAAACACTATATCCCAGTGTATAACTTCCCCCATTCTACTTATCAATACATTGTAAATATTTTTCCATGTCACTAAATATTCTATAATATCATTTTTAATGGCTAGTTAACAAGGGCTTTGAACATAATAAGTCACTCATTAGCTTTCTGAGAGCTAAAAGGCAAATGGGATGACCACTGTCACTGATTCTTTGTGCAGGGATACATCCATAACCATCATGGGAAAAGCCACATACGTGAAAATGAACAGAAAAAATTGTGAAGTTTTCCCACTGAATGTAAATGAAGAAATAGGTTTTGGTGGCTAGGGGAAAATTGTGAAAGAACAAACAGGAGATAAATCAAGATTATTCATGTTTGCTTCTTTGGTCTCCATTCACAACATCATCTATGGAGAGAAACTAGCTGAGACTAAAAGTAAAATAAAGTGTGTCTTCATTCATATTTTGTGTGTTTATTTAGGATCAACACACTGGTTTTGAAAGGATTTGCAGTAATCATTCAATGAGGGTTAAAGGAAAAATAAAACCACAGGAAATATCAAGCAGAGACACTTCCATACACCTGGGATGCACTCTTTTGGATTGTTTGGTCCTGAATATGGCTCTAGATTCTCTAACTATAATGATAGCTATGTTTATTTAGCCCTATCTCTGTGCTAGGCATGTGCTAAGAACTTTATTTCTCAATTAAAGGTAAAAAACAACTCTATGAAGTAGGTATTATAATTTCCATTCTACACATGAAAAAATGGGTTCAGAAAGTTTGGGTGACTTGCCAGTTAGTGAGTGACATAACCAGTTAATGATATGGACAAAATTCAGATCCAGATCTGCCTTCCCAAGCCCTTTCTTCTGTACTACTCTGCAAAGTAACCATCCATGGTGGGCAGAATAATGCCCCACTCACATCCCCACCAAAATGTCCACATCCTAATTCCCAGAAGCTGTGAATACATTACCTTATATGACAAAGGGGAATTAAGGTTGCAAATGGAATTAAGCTTTTAATCAACTGAGTTTAAAATAGGGAGACTAGCCTGGATTATCTGATTGGGCCTAATGTAATCACAAGTGATTAAAAGTGGAAGACAGAGACAGAAAAATCAGAGATGTGACAACAGAAGCAAGGTCAGAGTGATGCAATGTGAGAACTCAGCCTGCTGTTGCTGGTACTGAAGACAGAAGGGGGTCATAAGCCCAGGAATGTGGACAGCCTCTGAAAAGCAAGGAAATGGATCCTTCCCTAGATCCTCCAGTAAGGAATACACGCTGCCAACACCATGGTTTTAGTCCAGTGATATCCATACTAGACCGCTGACTTACAAAACTGTAACATAATATTCCTGTAGTTTTAAGCCACCAAGTTTGTGGTAATTTGTTATAGCAGCAAACAAAACTCATACAACCATCATTCTGTGAGTGTCTAAAGATCCAATTGTATTCTTAGACAGAAGACCCACACATTTAGTACAAATGTGAACAAAAAAATTGCCTGCATGTAAACCCATGAGTTTTCCTACAAAATAATTTCTGATCTTCTTAAGATCTACAAAAATGTTGGATAAGACTACAAAGTTCTAGGTCAAGTGACATGGACAAGATTATTTTGGCCTAAGATAGAAACTACTTGCTGCTTGCTTGCCCCCTGAAATACTGTCTGAAATGTCTTGTTTTTAAGAACCACATCCTCAGGGCACCTGGGTGGCTCAGTTGGTTTAAGCATCTGACTCTTGATTTTGGCTCAGGTCATGATCTCACAGTTCATGGGATGGAGCCCCATGTTGGGCTCTGCACTGACAGGACGGAGACTGCTTGGGATTCTCTCTCTCCCTCTCTCTTTCTCTCTGCCCCTCCCCAACTTGCATAAATAAATAAATAAATAAATAAATAAATAAACAAACTTAAAATAAATAAACTTAAATAAATAAATAAACTTAAAAAAAAAGAACCACATTCACATGGATCATCTAAAAAAGAGTGAATTGGGGCGCCTGGGTGGCTCAGTCAGTTGAGCGTCCGACTTCAGCTCAGGTCATGATCTCACGGTTTGTGAGTTCGAGCCCCGCGTCAGGCTCTGTGCTGACAGCTCGGGGCCTGAAGCCTCCTGATTCTGTGTCTCCCTCTTTCTCTGACCCTCCCCTGTTCATGCTCTGTCTCTCCCTGTCTCAGAAATAAGTAAACATTAAAAAAAATTAAAAATAAATAAATAAATAAATATTAGAAAAGTGAATTATAAAACATCTTTTTTAAATTTTTAAAAAATCTTTATTTTTGTGAAAGAGAGAGAGGCACACAGAGTGTGAGCAGGGGAGGAACAGAGAGAGAGGGAGACACAGAATCCAAAGCAGGTTCCAGGATCTGAGCTGTCAGCATAGAGCCCAATGCAGGGCTCGAACTCACAAACTGTAAGATCATGGCCTGAGCCAAAGTTGGATGCTTAACTGAATAAGCCGCCCAGGTGCCCCAATTATAAAACATCTCTTAATGGTTGAGCTAACTGGCCTGCTGGATGTAATTATTAAATGTTGAATCAAAACTTTGGTTGGATGCCATCAAATAGGATTTTAGATTAATAACCAATATTGGAAAACAAGTCTAACCAATTCTGGAGGCAGCAAATCTGCGTTTGAATTATGCCTCTATCATTTTTTACCTGTGCATACATCACCTAATCTTTCTAAACCTCAGTTTCCCCATCTGTAAGATTGGTTGATATTACCGACTTGAAAAGATTATTAATAAGGATTTAATGAAAATATAGATGAAAAGCATCTAGAACAGTTCCTGGCACATAACAGGTGCTCAATAAATACTAGCTTTCTTGCTTCCTATTTGTCAAATACTATGAAGATTTTGACATTAGCATAGAAGAGACGCTTATTTTCCTCTCTGCTGTTTCTATAGCAAGAAGGTTATTATATACAGGTTATGAATTGCTACATTAAGAATTTTTTAAGGATAAAATCATGCATTCAGGGAAGTATGCCTGGAGGCCCAGCTTGAAATCTGTTCCTCCTGGGGCGCCTGGGTGGCTCAATCGGTTAAGCATCCGACTTCAGCTCAGGTCACGATCTCGTGGTTCGTGAGTTTGAGCCCCGCGTGGGGCTCTGGGCTGATGGCTCAGAGCCTGGAGCCTGCTTCCGATTCTGTGTCTCCCTCTCTCTCTGCCCCTCCCCCGTTCATGCTCTGTCTCTCTCTGTCCCAAAAATAAATAAACGTTAAAAAAAAAATTTTTTTTTTAAAGAAATCTGCTCCTCCAGCCCTTCTACAGATTTCAGAAACTTCAGATTCCTTGTATTATATCTTTCTGATTTAAAGAACTTCTGTTACTTATAACTAAACCCTGTCTCATACGCATATACATTAGCATACCATGTAATGTTTAAAATTGAATCCCATCAATCAAGGAACCTTTTCTGCCTATTCTGCTCTTAACAATACTTAAATACAGATGCTAATAAAGCATTAATATTTTGAAATTTATGGAAAAGTATTCATTCACACATAATGGTGGTCTAATGAATCAAACACTGAAGATAATGCCTTAAATTATTTTCTTGATGGCATAGGATGATATATAACAGTAATTCATAGCAGACAATTTGTCTACATTTTGATCCTCATGTGGTTATTGTTTGGGGAAAATAGCCTACAATTTACCAAGAAAGCTAGAGTAGATATTTGAAAGAATCAACCAGAATTGGTTGGCAGTCTGGCATAATAATAAGATTTCCTTGAAGATGGGTAGACAGCACTTTGAGCTGATACTGAAGAAATACATGTCAATTATGGTAAATAAGGACTTAGGGCTGCTAATTACAGGACAGAATCTGAATAACTCCTTCAAGCCATTTTCTACTGGGAACCTTTTAAATTTTATGTGATTAGTTAGATAGGTCTCTGGAAATGCAGTTATCAAGATAATTTGATTTCTTTTAACTCCCTTGCACACTCTATCTACTCTCTCAAACACTTTTTTTTTTTTTTTAAGTAGGCTCCACACCCAGCATGGAGCCCAATGCAGGACTTGAACTCACAACCCTGACATCAAGCCCTGGGATCAAGAGTCAAATGCTTAACCAACTGAACCACCCAGATGCCCCTCCCCTAAGCATTTCTACTCAAATCTTCATCCAGGCCCACCTAGCAAATTCCATGCCAAGGGGCAAATATTAAAATTCACTCAGGGGGCGCCTGGGTGGCTCAGTCGGTTGAGCGTCCGACTTCGGCTCAGGTCATGATCTCATCGTCCATGAGTTCAAGCCCCACATTGGGCTCCGTGCTGTCAGTTCAGAGCCTGGACCCTGCTTCGGATTCTGTGTCTCCCTCTCTCTCTGCCCCTCCCCCGCTCATGCTCTGTCTCTCTCTCTCTCTGTCAAAAATAAAAACATTAAAAAAAAATTCACTCAGACCTCTGATTTTTTTTTTCAATGTTTATTTTTGACAGAGAGAGAGACAGCACAAGCAGGTGAAGGGCTCTGTGCTGACAGCAGAGAGCCCATTGTGGGGCGTGAACTCATGAACAGTGAGATCATGACCTCAGCTGAAGTCAGATGCTTAACCAAATGAGCTACCCAGGTACCCAGACCTCTGATTTTTATTTATTTATTTATTTTTTAATTTTTTAATGTTTATTTTATTTTTGAGCTAGAGAGAGACAGAACGTGAGCAGGGGAAGGCCAAAGAGACAGGGAGACACAGGATCCAAAGCGGGCTCCAGGCTCTGAGCTGTCAGCACAAAGCCCTAAGTGGGGCTTGAACTCACAAACTGTGAGATCATGACCTGAGTCAAAGTTGGACACTTAACTGACTGAACCACTCAGGTGCCCCCAGACCTCTGATTTTTTTTTTTAATTTTTTTTTCAACGTTTATTTATTTGTGGGACAGAGAGAGACAGAGCATGAACGGGGGAGGGGCAGAGAGAGAGGGAGACACAGAATCGGAAGCAGGCTCCAGGCTCTGAGCCATCGGCCCAGAGCCTGAGTGGGGCTTGAACTCACGGACCGCGAGATCGTGACCTGGCTGAAGTCGGACGCTTAACCGACTGCGCCACCCAGGTGCCCCAGACCTCTGATTTTTAAAGTGCTCTTTCTGAAAAGGCTCAGAGCCACAGAAAAGTTAGAAGCTGCCATTGTATGACTCCACCTCCTCCCACACTCATGCTGGGCAGAACTTGTCAACACATCCCAAGTGTTCTGGATTGTGCACAGCCTAAGGTGGCTCCTTTAATCTGCTGCATCCACTCCCTCAACAGATTCAGGTCCATCTAAAGGGAGCATGCCAAAGTCAGTATCTCCTTTGTGGCCTGGGAGTTCCATGAATAAGAGAGGGAGAGTTCTCATTAATATTTATGTTCCTAGCACACATAACACATTTAATAAATGCTCATAGGGGGAAAAAAAAGGTCAGTCCTGAACTGCATTCTACAACTGCTCCTAGAACTCTGTCCCATCTTGCTATCAGTTCTCACAGTCTCACAGGTCTGCTGCTCATTCTACTTCTGTCCTGATTTTACTTTTGAGATCGTCCTCACACTGTTATCTTTGTCATTTAGCTGCAATTTTGACTCTCTGTGTTGGGACACTGGCTCTACATAGCTGAGGAATCCTTCCTGGTCTGGGTTGCCCTTGAGTCTATGTTGGCCCCATGCTGGCCCAGAATTGTCAGAAGAACCCAGCAAGGATTCACCTGGGAGAAGGGACAACGTCTCTGCAGAGTTCTTGGGTTGAGAGAACTTTCATTTGTGCTATCTCACTGAAGAGTTTTCAATCTAAAAATAGGAAAGCCCTTGAACCTCATTTTTCATATCTCCTTGTCATTTGAAGCTGATCCTGAACTATCCAGCAAGGAAGAAATAAGGAAATGGCAATAAGATCAGATTGAATGAGTGGAGTAAGCATATTCATGGAAAGACTGGCATTAAGTATTTGGAATATAAAAGACCAAAAAATTATTGGTGTTACTATTTTTTCCATTTTCAAAATGTTTTGGTGGCTAGAATAAGCTATACTTTGAATTCCCTTAAGGGCAACAAGTATTAACATATTAGACATAGCTTTATGAAATAAGGGTAGTATCTTCCTTTATTTCAAAACACTTCAGTCATCATCTAAATATTTACCAGAAGTTTTATGACATTTTATTAAACTCTGTGTTAAATATGATTGCTTAATTAGTACTTTTCATTTATACTAGCCAGAAGTGATTACCTTCCACATTTTAGATTTTTTGGAGTAAAAAGATACATTTTTTTAATGTTTCAAAGTTTTTATTTAAATTTTATTTACTTAACACATAGTATATTCATTTCAGTAGAATTTAGTGATCCATCACTTACATACAACACCCAGTGCTTGTCACAAGTGCCCTCCTTAGTACCCATCACCCATTTAGTCCACCCACCCCCCACTATCCTCCCATCCAGCAACTCTGTTCTAATTTTAGAATGGACTTTAAATCGGCTATAAACTTGAGTATTTCCCATATGATTTGTAGACATGACTCTATGGTGGAAACTCTTTAGGTACCCTAAAAATGTTATTTGGGGGGTTGCTGGGGATGAATTCTGGTCTTTATGTTCACGTTATTTACCAGTAAGAAACATCTTGGCTCAAAAATTAGTAGGATATGAAAGTCTTTCATGCTACACATAAGCGTCTTGTTCTTGAGGGAAAATAATTTACTTTTAGAGTCTGAGGAATGGCAAATTTGTTGCATTCTGGAATCTGGTATTAGTTCTCTCACCTTGACAGCCCAGCCCTTACATAAGGCTCAGTTCTGTACTACTGGAGCAATAGCTAGCTTTTGTTTCTATAGCCACTGACTGCACCTCCTGACCCTGATAACCATCTTACAAATGCATCTTCTTGCTGAGAAAAATCAAAGGAAGAAAATCTGGGTGGCTCAGTTAATTGTCCGACTCTTGATTTCAGCTCAGGTCATGATCTTGTGGCTTGTGAGACCAAGCCCAACGTCAGGCTCTGCACTGACAGTCCACAGCCTGCTTGGGATTCTCTCTCTCCTAGCTCTCTGCTCCTCCCCTTCCCCTCAAAATAAGTAAATAAACATTAAAAAACAGAAAGAAAGAAAAATCAAGGGATGAATGTGGAAGAATAAATCCAATTGCCCTGTCACCACTATACTTTGCTGGTGACAGGTCAATGAGGTGACAATTCCTGTGAGGTTCATTCCCTGCAGTGCTAATAAATGCACAACAGCACCAAAATTGCATGACAGCTCACCCATTCCAGGCTAGAAATAGATTTGAGGCACACAGACTCAACGATAAGCTCTTCAGCATGTTAGCTAACATAAGCTCAACAAAGAGATACTTAGGCATGAAAGAAACCTTATTCTGCACTGAAAAGCAGAAGCTGCCCAAGAGGGTGTGGGTTAAGGCTGCTTTGATAGGGCTAAGCCAGGCTGAAGCCAGGGGTATAGCAGGATGGGCTGGGGATGAAGGCTGCTTAATTGAACTAGGAAAGGCAGTGGACACTGGATTCCAAAGGGGGCCAAACTGGGAGGAGCAAGGGAGCTGGGAGGAAGTGAGCTAAGGTGTGGGATATGAGAACATAGGAGAGAGACCTGAGGATTTTTCTGGGCTATGTCAGTCTAGGATATATATCCTAGACAGTTTTTTTCCTGGAGAGGAGAAAATTACAGCTAAGAGACTTGGAGATAAGGTCAGGTAAAGAGACAGATTTGATGGGATGGGTGTGGAGTCGGGGCGGGAGATAGAAAGGAGAAATGGGAGAGATGCACCAAACAGGAGGCTTAGCCCAAGTTTGAGCTGGAGACTCAGTGGACAGTTCTAGGGCAGAAAGTTACTGAAGGGATACTCGGGGATTATCAACTGTGCAAGAGCTGCTAGGAATCAACAGCTAGCTCTGGGAAGAACAAGTGAGAAAAAGAAAAGAACTAAATAAGAGCAGAAAGTAGAGGGGAAAAGGGGTGGAAAAGGGGAAGTAGGGAAGGGAGTTATCAATCTGGTGAGAGCTATGCTAAACATTCTCTCCTGCCATCAGCTTGGAAGCAACTGCACCTGTTGCTGTGTAGGCAAAATCAAGGTGAGGAGCCTGGTTCCTCTATACTCAATTGTGGTTGATGACTTTAGTAGGCTGTAATGAACTATGCACACCAAGAAAGGAAAAAGTTAACTGAGATTGAAAGAAGGCCTTATTTGGCAGTTTTCAAACAAGCAGGTTGATTTGGCTTGTGTGAAGGCAATGATGCCTGATTTGGAGCAGAGCAATTTATGTTGTACCGTTTTAAAATCCAGTCTGGCACACTCTGATGAATATGTCGGCTGGCAGCTAAGAACTTGCTGGAATGTAAGAGTCTTTCACCATTTATAATCGACACTTCCCTTTCCAGGAAAGAGCTTTTCTAATCTCTGAAGCAGTGGACCTATCAATTTGCATAAACTATGACATTCTCAGTGAACACTGAGAATTTGAACACTGTGAATTTGAAAGATGAATTTATCCTCTACCACTTACTTTTCTACTGTCTTTAAAAAAAAAAAGCAGCATCAGTCTGCAGTGAATCAGCACCTTTAAAAATCACTTGTGCTGAGTAAATCTGTTAAGAGTGGCAGGGAGCCATCCTTAGAAGGGGGAGGGGCAGGAATAAAATGATCCTTTTCTATTTTTGTACGTGCCTAAGTGGTTAAACCACCAATTACATTAGATGCTAATTAAATGTAAAACAGATTTTAGGGCTGTTCTGATTTGCTTGTTGAAGTATGATTGCTTGCTTATCCTTCACCTAATTCTCATGAGAAAGTATCAAACAGTCCAGGTGAGTTCAAAGAAGCCTACCAACCCCGCCCCCCCACCCCCCACCACCACAGGACTTGCACCAGTCCCTGAACAAAAAAAAAAAAAAAAAAGGAACACCAAGGATCAACAGAGTCTACTCTCAAATCCCTCAAATACTACATACACTACCTGGTCACATTTGCCCTGTTCTTACTGCTGTTTATCCACGAGAAAGCCAAGCCTGAAATCCCTCTTGAGGCTAAGACATATGAAAATGCCAAATGAATCAGATCAAAATTTCACAAATTTGGTTTCATTTAATCATATCTGATTCTGCACACTATAGACATCACTCCATGAAATTACATCAGTCATATATACCATATACTATAATTCATTAAACTCAAATAAGAAAAAACAATTAAGAAATGGGACCAGGGGTGCCTGGCTGGCTCACTCAGAAGAGTGTGTGATTCTTGATCTCGGGGTCATGAGTCTGAGCCCCACATTGGGTGTAGAGATTACTTTAAAAAAGAAAAAGAAAGGGTGACCAAATGTCATCTTGCTCCAAACCGAACCAAAAATCATATTTTGAGTGAAACCTGACAACACCTGGTTGGTTAAGCTGCATACCTAGATTTATTAAAATCACTCCCTTAAATGTCTATTAGAGAACACACACACATATTTATAATACTACTGCAAAGTTGAAAAGAGACTTTGCAAAGTCTCATCATTAGCAGAGACACTGTATATGAAGGACAAGCCTAGTATAATCTATCTCAGTAAGAGTTACTTTTACCAACAACATGTATCAAAATTTTAAATGTGTGTACTCTTTGACCCAGGAATGCCATTTATAGGAATATATCCTAAGGAGATAACTAGTGAAATATATAAAGATGGCATGCAAGGATATTCATCATGGCTTTCTTTACACAATAAAAAAAATTGAAAATAGCCTCATTAACCTTTAATGGGGGACTGGCTAAATGAAAACATCAATGCAATATTATGCAATCATCCAAAAAGAGAATATATGCATACCCGATGACATAAAAAAAAACTTCATGTCACATTGCTAGTAAAAAAAAAAAGGCATAAAAAACTATTCATAGTATGATTTTTTAAAATATAAAACAATTTATACTGTGGATGGTAGAACTTCAATCTTTTGGTACTTAATACTTTTTAAAAAATTTTCTAAGTATGTGTTTACTTCAAAACCGGGGTGTAGGGGGATCAAGTTATTTTCATCAGAGGAAAAAAAAAATCATTATTCTATATTTCAGTCAGACCAGAATAGTCACCGAGAAAGCCAAATGTAGCTCTTGTGTGTCTGTCTGTACCTTCTGTTGGAAGCAAAACTGTGGATAAACAGTATCACAGAATTTGAATGGATGGTGTCTAGAATACAAACCAAAACAGAAGTGAAACACTACATAAACTTAGGAGGATGCCTTTATCATACATAGTGTTTGAAAGTAATTCATTGTGCACATTTGTGTGTCTATTACCATATTTTCATGGCTAACAAAAAATAATGATGATTCCAAATGGCAACAAATAATATAACTACCATTGGTTTTTTTTTTTACATAAGTTACCACTCCATAAGTCTTTGTGTTGGGGAAATCTGACCTGAACAGATGGACCTCATGCTGTTTTCTAAAACATAAACAGATTTCTGATCTTCTGGACCAGGAAATGAAGTCAGCACTAAAACAACAGACACTATCATCCATCTCCTAAATTCAATTTCAATTTCAATTTAAGAAGCTCCTAATAAAAGCAATATTTTCCTCTTTAGAAAGTGATAAGTTTCTGTCTTAATGGAATGTGTTCTTGACATAGTAACAAAACATAGTGAGAGATTAGTGGCACTGGAGATAGTGGTTGACTGAACCCTGAACCAAACCAATTTTGGAGAATTCCTTCATTGTGGTTTTTGGCCGGTGGTAGCATTTGGCTGTCTCCACCCTTCATTTTCCAAGTTTCTCACAGAAGGGGCATCCTGAGGACTGCCACTCTACCTGCTTAAATCTTCATCTCATTAGCTAAAGGGCCCTTTTTCCTTACAACATCTTCACAGGAGCATTTTCACAAATAGATGCCCTTGGAGACTCAAAAAAGGACTCTCTGTCAAGTAATTAGCAGCGTGTCAGAGTTTTGGGGTTTTTTTTCCTGCTCTACCACTTTCCAGCTTTGTGACTTAAGGCTGTGAGGAGGCTGGTGGGGCCAGCAGGAAAGAGTCTGAGGAGGAGTTGGGGCCAAGGAGGTGGCCCATGAGGCCAGGGTATTGGTTATATAACAGGAGAATGAACCAATAATTAAATATTGAGGATAATGGGGGCCAAATTTCTCATCATCAGAAAGGAAATTACAAATAGACTGGAATGAAGCCTGTGGTATTCAGTGGAGTTGGAGATATTAGACTAAACTCATGGGTTTTAATATAAGTAGATGAAGAGATATAGAAATAGATATAGATGCATGTGTTTATGTGTTTGTAAGTTTCCTGGCTCTGTCTGCTAGGATGGTCTAAAAGTGATGACACCCCAGCATAACCACACCTAGCACCTAGATCTTGCATTGTCTACTAAAAGGAACCATGGCTTCCTGAAGAAATAGCTTTTGAAATGACTGCAATGGTTGGGTAAGAAAAGTACAAGATAAGCCTGAAACATCTTACACCAGAAAGTACTCCAAGATTAAAATAAGAGATGTCAAAAGAACCCAAGAACCAGCTTGAGTGAGATTTGAATGGCCAAATCTCTGACCATTTATTTTAGCATTGAAATCAATAATGACAGTCTGTTATAACCCATTGAATAAAACAGAAATCTACAAATCATGCTGGTGTAAATAAGTGAATTAATAAATAAATAAAAAGGAAGAAGAGAAAACTCTTCCTTATATAATAAAATATCAACTAATGAATAAAAAATAAATGTTGGAGGGGCACCTGGGTGGCTCAGTCAGTTAAGCAACTGACTCTTGATTTCAGCTCAGGTCTTGATCTCAGGGTAGTGAGTTCAAGCCCTGCATTGGGCTCCACACTGGGCATGAAGCCTACTTAAAAATAAATAAATAAATAAATAAAAATAAAAATTGCAAGTACTGTTTCTACTGAATGCATAGGGCTTTTGCACCATCATACAGTTGAAAAATTATAAGTCAAATCATTTTTAAGTCAGGGACCATCTGTATATCCTCTACTGCATCTCCAGTGGACAGACAGCATTGACGCTGTTTGAACACCTACAATGACAGGAAGCTCACTCCTTCCCAAGGCAGCCACCTGGGAGTCATACTGATTGCTAGAAAATTATTTTTTTAACATTGTGTCAGAATCTTTCTCCATATAATTTCCAGAGGCTGTTCCTATGTATTTCCTCTGGGGTCACTGATCGATTCCATCTTCCACATGACAACATTTCAATATCAGGAACTATTTCCTGCCTTCTACCTTCCCTATTGCAAGTCCCCCATTATGAGTTTTCTCCAAACTAAAAACCTCTTTTTTTTTTTTCAATTATTTCATGTGTAACCATGGTTTTCAGTCCTCTCACCATCTTAACCACTCTTCTCTGAACATACACCAGGTTTTTATAATCTCTCCTATTCAGGAGACTCTGTTATAGAAACAGGGGGGCAGCCTGAGATCACACCAGGTATTCTGGCAGCCTCATGCATTCACATTTATTCCTTCATTCAGTCAATATTTACTGAGTGCCTATGACGTGGAAGGCACTAGTCTAAGACATTATGAGAGATAAGATTAGGAAGACATAAGCTTTCTCTTAAAAATGCACGTTAGTTTGGGAGAAACAATATACGGTTACAAATGCCACAAAACAGACACAGAAACTTCTATATACAGTAAAAGGAAGGAACATCAGAGTTAGACCAGAGTCTAACATCAGAGTACTAAAGGACAACGCTAAAGTCATGACAATGCCACACTAGGCCTATTTTGTTTTGGGATAGTAAGAGAATTGATAAAAAGCAGAAGGTTGGGGTTTAAGCTACATTAAAAGAGAAAATTCCATATTAAGAGAATTATCATACAGATCCAGAAGACACAAAGAGTTTATATAGTCCATTTTGCCATTGAAAACTCTGACAAAAGAATCAAAAATCATTTGTCCAAAGTGATTTACATGCAGCTCTATAAAGGCAAAATAAACAAACAAACTAGACTACTACAGGCTTATACCAAGTGCTTTACATGTAATGTTTTACTTAATCCCACAAGAACCCTAACAAGGTAGGCACTAATATTATTTGCTCTTAAAAAAAAAAATTAAGTGAACCTCAGCCAGGTACAGTGACTTGCCCAAGCTTCCAAAGGTGCTAAACATGACAGCCAGGCCTCACATCCAAACCCTCAGCTTCCAGCCCAACTTGAGGCCATCAACCCCACAAAGCAATCTCTGGCAAATCTCTAAACACAACCTCACAATGCTCCTGGTGAGTTAATTGGAGAAGCCTCTCAGTAACCAATTGTTCCTCCCTGTGTTTAAGAACACTTTAGGTGCACCTGGGTAGCTCAGTCGGTTAGGTGTCTGACTTCGGCTCAGGTCATGATCTCACGGTTTGTGGGTTCGTGCCCCATGTCGGGCTCTGTGCTGCCAGCTCAGAGTCTGGAGCCTGCTGTGGATTCTGTCTCCTTCTCTCTTTGTCCCTCCCCTGCTTGCGCGTTCTCTCTCTCAAAAATTAATAAACATTAAAAAAAATTAAAAAAAAAACACTTTCTACTGGGGGCACCTGGGCAGCTCAGTTGGTTGAGTATCCAATTCTTGGTTTGGGCTCAGGTCCATGGTCCCATAGTCATGGGATCAAACTCCGTGTTGGGCTCCATGCTCAGCATGGACCCTGCTTGGAATTCCCCCTCTCTCTCTCCCCTCTGCCCCTCTCCCTTGCTCACACTCTCTCTCTCTCTCAAAAAAAAAATTAAAAAGAAAACACACTTTCTACAGGACTCTGTTAGAGTCCTTGCCGTATGGTATTGCTGTGAGTTGCATATGTAACTTATGAATTATATAATCACCAATAAAGTGTTACTGTTCCAAGAACTCAACAAATGTTGGGAGTCCTCTGGCATAGCTGGCCTGCTTTGCAGAAAGTCACCCTCTTAACAGAGACTTCTAATACTGGATCTGATTAGTTGTGGCGCTGAGCTTTGGTAATCATACTCCTGCAACCTGACTCTATCTTCTATCTCCTAACCCTAATTTAAGGGAATCCAAGAAGTAATGTGAGTATCTGGCTTTGGTTCACCACCACCCTCAGAAGTCTTACCATTGGGATTCTCACTCCCATTTAGAACAATGGCTCAGCTAGAGTTACACAGAGACCAGGGCAAAATAAATGGGAAATTACCTAATATTTCTTCGTTCCTTCATCAAGTTCTTAAAGTTAAAGTCAAAGTTCAGTAAACCTGCTAATACTTTGGGATCTTAGATAAAAGTAAAGAGATACAAACCAAGTGATTTTGATACAGTCAGAAAATGATTAAATGAACTTTAGTAAAGATGACAGGTATATGAATTAAGTTCCTATATAATTTTAACTATGAAATAGTGTTAAGTGCCCATTGATCACATACAATTCTATTACAGCAATGACTGTAAGAGAAACCAGAATTAATAAACAATCTAACATGTGTAATGGTATATAAGCCAAAATTTTAAAATTATATATGTATATTAAAATTTATAGGGCAAAATAAACTTTTGGTCCTCAGAAGAAAAAAAAAAAACTGTGACCTCAACTTATCTCTGACATTTCCTACCAAATAGAAGGCCATTTCCTGTGTCTAGACTAGAAGGTAGATGGATGAAAAGTAAGAAAGGAGAGATACTAGAGTGATCATCATTTTCCTTTCCATACCTAAGCCAGGAGCCAGCAGACAGTGACTGTTGATGTAACACTTTAGTTACTTGGAGAATCATTACTAAGGGCAGGATGGAAAAAAAAATATGTGTGGTGATAATAAGGGTACTTTGCCTGATTTTACAATCAAAATAATGCAGGAGAAACATGAAATAAGAAGGAAGATATAGTAGTGGCCCATAACATCCTGGAACTATGATTTATCAGAGTGTTTAAGAAATACCATCCATAGTGCAAGGTGGCCTCAGCAAGGAAGATGAAACAAGACTCTCATTGCCAATGAAGTGCTTAAAAGCATTCAGGGGCACCTGTGTGGTTCAGTCAGTTCAGCGTCCAACTCTTGATTTCCTTTGGCTTGGGTTATGATCTCACAGTTTCATGGGTTTGAGCCTGGATCCTGTTTGGGATTCTCCTTCTTTATCTGCCTCTCCCCTGCTCGGGCTCTCTCTGTCTCTCTCAAAATAAATAAATGAATGAATGAATGAATAAATAAATAAATAAATAAATAAAATAAAATAAACGTGAAAAGGGGTGCCTGGGTGGCTCAGTCAGTTAAGTGTCCAACTTCAGCTCAGGTCATGATCTCATAGCTCCTGAGTTTGAGCCCTAAGTCAGGCTCTGTGCCGACAGCTCAGACCCTGGAGTCTGCTTTGGATTCTGTGTCTCCCTCTCTCTCTGCCCCTCCCCCACTCACACTCTGTCTCTCAAAAAATAAATAAAAACATTAAAAAACTTTTAATAAAAAATTAAAAATGTATTATAAAAAAATAAGCTTAAAAAAAGTGTTCAGAATAAAAGGCTTGGTTAGTTAGAGTATGATTAATGACATCATCTTTTCCTCACCAACAAATTCCAATGCCAAACTGGAAAATTATATTTCTACTCAGGTCACCAGGAGGCAAAGACTCTTCAAGCATCTAATAATCAGGGGTGGGAGGTGTGTCTAATCCTCATGATAACCACAAACTGTCAGATTGCTAGATAGGTCAACAACTGCTGAGATTAGCTAGGTCTGAAGCATGGATAGCAAAGCTATCCAAGTTAAAAGGTACTGGAGAATTCAGCTGTTCACACCTGAATTAAAATATTGTGAACCTTACAAAAACTCCAATCAAACTTAAATTTAATAATAGAATTATTTACATCTTTACATTTTCTCATTAATTTTGTGTCTTTGAAAAGACTCTAATTTATGTAAAAATATGGAAAAAGGTATGATTAATCAATCTCCCTGCCAGTCTCCCAAATACTATTTTCTCTTGTGACTGAATTCACTAACTCCCATTTCTATTAGGTAAAGCAAAAATGTTAACCATATTAGTTAAATGAAACCAGTGTGTGACCATTGCCCCTCTTCAGGTCGTTTGGCCCCTCTACTTACAACTACCCACCTCTTGGCCGCAGCCAATTGATAGATCTACCAACACAAATAAACAAAACTTAATAAATCCTATTTAGAAACAGAATTGGTGATATCTAAATATAATATGGTTCTAAGTTCTACTCCTTTGAAAATTTAATTGTGCTCTTTCCCTCACCAGAGAATATTTTTATAATCTTGGGTTGGGGAACTAGAATAGTGTTCTCAGTGTAACACCAAGGTGAAAAATCACAAAGAAAAAATGGACTGGTTTGACTCCATGAAAATTTAAATCATCTATGAAAAAAAAAACCATAAAAAAATTTAAATGACTAATTAAAAACAACAATAGCAACAAAGGGTTAACATCTTTCATACAAGATGGGCTCTTAAAAACTCAAAAAAAATTGCACAAAGCCCATGAATAGGCAATTCACACAAAAAAATACACATAACCAATAGACATATGGAAAGATGCATATACGCACATTTCTATAAAAGAAAAACAAGAATTTAAAAAAGAGTGAGATACCTGTTTTGCCTCTTAGGTGAGGAAAATAGGAAAAGCTGATTATCTCTGGCGTGAATGAAGAATCTAGAACATCATGCACTATTTTTTGCAGGGCAAATTGTTATAAGAATTTTGGAGAATAGACAATATGCACCAAAATGTTAATTTTGCACCGAAAGTATTAATTCTCTAGCCTATAAATTTCATTTAAGAATTTATCCTAAGGAAGGAATATCATTACACAGATGTATATTAAAAGAATATTCAATATGGCATTGTTTATATTATGCAAAAGTTGTAAATAATCTGAACTTAAATAGGATGTTGATTAATTCAATACTTACATGTATCAGATAAGAACATATCTATAGCTGTGTGGAAAAAATACCAGAAAAATAGATACAGTATGATTCTATTTATGATACACCAAATTTAACATGCACATTTTTTCACATTCGTAAAATTAAAATGCATCTTACAATTGACAGCACCTTGGGGCGCCTGAGTGGTTCAGTGGTTTAAGCATCTGACTTCACCTAGGTCATGATCTCCCGGTTCATGAGTTCAAGCCCTGCGTCAGGCTCTGTATCGACAGCACAGAGCCTGAAGAATGCTTTGGATTCTGTGTCTCCCTCTCTCTCTGCCCCTCCCCCACTCATGCTCTGTCTCTCTCTCTCTCTCTCTTTCTCAAAGACAAATAAACATTAGGGCACCTGGGTGGCTCAGTTGGTTAGGTGTCCAACTTTGGCTCAGGTCTGATCTCACAGCTCGTGAGTTCGAGCCCCGCGTCGGGCTCTGTGCTGACAGCTGAAAGCCTAGATCCTGCTTCGGATTCTGTGTCTCCCTCTCTCTGTCCCTCCCCTGCTCAAACTCTGTCTCTCTCCCTCAAAAATAAATAAACATTCAAAATAACTGTAATTAAAAAAAACAATTGACAACATCTTACATTCAATGAAATGTATCATTATTTATAAATTTAATAATCTGGAAGTCTTTATTCCAAACCAATATGCATAGTTACCTGTGGAGAATGTCTTACTAGAGGGTTTTATTTTCTATTCTGATGTTGATCTCATTTTTTATAATCAGCTACATCTTAGGATTTATTCCATAATAACAATAAAATTATTCCCATTTTGCTGTTCTAAAAGGTTTTTAAATCCCAGGAAAAAAATAACACAGAACAGCTCATCAATGCTCCAATAACCAATCTTTTGTTTTTTGGAAAAAGTTATTTTGATCCATGACAGATACCAAAAAATAGTATTTTTAAAAAAATTTTTAAGGTATTAGACCAAACTTATGTGTGCACATTCTTATGAATTTCAATGACATCAATTCTTAATTTGGCTAAAAAGTAGACTTTGTCATATTTTCCTTCTTATACAAATAACAAAATACAAGAAGAATAGCTCCTTTTTAAAAAGATTGCATACTAACAGTTTAAAAATACTACAGGGGCGCCTGGGGGGTTCAGTCAGTTAAGCATCAGACTTTGGGTCAGGTCATGATCTCATGGTTTGTGAGTTCTGTGCTGACAGCTCAGAGCCTGCAGTCTGCTTTGGATTCTGTGTCTCTCTCCTCCTCACCCACTAGTGCTCTATCTTTGTCTGTCTCTCAAAAATAAATAAACATCTATTTATTTATTTATTTATTTATTTATTTATTTATTTATTTTTATTTTCTTTTTTTTTCTTTTTTTTTTCAACGTTTTTATTTATTTATTTGTTTATTTTTTGGGACAGAGAGAGACAGAGCATGAACCGGGGAGGGGCAGAGAGAGAGGGAGACACAGAATCGGAAACAGGCTCCAGGCTCTGAGCCATCAGCCCAGAGCCTGATGCGGGGCTCGAACTCACGGACCGCGAGATCGTGACCTGGCTGAAGTCGGACGCTTAACCGACTGCGCCACCCAGGCGCCCCTATTTTTATTTTAATGTTTATTCTTGAGAGAGAGAGAAAGAGACAGAGAGAGCATAAGCAGGGGAGGGACAGAGAGAGAGGGACACACAGAGTCCGAAGCAGGCTCCAGTTTCTGAGCTGTTAGCACAGAGCCTGACGCGGGGCTCGAACTCACAAGCTGTGAGATCATGACCTGAGCCGAAGTTGGACACTTAACCAACTGAGCCACCCAGGCGCCCCCTAAAAAATAAATAAACATTAAAAAAAATGTTTTTAAATACTACAGACTAGGGGCAGAAGTGTCTGACTCTTGATTTCATTCAGCTCAGGTCATGATCCCAGGGTTGTGGGATTCTCTCTCATAGGGCCCCTGGGTGGCTCAGCTGGTTAAGCGTCTGTTGATTTCGGCTTAGGTCATGATTTCATGGTTCATTAGTATGAGCCCCGAATTGGACTCTGTGCTGACAGCCTGTTTGGGATTCTCTCTCTCCCTCTATCTGCAACCCTGCCCCTCTCAAAATAAATAAACTTAAAAAAAAAAAAAAGAAAAGATTCTCTCTCTCTCTTCCCCCTTTGGCCCTCTCCCTGGCTTGCTCTCTCGGTCTCTCTCTCTCAAATAATAATAATAATAATAATAATAATAATAATAATAATAATCATACAGACTAAAAAGCATTTTAAGGAAAAACACTTTCATTAAGTATCTAGAAATTAAATACATCATGTTAAAGAGCTGAAACTGAGTAATATGTTACTCCTCATAGAGGACATGTGCATATGTGAGTTAAAACTAAAGAACTACTTTTTTTTTTAATTTTTTTTTTTTTTACTGTTTATTTATTTTTGAGACAGAGAGAGCCAAGAGAGGGAGACACAGGCTCCAGGCTCTGAGCTGTCAGCACAGAGCCCGACGCGGGGCTCGAACTCACGGAGTGCGAGATCATGACCTGGGCCGAAGTCGGCCGCTTAACCGACTGAGCCACCCAGGCGCCCCAGAACTACTTCTTACAAAGCAATCGTCAATAGAATTTTACATTTAGCAATGAATTTACTAAAAAGGAAGTATAGGGGCGCCTGGGTGGCGCAGTCGGTTAAGCGTCCGACTTCAGCCAGGTCACGATCTCGCGGTCTGTGAGTTGGAGCCCCGCGTCAGGCTCTGGGCTGATGGCTCGGAGCCTGGAGCCTGTTTCCGATTCTGTGTCTCCCTCTCTCTCTGCCCCTCACCCGTTCATGCTCTGTCTCTCTCTGTCCCAAAAATAAAAAAAAATAAAAAAAAAATGTTGAAAAAATAAAAAGGAAGTATAACCTAGAGTCTAAAATATAATCTTTTATAAAACCATAAAATATGGCAGATTATCTTTTAATACAGAAAAGTGAAATACTGATATAAATGCCAGAAATTAAAAGAAAATAATATATATATAGTGTATATATAGTGTATATATATATGACTACATAAAAATTAAAATTTTCTATGGCAGCTTAAATACCATAAACAAAGTTTAAAAATAAAAAATCAAGAAAAAATTGCAACATATGTAACAAAGTCCTCATTATACAAAGAGCTCCTACAAACAAGAAAAAATACAAGCACACCAATAGAAAAATAAGGCTGGAAATTCACAGAAGAAACAATAAGCATGACCTATACAAACATATGGAAAATACGTTCTTTTTGGCCTATCCAATTGGAAAATACTTTAAAAGATTGATAAAACCTAATAACCTAATTTTGGTGGTAGTGTGAGGATACCAACATTCTAATTCAGTATTTATAGTGATATACACTAATACACACTTTCTGTAGCACAATCTGGAAATAGTGTTCTTCCAATACATATTTCATGAATACTTATATATCTAACATTGTAGATGCTGAGAACATGATAAAGAATGAAACAGACAAAAGAGGAGACAGGAAATTACTGAACAAATAAATGAACAAATTAATGTGTTTAAAATGTACCTACCCATTGAACTGACAATTTCACTTCTAGGAATTTGTTCTAAGAGTAGAACAAAACAAGTGCACAAATGTTTGACCAAATATGTTATTTGCAGAGGTGCCTGAGTAGCTCAGTCAGTTAAGCATCTGACTCTTGATTTTGGCTCGGGTCATGATCTCATCATAGTCCAGCCCAGTGGGGGCTCTGTGCTGGGCCTGGTGCCTGCCTAAGATTCTTTCTCTCCCTCTCCCTGTACTTCTCCCCGCTTGTGCTTTCTCTCTCTAAAGAAAGAAAGAAAGAAAGAAAGAAAGAAAGAAAGAAAGAAAGAAAGAAAGAAAAATATGTTATTTGCAGAGCTGTCTGTAATAGCAGAAAACTGGAAATACATAAATATTCATAATTGTGCCATTGTTTAAATCAATAAATTATGTTCTATCCACATAGTGCAATATTATGCAACCCTTAAGAATGATGACCTAGTTTTTATATGTATTGTTTTGAAAGATAGTGGTGATAAATTTTATAATGCAAATGCAACCAAAAGAAGATTGATCCATTTAAAATGCATGTATGTTCACCTAAAAGAAAATCTGTTTACAATGGTTTTCTCTGGTTTCTCTGGTTTTATGCATTCCTCTACTACCTAAATATCTTACAATAAGCATACATTTTATGAGAGAAAAATCATAGATATTGATGTTTTAAAAAATACATTATATAATCTTTATTGAGTCCACAAAGTATATACCACCAGTATACTTGAAATTGTCAGCATTATGACACATCTTAGTCATATTTTCTTCAGATTACAGCTTTCCGTAAGATGTTATCTAGCTATTGTTCTCTATTAAATTTTTCATTAATTCTTTTTTTAAACTTCCCTTAAGAACATTTTTTGTATATCAACTTTACATCTTTTTAGACTATCTTTGTTTCAAATTAAAATATGCATAAACACTTAATTGCTCAGCATAATACCAAACACTTTAATCCACAGGCTCTGTACTTTGGAACAGATGATTAGAAAATGGTTCTGCAGAGCTGAGAAACACCAGAGGTGTCAGAAAATAAAGATGGATTACAAAAAAGCTCTGGAAAAAAAGTGTAACTTGCAGCGTGCGATGGCATTGAAAACAGTAAGTGTATTTACATGTGCATTGTATTTGCGTGCATATACACATACTTGAATCCTACAGATGCATACGTGAGAGTTCATGTTTAAGGTCGCCGTGAGTACTTGCATGTAAGTAATCAAACCTGTTACACAAATGCTTTATCTGCATCCACAAAAGGGAGCTACATTTGCCTTCACCTTATCTTCAGGAAACCAGCATTTAACCCATCTACAAAGGGATTCAGTGTCGGCCAGGCTCCACTCTGGCACCTGCTTTGGAGATGGGCTATTTTTGGCAAAGGTGCAGAGTACAAGGGTACAGGAAGCCCTAGCCCGAGAAGTGAGCCAACGAAGGCGCTTGAGGCACTTACTTCAGCACCAAGGACACGGGCAACGCCAATCAAAGTCCTTTAAGGCAGAATTGCCAGCGGAAACCGCCTCTCTCCAGTCGCCCCCAGCCCACTCCGCCCAGTGCGTCACTATCTCCGGACCCTCAATCGTCACCCGGAGGCAGTCTTTCCGTCTCGCTCTTCGCCAAACCCCGCGAAAGCCTGGATGGAGATGCAGGGCCCCACTCGCCCCAACACGAGTCTCCTTCCGGCTGGACCGCGCGACCCTTCCATCCTCTTCCTCCTCTCAAAAGAGGCCAAACGGGCGCAGTGTGGAAATTCTTCAGCGCCCAGAGGCCGGTCAGGGAGGGTTCGTGGTTCCCTCCCCGGAGCTGAGGAAGCTGAATGGACTTGCCCTGCTCCTCTAGCCAGCACACCTGGCCATAGCCCGCCCTTCCTCCAACTACTCCGTGCCTTTGCCTTTCGTTGTGGAAAAATTTCTACAAGCCATCTATTCTCCACGAAAATTTCAACCCATATGGACTGGCATTCCAGAATCACACACATAAGAGAAGAAAGAAAACTACCAATTCTTGGCTGTTTCTAAAACCATTCAGCATTTTTTAAAGTTTGGGTTTGAAACTGATCTCATGACGCCACAGGGACTCACTTGGGTGGGCTCCTGGGCCAGAGGAAAGCACTACCCTAGCCTTTATCATGGGGGTTGGGGAAGGGCCCAATAGGTGCGACGGTGGCAGAACACGGGGGGCTCAGGGGCCCTAGCTGACGCTGACCCCGGCTGACCCGGTGTCCCGGTTCTCCAGGAGAGCAGTGAGGGGACCGCGGCCTTTCTGACGTCCAACAGAGCCCCATACGAAGGTTGTGAAGGAGGGCGGGGTGCCTCGCCCTGGGCCCCGCCCAACCCCAAAAGAGGGGCTCTGCCCCCTAGGTACCATGGCTAAAAGTGGGTGTATGGGGTTCGGGGTCGGCTCTCACTCCTTTCGGGTGGGGCGGCCTGGCAGGCAGCGTCAAGGTGCAAATCTGCCGCTGCCGCCTGGCTCCGGGCCCGGTTACCTTCGTTTCACTGCGAAGAAGGGGCGCGCGGCGCTCCGGCCCGGGATGCCCGCTACCGCGCGCCTAGTCCAGCCTCTAGGACGGCTGTGTCCGCCGCGCGCTTCGCCAGGAAAAAACGTGGCCAGGGCCGCTGAGGCCGCCAGGCGGGGCGTGGAGAGGGGCGCCGCGGTGCGGACACTGCGCCTGCGCTCTCTGCTGCCCACTCCCCCGCCCCCAACGCGGCCAGGGCCCGATCTGAAGACCGCCGGGACGCCCAGGATTTGTGCCTGAGCTGCGCGACTTCCCCTACCCGCGCGATGGGAGGGTCCAAGGCGCCGGGAAACTGCCTGCCCCGGACCCCTTTAGCCCACGCCCTTGGAGACGGCAGGATTGAAGCGATCGCTCGTCAGCTGGGATGACGTGGTCTTCTGGAAGGGGGCAGGGAGGCAGCCTCGGTCCATTTCCACCCATCTGTTTGTGTTTAAAAGTAGCTAGTCGATGCCTCGGTATTTAAAAATATGTCTAGCATCGGTAAATCGTGGTCGGGAAAGGGCTTTGGGCATCCCTGAGTCCACCTGGCATTCTACCGATGAGATCTCTGACATAAGGGTCTTGACACTGCTGAGCTGGTTCCTGGACTCACGTTTATACACCCCATCCCGTGCGAAATGAATATAGTCTCTTGGAAACAGACCTAGTCATAAAAGCAATGGTCTAGATGGGTCAAGAGGACAGGCAGGAAGGCCGTTACTACCCTAGGCCAGGCAACAAAGAATGTGGACTGAACCAAGGTGCTAGCTGTGGGAAAACACAGAACGTGACTGCTGGTTTTTCTTCTGTCTCCCCAGATCCACTCTCCATCCTGCTCTGTGACTCAGGGCTAACCTTTATGAACTACATCAGTTGTTGTTCAATAGCTTTCACTTGGTCTTGGCCAATGGGAGGCATCTGCGGGACATCACAGGGCAGGATAGTATTCAGGACAGCTCCCCATTTCCCCAGAGGGCCCTTCTGTTAGCAGTGGCTGTATTCTTTATCTGAAAGCCATTACTCCAACCCTGTGGCCCTCTCCTACAGTTCTCTCTGGATCTAGTTATCACTCACTGCCCCTGCCCCTTCAGGAATGGGGCTAGTAATAGCTCACAGAGATTTCCTTTAACCTTTCCCACACCTTTAAAAGTCCCTTCCTTAGGGGCGTCTGGGTGGCTCAGTTGGTTAAGCGACCGATTTAGGCTCAGGTCATGATCTCGCAGTTTGTGAGTTTGAGTCCTGTGTCGGTCTCTGTGCTGACAGCTCAGAGCCTGGAGCCTACTTCAGACTCTGTTCTCCCCCTCTCTCTACCCCTCCCCTGCTCATGCTCTGTGTCTGTCTCTCAATAATAAATAAACGTTAAAAAAATTTTTTTAAAGTCCCTTCCTTAAATTCTCAACTACCCATGGGTGTGGCATGACATCTTTTTCTTACCATTCCAGGGCACTATAATTGATTTTATACTTCACTGTGGTTGGGAAGATTCATGAGAAAACAAAACAAAACAAAAACAAAAAAATGTTAAAGAAAAACGTGTTTTTTAAAAGGTGAGATGTCTCCCACAGTCATCTTGACAGTTTTTTGGGCTCCAGGCAGCCATCATGCTAGGTGGTCTCCCCAGTGGGTCCCCCAGTGTGAGAGCACTAAAGACAATTTGACTAGACCCAAGAAAGGAATTCAGACCACTCATAACCAATGTGTTCATGAAGAAGCTGGGGATCATCTGACTGTCCAGCATAATAGAACTTTTGGATGCCTCTTGATGTGAAGAGACAATCCAGATCTTTATGGAGCAAGTGCTGGTGCTCTCCCAACTGCAGCTGAGTTGCTTTTGAATGAGTCAATATTCTTAGGACACTTAAAAGAGTCCTGGGCACAGTGTCTGAAAAATGTGTTTATGAAGGAGCTGCTGAGTGAGGCAATTGTCAATGAGAGTATCTGGCTGTTTCTGTAGAAAACCCAAAGAATGCTCCCAAAGAGGGGAGAAATAAAAAGCAATAGAGTAACAGTCATTACATTGCCCCTAGCACTCCATATCAGGTTGGTCTAAATCCAGGGCCTGATCATTTCTCTGGCTTTTAAAAGCAATCAAATTGGTTTAACTAGTTTCTTTCCCCCACTCCCCTTCAAAAAACACAGACAAAACAAAAAAGGCACTATTGTTGCAAAACTTACCCAAAGAGAAAGAACCCCAGGAGTAGCTGTTTGCAAACATAATTAACACCCAAGTAAACACACTATTTGTACTGAATATAGATGACACCAGAATAGAAAATTTAACATGTATTTTCAGCCTTTCTTTCACCCTTTCAAAGAGAAAGGATCCTTTGTTGTTCAGAAAACAGCTTGGACATTAATTGCACTGATCTAGATAAGGAGAAGAAGTACAAAAGCAAAGAAGCCTCAGAAGGCTAGACCAGTCTACAAAACTCAGCTAGATTTTATGTTTCTCTTGGAAGAAGGGGAAGGGAGGAAAAGAGCCAGGAAAGTTTTGAGTCTTGGAGTGAGAAAAACGAGGATGTAGAGTGAGCCAAGTTTAGGAGAGAAGATTTCTGAGAGATTTGAGAGGGTAAAACTAGGTATTTAAAATAGCTGCCTTTCTGAATGACGCTGAAAGATACTGAGAAACAAGGGAAAGGATTTTTAGATGTTTCTTTATATGTAACAAATTGATTTCTTTTTTGCATTGAGGGATTTTTCTTGCAAGTGTCAAAAACTCAAACTCAAACTGACTTAAGAAAAGGAATATTTGTAGCTTAATACTTGAAAATTACATATCTGTAGAGATAGCTTCAGGTATGGCCAGAACCAGAGTGCAAACAATGTCATCAGGATATGGTCTCTATTCTCTTTGACTTCAAAGAGTTTATTCACATTTAGTGATTTCTTCCCACCTGCCCACCTTTCCCCAGTGTTCAATTTATGCCATCCTTATAGATAACAATTCAAGTAGAAACAGAGCATTTACCTCTGAGTAATTCCAACAAAGTCTTGGAATTATGTCTCATTAGCATTCTGGATCATATACCCAACCATATGCCTTAGTCTGAGCACAAAGAATGGAGGAGAGCTCATTCTCCAAAGGAAAATCAAGGTTCTGTTATCAGAAGAAATCATATAGTGACGGGCAGGTGAAAAAGGACATGTTTACTACAGGTATTTCTCAAAGAAACTTCAGTTAAGATCTATATTACTTTTCAATTTTTTTTTATACCGGACTAGTGTTTCTTTTGAAAAGAAACATGTTGACATGAGCAGCAAATCAGCTTAAATGTTCTTTTGACCTAAAAAATAAAGTGAAATGTCTTGCCATTCCTATACAAAGAGGTACCAGAAAAGATTTTTTTAATGTATTTTGTTCTGAGTTTCCATACACACATAGCCTTTATTTAAGTACAGAGGTCACAGTGCCCGGATGGCTCAATAGGTTGGCATCTGACTCTTGATTTTGGCTCAGGTTATGATCTCATGGTTTGTGGTATTGAGCCCTGTGTACGGCTCTGTGCTGACAGCGCAGAGCCTGCTTGGGATACTCTCCCTCTCCCTTTCTCTCTGTTCCTCCTTCATGCTCTCTCTCATTCCCTCTCAAAATAAATAAATAAGCATTTTTAAAGATAGTAAAATAAAACAAGTGAAGAGGTCCATTTTCTAGTCCCAGAAACAATTCAGATCCCTCAAAGTCCAAAGAAGTTTCTAGAGTTTCTGATTACTGTTGTAGAAAAACTTGCTTCTCCCATCAGCACCACTACTTCAATCTTGCAATCAGACACAAATCTCAGTACTTATAGCACTCTGGGCTAAACAACTAAGATTTGGTTTGTATACCCACGCAGGAAGGCACACAGTAACACCACATTTAAGGTGCATTCAGACTTTTATCAGCCTCAAGTACCTGGCACATAACCACACATCTTGAAATAAGTGAGGCAACTTAACTGTCACAATGTATAAGCGCTTGCCTTAGTCTTCAATTTATATATAAAATTGGGGCACCTGAGTGGCTCATTTGGTTAAGTGTCTGGCTTTTGACTTGGGCTCAGGTCATGATCTCACAGTTTGTGGGTTCGAGCCCCATGTCAGACTCTGTGCTCAGAGTGCGGAGCCTGTTTGGGATTCTCTCTCTCCTTCTCTCTCTCTGCCCCCACCCTGCTCATGTGTGCTCTCTGTCTCTCTCTCAAAATAAATAAATAAACTTTAAAAAATTATGTATAAAATAATACATATCTGTTCTCCCCAATCAATTCTTTCTTCATTATCATTTACTAATCTACTACCATATTTGTTCACTTTACCACTTATTAGATCTGTGCTTTAGATTCTTTATCAGGTAAGGGGGATAATAGCAACTACCACATGGGGGTATTGTGTAGATTAAACTCATATATGCAAAAGACTTAGGACAGTATCTGGCACCAATAAGCACTAAGTAAATGTTTGCTTATTTACAGATGCCAAAAAGTAAATCCCTCTAGATATGTAAAATGAGTGGAAAAGTTTAGATGGAGATTATGTCTAAAGAACATGCTGTATAAAGAGAGTAGTTGCTAATTCAGCTTCAGAAACCATAATGAAATGTAAATTCAGTGTTAAAAGATTTTGAGATTTTTTTAAAAAGGGGTAGAAACCTTGATTTTTTGTGTGTGAAAATTTCTGATTATTAAAAATGCAAATACATTCATGATAAAAACACCCAATAAACTAGGAATAGGAAGAACTATCTGAACATAATAAGGACCATATATGAAAAACCCAAAGTTAACATTATACTCAATGGTGAAAGACTTTTCCTCAGGAATAAGACAAGAATGCCCACTGTTACCTCTTCTATTCAACATAATACTACAAGTTTTAGCCAGAGCAATTAGGCAAGAAAAAGAAACAGCATCCAAATTAGAAAGGAAGAAATAAAATTATCTCTGTTCATAGACAACATGAGTTTCTATGTATAAAACCCTAAATATTCTACCAAAGGAAACTGTTAGAACTAATAAATGCATTCAGCAAAACTGAAGGACACAAAACCAATGCTTAACAATCAGTTGCATTTCTATATACTAACAATGAACAATCTAAAAAGGAAATTAAGAAATAATTATATTTACAATAACATCAAAAAGAATGAAATGCTTGGGGCGCCTGGGTGGCTCAGTCCGTTAAGCTTCTGACTTCAGCTCAGGTCATGATCTCATGGTCCCGTCTGTGAGTTCAAGCCCCGCATCGGGCTCTGTGCTGACCGCTCAGAGCCTGGAGCCTGTTTCGGATTCTGTGTCTCCCTCTCTCTCTGACCCTCCCCCATTCGTGCTCTGTCTCTCTCTGTCTCAAAAATAAATAAATATTAAAAAAAAATTTAAAAAAAAGAATGAAATGCTTAAGAATAAACTTAACAACAGAGACAAAAAACTTGTACACTGAAAATTATAAAACATCACTAAAAGAAATTACAGACAAAAATAAGTGGAAATACATCCCATGTTCACAGACTATAAGACTTAAATTAGTAAGATGTCAGTACAACCCAAAGTGATCTACAAATTCAATGCAATCCCTATCAAAATCCCAAAGATGTTTTTGCAGAAACAGAAAATTCCATCCTAAAATTCATATGGAAACTTAAGATATCCTGAATAACCAAAACAATATTGAAAAAGAAGAACAAAATTGGAAATCTCACATATCCTAATTTCAAAACTTACCACAAAGCTACAGTAACCAAAACAGTGTGGTAGTAGCATAAGGGAGACCTACAAACCAATAGAGTAAGATAGAGAGCCCAGAAATAAACTCTTACGTACATGGTCAAGAAAACAGTGCCAAGACCATGCAATGGGGAAAGGACATCTTTTTAACAAATGATGTTGAGAAAACTGGATATCCACTAGCAAATAAATGACATTAAACCATGTGCAAAATTAACTCAAAATTGGTCAAAGACCTGAATATAAGAGCCAAAACTCTTAGAAGAAAACATAGAGCAAAAACTTTATCACATTGGATTTGGCATTGATTTCTTAGATGACCAAAGAAACAAATCAAAATTAAATGTCTTTTATGCATCAAAATAAACTGTCAATAGAGTGAACCAAAACAACACATGGAATGGAAGAAAATATTTACAAATAATTTATCTGAGAAAGGTTTTTAATTCAACAACAGCTAAAAAAAACTGATAAAAAATTATCAAAAGACTCGAGTAGATGCTTTTTCAAAGAAGGTATACAAATGGCCAATATGCACATGGAAAAATGTTCAGTATCACTAATCATTAAGAAAACGCAAATCAAAACCATAATGAGATACCACTTCACAACAATTAGTTATAAAAAACAAAACAAACATACAAAAGAAAATAGCCAGTATTGCCAAGGATGTGGAGAAATTGAAACCCTTGTGCATTGCTAGTAGGAATGTAAAGTGGAACAGCCACTATGGAAAGTAGTGTGGCAATTACCCAAAAAATTAAAAATGAATTACCATATGATCCAGCAATTCTACTTGTTGGTACATACCCAAAAGAAATGAAAGCAGGGACCTGAACAAATATTTATACCCTTATGTTCATAGCAGCACTATTCACAATAGCCAAAAGGTAGAAGCAAATATGTAGTGACAGATGAATGAATCGACCAAATGTGATCCATACATATAATGGAATATTGTTCAGCCCTAAAAAGGAAGGAAATTCTGACCCATGCAACAACATGGATGAACTCTAAGGACATTAGGCTAAGTAAAATAAACCAGTCACAAAGGACAAATTTTTAAAAAATGTTTATTTATTTTGAGAGAGAGAGAGTGAGTAAGCAGGGAAGGGGGAGAAAGAGAGAGGGAGAAAGAGAATCCTAGGCAGGCTCTCTGCACTATCAGTGCAGAGCCCAATGCAGGGCTCAAACCCATGAACCATGAAATCATGACCTGAGCAGAAACCAAGAGTCAGGCACTTAACTGACTGAGCCATCCAGGTGCCTCACAAAGGACAAATATTGCATGAATCTACTTACATAAGGTCCTTAGTCAAATTCATAGACACTATTTCAGAATGGCAGCATCAGGGGCAGGATGGGTGGGAAAATTGGGACTTAATATTTAATGGGTATAGAATTTCAGTTGGGAAAGGTAAAAAGTTCTGGAAATAGAGTGTTGATGATTGCACAACAATGTAAGTATACTTAATGACAAACAAAAAATTAAAAATCACAGGTTCCAACCCTAGAGGGAGGCTGGAGACCTTTCCTCTGAGAATAAAGAGGAATGTTCCCTGAAGAAGACAAATCTGAAGGTCTACTCTGGGGGACATCAGGCACAGCTGAGGATAGGGAGATTCGTATGGAAAACAGAAGGATGTGAATGTTTACACAGTGAATATTGAAACCACCCGCCCTCTTCTCCCTCTCAGCCCCCAGAAGACTGGGAGCCAGGTCTGTACTGTCCCGGAGACTAGAAGATCTTTCTCTGATTATTCTGACAAGCTCAAGAGAAAGACTTCAAATTCTGACATAGGGAGTTGCTAATCAGTTGGCCCTACTAGACCACTGTACAGTGAAATCCACAACTGACAAGCCCCAATTCATGTTCTTAGAGTTTCCAGTCAGCTTTTTATGGCCCATCCTTAAATATGAGTGGAAGCCAAAGATCACCACACATCTAAGGAAAGCCTCAGATAGATCAAAAGAAACAAACACATAAAGATAACTTAGAGGAAACAGAGCCTATCCAGGGAAGAAAGAAAAAAGTTTTTGATTATCAAATTTCTCAGATGGATATATTACATCATTAAAATAAGAAAAAGATGTATTTATAAGCTTTTTTATTTTTGAGAGAGAGAAAGAGAGAGAGAGCACGAGTGGTAGAGGGAGAGAGACAATCCAAAGCAGGGTCCATGCTGGGTGTGGATTCCCACATGGGGCTCAATCCCATGAACCCAAGATCACGATCTGAGCTGAAACCAAGAGTCAGACACTCCACCAACCGAGCCACCTAGATGCCCCGGAAAGGAAGTATTTACAAAAAGGTAAAGGGTGTATTTGTAGAAAAGGAGCCTTAAAAAAAATTTTTTTAATATATGAAATTTATTGTCAAATTGGTTTCCATACAACACCCAGTGCTCATCCCAAAAGGTGCCCTCCTCAATACACATCACCCACCCTCCCCTCCCTCCCACCCCCCATCAACCCTCAGTTTGTTCTCAGTTTTTAACAGTGTGTTATGCTTTGAAGGAGCCTTAAAATTTTAAATGCGATAGTACAAATGTTTTAAAAACTTAATAAAAAGATTGAAAGAGCCAGTCTCCCATGATACGGAAGCAAAAGGACAGTAAGATGGAATGTTGGTAAGAAAAGATAAGAAAATTAGAAGGTCAAAAAACCTGAAAAGGTAAGAAGATTAAAATACCTGCTCAGGAAGTCCAACATCCAAATAAAGAGTCCAGAAAGAGAGAACAGAGAACACAGAGAGAAGGAAATAATTCTTTTTTTTTAAGTTTATTTATTTATTCTGAGAGAGAGAGAGAGTGTGTGACATGTGAGTCAATGGGGAAGGGGCAGAGAGAGAGAGGGAGAGAGGCTCCCAAGCAGGCTCCGTGTTGTCAACAAGGAGCCTGACCCCAGGGCTCGATCTCATGAACCATGAGATCATGATCTGAGCTGAAATTAAGAGTCAGATACTTAACTGACTGAGCCCTCCTCCTCCAGGCACCCTGGGAAGGAAATAATTCTTGAAATAATTCAGGATAATATCCTACTTTACAAAGTGAAAGGGCCTATAAAGTACCCAGCACAGTACTCTAAAATAGACCCACATCAAGGCATATCTTAGTGAAATTTCAGAACTCTGGGAACAAACAGAACATCTTGTATCTTCTAGAAAGAAAATAAACAAAAAATTTTAAATAGGCCATATTAAAAAAAAAATCAGGAATCAGAATTCTTGGGCTTCTTAACAAAGCCCCTGTGATGTGCTCAGAGATTCCAACCAAATTTTCAGTGCTCCACTCTTAAATAGTTAAAAACACAGATGTGAGTTAAAGACAGAAGCCAAAGGAAAACTGTAAATGATGATAGCAGAAGACTGAGTCCAGTCTAAAAGTCTAAAACTCCCTCTCCTCTCCACTACTCCCTGAGAAGCCACAGGGATGGATGGAGCAAGAGCCAAAAACCTGCCTGGAAGCCTTCCCCTTACTCTTCCCTTAGGCTCCACCTCTGCAATAACCACTCTTCTGCACTCATTGCCCCATTCTCTCTCTCTCTCTCTCTCTCTCTCTCTCTCTCTCTCTCTCTGTGTGTGTGTGTGTCACACTGCCTTGACTTGAGGGCTTCAATCATGCTACTTTTCTTGATAGCAAACATTGTTAATTATGGCTCTGCCAAGGAAATAGGCAAAGATCCCAAGAGCTCAGGCCTTGACAGCAGGGAGCTGCACTTCTTTGTGGACAAAGAATCAGGCTAGATTTAGTGACAAATTCTAAATTGGTATAAGACTTTCCCATTTCCTTGAAGCATAATGCTCCATTGATTGCAAGCTGAGTCATATATTGAGCCTGCTTCTCACACTGTCAGCGGGAAGTGTAATTCCTGAATGACTCCCAGCAGACATTTATAGATTTTTCAGTCTGTTGAGTTATAAAAGACACCCAAAGTCTTTTTTTTTCCTGAAGACCTTTAAATAAATTTTTATCTCAACAGTTAAGTCATTGAACATAATTATATGCAACACACTGGGAGTAATCTGCATAGAAGCAAGGGTTGAAGTAATGAGGACAGAAAAAATATCAAGTATGTGTGTGCAGAAACAAGAGAGCTGAGGACTAGAGTTTCACCTTCCAATTTGCTCTTGTTTGAGACAGAAGGAGGAAATAACCATCCACAGAAAGAGAGGGGGCAAAGATGGGAATAAGAACCTGGTTAGCTTACCAGGACAGAAATTAAAGAGATTACCTGAAGAAACAGTAGTGGGCAGAATAAAATATGCTGAGGAGACCAAGAAGGGATGTATCAGACCTAGTCAGTGCCCTATCCAGATAGTTTCAGGTCTTATAGTTACATGATAGGACTCCTGATTCCAATTGTCTAAGGGCCTTTGGCTGCTGGAAACCACTCTGAGCCATCAGTATCAAGCCAGAAACACTGGGGGAATTGATGCTTCTCTGTCCTCATTCCAATACAGCAACTCTCAACCAATGACTTACTAGAGTAGATGTATAAACACCCCAGATCCCACATCTCTTACGATAACTTTGGGCTTATGCTCTATGCCAATTCTTAGAGTGCCCAGGCAAGATTTAGTTTTAGTTACTCACAGTGGTTACTGACTTGATAGAGCACCATTTATTTTGGCTTCCTTCCTTTTCCTTTCTCACTTCCCTACACTTCTACTGGTACTTCCTGGCATCATCTCCACATGACTGAAATAAGAAACGGCCATTGATAAAACAGCATGAAGGTCCTTGAAAGATCAAGATCAGTAGAATACAATAGACAGAAGCCATACTGCTGGATTCTAAGGGGACGGCTGGAAATGAGGAATTGGAGACAAAAATAGAAAACAACTCCTTCCAGAATTTTAGCATTTAGACAAGGGAAGGAAATGGAGGAATTATTAATGGGGCAATGGGATTGGGGGGAAAATGTGTTTGCATCTATCTAGGAGAGATCCAAAGCATATTTTTTAAACATTAAACTCTGGGACCATTTATGTCTTTCTGGAAGCTCCCCTCCCTTTCTAGGTTCACTTTCCACCTTTCTTCTGTTTTTATCATCTCTGGCTAGCTCCTCTTCTTCTTTGCCCAGATTTAAGTGTTTGTTTTTCTAAGGATTTTGCACCTGGTACTCTCCTCATCTCTTTCTACATCCTCTGTCTGGTAATTTAATCCTCTTCTATGACTTGAACATCCACCTATAGAGTATTGATTTCCTAAACTTTTATCTTTAACCCAGACCCCTTTCCTGGGCTCCAGACCCATGTACTTAACAGCTTACTTTAAAATTATTCCTATTGGGCACCTGGGTGGCTCAGTTGGTTGAACATCTCACTTCGGCTCAGATCATGATCTCAAGGTTCATGGATTTGAGCCCCATGTCGGGCTCTGTGCTGACATCTTGGAGCCTGGAGCTTGCTTCAGAGTCTGTGTTTCCTTCTCCCTCTCTCTCTCTCTGCCCCTCCCCCACATGTGCTCTGTCTCTCTCTCTCAAAAACAAATATACATTAAAAAAATGAAAAAAATTATTCCTATCTATCCAGAAGACACCTCAAATTAATCACGCAAAAATTGAACTTGCCATCTTCCCTTCAAATCATTTTTTATTTGTATTTCATTGGTGGATGTACTACCTTTTATCTAGTTACTTATATCAGAAAAGTGGGACTTATCATGAACCCCGCTCTGTCTCTGATCAGTCAAATCGGTCATTAAGTTGAATAAGTCCTTTCCTTTTCTTCAACATCTCCCAAGACTACTGATTCCTTCCATCTCTACTGTTCCTGCCTGAATTCAGGCCATTATCATCTCTTGCATGGACCATAATGGTCTCCTAAGTAGTCTCACTGTCTCATTGCTTTTAGTGTTGGGGTGTGTGTGTGTGTGTGTGTGTGTGTGACACAGAGAGAGAGAGAGAGAGAGAGTGATCTTTAGATGGATGAGAGGTGTTCATGGTCAGAGTTGGGGAAAATTGTGCTAAGGACACAGCCTGAAAAATATCAGACTTCTGGGTCCATTTGCATTTCCCTTTCAGTAGATTCAAAATAAGAATCTGCCCATGATCACCAAAGATAATGACTCCATTGGAATCTTTTCCTGGGGTTAGCCCCTGTGAATCAGGGTAGAGATAGGAAAGACATACCCTGGTATTTTGCATCTATTGGTAACAGCCACCCAGCAGAGGGCCCAAGATTAAGAAGTAGAGCTGAATGAGGGTCATGATACAGACACAGAAAGCTCAAGGTATAGGAACCCTTCTAAGACAAACATCTTCGAGTTTAAGGCAAAGGCCAACATGGCAAGACACAAGAAAAGGATTTCTTTCTCTTAGGAAATTCTTATTTACAAAGTTTGCTCTGGACTGGGGAGGCAGACATTCCCATCCCAGCTCCCACACAGGTCAGCAATAACATCTCCTAAGACAGTGGTCTTCAACTGGAGGCACGTGCTGCCCTAGAGGCCCATGAAGACTTTCCAAGGGGTTCAAAGGCAAGATGATTCTAAGAGAAGAATTTTCAGATCCTCAACTGTCTTCTTTTGTTCTAAATGTTTGCTGTGGTTTAATATCCTGCACGTTCTCCTTTCCTACCTACTATTTTATATTTATTCTTCTCCCTCTTTATAAAAGAAAGGCACACTCCTCACCCATCCTGAATCTCACTGTGGTTCCCCCCCAAAAAGTATGCATGTGTTGTGTTGTGAAGAATTTGATTTTTTATTTATTTTATTTTATTTTATTTTTTATATGAAATTTATTGTCAAATTAGTTTCCATACTCATCCCAAAAGATGCCCTCTTCAATGCCCATCACCTACCCTCCCCTCCCTCCCACCCCCCATCAACCCTCAGTTTTTAAGAGTCTCTTATGCTTTGGCTCTCTTAGGATTTGATTTTTTGGTGTTGGTGCTGAGAAAGTGAACCATTGGATAAAAGCTTTCTGTGAGCCAGTTGTTTCCTATCCTTTCTTCAACAAAATTGAAGGATTTAATCAAAGTTATCAGCTGATATCTCAACAAAAATAATTTTTTATCATATGGCTAGTTTGGGGCATACAATTTAAGAGGAGTTTGAAGCATTCAGTGACATTTGTTAATAACAAAATGCCTTCCGTTTCCATCAACTTATTTTATTTTACCTTTTAGAGAGAAGAGAGAGAATATGTGCACGTGATGTTGGGAGAGGAGCAGAGGGAGGTAGAGAGAATCTTAAGCAGGCTCTGTAGTCAACAAGAAGCCCCACTCAGGGTTCAATCTTATGATCCTGGGACCATGACCTGAGCTGAAATCAAGAGTCAAAAGCTCAACTGACTGAGCCACCCAGGTGCCCCTCCTGACTGAGCCACCCAGGTGCCCCTCCATCATCTTATTTACACAAATAAGATTTCCCAAGGCTTGGGGCACCTGGCTGTTTCAATCAGTGGAACGTGTGACTCTTGATTTCAGGGTTGTGAATTTGAGCCCCATGTTGGGTGTAGGGATTACTTAAAAAGAAAATCTTTAAAAAATAAAAAGATTTCTCAAGGTTTATATATAAACAAAAAATGTGATTGATGCTGAATGCTGTCTCATTCAAGCAATAAGTAATTTCCAGCCATGCATTCATGAACCAATTTTTAATTTTTTTTAAACAGACTCCACGCCCAGCATGAAGCCCAACACAAGGCTTGAACTCACAACCCTAAGATCAAGACCTGAGCTGACATCAAGAGTTGAAGGCTTAACCGACTGAGCTACCCAGGCACCCCCATGAACCAAGTTTTTAAATAGCCCTTCACCTCATTATAATAGACTTATTCTGATAAATTTTTATTTTTATGTTTAATATTATTTATCAAAGTTTGTGATATTTTTTTGATTTGATTATGTGCTTATAGTAATTGTAATGATGATTCAATCCAGAAGCAATGCTTAAATAATTAAAGTATAATGGTCATAGCAAATATTTTTAAATTCAACTTCCACTTATATACATAATTTTTGTCATGAAGAAGTACAATATTGTAATCAATAAAAGCCTTTCAAGTATAAAGATATATTAGGATGAAATTCTGTGTAAAAAGTAAAATGGAAATATAAGTTAAAGGAGGAAAAAAGGGGGGGCACTGGGTGGCTCAGTTAGTTAAGCAGCCAGGTCTTGGTTTTATCTCAGGTCATGAACTCACGGTTTGTTGGTTCGAGCCCTTCCTTGGACTCCACACTGACAGTACAGAGCCTGCTTGGGATTCTCTCTCTCTCTCCCCTCTCTCTCTGCTCCTCCCCTTATCTCTCTCTCAAAATAAATAAATAAACTTTGAAAAAAAGGAGGTAAAAAAGAATGATTTAAAATTTCCCCTTGATAAAGAGGTTAATCATATATGTCTGAAGCAGATATTAGTTGAAGCAGGGTACCTAGTTGCTTTGGTATTTAGATTGCATTGGATTCATTTTAAAAAATTATATAACCATTCATTTTAAAATTCCAATATTCATAAAGTACCAGAAAGTATATCCTATGGAATGATTAAACTTTTGATAAACATTTTAAAGATCAACTTAAAAATACGCAAAGGAATGCATAGTTTTCAAATTCTTTTAGGGAACTTAGGAATAAAATTGTTTGACTACCACTGAGTTAAGATTCTGCAAGCCAAGCCAATTTCTATTTTGTTTCGTCTTAAATTAAGACTCAAGACCCAAAACCACCACCATAAAAGGGCTCCTGGTCCTGATAACTGCTTGTTAGTACCAAGGATAAGCTTCTCAGCATTGAGCCAAGCTGCCCATTTCACATTCCATCACTTGATATTTGGCCAGCCACCTCTCTTCCCCTTACTTTCCACTCTGCCTCTTCTGTCAACTCCAAACTAGAGCTATACAGGATCCTTGCAATTCCCCAAAACCTCAATTTCATTCCTCTGGCCTTTGTTCAAGCTGCTCTCTCTGCCCAAGATGCCATTCCCCTCCCCCTTCAGTTCCTCTTCTCTATCCAACAGTGAATTTCTCCCATAAATTGTCATCCATAACTGACCTTAATTTAGGGTGACCAACCATCCAGTTTTCCTAGGACTGAGAGATTTCCTTGGAATGAGGGACTTTCAGTGCTAAAATCAAGACAGTTCCATCCTGGTTGGCCCCTCTGTTATTACATGTTCAAGGGACTCACAATTTGTCTCAGAAAAGTGACCCTAACTTTAGGTTGTTAATTTATGTTTTCTCCCTTCTGACAGATTTCTCACCTGTGAAAGACAATCACTCTTCCATATTCCAAGAGCACTTTCCTAGGATAATACAATTCAGATGCTTTAAGCATTTAAGTTACTATATTCCCAATTACCAGCTCTCACTGCATTTCTTTTCATATGAAATTTATTGTCAAATTGGTTTCCATACAACACCCAGTGCCCAGCTCTCACTTCAAAAAGCAGTTATTTTGTGATCTTAAAAGAAACACTCTCTTCTAATTAATTAAACTCATTAAATTTGCATATTCAGTTCCTACCAGTGCATGCCTTAGATCATCACTTCAAAATAATTTGTCTACAAAGATCGGGCTCCTAATCTCCTAAAAATAAGTTTGAGAGAAGCATTATAAATTTTCTGTGAATGTATGAAGATGTGTTTGGGGGAGGTGGAAGATGGAGGGTTGAGTCTAACCCTTAGGAGAGTTTCCAGAATTTCCCCAGATCAGAATGTGGTCAGGAAGAGAGAAGCCATAGAGACATACTACCTAACTGCCTCAGTATCCAATCTGTACAGTAACCATAGTAACACCTATTTTATTGAATTATTGAAAGGATTAAGAGAGGTAGTGTAACAACTTGATTAGGAGCACAGATTCTGGAGCTAGGCAACCAGGGTTTGAATTTTGTATTTATAGCTTACTAGTTATGTGACCTTAGGCAAGTCACTTAACCTATTTATACCTCAATTTCTTTATCTGTGAAATGGGGATAACAATAGAAGCTTCTTCATAGGCTCATTATGAGAATTAAATGAATTACTATGTGCAAAGTGCTTAGAACAGTTCCTGGCACATAGGAATTAGTGCATTAGTGCTTGTCAAGTAAGTGTATGCAAAGTGCCTGGAACATTAACAGGCACCTAGGAAATGGAAGGTATTGTTGTATTTATAGGCATTCTTTCTTAGAATAACTGGATTCAACAGAAGTTCAACAAATTGCTGAACCGTGAGAATAGATTTTCCAACTCTCCACTGAGAGTCTTTTGTTCAAATTATTTAAGGCTCACTGAGAAACCACTTTGAAAGGACAGTTTTGTTTTTGTGTTTTTTGGTGTGGTTTTTTTTTTTTTTGCATTGATATAAAATCTGACAATTGACAACAGAATTATTTTAAATAAATTGTTTTATATTCACAAGGCTATCCCTGAAATTTTCATTGCAAGTGTTTGATTTCCGTCAATGTTCTGCTTGCCCAGGAAGGAAAGCCAGCATATGCAACACGGTTCAGGGTCCAGGTCAGCAGGCAGCCCTCCTCAGCAGGGCTCCCCTTGGTGCACAGGACTGTGAAACCAATTTTGGATTACCATGGTAACTAAGGGAGCATCTAGAAAATTCTCCAAATGAAACATTCATTCAGGGCATCAATAGGCATGGCAGGAGCAGGAAAGGGAGAGGGCCAAAAAGGTACTGTCCCTGACCCAACCAAGTTCACAAGTCTGTTGGAGAGAAAGAGTATAAAATAATCATTACCTTATTTTCCTTGATTTAAAAATGCTTTTTTTTCCCTTTACACCTTAACACTTCTGAAATCATGTGTTGATGGATGAGTTCATTTAATGTCCTGGGGTCCTCTGACCTAGATATCTATTATTAATTTAATAGATTAAAAAACATCTTACAATCTATAGCTTTTTGGAACTGAAAAAATTTGGCATACTAGTGTGCCATGTGCTGCAACTGAAGCTCACACAAAGGACGGAAGGGGCCAAGCAGTGGGGGAGGGGAGAAGCAGCATGAGTGAGTGTAGTCCACTCCCTGGGAAGCTTTTTGTAAGCTTCCTTGATTCTGAATTATTCGGATACAGAAAAAGATACTGGATTCTACTAGCAGGATGCAGATCAAATTGCCTTCTCTTCTTCTCTATCTCTCCACCTCTGTTAAGTAAACATGGTACACCAGCCTCCCCTTATGACACGCAGGTGGCAGAAAGACCAGAGAATCAAGGCTTGGTAGTGAGTGGCAAGGGAACACTGCCAACTTTTCAAGAGAAGGCAGAAGTTCAGAGTTCTATGAAGCATCTCCTGATTCAGGGGTGCTGGCATTTAAGCCAAAGTTTAAAAACATTGAGCAGGCCAAACAAAGCCCACTTATGGGATAGATTTGGCCCAGCAGCTAACAATTTGCAACCTCTGCTAGCTAAGGAACTTGGACGGACATTAAGCTCTGAGTTTCAACAAACTCTAAACAGGAAAAAAAAAGTTTTGGAGCTATTAGGAAACTGGGAATAGGCAAATGGCTCATCAGACTTAGGGGTCATTAGTCTGATTTCTAATTGCACAGATGGGGAAACTGAGGCTTGAGAAGAGAAGTGCCCACGGGCACACAGTTTCAGGCAACAGGTGGCACTTGCAGCAAGAACAAGGAGACTCTTGAAAAGCAGGCTCTTGAAAAGCAGTACTCAGCAGTGGACTAGCTGGCATTTTCTCCTCTCCCCTAGGTCTCCCTTTTGCCTGTATGTTTTTGTCCTCCAGTTTGCAACTGTGACTGATACTTATGTCCTCCACTGAACTCTGGATTTTCCCCCATTGGAATCCTGGGGACTGTCCCGGGCTTCATCTGGAGTCTCTGCACAGACTTCTTGGCCAGGAGCTGGCACTACTTCTGAGCCTGCTGGCACTGTCCCCCTCAATCCTCACCTGTTCCCAAGGCTTCTCACTGGGCCTGTCTCTAGCCCCCGCTGTGCTGGCTGTGATATACAGCTAGTAAGGGCTACAAATAGGGCTTGATCTCAGTCTGCCTCCATCCACTCAGACACGTGACTTCCCAGGATTAGTATTTCCCTGCAGAAAGAAAAGGTAAATTTGAATGTCATTTTGTGTGTGTGAACCATAAAGTGAATTTGAGAGCATTTCAATTTTGCTCTTTTTTGCCCTTTTTTTGCCATCTTATAGTAAGGCCAACATACCCATTAGACAGAGCAAGTAAAGCCTATAGGATCCATGATACTTTTAAGGGTCCATGAAAATTTTAATTTTAATTCTCTTTTAAAATAAAAATAAAATATAGTAATAACAAATACATAAATATACATAATGCCATTGAATTGTAAACTTAAAAATGACTAAAATGGGGGCGCCTGGGTGGCGCAGTCGGTTAAGCGTCCGACTTCAGCCAGGTCACGATCTCGCGGTCCGTGAGTTCGAGCCCCGCGTCGGGCTCTGGGCTGATGGCTCAGAGCCTGGAGCCTGTTTCCGATTCCGTGTCTCCCTCTCTCTCTGCCCCTCCCCCGTTCATGCTCTGTCTCTCTCTGTCGCAAAAATAAATAAACGTTGAAAAAAAAATTAAAAAAAAATGACTAAAATGGTAAATTTAATATTATGTATATTTTACCACAACAAAAAAAGTAAATCCAGCCTGCATTATATTAACCTTTATTCCAACACAGTCTTTTTTTTTTTAATTGAGAGAGAGTTGACACACAGGTGTGTGTCAGGTGTAGTTTCAGTACAACATAGTGATTAAACAATTTTACATGTTATGCTATGCTCACCCCAAGTGTAGCTACCGTCTGTTACCATATGTTAGTATTATAATACCATTGACTCTTCTATTCTGTACCTTTCATCTCTGCGACTTATTCATTCCATAACTGAAAGCCTGTATCTCCCCCTTCCCTCTGGCAACCACTAGTTTGTACTTGTGTATCTTTCTGTTTGTTTGTTGGTTGGTTGGTTTGACAACACAGTCTTAAAATATAATTTTTAAAAATTTTTTATGGGGGAAGGGGCCCCAAAATTCAAAAGTGCCCAGGGCCCATGAAAGTCATAAGTCAGTCCTGCTAGTAGCAAGTAGTTGACTAATTCATATCAATGATAAGCTTTATATTTTTGTTTTTGAAAAAAAATTTAAAGTTTATTTATTTTGAGAGAGAGAAAGAGCATGTGCACAAGAGCAGAAGAGGGGCAGAGAGAGGGGGAGAGACAGAGAGAGAGAGAGAGAGAGACTCCCAAGCAGGCTCTGCACTGTCAGTCACAAGTTTGATGCTTAACTGACTGAGCTACCCAGGCACCCTGATAAGTTTTGTATTTAAGAACCAAATCATATGGACTGAACTTCTTTCACTGGTCCTTGGCTTTGAGTACCTAACCACAAATGTTACATGTAGGACCCAGGTTCCCAACCTCTGCCACCTGGTGACAGCTACAGAGATTATTCAGGTGAAATGGTGAGTATAGTGGCTCAGAGAGTCTTGTTAGTTCCAGTCTCCCATATATGGTCCCCCCATATAGTATAGTCAAGACAGATTCTTGGAGGTGGTCAATTTTACTCCAAGGGGCATTTTTGACAATTTTTAAAAAATTAGCACAGCACGAAGGACACCTGGGTTGTTCATGCCGTCAAGCGTCTGACTTCTGCTCAAATCATGATCTCACGGTCCTGGGGTCAAGCTCCATGTTGGGCTCTCTGCTGACAGCTTGGAGCCTGAAGCCTACTTTGGATTCTGTCTCCCTCTCTGCCTCCCCCACTTGCACTCTGTTGTCTCTCTCTCTCTCTCTCTCTCTCTCTCTTTCTCTCTCTCTCTAAAAAATAAATAAAAATTAAAAAAAAATTTTTAATTAACATCGGGTGCCAGGGTGGCTCAGTTGGTCAAGGGCCCAACTCCTGATTTTGACTCAGGTTATGATCTCATGGTCGTGAGATCCAGCCCTGTGTTGGGCTCTGTGCTGAATATGGAGCCTGCTTAAGATTCTTTCTCTCCCACAAACCATGAGAGACTCTTAGAAACTGAGAATAAACTGAGGGTTGATGAGGGGAGGGAGGGAGGGGAAAGTGGGTGATGGGCATTGAGGAGGGCACCTGTTGGGATGAGCATGGGGTGTTGTAAACCAATTTGACAATAACTTTCATATTAAAAAAAAACCAGATTCTCTCTCTCCCTCTTTGCCCCTTCCTTGATCACCCACACCCACACTTTCTCTCTCTCTCTCTCTCTCAAAAAAAGTTAACAACCTCTCTCTTGGACTACCAAAAGTCTTTTGGTGGTTATTCCTGACTTGACTTTGCTCCCATCCAACCCAGTATGATCTTTGCAAATACATCTCCCTGGAATAAGGATATTCAGTGACTCCCAAAATTTTCATTATGTCATAAAGCTTGATGGGAAGCATACATTTACTCAGGGCAAGTAAATTAAACCTGCTTTACTTTGGGCTGGAATTGTGCTAGCATGCTTGGTACAATTAATGTATTTTGAGAAAACAAGTGGCTTTTTCTTCCAGATGCATAGTTTGTATTGCAATGAGGTCTTTCTCCCTTGGGGGAGAAATCATGAATATGCACTTGGAAGTGAAAAGGCATGAGGATCCCTGAAAGTGTCTCAGCAGAGTTTGCCTGATCCTTTTGGAAGGGCAATGTCACGCCAGCCCCAGAGAAATTACTGACAGTAAGAGAGGGGTAGGAGACAATGAAGAAACATCACATTAAAATTCAATGGAAAAGGAAAGCTTGTCTTGAGCAAGGGTGAATGACTCAGCAAGAAATGTGTTTCCTGGATTTTAGTTACTGTTCTCTATAATTCCCATATTAAATAAAAAAGCAGATTCTCATTATCCACTTGAAGTAATTCCACTACTCACCAGATGGCAAAAAAGCAACAAACACATTCCTTAGAATGTGTTTTAAATCCTAAAATGAAAACACTGCTTAGGATCACAAATGCTTGGCACATTTTGTCATTGAGAGGAACTTGGCCTTTGGCAGAGAGAAAGAGATTTTGGTTTTGAAGTCAAGTTCTGCTTGTCTGTTCATCTCTGTAGTACATATCTATCATTTCACATTCCTACACTCAATCCCCTTTCCTCTGGTAACAGTTACCACCAACCTTCCCCACTCTCCAGCTTTCTTGGGAAATAATAAATATACACCCAGCCCACTCAATTTATTTATAGGCTTATTAAATGTCTACTCTGTGCTATTCTGGACATAGGGTCTTATAGCAGTGAACAAATCAAAGTCCTTGATGAAACATTCAGGAATTCAGGTTTATGTGGTATAGGTGGGCATATGATCTGGATTATGCCTTAGTATAATCTATCCCCTTAAGTACCCATTTAATAACTGGCTCAGAAATATGCAAGTGTCCTAGATGGGGTTCCCTCTAAGCAGAGCTTGAAGCAAGGATTCAGATGTGAGAAAGACAGGGAGTGCTCTCAGGAGAAACATGCAAGGGAGTGAGAGAAGCAAGATAGAGAAGAGAAAGAACCCAAGCAGAGAAGTAGTTTCAGATAAAGCCTGAACATTCAGGCCTGATATTTGGCCTGATTTTGTATGTGGAAGGGGAAACTTGCCTCTGGAACACAAATTGTACTACAGAGTTGTTTCTGCCGTGAGTCAAGGCTGGCTGCCCTTTTGTAATTTCTTATCTGTCAGTCATTGGTCTAGAGAGAGGCTGTGTAACCTTTCAGGCATCTTTGGGCTAAGAGGTTCTTATCAGCCAAGGGCAACTCTCATTAAGTCAAGGTCACAGGTTTAAGCTGTTAGCCACAGCTCTGAAACAGCTGTAGGTGGTGGGAAGAGAGGTAAGGAAGGAAAGGGGTATACCAGCTGACAGAGTGGATCTGGGTGGAGCGCCAAAACCATTTACTACAATATTGTTCCAACCAGGCTAATCTTAGACAGTGAGAGTCTACTCTGAAAGTTTTTTTGGAACCATTGGGAAAATAATCTCTCCTTTCGCTCATTGTGAAATTAGTAGGCTGCATGCCTGCAACTGCTTAAGCCCACAAAGAGTCAACTGAGAGGAAACAAGCTTAGAGAAATAAAGACAGAATTCTGAAAACATTGTTTGAACCTCACAACCAGCTGTACAATCAGGCAGATGGTCTTGACTACAGGTGATGTCCAGTTAGGCAGGAGTCCCAGGAGCACAAATATTTGAAGGAAGAGCCAAGAAGGAGCACTTATGGAAGATGTTGGGAGGCCAGAGAAGTAAGAGCCAAATATAAGAAGAGGTTTTGAGCTTATGTCAGTAAAGCTTGCATAAATTCCTTTGGAGAATTAGTTTTCTGAAATATTTCAGGGTGGCACATTTCCCCTTTCTCCAGATCTTTTGGAACTGTGAAATGGACATGTTTATTTTTGCCTCCAAGACAATCCTTCCTTCTTAGAGATTTTGATGCCTTGTTTAGCTCCTACTCCTCCTGTAATCCCACTTCCTCTGGTCACATTTTCTTAGAACCAATGAAAATGACCTAAAGGCAACCAAATTCCCTGGTAATTTAAGCTGAGAAGTCCAGTGATTGTCTCTGATGGACACTTTAATTTAAAAAGCGATAGAGTGTAGACCAAAATCAGCAGAGGGACAAACCAGCACCACAACCAGTAGAAAGGTAAAATAGTGGGAGAAGAGGCACCTTGGAAAGACAGAAGAAACTGGTCCTCACAGAGAAACAGGTTAATAAAGCAAATACAAAAAAAGCAGACACTAAGAGTCATGCAACTTCATGAAAACTAGAAGGGTAGCTTCATGTCCTGACTTTCTGTTTTCAATCCTGTGTCACAAGTACAGCTTCATTTCCTGCCCCCAGATGCTCAGGACATTGTCCATTGACCTGTTACAATAATGCATCCTTCATATAAGCGAACTCAAGTGACCTCTTCTATTATGAGTCCTGTCTGAAATATGTGACAGAATGCTTATCACAACTATGTAGCCCATTAAATGGAGGTGTATTACATTTAGACAGTATCATAGATTGATTTATTGGCACCAAGCCTTCACCTGTACCTGCATCCACACCCCCTGCCATATGACTTCAAAGTTCCTCTCATTAAAGGCAGAATGTGTTTCTCCTTACTGTGTGAAATGCCTCTTGACTTCCTTTGGTCAAAAGGATATTAGCAGACATTATGCAAGCAGAAGCTTAAAATATGCTTATGCAGTTGGGCCTGCTCTCTTGTACCTCTGCCATCACCATGAGAAAAACTGTCCCCAGAGTGGTTGGCTTATCAGCCTGAGCCCCAGAGTGAACACATATGGAGCATATCTGAGCCCTACTCTTAATGAGCAGATAACCACAGGTGAACCCACAGCTTGAAGCAGAGGAAGCCAACTAAATCCAGTCTAGATCAGTCAACTCCCAGACACACAAGCAAGAATAAATGAATTTAGGATGAGTTGCCACAAAGAATTATTGTGTGACTGTAGCTCACAGGAAAGCAGTGCCAGCTATCTTCTTTCTGCCACAGCTAGGCCAAGAGATAGTTAAGAAGGCAACCAGGCACTGATAGCTAATTTACATAAATTACTTTATTTAATCCTCGTAATAAATCATCAAATCTGTTATATTATCTCTATTTTCCAATTTGATATTGAGAGAGCTTGAGTGGTGTGCCCAAGGTCATCCAGCTGGTTAATGGAAGAATGAATCAGGACTAAGTCTTCCATATTCTAGTTGGTGTTCTTTCCTCTGCATATATCCTAAATCCCAATGTGTCCAGTGCCCTTCAGTACACATCAGCTTAACCTAGCTAGGAGGGGACCCTGTAGTCATGGACTCTGATTTTCTCACTTCAGAGGAAAAATTAAGTGAGATTAAGGTGGAAGAGACTGGGGATTAGAATCCAAACCTCATGACTGAAATTGAGGACACGTTCAGGGCACCAGGCTACCCCCAGCTCTTAGAAGGGACTAAAATTCTTTTGCCAAGGAAAGAGTATTTATTTAACAAGGGCAGCCACACTGTAAGAGAAACACAAAAATCTCCTGGTGATTGTCCAGTATATCCCAGTTTATGGAGCATTTGTGCATTGAAGATATCCTTTGAGGCTCCTACCAGCCCTGGAGATCACCAATTCTTGTGCCCTCTGCCAATTCTCCCTTGACTCTTGGAGTGATTCTGTGTCCTATTCAAAACAGAATTGAGACAGGATGAGGGCAATCTTCTGTGCTGACCTGTCAGTTCTGCCTCTGTATGTAAGCAGAGAGAGGCCCTTCTCAGAGGCTGTAGCTGCACTCACTCAGCCTCTGTTGGCTCTGTATTTCTTGCATTTCAAGGAGCTGCCAGTAGGCTGAGGGCCAGAAGAAGATCCCATTAAGAAATATGAAACATATGCTTCACTGCTCCTTTGTTGCTGTCAAGAAGACCGAAGAATTAACCATAAGTGAATTTCTGGAAGTGAACAAGGATAGTGCCAGAATCAAGAGTGCAAAAGAAAACTCCAATTAAAAAAAATTATAATATCCAAACTTGAAGAGACTATAGAGTTTCAAGCTGTTGGCCAACTGGTTACCTAGCAATGACTTCTCTCTCCCTTCTTCATACCCCAAAGTTTGAAAATGTTACTTTTGAGACATATCCTCCAAGTATTAGCAATATTTTTTCAACACTAGTTAGTGATGCATAAGAAATTCAAATAAAACTTTAAAAAATTGAAGTTAGATGGTCCCTGAATGGCTCAGTCAGTTAAGCTGATAAGAGATAACTCTTGATCTCAGCTCAGGCCTTGATCTCAGAGTTGAGTTCAAGCCCCATGCTGGGATTGGAGCCCACTATTAATTATTATAATTAATTATTATTATTATTAATTAGCAAATAATTGAAATTAGGATTCACCAACTATATTTTTTAATTTATTTTTATTTTTTTAATGTTTATTTTATTTTTGAGAGAGAATGAGAGACAGAGTGTGAGCAGGGGAGGGGCAGAGACAGAGAGTGAGACACAGAATCTGAAGCAGGCTCCAGGCTCTGAGCTGTCAGCACCAGAGCCAGATATGGTGCTCAAACCCATGAGACATGAGATCATGACCTGAGCCAAAGTCAGATGCTCAACTGACTGAACCACCCAGGCGACCCTCTCCAACTGTATTTTTACTTTTCTTAAATACAATGTCAAAGGCTACCCCCTTCCATCCAGACAGCTGGGCCATTCAGTTCTGGTGAGTTTCTCCTTTGTGAATGTCATGGTATGCCATGGTGAATACTACTAAGATCCCCTTCAATGCAGGATTGTTGACCCAACTGCTTGAAGTGCTGTTGGCAAACAGTCTTTAGCCATCAGTCCCTTCAGGAATTGTCTCATCTGTAAAGATTAGCCTCAACCAAGGTCAGTTCTTCAGGGCTGGCCATACCCAGTAAATAAAGATGCAGGAAATAAAATTCTGGCCACTTAAGCCTAACTTTGGAAAATTCTGAAAGGCCATCCTCACTCTGAAACTCTCTTTGAAGGAGCCAAGGCTACTGTTGGGCTTGCAACATAGTTTGATTTCTCCCTGTCAGCTCCTGCTTCCTTCCTATTCCTTCAGCAGGAATTGATCCCAAGGGCACTTCCCAGTAAACAGCCAGCACACTAACCTCCCCCTCAGATCTGCTTCCTAGAAAATATAATTTGAGATAGTAAACTGTTCCCATATTTTTTCAACTTTTAAATAGACATTTTTTTTTTTTACAGCAGGTTTAGATTCACAGTAAAATTAAGCAGAAGGAACAGGAATTTCCTATATACTCTCAGCCCACCACACACATATCAAAATCTCCCCCACCCATTATCAAAATCTCACACCATCATGGTTCATTTGCTGCAAATGATAAACCTGCATTGACATATTATTATCACTCAAAGTCCTTAGTTTATATCGGGGTTATATAGGTTTTGACAAATGTATCCATAATTATAGTGTCCTACAAAGCAGTTTTATTGCCTTAAAAAGCTTTTGTGCTCTGCCAATTCATCCCTCCCTCCATCCTTTATCCCTGGCAACTACTGATATTTTACTGTCTCCATAGTTTGCCTTTTCCATAATGTCATACAGTTGGAATCATGCAGTATGTAGGCTTTTCAGATTGCCTCTTTCGCTTGATAATATGCTTTAAGCTTCCTCGATATCTTTTCATGGCTTGATAGCACATTTCTTTTTAGTCCTAAATAATAGTCCATTGTCGGGATATACAAATCTCACTTATTCATTCATCTACTGAGGGGCATCTTGATTGCTTCCAAGTTTTGGAAATTATGAATAAAGCTGCTATAAGCATTCCTATGCAGGTTTTTTGTGAACATAAGTTTTCAACTCATTTGGATAAATACCAAGGAGTGTGATTGCTAGATCATATGGTAAGAGTATATTTTGTTTTGTAAGAAACTGCCAAATTGTCTTCCAAAGTGGCTAAACCATTTTACATTCCCAACAGCATTGTAAAAGAGTTCCTGTTGCTCCACATCCTTGTCAGCGTTTGGTGTTGTCAGTGTTCCAGATGTTGGCCATTCCAATGGGTGTGTAGTGGGATCTTTCTGTTGTTTAAATTGGCTTTTCCCTGATGACATGATGTACAGCGTCTTTTCGTATGCTTATTTGCCACTGTATATCTTCTTTGGTGAGATATCTGTTAAGATCTTTGACCTGTTTTTTAACCTGGGTTGTTTGTTTTCTTACATTTTTCTTAATTTGGGTTGTTTACTTATTCTTAAGAATTAAATTTAAATGTAATTTAAATTACATTTAAGAATTTTCATACATCTTGCATTTTAAGAATTCTTTGTCTATTTTGGATAACAGTCCTTTGTCAGATGTGTCTTTTGCAAATATTTTCTCACAATGTGACTTGTCTTCTAATTCTTTTGACATTGTCTTTTGCAGAGCAGAAGTTTTTAATCTTAATGAAATCCAGTTTATTGATTATTTCTTTCACAGATTATATCTTTTTGTGTTGTATCTAAAAAGATATCACCATACCCAAGGTCAAAGGTTTTCTCCTCTGTTATCAGCTAGGAGTTTTATAATTTTGCATTTTATATTTAGGTCTGGTCCATTGTGAGTTAATATTTTGTAAAGGATATAAGATCTAGGTTTTTTGTTTTTTGTTTTTTGTTTTTTGTTTTTTGCCTGTGGATATCCAGTTGTTCCAGAACCATTTGTTGAAAAGACTATCTTTTGTTTATTGTACCACCTTTGCTTCATGTCAAAGATCAGTTGACTATATGAAAGTCTGTTTCTGGCCTCTCTATTCTGATCAATTTGTCTATTCTTTTGCCAATATTGCACTGTCTTGATTATTGTAGCTTTACTGTTAAATCTTGAGCTTGGGTAATGTCAGTCCTTCTTTTTTCTACTCCTTCAATATTGTATTGGCTACTCTGGGTTTTTGCCTTTCCATATAAACTGTTTGCTTATGGTTTTAAATTTAAATGTATTTTTTCCAGCTTTATTGAGATATAACTGATATAAAACATTGTATAAGTTCCAGATGTACAATTTGATGATTTGATAGACATATACATTGCAAAGTATGTGCTGCAATAAGGTTAGTTAATACATCCTTTGCCTCACATAATTACCATTTTTGTTATTTGTTGTTTGTTGGAATATATTTGACACACATTATATTAATTTAAGGTATACAACATAGTGATTTGACAAGTTTATACATTATGCTATGTTCACTACAAGTGTGAATATAATTGACTATATTTCCTATGCTGTACCTTTATTCCCATGATTTATCCATTCCATAATTGATAGCCTGTATCTCCCACTCTCCTTCACCCATTTTGCCCAACTTCCTACCCTCTGGCAACCTCAGTTTGTTCTCTGTATTTAAGGGTCTGTTTCTGCTTTTGTTTGTTTATTCCTTTGCTTTTTTTTTTAGATTCATATATAAGTGAAATCATATGGTATTTTTCTCTGTCTGACTTATTTCACTTAGCATAATACTGTCTAGATCCATCCGTGGTGTCACATACGGCAAGATCTCATTCTTTTTATGGCTGAGTAATATTCCGGTGTCTGTGTGTGTGTCTGTGTGTGTGTGTGTGTGTGTGTGTGTGTGTGTGTGTGACATTTTCTTTATCCATCTATCTATTGATGGACACTTGGGTTGCTTCCATATCTTGGCTATTCTAAATAATGCTGCAATAATCATAGGGTTGCATATATCTTTTTTAATTAGTATTTTTGTTTTCTTTGGGTAAATACCCAGTAGTGGAATTACTGGATCATTTGATATTTCTATTTTTAATGTTTGAGGAACCTCCATACTGGTTTTCACAGTGGCTGTACCAATTTACATTCCCACCAACAGTGCATGAAGGTTCCTTTTCTCCACATCCTCACCAACACTTGTTATTTCTTGTCTTTTTTTAAAGTTTACTTATTTATTTTTGACACACACACACACACACACACACACACGTGTGTGCACATGAATTGGGGAGGGGCAGAGAGAAAGGGGGAGACAGAATCTAGGTTCCACACTGTCAATGCAGAACCCAATTCAAGGCTGGAACTTACCAATGATGAAATCATGACCTGAGCAGAAATCAAGAGTCAAACACTTTAACCAGTTGAGCCACCCTGGCACCCCTTTTGTCTTTTTTATTCTAGCCATTCTGACAGGTGATATTTCATTGTGGTTTTGATATAGATAGATGATAGATAGATAGATAGATAGATAGAGATAGAGATAAAGATAGAGATGTAGATATATAATATATTATATGTTTTGGTTGTTAACCCCTTATGGATATACCATTTGCAACTATCTTCTCCCATTCAGCAGGTTGACTTTTCATTGTTCTCTATGGTCTTATTGTTGTGGTTCTTATGATGAGAACATTTAAGATTTATTCTTAACTGCACCTTTCAAGTATACAATACAATATTGTTAACAATGATCACACTGTCCATTAGATTCCTGGAACTAATTCATATACGTTTGTACACTTTGACCAATATTTCTGCATGCCTCCCTCAGCCCAGCTCCTGGCAACCATCAATCTATTCTTTATTTATATGACATTGATGTTTTTATTTATTTTATTTTTTTAATGTTTATTTATTTTTGAAAGTGGGGGAGGGGCTGAGAGAGAGGGAGACAGAATCTGGAGCCAGCTCTGAGCTGTCAGTGCAAACCCCGACATGGGACTTGAACCCATGAACCGTGAGATTATGACCAGAGTTGAAGTTGGATGCTCAACCAACTGAGCCACCTAGGTGCCCTGATATTGATGTTTTTAGATTTCACATATAAGTGAGATCACACAGTATTCATCTGACTTATTTCACTAAGTATTCATCTATATTGTTGCAAATGGCAGAATTTGTTTATTGCTGAATAATATTTTATATATGTGTACATGTGTATATACCTGTGCCACACACATTTTCTTTATTCATTCATATATTGATGAACACTTAGGTTGCTTCCGTGTCTTGGCTGCTGTGAATAATGCTGCAACAAACATAAGAAAGCAGATATCTTCTCAAGATAGTGATTTCATTTCCTTGCCCATTTTTTAATTGGATTATTTGGAGGCTTTTTATTCTTGAGTTGTATATTTTAGATATTAACCCCTTATCAGATATATAGTTTACAAATATTTCCTCCATTTTTTAGGTTACCTTTTCGTTTTATTGATTGATTCTTCTGCTGTGCAGAAGCTTTTTAGTTTGATGTAGTCCCACTTGTTTATTTTTGCTTTTATTCCTTTTGCTTTTGTCAGATTCAAAAAATCATTGCCAAGCCTGATGCCAAGCTTTTTCTATATGTTCTACGAGTTCTTCTAAGAGTTTTATGGTTTCAAGGCTGGTGTGTATGTCTTTAATCCATTGTAAAGTAGTTTTTGTGAGTGGTTTAAGATAGATATCCAATTTCATTCCTTTCTTTGTAAATATCCAGTTTTCTTAACATCTTTTATTGAAGACAGTATCCTTTCCCCATTGCATATTCTTGGCTCTCTTTTCAAATAGTAATTGAAAGTATATGTGTGGATTTATTTCTGGACTCTCAATTCTGTTCCATTGGTCTATGTGTCTGCTTCTATGCCAGGACCATATTGTTTTGATTACTATAGCTTTATATTATAGTTTGAAATCAGGAATTGTGATACTTCAATCTTTTTTCTTTCTCAGGATTGACTTGGCTGTTAGGGAGTATTTTGTGGTTTCAAATGAATTTAGGATTGCTTTTTCTATTTCTGTGAAAATATCATTGGAATTTTAATAGGGATTTTTGCTTTGAATCTATAGATGGTTTTGGATAGTATGGACACCTTTTTTTTTTTTTTTAATGTTTATTTATTTATTTTTGAGAGAGAGAAAGACAGAGCAAGAGCAGAGGAGGGGCAGAGACAGAGAGGAAGACACAGAATCCGAAACAGGCTCCAGGTTCTGAGCTGTCAGCACAGAGCCTGACGTGGGGCCGAAACTCAGGACAGTGAGATCGTGACTTGAGCCGAAGTCAGACACTTAACCAACTGAGCTACCCAGGTGGCCCTAGTATGGACATCTTAATAATATTAACTTTTTCAATGTACGAACATAAGAAATCTTTCCATTTATTTGTAACTTCTTCAATTTCTTTTATCAGTATCTTATAGTTTTTGGTATATAGAACTCTTATTTCCGTGGTTAAATTTATTCTCTTTTTTTGAGAGAGAGAGGGGGCACAAGTGAGCGAGGGGCAGAGAGAGGGAGAGAGACAGAGGGAGACAGAGAGGGAGAGAAAGAGAGGCAGGGCTCACCCAAAGCAGTGCTCAAGCTCACCCAATGCAGGACCTGAACTCATGAACCATGAGTTCATGACCTGAACTGAAGTCTGAGGCTTAACCAACTAAGCCACCCAGGTGCCCCCTTGGTTAAATTTATTCTTAAGTAGTTTATTGCTTTTGATGTTATTGTAAATAGGATTGTTTTCTTTCTTTATTTTTTTCAGATAGTTCATTGTTAGTGTATAGAAATGCAACTGATTTTTATATGTTGACTTTAGATTTTATTGAATTGGTTTATTAGCTCTAATAGGTTTTGGCGGACTCTTTAAGGTTTTCTATATATAAGATTATGTCATCAGCAAATAAAGACAAGTTTACTCCTTCCCTTCCAATTTGGATTCCTTTTGTTTCTTTTCCTTGCTTGATTGCTCTGGCTAGGACTTCCAATATTATGTTGAATAACAATGGTAAGAGTGGGCACCCTTGTCTTGTTCCTGATCTTAGAAAGAAAGCTTTAACCTTTTACCATTGAGTATGATGTTAACTGTAGATTTGTCATATACAAGCTTTACTGTGTTGAGATGTGTTGCTTCTATACCCAATTTTCTGAGAGTTTTTTTTTTATCATAAAAGTATGTCGAATTGTGCCAAGTGCTTTTTCTGCATCTATTGAGATAATTGTAAAATTATTGTCTTTCATGCTATTAATGTGGTGTGCTGGTTTGGACTGTCTTGTTTTCATTTTCATTTGCTTCCATATATTTTAAAATTTCTTCTTTAATTTCCTGTTTGATCCATTCAGTCTTTAGTAGGATTTTTTTTAACCTCCATGTATTTGGGGGCTTTCCAAATCTTTTCTTGTGGTTGATTTCAAGTTTCATAGCATTGTGATCTGAAAATATGCATGGTAGGATCTCAATCCTTTTTGAGGCCTTGTTGAGGGCTGTTTTGTGACCCAGTACGTGATCTATTTTGGAGAATGTTCTATGTGCACTCAAGAAAAATGTGTATTCAGTTGCTTTTGGATTAAAGGTTCTGAATATATCTGTTAAATCCATCTGGTCCCATGTGTCATTCATAACCTTGTTTCCATATTGATTTTCTGCCTAGATGATTTGTACATTGTTGTAACTGGAGTATTAAGTGTCCTACAATCATGGTGTTATTATCTATATATTTTTTAATGTTTGTGATTAATTGATTTATATATTTAGGTTTTCCACATTAGGGGCATAAACAATATTGTTAGCTCTTCTTGATGGATAGACCCCTTAATTATGATATAATGCCCTTCTTCATTTCTTGTTACAGTTTTCGTTTTAAATTCTATTTGTCCGATACAAGTATGGCTACTCTGGCTTTCTTTTGATGTCCAGTAGCATGATAGATGGTTCTCCATCCCTTCACTTTCAATCTGCAGGTGTCCTCAGGTCTAAAAGGAGTCTCTTGTAGGCAGCATATAGATGGATATTGTTTTTTAATCCATTTTGATAGCCTATGTCTTTTTACTGGGGCATTTAGTCAGCCCATTTACTTCAGAGTGGTTCATCTTTTAAAGATATGGATTTTGTGTCACTGTGTTATCTGTGGGTTTCATGCTTGTGATGTCTCTGGTCCTTTGTAGTCTTTGCTACTTTCCACTCACAGAGTCCCCCATAGGATCCTCTGTAGGGCTAGTTTAGTGGTCATGAACTCCTTTAGTTTTTGTTTGGGAAAGTCTTTATCTCTCCTTCTGGTCTGAATGACAGCCTTGCTGGATAAAGGATTCTTGGCTGCATATTTTTCCTATTCGTCACATTGAATATTTCCTGCCACTCTCTTCTGGCTTGCCAAGTTTCAGTGAACAGGTCTGCTACTACCCTTATGTGTATACCCTTGTAGGTTAAGACCTGTCTGTCCCTAGCTGCTTTCAGAATTCTCTCTTTAATTTTGTATTTTGCAGTTTCACTATGATATGTTGTGGTGTGGACCTGTTTTTGTTGATTTTGAAGGGAGTTCTCTGGTCCTCTTGGACTTGGATACCTGTTTCCTTCCCCAGATAGGGAAATTCTCAGCTATAATTTGTTTAAATAAGCCTTCTGCCCCTTTCTCTCTCTTCTTCTTCTTCTGGAATTCCTATGATATGGATATTATTTCATTTCATTGAATCACTTAGGTCTTAAATCCTCCCCTCATGGTCTAGTAATTTCCTTTCCCTCTTTTTTCAGCTTCATCATTTTCCATAATTTTATCTTCTATTTCACCTATTCCCTCCTCTGCTTCTTCCATCCTCACTGTCACTGTATCTAGTTTATTTTGCATCTCATTTATAGCATTTCTTAATTCATCATGACAATTTCTTCAGTCTTTGATATCTGTAGCAATAGATTCTCTGCTGTCTTCTATGCTTTTTGTAAGCCCAACTATTAGTCTTAGGACTGTTATTCTAAATTCTTATTCAGATATATTGTTTATATTTGTTTTGAGCAATTCTCTGACTGTCATTGCTTCCTGGATTTCTTTTTCTTTTTGAGGAGAATTCTTCCATTTCATCATTGTGGCTAAGTTTCTGTCTTTTACGTGTTTTAAAGGTGTCTTGCACCTGTGAGTACTACAATATTAAAAAGGGGTCATACACTGCCCAGGGCATGACTCTTCAGAAAGTGTTTTTGGAGTGTGTTGTGTGCCCTCTGTTGTTGTGTATTTGGCTGCTCTATCCCACTGATCGGTCCTCTACAAAGCTCCTCCTTGCTCATTGTTGTGGATTGTTTGGATCTTCTACCAGGTGTGCTTGGATTTGTTCATTGAAGTAACCCTGGAAAAAAGGAAAGGGCAGGGAACCTGATTCCATACAAAGAGAAAAATGAAATGGGGGGGGGGGGTTACTAAGCAGAGAATCAAAGAAACTATAAGGCTTAATCCAGGAAGAGAGAAAAGAAAATAAAGAAAAAGAAGATATAGAAAGGGTATAAAAAGAATAGAGTAAAAATGTCTGATTAAACAAAGAAAACAGAGAAAGAAAAAAAATACATATATAATGAGAATTGACCAAAAATCAAATCAGAAAGTATGAACCTGAATCCAAAGGAAAAAAAAAGAAGAGGGTAGAAAGAAAAAGAAAAGAGAAGAAAAGAAAAGGAAAGGAAAGAGAAGAAGAGAAAAGGAAAGGAAAGAGAAGAAGAGAAGAAAAGAGAAGAAAAGAAAAAGAAAAAGAAAAACAAGAAAGAAACAGATTAACATACACAACCACAGGACAGTTGTCTGTTGGTGCCTGGGACCTGTCACTGTGTTGGCCCTCTGGTTCACTCAGTGTCAGTCCCTCTCCAGTAGATAAGCAGTTGCCAGGAATGGAGGGGCGGGCTTTGGTATAAGCGGTCCCACCTCCATTGGCAGGGCCACTATCCTATTCCCTGAAGCCCCACAGTGTTGGGGATAGGGAAAAAAATGGCAACACCCCAATCTCTCTTCTCTGGACCGGGTGGATCAAACCATGCTGTTCTGGCAACCCTCACACAGGAGCACCAGCGGTCAGCTTGCCCTGCTCCACATCTCCTGCGCCTCCAACGCATCGGGGATTTAAATCCCCAAGTCTTAAGGGGCCTTGCACTGCATGACTGCATGGATTCTGTTCTGGTGTAGCACCGCTTCACCCAGCCGATAAAGGGCCTTTGGCTGGCACCTTCAGGGTCTTTTGTCCTTGGGGAGGGGGCAATAAACCCTTTTCCCACAGTACTCGAGGAAGGGACTGTTCTCTCTCGGTGCACCTCTGAGATCACTACCCCACCCCAGAGCTGGCTGCCTACCCACCAGGAGCATGCACATGGTGGCGGCCTCGGTCTGGAGAAAGTCGTGCACCCCTAAAAACTCTGATATTCAGTCCGTAAGGCTGTTTGCAAAGTAGAAAGTGACGCTCTCCGTATTTCTCCTTCCCCAGTCCATGGCCTGGAGAGGTTTTTCTCTTGTACTAACACAATACCGCAGTCCACCGCCTCTCTGTTTTGCTATCCCTTTTGTCCTTCCCCTCTGTGCCTATGCTGTTTTATCTCCCCCAATTCACGTACACGAACCTCTGTCCTGCCATGCTGTCTCCCTCCACCTTTGGAGATTTTCTGTCACTCCACAGATTGATTTCCTGGGTGTTCCAAGTGTTCTTGCCTCAATACAGCTGTGTTTGAGGGCCAGGGAAATCCCAGTCCCCCTACTTCTCTACCATCTTAACTCCTCCTCCTCCTCCTCCTCCTCCTCCTCATTTTTTTTTCTTCTTAATGTAGATATTTATCACTGTAAACTTCTTTCTTATCACAGCTTTTGCTATATACCATAAGTTTTGGTACGTTGAGTTTCCCTTTTCATTTGTCTCAGGTATTTTTTTATTTCCCTTTGGATTTCATCTTTGACCCATTAGCTGCTCAAGAGTGTGTTGTTTAATTTTCACATATTTGTGAATTTTCCAGTTTTCCTCTTGTTATTGATTTCTAGTTTCATACCATTGTGATCAGAAAATATACTTGACTCTTTCTGCCCATGGATACCGCAAGTAAGCATTGTTAAAGCCTCCCCTCCCACCCGCTCATGTCTAAGTCAGAGTCTCCCAAAGAGCCTGAACAACTGTGGAAGATTTTCATTGGAGGTTTGAGCTTTGAAACAACCAATGAGGGTCTGAGGAGCCATTTTGAGAAATGGGCAACACTCACAGACTGTGTGGTAATGAGATCCAAACACCAAGCTCTCCAGAGGTTTTAGGTTTGTCACGAATGCCACTGTGGAAGAGATGGATGCAGCCATGAATGCAAGGCCACACAAGGTGGATGGAAGAATTGTGGCACCAAAGAGGGTTGTTTCAAGAGAAGATTCTCAAAGACATGGTGCCCACTTAACTGTGAAAAAGAGTTTTGTTGGTGGCATTAAAGAAGGTACTGAAGAACATCATCTAAGAGAATATTTTGAACATTATGGGAAAATTGAAGTGATTGAAATCATGACAGACTGAGGCAGTGGCAAAAAGAGAGGGCTTGCTTTTGTAACACTTGATGAACATGACTTTGGACAAGATTGTCATACTGTGAAGTAAGCAGAGCTCCAGCTAAGCAACAGATGGCTAGTGCTTCAAGCAAAGATGTTGAAGTGGTTCTGGAAACTTTGGTGGTGGTCGTGGAGGTGGTCTTGGTGCAAATGACAACTTTGGTCGTAGAGGAAACTTTAGAGGGCAAGGTTGCTTTGGTGGCAGTCAGTGTGGTGGTGGATATGGTGGCAGTGGGGATGGCTATAATAGATATGGTAATGATGGAAGCAACTTTGGAGGTGGTGGAAGCTATAATTATTTTGGCAATTACAACTATCAATCTTCAAATATTGGGCCCATGAAAGAAGAAAATTTCAGAGGCAGAAACTGTCCTCTATGGTGGTAGAGGCCAATGTTTTGGCAAACCATGGAACCAAGGTGGGTATGGTGGTTCCAGGAGCAGCAGTAGCTATGGCAGTGGCAGAAGGTTTTAATTACTGCCAGGAAACAAAGCTTAGCAGGAGAGGAGAGCTAGAGAAGTGACAGGGAAGCTACAGGCTACAACAGATTTGTGAACCCAGTCAAGCACAGTGGTGGCGGGGCCTCACTGCCACAAAGAAGACATATTTTAGACAATACTCATATGTATGGGCAAAAAACTCAAGGACCGTATTTGTACTAATTGTATAACAGGCTATTTTAATTTCTGTTCTGTGGAAAGTGTAAAACATTGCAACACATAGTTTTAATGTAGGTTTTTTTTGCACCCATGCTGTTGATTGTTAAATGTAATAGTCTGATCATGACGCTGACTAAATGTGTCTTTTTTTTTTAAAAAAAGAAAAGATACTTGGTATGATTTCAGTCTTTTTAAATTTGCTAAAACTTGTTTTATGACCTAACATACGATCTCTCCTGGAAAATATTCTATATGCTCTTGAGGAGAATGTGTATTCTACTGCTCTTAGATGTATGTTTTAATATACATGTGTTAGATCTATTTATTTTAAATTATAGCTCAAGTCCAGTGTTTCCTTATTATTATTTTTCTGTTTAGATTATCTTTCCATTAGTTAAGTGGTATTGAAATTCCCTATCACTATTATATAATCTGTTTCTTCCTTCCGATCTGTTAGCAATTTTTTTTTATATATATTTAGGTACTCCAATGTTGGATACATATATAATTGTTATATAGTTTTGATGAATTCATCTCTTTATCATTATATAATGACCTCCTTTGTCTCTAGTTTTTTATTTACAGTCTGTTTTGTCTGAAATAAGTACAGCTATCCCTGCTTTCTTTTGGTTTCCATTTGCATGGAACATCTTTTTCCAACCCTTAACTTTGAGCTTATGTGTGACCTTGAAGCTGAAATGAGTCTTTTGTAGGCTGCATTTAGTTGGTTTTTAAAAGTCTATTCACTCCTGTATCCCTCGGGTAAATTCCTAGCAGTGCTATTGCTGGGTCATAGGGTAGATCTATTTTTAATTTTTTGAGGAACCTCCACACTGTTTTCCAGAGTGGCTAAGTGAAATAAGTCATACAGAGAAACACAGATATCATATGTTTCACTCTTATGTGGATCCTGAGAAACTTAACAGAAGACCAAGGGGGAGGGGAAGGAATAAAAAAAAAAAAAAAAGGTTAGAGAGGGAGGGAGCCAAAACATAAGAGACTCTTAAAAACTGGGAACAAACTGAGGGTTGATGGGGGGTGGGAGGGAAGGGAGGTGGGTGATGGGTATTGAGGAGGGCACCTGTTGGGATGAGCACTGGGTGTTGTATGGAAACCATTTGGACAATAAATTTCATATTAAAAAAAATAAAAAATAAAAGTCTGTTCAGCCATTCCATGCCTTTTGATTAGAGAATTTTATTTATACCTATTTAAAGTAGTTATTGATAGGTAAGGATGTAGTATTCCAATCTTATTAGTTGTTTTTTTGTAGTTCCTTTGTTCTTTCTTCCTTTCTTGCAGCCTTTTTTGTGAATTGATGATTTTTGATAGTGGTATACTTTGATTCCCTTGTGTTTATCTCGTGTGTACCTACTATAGGTTTTTGTTTCATGGTTACTCTGAAGCTTACTTGATATAGTTTGTATCTATAATAAACTATTTAAGCTGATAACAACTTCAATCATATACAAAATCTCTACCTTTTTACTACCCCCTCCATTTTATGATTTTGATGTCACAATTTATATCTTTTTACATTGTGTCTCTATTAATAAATTATTGTAGCTGTAGCTATTTCTAATACTTTTTTTCTCTCGCCTTCATTCTAGAGTTAAATAGTTAACACACCACCATAGTACAGTATTAGAGTATTCTGAATCTGATTATACACTTACCTTTGCCAATGTTGTATATTTTCCTGTTACTAATTAGCATCCTTTTGTTTTCAGTTTGAAGAACTTTTTTTTTTTTTTAATTTTTTTCAACGTTTATTTATTTTTGGGACAGAGACAGAGCATGAACGGGGGAGGAGCAGAGAGAGAGGGAGACACAGAATCGGAAACAGGCTCCAGGCCCTGAGCCATCAGCCCAGAGCCTGACGCGGGGCTCGAACTCCCGGACCGCGAGATCGTGACCTGGCTGAAGTTGGACGCTTAACCGACTGCGCCACCCAGGCGCCCCAAGAACTCTTTTAATCACTTCTTGTGTGGCAGGTCTAGTGGTGATGAACATCCTTAGTTTTGTTGGGGTAAGTATTTATCTTCCTTTTATTTCTCTCTCTCTCTCTCTCTTTCTTTTTACTTAAGTAGACTTCACACCCAACATGGAGCCCAACATGGCACTTGAACTCACAACCCTGAGATCAGGACCTGAGCTGAGATCAAGAGTTGGAACTTAACCAACTGACCCACCCAGGTGCTCCATCTTGCTTTCATTTCTGAAGGACAACTTTGCCCGGTAAAGCATTCTTGGTAGCAAGTTTTTTGTTTTTTATTTTTTGTTTTCCCAGCACTTTGAATATATCATCCTGCTCTCCTGCAAGGTTTCTGCTAATAAACCCATTTATCGCTTTATGGGGATTTCTCTTATATGAGAGAATTCTTTTTCCTCTTGCTGCTTTAAAAATATTTTCTTTGGGGTGCCTGGGTGGCTCAGTTGGTTAAGCATCTGAGTCTTGATTTTGGCTCAGGTCATGATCTCCTGGTTCATGAGATTCAGCCCCAAGTCAAGCTCCAGGCTGACAGTGCCACGCCTGCTTCAGATTCTCTTTTTCTTTCTCTCTGCCCCTCCCTTGCTCGCATTCTCTATCTCTCTCAAAATAAATAAATAAACATTTTTTTAAATTAAAAAAGTAAAAATCTTTTCTTTGTCTTTGATTTTAAACAGTTTTATTAAAATGCATCTTTGAGAAGTTTGTTTTGGATTGAAATTTTGGGGTGACCCATTAGCTTCATAAACTTGGATGTCCAAATTTCTCTCCAGGTTGTGGGAAGTTCTCAGCCATGATTTCTTTGACTAAGCTTTCTATCCTTTGCTCTTTCTCATCTCCTTCTGGAGCTTCAACAATGCATAGATTGTTTATCTTAATGATGTCCCATAGACTTTCTTCATCCTCCCCCACCTTTTTTTATTGTTGTTGTCTTTTTAACTGGATAATTTCAAATGATCAGTCTTTGAGTCATTGATTTTTTTTCTTCTGCTTGGTCCAGTCTTCTGTTGAAGCTTTCTATTAAATTTTTCAGTTAGGTAATTGTTTTCTTCAACTCCAAAATTTGTGGGAGTTTTTTATGTTTTCTATCTATTTGCTAAACTTCTTATTTTGTTCTTTTTAAAAAAATTTTTTTTACGTTTATTCGTTTTTGAGAGACAGAGACAAGAGCGAGACAAGAGCATGAGAGTGGGAGGGGCAGAGAGGGAGACACAGAATCCGAAGCAGGCTCCAGGCTCCCAGCTGTCAGCACAGAGCCCAACACGGGGCTCGAACTCACAAACCATGAGATCATAACCTGAGCCGAAGTTGGACGCTCAACTGACTGAGCCACCCAGGTGCCCCCTTATTTTGTTCTTATACTGTTCTCCAGATTTCATTAAATTGTTTATTTATGTTCTCTTGTAGCTCCCTGAACATCTTTAGAACAATTATTTTGAATTATTTGTCAGGCAATTCATATATCTCCATTCCTTTGTGGTCAGTCACTAGAAGTTTATTGTTTCTTTTGTGGTGTCATGTGTCCCTGATTCTTCATGATCTTCATTCATAACCTTGCATACATGTCTGCACATTTGAAGAAGCAGTCGCCTCTTCTAGAATTTCTGGATGGACTTTGGAAAAAAAAGACCTTCACTGTGACAGAGGCACACTGGAGCATGCTGTGATTGCAGGTTTAGTTGTGAAGGGTATGGGGGCATGTGGCAGCTCCAGGCCCAGGGTGGCATGATGATAATGGCTCAGGCAGCTGAGGTCCACAGCATCAACAACTGTGTGGTCTTTGGTGAATGCTGTGGGGAGTCCACAATGCCTGTAAGGACTGTTGGGTACTTCTAGGTCCAGCAATTAAAGATCAGAGCAGGCACTGGGGATGGCTACAGCCAGGGGTGTGCACTTGCCTGTCTGGGCCAGCTATAGGTGTCTATGTGGTGTCAGGGGCTGGTTGCAGACACACTTATAGTGGCAAGGGCCAGAGCCAGCAGCAAGGACTAGAGCCAACTTCAGGTATATAGCAGCTGTCAGCGTGCACTTCTGTGACCACAGGGACTCACCACAGGCATTACACAACAGTGGATGCCAGTGACAGGAGTTGGGCCAGTGATGTACAATTGCACAGCTGGAGGAGCTAGCTGCAGATGATTCCAACAGTTCAGGCCAGTGGCAGGAGACAGGGTTTGATCTGAGTCAACAAGCAGCTGTGGGGACTCTGGTTGTTGACCTGGACTCCAACAGCTGCAGAGTCTTGCCACAGATGCATGGCAGTGGAGGCTAGTGACAGGACACAGACCAGGAGGGGCAAGTGCATAGCTGGAGGGGCCAGCTGCAGATGAATCCAGCAACACAGGCCAGTGACAGGAGATAGGGCCAGGTCTGGGTCCACAAGCAGCTTTGGGGGCCTTGGCTGTCAGCATATACTACTGTGGCTATAGGAGTTTGCCACAAGCAAATTCACAGTGGTGGAGGTCAACCCTAGGGTCTAGGCTTGCATCTTACACTCATGGAGCTGCAGAAATAGGGGTTGACTACCAGTGTGGATCTTGGGCTGGGAGGGTTCAGGTAGGGGGTCAGGGGAAGGAGTGAGGAGATATTCAGGCAGTTGATGTCTTTGAATGTGAAAATCTGTGGGGCAAAAACCACTAAAATCTGCAAGACATTCTCAGTGGCTGTTCTGGCCATTGGTTTCTTCAGTCACATAAGCTGCTGGGGTCCTCTGCAGAGCAGGTCACTGGGAATCACAGTGTCTCCCACTGTATGGCTGTTACTGGTAGCCCTTGCTCTTCTTTATTCCTAGCCATCTCTGTATGTTTCAACTTTGACAGTGGGGTGAAACTGAAATGGGTCCTTTATGTATTGCCCCAAAAGGCTGGGGATGCTGGTTGTTCATCCCACTCTCCCTTTACTGGAGAAAAACTCTTTCTAGCTGGAGAGTTCTCATTTGGCACTGAGCAGTGCTGGTCTGGAGGATGGGATAATGTAGGCAAAATGAATCTGTTCTTTCTTCTCTTTTTGTGTAGTTGTTCTCAGGTTTTTTGTTCCAATCTTGCTTAAGTTTCTTTTTTAAAAAAAAAATTTGATGTTTATTTTTGAGAGAGAGAGAGACAGAGTGAGAAGGGGAGGGACAGGGAGAGCAAGAGGGAGACACAGAATCTGAAGCAGGATCCAGGCTCTGAGCTGTCAACACAGAGCCTAATGTGGGGCTTGAACCCACAGACCTGAGTTAAATTCAAATGCTTAACCAACAGAGCCATCCAGGCACCCCTTTTGCTGAGGTTTCTTAAGTGGACTCCTGAGCTCTCCCAGAGTTATTTTTGTCTGTAGACACTTGTCTAATTGTTGATTGGGAGGGGTTCAATACTGGGATTTTCTACACTGTTACCTTGATGACATCACCCTTATAAAATTTAGAATCAATTTGTCAGTATCTACAAAATAACTTGCTGGAATTTTTATTGGGATTGTGTTGAATCTATATAGCAAGTTGGGAAGAACTGACACTTTGACAATACTGTCTTCCTATCCATGAACATGAACTAGCTCTTAATTTACTTCGTTCTTTTGGATTTCTTTTTTTTTTAATGTTTACTTATTTATTTCTGAGAGAGAGAGGGGCAGAGAGAGACAGGGAGACAGAGAATCTCAAGCAGGCTACATGCTGTCACTGCAAAACTCAATATGGGGCTTGAACTTATGAACCATGAGATCATGACCTGAGCGGAAATCAAGAGTCGGATACTTAACTAAGCCACCGAGGTGCCTGCCCCTCTTTTTGGATTTTTTTCATCAGAGTTTTGCAGTTTTTCTTGTGTAGATATTATTCATGTTTTGTTAGATTTATGCTTAATTATTTCATTTTTGGGGTGCTAATGTAAATGGTATTGTGTCTTTAATTTCAAATTCTACTTGTTCATCACTGACATGTAGGAAAGAAATGGACTTTTGTGTGTTAACCATGTATCCCACAAACTTGTTGTAATTGCTGCTTAGTTCCAGGAGGATTTTTGTTGTTGTTGACTCTTTCATATTTTCTACATAGATAATCATGTCATCTCTGAACAAAGTTTTATTTCTTCCTTCCCAAGATATATGTCTTTTATTTCCTTTTCTTGTCTTATTGCATTAGCTAGACTTCCAATATGATTTCAAAAACCAGTGATGAAAGGGAATATCTTTGCTTTTTTCCTGATCTTAGTGGGAAAGCTTTGAGTTTCCTCTAAGTATATTATCCTGTGTAGGTTTTTTATAGATGTTCTTTATCAAATTAAGGAGGTTTTCCTTCTATTCCTAATGTGCTGAGAATTTTTTAATCATGAACTGGTATTTGGTCATATGCTTTTTCTCCATTTATGCCCATCTACAAGCCAAAGAAATGGACCTTGGGGGAAAAAAACAAACAAAACTTTGCTGACACCTTGATCTTGGATTTCTAGCCACCAAAACTGTGAGAAAATAAATTTCTGGTGTTTAAACCACTCAGTTTGTGGTACTTCATTATGGCAAGCCCTAGTAAACTAACACAGGGGCTAATCTTAAATACCTTTTAAACTGAAGACACTCACTCATTGGTATGTTATCAATGTTCCAGTTGTAGTGTGGTATATTTTGCATCTTATATTGTCTTTGTGTATATCGATATCTGACATTCAATCAGCCAGAAAGTTAAATACAGAAATTCTGACAAATTCTAGTTCATAGAGATTCCATAAAAAAGAAATAAATGTTGTGTTACTAAGTATTTTCCCCAAATCCATGGATGACAATAGAATTATCTGCTTACAATTGTTCATGTGTAATTATTGCTAAAATATTCCACAGACTAACATACAGATGTATGTATTTCAAATCATCTTTCCACTACCCACACACTTCTATTGCCAGGTTCTGTAGACAACTTCATATGGTAATCAGCCCTCTAACCCAGTGCCTTCATATCATGAAGCCAAGTGAGTCAGCATTTTGGGCAATAGGAGATTTTAGGGAACCACTTCTAACCAAGACAGCAAATAATAAATTGCTACATATGAAATTGACTGATGAGCATATAAATACACTTCACTAAAAATTCAAACTAAGTGTTTCTCCAAATCAACTTCCTCTTAACCAGATCCCCAACATGCTCATGACTATTCCAACACTAAACAATTCAAGAAGTATAACATAGGAGAATCAAAAATGGAAAATCATTCCCTTATTTTTGTATGGTTTACAAAAATATATCTCCATAAAAACATACTACTAGGGTCCTTCCCAGAACTCTGGAAAAGGTCTGTACATGTCAGGGTGCCTGAAGCTTAAGCTCTAATAATTTCACGATAAATCTGCCTTTGCAGATTTGGCCTTGACCCTAATGCTGATCTCAGGAACTCACCACATAGTCCTCTGACCTACCCACTCTTACTGCCTTCCTAATTTGCTGGTCTTTTCCCTCTCAGATTAGCACAAAATTTCACCATAACAATATCAAAATAATGCATACTTCAAGAGCTTCTGTCCTGTATCCATGCCCAAAGCCTGTTCTGATTAGGTTTATGTTTTTTTCCTGAGTCTCTAGTTTGCATTTTGATCGCCCCTCACTATTGTCACTGTAGGAAGTGACACCGGTGTTCATAACTTTAGACACTTGCATAGAACCTGAAAGAGAAAGAATCACAGAGAAGATAGAGTCTAGGTCACCAGGGATGGGAAACAATGACTAGAAACACAACAGCTTAAATCAGAAGGAAAAGCTGGCTGGGTTTAAAATATGATCTCTTTTTAATTATTTTCTTTTGATATTAAATGTGCTTTGTGTGAAAAGTAAAAATAGCATAGATAGGTTTAATATGAAAAGTAAGAAGCTCCCCCACTGTGAAGCCCCAATCCCTTACCCCGTAGTTATTCAGTTAAACATGGTTAGTGATTTCCTCCGTGTGTTTATTTGAAGGATTGGTTTTAAGGGAAAGATGATGACTCTGGCTTGAGACACATTAAGTTGAGGATTATGATGGTGGCAATGTTCCAAGAAACAGCTGGATATTTTAAATAGGCAGTTGGAGAAGTGAGAGCTAATGAGGTAGATCTGGAATTTTTCTTCCTGCATTGTTAATGGTGTGAAATTGAAAGAACTGTGAGGGAGAGAAATGAGAGAAAGGAAAAAAGAGCGCAATTCTCAACCATAGGCAACACCTACATTTCAGAAGTGGCCAATTGAAAGTAAGGCTCTTGAAGGGAAGAGAAAAGCAATGGTCAGCAAGTCAAGAAAAACTGAGAAATGCTTTTGAGTTTTAGTGACATGTAAACTCTGTTTCCCTGTGAAAATGCAATATAAATATAACTGGCAGCCAATATTTCTACTGACAAGAAACCTTATAGCAAACAAAAATGAATTTTGTGCTATATTTTACTACAGAACTTTCTGCTGCTTGGTCTTGTTCAGCAATCTACTGTAAGTTTCTACATGCTGGACTTTTGACCTCTTGTTTCCAGACATGTGGGAACCACAAGCTATCCACTTGCCTCAGCTTTCTTTTCATTTCTGCTCTCTGGCCATTGTGAAAACATCTCTCCTGTCCCATTGTGGTAGGCAGACTTCTGGGATGGCCTTAATGATCCCCAATTCTTGATGTTTAGAAGGACCCTGCAATTCTAATATTCAGCAATATCCACTGTTAACATTTTGACATATTTTCTCCCAGTCCTTTCCTTTATGTGTGTATATATAGGTATGTGTGGATATATACATAGCCAGCCATGTATATGTGCTGATAAGAAACAATCCCAAAATTGTCAAAATTGGTATCAAACTGTATCTTTAATCTTGTATACTAACTTCTACCATTTACTATTATTATGATATTTTTTATGTCAGTATTATTGGAAAACAAAGAATATTTGAATTTTTATAAAAATGTTTACACACATGTCTGTGTATATGTGTGAATCATTTATCTTGTTCATCTTTTTGACTAAATAAGTAAACTATAATAAATATCTTTATACATAATTGATTCTAGTAATTTATTTAATTCCATTTTATTTATTTATTTATTTTTTTTTATTTTTTTTTTATTTTTTTTTTTTTTAATTTTTTTTTTCAACGTTTATTTATTTTTGGGACAGAGAGAGACAGAGCATGAACGGGGGAGGGGCAGAGAGAGAGGGAGACACAGAATCGGAAACAGGCTCCAGGCTCTGAGCCATCAGCCCAGAGCCCGACGCGGGGCTCGAACTCACGGACCGCGAGATCGTGACCTGGCTGAAGTCGGACGCTTAACCGACTGCGCCACCCAGGCGCCCCTTAATTCCATTTTAAAATTTCTTAGTATAAATTACGCAAAGTAGAATTATTGACAATTAAGAGTCTTTATATATAATGTTAAGTTATTTTCCAGATTAATTCCACCATCCCAGGTGTGGAAGAGATTGTGTATTTACTATAAAGTTGATTTTCCAAAAATGAAAATACCTTTGTTATACTTTTTGATTATAAAGTTAATATACATTAAATATATAAATTCAGAAACAGTAAATTGTAAAAAGAAAAAGAAAAATCACTCTCCGTAGATACTTACTGTTAACACCAAAAATATATATCCAGACTTTTTCTTTATATACAGTAACCTGATTTTGTTTAGCTTAATAGTTCTTTCCAAGCCAATAGATAATATGGGGATATAGTATCTTTTTAATAGGTACACAGTAATCTAGTATAAGGATATACTATAAACGGCTGTCTCAGATTGTGTCCCCTGAGAAGCAGACTCTGAGATAAATTTTAACATGCAAGACATTTATTAAGGAGTGCCCTTCATAGCAACATCTGTGAAAGGGAGGCAAAGGAAGCAGAATTGAACAGGGGGAGAAGTTAAAATGGGATGCAAGCCAACTAAAGAGCCTCAGATGACCTCATAAGAAGTTCTGGTGCTGGACTAGCCTCTCAGATTTATCCCAAATTGGGCAGAGATGAACAGGCCTTTTTATAGCCTGGCAATGATCAGTCATGGATATGGGCCATCCCAGAAAGGCACATGCTTCCCTGTAGCTGAGGCAATCCCTGAAGCAGCTAGCAGCATTCCTAGAGAGTTAGGGTAACAAATTATTCACTCAAGAGGTATGTGGGCAGGGGTGCCTGGGTGGCTCAGTTGGTTAAGCATTTGACTCTTGATTTCAGGTCAGATCATGACCTCACGGTTCATGAGATCCAGCCCCCAGTCAGGCACTGTCAGGCTCTGCTTGAGATTCTCTCCCTCTCTCTCTCTGCCTCTCCCCCACATACATATGCCATGCACACTCTCTCTCTGTTTCTCAAAATAAATCAATAAACATTTTTAAAAAAAGGAAAAGAGGGATGTGGGCTGTATATGATGGTCAATATCCACCAGTCTACCCTTTGTTCTATCCAGATATATTTCTTCATACATGTTCTGGGAACAGCAACACTACGGTTAGGGTGGGCCACTTTTTCTTTGAGAAACTTAAAAAAAAAAGAAGAAGGTTGACGAAACAATCTGTAATTCCTGGCCTAGCAGCTAGTCTTAGGGCTACAACTGATACTCATTATCTCCCTCTTGGTCTGTCCATTCTAGATTCCCCTTACCCTCAGCTGTCACTCTTTCTGGTCTCAGTGGCTTACCTGGTGACGTGACCTAGACCCTCATCCTTCAAGGGTACAAACTCCTAGTCAGCCCTAGACTGCTTGTCTTGGGCTGATAGTGCCATACCTGTCCATTCATGGTCAAAATTGGACAAGGGTACATCACCAAGAGGTATTCAGTTGTGTTATCTGAATGCCAAACATATTCCTCCATGCCTCTGTATATAACCTTCTTATGCCAAAATGTTAACTCCTCTTCTTGCCTGCTGGTCTCTGGACTCAAAGAACACAAAGAGCTCAGTTTGGCAGCCATACCTTGTAGTTCAGTGGAAGTCTTACTGTGTTCCTTGGTAAAATTGTGCTCCTTTTGGAGACCTGTAACTCCAATCCTGCAGATCTCAGAGTTGAGAGACAATTTACCATGGATCTCTTACATTTCTGCACATCTTGCAAGAAGACACCAACAGCTTTAGTTCTGAGCTATCTTTTCAAGGATGTTGGTATACTGAACAGCCTTAGAAGATAGAGGTGGAGGTGGCTTCTTTCTTCAGAACAAAAGACAGCTTTATTTACTGTCCAGGATAATAAAGATCATGTCTCCCTCTGGGGAAACACTGGGAAGATTGTTTGATAAAAGATCAGAGTACCTCAGCCATGATGTAAACCCAGTGCATGCACAGGGTCTATCTAGGTTATTCCACATCTTCCTCATGGTACTTGGGGAACAAAGAAAACCAATGCAAACATAAGTTTCATGATGCTTGCTGTGCTGTGAGCAATAAAATCTCCAGTTTCTGACCCAGGAGTCTCATGTCTTCTGCCACCATTCATAGGAGTGGCAGACTAGCTTGTTAGCTTGCAAATAGGGTAAAATCTCAGACCTTTCACAGTTCTTGACAACTATTTATTACTAAGGGTGAAAGAATTAACATAGCCCTGGGGCATAAATGTAAATATATACTATTATCCATTCCTTATCAATGAAAACTGTTTCTCCTTTCTGAGATAGATGGAAAAGAATATACTTGTCAGTTAAAAGATCACATAGCATATACCTGTGTCCATGTTACTCTGTAAAAGTACAGAGTCCATGGACTCTGTACAAGATGTATCTTTCTCCAGAGTCAATGGTTTTTGCAGTGTCAGACCAGTGAATAAAAATGATAAGGATTCTTGGGGTGCCTGGGTGGCTCAGTTGGGTAAGTGTCCGATTATTGTTATTGGCTAAGGTCACGATCTCACGGTTGTGAGAATGAGTGCTACATGGGGCTTCACGTTGATGGCTCAGAACCTGCTTGGGATTCTCTCTCTCCCCCACTCTCTGCCTCCCCCGCTCAGGCATATGCATGCACACTCACTCTCTCTCTCAAAATAAACTTTTAAAAAATGATAGGGATTCACCACCTTTGCATCCTTTAGCTCTTTAAACGTAGCACTATTTTCCACCATTCCCCCCAGCAATATTGTTTTTTATTTGTATCTTGGCTAGGAGAGGGGGCAGTTTCAGAAGCTTCCAGTTGGTCTTCCCCATTATGATAGCTGTTACTTCATAGGCCAAGGACTCAGAGGGATTTGCACCACCTATGAAGTATATAGGTTCTGATTATGTATTTGATGACTGAGGAAATAAGTAACATGTGGGTCTATAACCAGTGACCTGACTGTAACCTAGACTTGGATAAGACTTCATTTATTACCTGACCCCCATATGCACCTACTCTCACAAGGGGACCATGACGAGTCTTTGGGTCTCCAAGTATCAGTGTCAATTCAGACTCTGTGATCACAGTCCTTGAAATATTTACATGTTCCTACTTTCCCAAGGTACAGTTGCCTGAGTAAATGGCCTTAGGTACAAAGGTTTTGGAACAATTTGGGGGGAAAGACTGAGAAATCATTACTGTGTACATTTGCCATAGTGTTGCAGTTTCCTTCCTCACGGGGACACAGTCTTTTCAGTTAATAGGCTCCAGGTCTAAAAACAGATTCACATTTTGAAACTTGGTAAGGAATCATGATGTTAATTGGGGTGACTGACTCAGTCTCCTGGCTATATATTTTTTAATTCATCTGAAAATACCAATTGAGTAGTACCCTCATAGGCTACCCATCTATTTTTCCCCTCAGGACACCATGTTATATTAATTATCTCCATAATTCTTTGTGGATTACTTCCCTCTGACTGTTCTTCTGACTTTATATTACAATAATTGTACATTAAACACCACAATCTAGCCTCTATAATTTGGGGGTCTTATTATCTCTATTGCTATCAGTAAACCCAGTTCTTTAATGGCTTCCTTTACCATCTGATCTGGCTTATAAAAAGTCACAACTGAGCCTTTTAATGAGACTGGTGCCCCTCACAACAGTACATTTCTTATGTCCTTGATATATGGTGCAGCCTCCTGACCTTCTGTAAATGAATTATCTGGTGGGGTTTTCATCATTACATAGTACATGGTCTCCAGCATAACCAGTTGTCTGGTCTTTTAAATTCTTTCTTCCAGTGTCTGTCATGGCAACTATAACATTTTAACCTCATTTAGTATGGGACCATCACTTTTTCCATGCTTCTAGAAACTGTCCTAATAGCAAATTCACACTGTCTCCTGGGATTCTCATTATAATGTTAAATCTTGAGTATGGGGAAAGTGCTCCCAAATCTTACTTCTCTGTTTTCCACCTTATGTTCCTTTTCTTTTCATAAAGCGCCCTCAAAATTCAGTTCTATATATACAATCTCAGTTTATGTTGACTAGCTATTCAAGTTCCTTTGGGGTATAGTTCCTTTTCTCCATTATCATTTCCAGCATATGGAGACTTAACATCATTAAGGCCTACTGGACAGGAGACATCCTAGGAGCAAAACTTGAGAGGGAGGTCATTAGTTGTCTTGATAGGAAGAGGTCTTTCATCATCTCTGGACAGTGAGGAAGAGATAGGTCTTAATAGGGAAGTTTTGGGTCACTCCTGGGAATATCCTCATCTATTGTGTTAAGTCCCATTCTTTCCCACCCAAAGCCTTGACCTTGGCTTAGCGTACTTATTTGATTACAAATTTAATTTTTGGAGCATAGTTCACCATGACTGAGTTATTCTTTAGCTCACTTTAGTCTCCCACTGCAAGAGATGAGAGCCACTTTACATGCTCCTGAAAAGACTTTGTAGTCTTTACTTTTAACTTTCAATTGATGATTAATCACTCTTAGCTTTTCATTATCTTTTTCTAGCACATCAATCTAAGAAATAGCTACCTCTTTTAGTCAGCTCAGACTACTATAACAAAATACCATTAGACTGAGGGGCTTGAACAAATTTATTTCTTATAGTTCTGGAAAGTCTGAGATCAAGGTACCTGCTGGTCAGTTTGGTTCTCAGAACTCTCTTCCTGGCAGGCAGACAGCTGCCTTCTCACATGTGCTCACATGGCCTTTCTCTGGCATGCATGGAGAGTGAGGGAGAGAGTGTGGGAGGTGTAGCGAGAGGAAAAGAGAGAGAGAGGAGGGGGGAGAGGAAGAAGGGAGGGAGAGGGAGAGAAAGAGATCTCTGTTTCTCTTCTTATAAGATCATTAATCCTATCAGATCAGGCTCCTACTCATATGACTTCATTTAACCTTAATTACCTCTTAAAAGCTCTCTCTCTAAATACAACTACACTGGGGATTCAGATTTCAACATGTGAATTTTGGGGAATCCATAGTACCACTCAATTTCACTGTCCTTATAGTTACTATTTTCCCCATATTTCTGAAATACTTGATACATCACAGCAGTTAATACATACCTTTCCACTGGTATACCAACCTGATTCAGCGCCCGTGAAAGTTTCAACAACTGGATGGTAATCTTGTGATAGGGGTCCTTATTGTCAGGTAGGTAGGCAGCTAATGCTCAAGCTCCAAAACCCCATCTTTGTGCCTGTTTTCTCAGATCTCAGTCCTGGCACCTACTGTCATAGGTTGGGTTCTCAGGGAACAAGATTATGAGACAGAATTTAAAAGGCTGGATATTTATTAAGGAGTGCCCTTAGGATTAATAGTTGTAGAAGGGAGGGGAAAGAAGCAAGATTGAGCAGAGGGAGAAACTGAGTTGCATGCTCCATAGGGAACTCAGGAGAAAAGAACTGACCTTCAGAGTTGTCTCAGGTTGGCTAAGAGAGTCAGGTTCTTATGTCCCAACTTTGTTCAGTAATTGAATGTGGGACAACATGGGAGGGGGCCTAAACTCCAGCAATGTAGCTTTATGCAATTGTAGCAATCCTGAAGATACCAAAGGCTCTGTTAACAGTACACCCAGTTCCTGGGACAAGTCCTTATTGTAGGGGGATCTGGGCAGTGGATCACAATGTTCATCACAGGGGTGAAGCATTTAAATGTCTCACTCCTTCTGTTTCCATAGAGGGGAGAGAATTTCCATTCTCCTTGAGAAAAAAGAATGAGAAGTACTCTTCAGTGTCTCTCTCCCCAGGGAAGTAGGAATGATTTCTCTGATAGGTGAGATTATGAAAAGGAGTCAAGCTTGAAAGACTAAACACTTTCTGGGCTTTCTCTGTCTCTGTCTTTGTCTCACTCCCCTTCTCTCTGGCTTTCTTTTTACCTGGCTTGTCAGTAGGATTCAAGAAATTTTTTGCTTTTCTGTGTTATGAGGCAGGCCTGAATCCCATGGGAACACCTGAGTTTGTCCAGCTCTGCCTATGACAAGGTGATGTATTCAGTTGTGGGTCACAGTGAGGAGACCAATAGCAAACCCATTTGCCAAACCAAACCTCTTTCTCTAATTGACTTTATCCAAGCTAATTTTTAGAAATTGCATTTATTATGAAAATTTCAAACATGACCAAAAGGAGAGAGAATAATATAATGAGTGAGAATATATTCAACAATTAAACAAACATCCAATTAAACAAACGTCTGGATTTTTTATTCAAGTCAATATTTTAATTTTCTTCTGTCTGACTGCTGAATCTTATTTCCCATTTGTTTCCATACTTGGAATGGGAATAAAATAGTAGTGCCATTTTAAAGATTAAAAAAAAAATCAAGAAGCTTTACATAAAATTTGGATTTGTGACTGCCCCTAGGGACAAGAAAAAAAGAAAACCTGGCAACAGTGGACAACATAGCAACAACCAGCTGGCTCTGAGAAGCAGGTACCTCTTTTAGACTGAGTATGAGCTCCCCCATAAGTCATAATCTCTACCCCTCCCCACACAGAGGCCAACTGTCAGTTTGTCATCCACCATAAGGCCTAAATTCTTGCTTTTATTACACTGAGTTTCCCCCCTTCCCTCTACTTACCTATGTTATCTGTCTGGCTCCTGTAGGCATTTGAATTATTGGCCCTTGCTCTAAAGACAGGCTTTTTATAGTCTACCTAACGACCAAATTCAGTGAAACATAATCACAGTGTCTGAGCATCCAGCAGCTTTACTATAAGACAAAAAAAAAAAAAAAAAAAAAGTACAAAATATCCACCAGCAGGTAAATGGATAAACTGTAGTATAATCATACAATACAATACCTACAGCAGCACTAAAAAGAAATGAATGATTGATGTATACATCAACATGGTCGAATCTCAATTATGCTGAGTAAAGAAATAAGACCAAAAAAAGTACATATGGTATTATTCCATTTATATAAAAGTCTAGGAAATGCAATTAACCTATAGTGACCAGTAGTCAGAAAGCAGAGCTGTGGCTGCCTGGGGATGGGATGAATAAGTGAGGCAGGGGGAGATGAATTACAACTTTTGGAGTTGATGAGTATATTTATTATCCTGACTGTGGTGATGGTTCTATAGGTTTATATATATGTCACAGCTCGTTACATCACATACTTTGAACATGTACAGTTTACTATATGTCAATCACACCTTAATAAAGCTCTAACCAAACAAAAAACTCGAAACAAAAACAAAAACCACACACACCAAGTATCTGCCATTTATACTAGTAGGTGCTTAATAAATTTCTACATAGATGTTACTGACAGAAGATATTTATACTTTTGTTGATTCAGAGACAAAAATCTGCATTTCTGATCTTGATTGCTTACTATTAAATTTTTATCCCTAGGAATGTTATAACACTCAGATTAAAGAGATAGTCTAAAACCTTCTGGAAATGGATAATAGTGGCTGCCTCTGGAAAGGAGAACTAAGATGTCAAGGGAAAAGGAAAGGCAAGTAACTTCCACTTTTTTAATTAGTTTGCATGCATATGATATTTATATTAAAAAGTTCTTTTTTAGAAATAACTTGATTACAAAAAACATGCACTAAAAGATTATAGGAAGTGATTTGAATAGGTTTTCATAAAATATTTTATTTTATTGAGAGAGAGAGCAGGGGAGCGGCAAAGGGAGGGAGGGAAAGGAAGGGAGAGAGAGAGAGAGAGAGAGAGAGAGAGAGAGAATCTCAAGCAGGCTCCACACCCAGACTAGAGCCCAACACAGGGCTCAGTCCTATGACCCTGGGATCATGATCTGAGCCAAAATCATGAGTCGGACACTCAACTGACTGAGCCACCCAGGTGTCCTCATAAAATAATTTAACCCAGAGATGATTTATAGCAAATAAAGTAAATTAAAAGTGTATAAGCTTCTGGTGGTGATGAGCAAATTAAGAAACTAGTCATTTATTAAGAATAAGACCACACTTCCATCCAATTTATCGGTATCACTGAATACTGGAAGACAGCAGATAATGCCTTTAGAGTTCTGAGGGAAAGTAAATCAGATCTACTGACCCAGCAGAATGAAAATGTTTGGAAACATTAAAAAACCGAAAGTTTCTTTCCCATTCTTTCATAAGTAGTTAGCAAGGATGTTCTCTAAAAAACCAAGAAGATAAACCAAAAAAGTAGACATGGATTCTAGAAAAGAGTGGCTCCAACCTTGGAGCAGAGTAAAGGGAAGTTCTCAGGTGGGTAGCAGGGTTAAAGAACAATTAGATTAAGTGGACAGAAAGCCAAAGTTTCATTAGCTGATTAGGGGCAATTACCAGGGGGCCAAAGGAAGAGAATATCTCTGTAAAAGAGTAGGGAAAATGAAAAAACTTGATATGACAAATTAGGTAAAATACACAGTGAGGGGAAAAAGGCAATTTGAAACTCTAGGAAAAACAAAGCCATATAAGAGTTTGTGGCCCAAATATGAAGCATAAATACTTATGCAATTGATAGTAAGGGAAGAGAATCCATTTGATGTTGATGTTCTGCACATTTTCCTTTGAGTGACTTTCTAGTGGTTCTGACAGAAGTCTTGTGGAGCAGAAAATGCAATCTTGGCATTCTCCTTAGCCTTGAAATTGGCTGTTAACTTTGATGAGTCAACCTATGGACAGAATACAAAAGACTTATTGACTATATTCAAGGGAGGTGAGTGGAAGGTGAGAAGGAAGAATGGCAATATTAAAATTGGAGTGTGGAAATAGTATCTACCTCAGGTTGAAATAGTATTTAGAGTTTTATAGTATATCATTAAAAGTTGCAAAGATAACCAATAAAAAAAAGGTAAAATTAATGTAACTGTTAAATGTTGGAGAAGTGGATGTTAGCATAATTCTTACCTTTTATGCCAGGAAGTCATTAGATATTCTATAGCTGATATGAGCATATTTAGAAACACTTAAGTAATCACAAACGAAAACATGTAAAAGAGGTTGGCCCCAGAGATTGATTCTAGAAGTAGAAAGCGTTATGATGTTTGTTGCTTTTCATCATAAATTCTTTTGTGTTATTTGATCCATTACAATTTAATTTGTTTCCTTCTATTTGTTGCCATGTGTGCATTTCCTTGACTAGAAAAAAAAATAGATGCTGTTTTTTTTGTTTGTTTGTTTATATGGAAACAATATATTTTTTAAAGTTTTATTTATTTAGGTAATTTCTATATCCAATGTGGGGCTTAAACTCACTAGATCAAAAGTCACACATTCTTCTGGTTAAGCCACCCAGGTGCCCATGGAAACAGTATTTTAGACATCTATCCTATCAAGGATGACTCCCTAAAGTGGGTCAAGCTTCATTCCAGATCTTTTAAAATAAGCAATAAGGTGGAAATTCCAAGGACACACAGAAACTTGGAGTAAGCAAGTGGTTGTTCTACTAATATTTTATTACCTACTCTAAGGAATATATAAGAACCCTTAGCTTCTATCCACACTAGTTTTAGCCATCTGCTTATGAGATTTCTTTCTGAGAAGTTCTGGTCCTCCATTTTCGGGGGATAGGGTTTTGCCTGCAACCAGGTTACTGATTCTGAAAAAGGAAGTATTTTCATCCTTCTTATTACCAACCTTGGTAATTGATTGTTCATGTTTAGAAGGAATAGTGTTTCTAGTATTAAAAAAGGAATGGAAAAACCATGGGTTATTCTGATAGTTAGGCATGACACATTATTACCAACAGTTGGCAGCACACCTTATTTGCAAGAGTAGGAAAGAAAGGGAAACTGTTTCTGATTTTTGCAAAGGTGTAGCAATACAAGCAATAACAATTGTCCTATAACCAAGCAAAAATGCAAAGGAAGAATACTTTATTTTGGGAGAGTAAAATGAGACAGTGGTCATAATCCCTAAAATACTATGTTACAGATATTCGCAGGCTTTGTAGAAGTAATGAAAGTGAAGAGTGAGAAAGCATAATCAGGAGACCTCTCTTTGGTCTAAATATCTAGTAGCTGCACCTAGAACTCTGTAAAGGGGGCAGGGAAGGGAAAAATCATGAGTAAAATGTTACTTTGAAAAGTCTTTCTTATAAGATCTATATGAGGAAAACTACAAAACTCTGATGAATGCAATCAGAGAAGAACTACATAAATGGAGAGATAGTCCATGTTAATGGATAGGAAAAACCAATATCAAGATATCAGTTCTTCCCAACTTGACCTATAGATCGATGCAATTCAATTAAAATCTCAGAAAGTTATTTTATGGATATCAACAAAGTATTCTAAATTTTATATGGAGAAGCAGGGTGGGGGAAGGGTGAAATAGATAAAGGGCATCGAGTACACTTATCTTGATAAGCACTGAGTAATGTATAGAATTGTTGAGTCATTGTATTGTACACCTGAAAGTAATATAACACTGTATGTTTTATACTTCAATAAAAAAAAAAAGAATAAAGTTTACATGGAGAAACAAAAGATGCAGAAGAGGCAGCACAATATTAAAGGAGGAGAACAAAGCTGAAGGACTGCAGCTATCTGACTTCAAGACTTACTATTAAGCTACAGTAGCCAAGACAGTGTGATATTGGCAAAAGAATAGATCAATGGAAATAGATCAATGGAACAGAATAGAAAGTCCAGAAATAAACCCCCTAAATATAGTCAACTGGTCTTTGACAAGGGAACAGAGGTGGCAAAATAGAGAAAAGGTAGTTTTTTCAATAAATGATGCTGGAAGAAATGGACATCCACAGGCAATAAATAAATAAAAATCTAGGCATAGATCTTACATCCTTCACAAAAAATTAACTTAAAATGGATCACAGACCTAAATGTAAAATGAAAAATTATAAAACTCCTGGATGATAACATAGGAGAAAATCTAGATGACCTTGGGTATGGTGATGTCTTTTTAGATACAACACCAAAAATATAATCCATGAAAAAAATTATCAATAAGTTGGACTTCATTAAGATTACAAACTTCTGCTCTGCAAAAGACAATGTAAAAAGATTTCGAAGACAAGCCACAGACTGTGAAAAAATATTTGCAAAAGACATATCCAATAAAGAACTGTTATCCAAAATATACAAAAAAGTCTTTTAAAAAATCAAAAAAAAATTTTAAAGTTTATTTATTTTGAGAGAGAGAGAGAGAGAGAGAGAGAGCGAGCAAGTGGGATAGGGGCAGAGGGAGAGATGGAGACGGAATCCCAAGCAGACTCTACACTGTCAGTGTGGAGCCTGACATGGGGCTCAAACTCAGGAACCATTAGATCATGACCTGAGCTGAAATCAAGAGCCAAACTGACAGCCACTCAGGTGCTCCTACAAAGAATTCTTAAAATACAACAGTAAGAAAACAAACAACCCAAATTAAAAAATGGGCCAAAGATCTTCACAGATATCTCACCAAAGAAGATATAAGGTGGCAAATAAGCATATGAAAAGAAGCTCTACTACATGTCATCAGGGAAAAGCAAATTGAAACAACAGAAAGATCCCACTACACACCCATTGGAATGGCCAACATCTGGAACACTGACAACACCAAATGCTGACAAGGATGTGGAGCAACAGGAACTCTTTTACAATGCTGTTGGGAATGTAAAATGGTTTAGCCACTTTGGAAGACAATTTGGCAGTTTCTTACAAAACAAAATATACTCACTCTTACCCTATGATCCAGCAATCACACTCCTTGGTACTTATCCAAATGAGTTGAAAACATGTTCACAAAAAACCTGCATAGGAATGCTTATAGCAGCTTTATTCATAATTTCCAAAATTTAGAGGCAACCAAGATGTCCCTCAGTACATGAATGAATGAACTGTAGTATATCAAGACAATGGATTATTATTCACCACTAAAAAACATGAAGTATCAAGCCATGAAAAAGCATAGAAGAAGCTTAAATGCATATTACCAAGTGAAAGAAGCAAATCTGAAAGGCTGCATACTGTGATTACAATTACATGACATTCTGGGAGAACCGCAACTATGGGAACAATAAAAATATTAGTAGTTGTCAGGGGTAAGGGAGAAGGAGGGATGAATATAGAATTATACAGAATATTATACAGAATATTTCTGGATAATGAAAATACTAGTATGTTATTATAATGATGGATATATATCATTATACATTTGTCCAAACCCAAAGAATATACAACACCAAGAGTGAACCCTAAAGTAAATTATGGACTTTGGGTGATTATGATGTGTCAATATAGGTTCATCTTTGGTAACAAATGTATCATTCTGGTGAGTAATGTTGATAATAGGGAAGGAGGCAATGCCTGTGTGGGCAGGAGTATATGGGAAATCTCCGTATCTTCCTCTAGATTTTGTTGTGCCTAAAACTGATCTAAAAACACAAAGTGATTAAAATAAAAAAAGGTTTCTGTGAAAGGAATACCATCCTTATCGTTATGAAAACAAGTTGGCTGAACATCTCTCACTTTAAGCAGAACTCTAAGGTCAATGGAATAATTTCAAATCTTCCTCATGCTAAAATTATTCAGAGAGGGAAAAAACAGATAATTTTAAAGTTACTCTGCCATCTAAATAGTCACAAACTGACTCTTTGTGTTATAAGGGAAAGTTCATGTTACTTGTTAATAAACGTTAACCATTTATTCTGCAATGCATTTATATTATATTTACATTACACTTATAATACACTGATGTATAACTCTATAAATGCAATTTTCAAATATATAATATTAGATATCTTTTTTTTAGGTGAAAAAAAATTTTTAAGTTTATTCATTTATTTTGAGAGAGACAGAGACAGCATGAGTGGGGGAGGGGCATAAAGCAAGGGAGACAGAGAATCCCAAGCAGGTTTCACACTATCAGCATGGAGCCCTACACAGGGCTTGAACCCATGAAACTGTGAGATCATGACCTGAGCCGAAACCAAGAGTTGGACACTTAACCAACTGAACCACCCAGGTGTCCCTTAAATGTCTATTTTTGTACCAGGAAGACCAAGAAATTGATTTGAAATAAAAGTGTAATGGGTGCAAAAGGGCACCTGGGTGGCTCAGTAGGTTGAACATCAACTCTTGATTTTGGTTCAGGTCATGATGTCACAGTTGGTGACAGATCAAGCCCCGAATTGGGCTCTGTGCTGACAGTGAGGAGCCTGCTTGGAATTCTTTCTCTCTCCCTCTCTCTCTTTCTCTCTTTCCCTCTCTCTCTGCCCCTCCCCGACATACATGTGTGGGCTCTCTCTCTCTCAAAAGAAATAAACATGAAAAAAAAAGTGTAATGGGTATGTGTGTTCTTCTCTAGACATCTAACCTATAAAGGTGAATCTTCAAAGTGGTCAGGGCTCATCTCAGATCAGTGGAAATGAGCGATGAGGTAGATTTCCAAGAAATGTGGACTAAGCAAATGGTTGTTGTACTGATACTTTATTTCCTACTCTAAATAATATTTAAGAATCTTTAGCTCCTGGGAAACCTGGGTGGCTCAGTTGTTTAAGCATCTGACTCTGGATTTCGGCCCAGGTCATGATCCCAGGGTGGTGGGATGGAGCCCCATGTAAGGCTCAGCGCTGGGAGTGGAGCCTGCTTAAGATTCTCTCTCTTCCTCTCTCTCTCTCTCTCTGCTCCTGGCTCTCTGTCTCTCTCACACACACATAAAGATATAGATAAGAATCCTTAGTTCCTCCTCACACTAGTGTCAGATATCCTTTTTTGATATTTTGTTCATACAAAATGGTTTGAAGCTGTTCATGAAAATTGTGGTATTTGAAAATCTTTGCCAAGAACTTTGAAATCTTGATTAAGAATTTCACAAAAGCAAAGGCTCATGGGAAATGTGTGATTCTGTAACAAAGTCAACTCATTATGATACCTATTACTTTATTTTACCAAATAGCTAAACTTTAAATGTATCTACCCTTTGTTTACATTTATGATTTTTCAGAATAAATCAACTAATTTGAAGAATTTATAAGAAAATAGAATCTGGAAAAGGATCAAGGCATTTCTTGAATATCATTAAGTATTTTCAATTATATTTTATAAACCAGGAATCATAGAAAACTTTTGCCCATTTTTTTAAAGGGTGATGAATGAAAGACATCGACTGTTTAGAATGCTATCATGATTCTTATGTGTAAGACAATGGGAGTTTGTGAGGAGGGCCAGCCTTGAATAAGGATAAAAGCAGTGGGAGAAAAAGCCAGGAATCTGAATAACAATATCATGGGAGTTTGGCTATTTTGAAGGAAAAGAGTCAAGACTAGCTCTACAATTCAGAACATAGGAAACTAGGTAATTATTTACAAACTCCAGCTTAACTATTGAGTTAAGTGAGAGGGCAAAATAACGAAAATTTTAGATTTCTCTAAACTCAGAAAGTTGATTACCCATGCTCTTGGATATTAAAAAAAAATTGCTAAAAAGTTCTTAGCAAGATAAAAACAACACTGCAACAATACCAATGGCATTTCTATAAATGTTAATTTGTTTAATACTCATAGCAAATCTATAAGATAGGTACTACTGTTATTTCCAACAATCAGGGAAACTAAGCCACAAAGAGATTTGTCCAGGATCATACAGCTTTCCAGAGCAGTATGGTTCCTGAGTCCTGAGATTACAATGCTATTATTGAATAAGAAAAGGGCATTATTTAAAAAAATTTAAAAATGTTTATTTTTGAGACAGAATGAGAGAGAGAGAGAGAGAGAAAGAGAGAGAGACACAGCATGAGCAGGGGAAGGGCAGAGAAATAGGAGAAATAGGGAGACACAGACTCTGGAGCAGGCTCCAGGCTCTGAGCTGTCAGCACAAAGCTTGATGTGGGCCTCAAACCCACAAACTGTGAGATTATGACCTGAGCTGAAGTTGGACGTCCAACCCACTGAGCCACCCAGGTGCCCCCCAAATGCTTTATTTTAAATGTTTAAATTTTGAGCTGGAGCTTCCTGGCAAGTAAGCTGAACATGAGGAATCTTAGTTAAGGAAAAATCAGAAACAGTAATTTTGGGAGACTTAAAATTTTTTTTAAAGATTATTTATTTTGAGAGAGAGAGAACAGGGGAGGGGCAGAGAGAGGGAGAGAGAATCCCAAGCAGGCCCCGTGCCATCAGTGCAGAGCCTGTCCCTATGTGGGGCTCAAACCCACAAACCGTGAGATCATGACCTGAGCTGAAGTCAAGAGTGGGCCTCTTAACCTACAGAGCCATCCAGGCACCCCTATTTTGGGAGACTTCCTAAGTGAAAGAATATAGTGGAGAAGAACAGAGAGCTAGGAGTTGAATTATTGGATGGAAGAAAGAGGAGGAGCTAGCAAAGGAATAAGACCAGTAAACCAGGTGGGTTGTAGGTAATAGGAATTGTCTTACAATAAAGGGAAATAGGGCTTTAAAGAGAGGATAGGGGTTGGTATGCCAAGAAAATGAGGAATGAAAGAATGGCTGGAAATTAGAACTCTGTTGACCTTAAAGTGTAATTTCATTTTGCTGTTATAAAGTCTGATTAATACACGCTAAGGAATAAAGTGTAAATGGAGGTGGTGATTACACCCTGTCAAAAATGTGACAGTGAAAAGAAGGTTGATAGTATCGTTACTCAAGAGAATAGTAGCACTGAAATTTTAAAAAGACAATGGAAACTGTGTGTTGAAAAGCAGAAAAGAAACTGACGGATAAGGACAAGAAGATACAAGACCTTAAGAAAGTAGTGGTGGAAGGAAGTGGGAAGGGATGGCATTCATAGTCCAGGGAGGACTGGCTTTGGAGAGAAGGGGAGAACAGGCTAATTTGATGAGAATTTTTGAGATCATGAACAGAATGTGACTACAGATATTTTAAGATGGAGAGAATATCAAACCACAATTGGGAATTCCAGAGCTTAGATTCCAGGAAACTAAATGAAGTTACCTATTAGTATGGATTGGGACTGGAACCTTTAATAAGGAAAGCTGTAAAGCCTTTGAGGAAAATATGAGAAGTCAACCAGAGATTAGTTAAAAAAAAAAAAATTATAGATGGGAGGCCAGTCACGAATTCATACCCGACTAGGTCGACTGTGACTTCCTCCAGTGAAACAGCCACACACTTTGTGACCTTTGGGAAAGAAACAGGTAATAGGGGTAATTTATTGGAAATTGGGTCTGAAGACTAAAGGATTTGAGGGATTCTAAGGCAATATTAAAACAGAGCTGGCTCTAGCAATAAAGAATTTTCATGAATGGGGCTGCTGACCAGGTAGATTAAGGATTCACTTTTGTATTGAAAAGTTGCGAGCAGGTGAAATGTAGGAGCCACTGCCACAGAAAGGCGGGTAGAAGAGGCGACGTTCAAGGACATATTTTGGTTACATTTCACGTTAGTCAATACGTTCATTTCAGAGCCACTGAGAGTTGTCCTACGCTGTGGGAAGAGAACTCTCAAAGCTGAGGCTGTATTTTCCCAGTGCAGCTACATTCCTTTTTCACTAACTAGCCAATGCTGCCGCCTTATGCAAAGCCGGCACTACGGAGAGGATCTGCTTTACAGAGGCAGGGACGACGCCAATCGGCCTGGGGCAGGCACTGTAGCGTCTAGGTCGGCAAGGGAGGGCCTAAACAGTTCTCGAAACCTTTTCACCCTCGTTCGCAAAACCGTCTTCCCAACAGTCAACAAAAGGTAGCTAATACAATGCTAAGCTCAGAGGCCCTCGTTAGACCCAGGAGAGTTGAAGAGCTTGGCACCTTCACTCCCTCCTATTTCCGCAGAGCGCTTCCCGGACGTGGGGTGGAGGCAGCACAAGTCAGACGAGGCTGCAGGGAAGCGCCACTCTCGCGACCTGGGGAGGGGCTTCAGTGAACCGGCCGGGGGCGGGCCTCCCTCCCAGGTCTCGGAAAAGCTCCGAAAATGGCGGGCGGCAACTCGGCTAGCAGGGCGCGCAGGCGCCACCGTGGCCGTCTTTCTGCCAGCCTCAGGCGGCCCAAGAACCGTCCACAGCGCCCTACCAAGAGGTATCCGCCGATTGCGATTGGCTGGGCTAGGCTACGGCTCCGTGTGGGGGCGGGGCCTCCACGCAGCGGCCACGTTTCCCGCCCCGCTGGTGCGCGTGCGCGCAATCCCCACAGGAAAGCATTTGCGCGCGTCCCCGCTGCGGTCCCCAGCTCGCGCCTCAGCTCCCTCCCCTTTCCGGGCAGGCCCGTCCCGTCAGCTAGGCAGTAAGCGCCGCGGCCAGCAGAGGGCGGTCCGGACCCAAGTCTGCAGCGGCGCCATTGGCGTGTGGAAAATGCCACCAGATGGCGGGTTAGGATTGCAGCTCCGTTGAAGGCGCGGCCCCCGCTCCCGAACCCCCGGCGACCACCCCGTAACAACCCCCCCACATCGGGAATAACACACCGGAGACTTTTGGGGGGAAACTAGGTCGACGGCCGGCGGCGCCCGGATGGGCAGCTGAGGTGAGTGCGGGCGGCGGCGACGGCGGCGGGGGGCGGGAAAGGGGGAATGCGGCGGCAGCGGCGCGGGGGCTGGAAGCGCGGATCCAAGATGGAGGCCGGGCGAGAGCGAGAGAGCGAGAGAGCGCGAGCGAGGAGCGGGCGGGCGGGCCGGGCGCGGGCCCCGCGCGGGGGAGGGAGGCCGCGTGGGCCTGTGCGGGGCGCGGCGGTCGCTGGCCGTCCGGGCGCCCAGGGGGCGGCTGTGGGCGCGGCGGGCACCCCAGAGCCCTCGTCCCTCCCCACCCCTCCCGCGGGCCTGAAAATCGTGCCCCCGCCCGCTCGGGCACTACAGCGACGGGCGCGGGAGCCTTTGTGGCGCGCTCGGGCCCGCCGCCAAGCCCGCCCTCCGCCCTCCGCCCCCCCCCCCCGCCCGGACTCTCGGGACTCGCCCGCGCCCGGCGGGGCCGGGCCGAGGCGGGCTGGTGCGAATGCCTTTCGCCGCCCGCCGCCCTGCGTTTCTGCGGTGTTTTAGCGGCGGCGGCGTCACATGACAACAAGCTCGCCTCAGCGGAGGGGCCTGGGGGTCGCTCGGCGTGGCGGCCGGCCGGGGCCTCTTCTTGGTGGGGTGGGGCAGGGGGCTTGCGACTGGGGGAGAGGGGGCTTCGAAGCCAGGCTTTCCCGCTATCTGCCCTCCCCGCCCCCGACGGAGGCCTCACTGTAAAACGTGTCCAGACCGGAGCACTGCCCCGCTAGTTTGCCAATTCCCCGGGAGAAGAGGCCAATAAAAGTTGTTTTCCCTCCTTTCTCGGGGTGGGGGCGGGGTGAAGAGCTGGGAAACTGGAGTGCCTGGAGTTGGACCTGGGCCTCGATTGGAGTGTCTGAACTGGGTGCTTCTTGTGTGCTCTAGGGACTTAAAAATTTTTCAGATCTTAGGATTGTCACGTCACCCTTTCTACCCACATTTGAAATGTTATCGATTCTCTTCACATTGCAGAGAATCGTGCCCGGGGCGTATAAATCATGGGATGGTTTTGGAAGCTTATAGACTCAAAACAATGCTGTTTGTATGTGACGGTAGCGAATTATTTGCTGTTAAAGTTCTTGTTAAGGTGATGAATATAGTTTATTCCTTCGCGTGGTCGTGACTAGAAAGGACTATATTTTTCATCTTCCTAGGAAATACAGTGTTTGTGAAAGTATTTGAATTAGTATAAAGAAAGTTGTGTGATTTGTAACTTGTGGGATTCGAATACGACTCTACCTTTTAGTTTTCCATATGTGTTTTAAGAAAATTGCAAATTTTTATGGTGAAATATACACAACAGTGAACATAAAAGGACTTATTTATTGTACGAAATATTGTGCCATGTTCTCATTTACAGTGATGATTTCAGATTTAAAAAATTGCACAAGGGGAGAAATACTGACAGATATGGAAAGGGTGTCTACTTGCTTTTGATTTTTGTGAACACGTAACACTGATTGTTTGCTTTCTAAATAAAGTTCTGGGAAACCTACAGGTGTTTTGCTAATTTTTTTTCTTCACATTTATAATAAATGTATTTTAAATTTATTCAAGCAGTTTACCGATGGTCATTTTTACAGCCAGACTACTTTTGAGTGGAAATTTCTCAGTATCCACTTTAGTTTTGATGTTCTGACAAAGCTGAGTTACTGAAGTAGATGTGAAAGGTGGGAAATTATGTTACTAGGATTGTTTCCTTTGAAGACAGTAATAAAATTAACTGTTGATTTCAATGGCGTTTTTAAAGCTTTAAGGGGGGTGTGGTGTAGGGGAAAGAGCTCTGGAAGTTACTTTGAACATTCCCCAGGTTTATTGTCTTTGGGATATCACTCTCTGAGCCTTACTTTTCTCATCACTAAAATGGAAGATTATAAAGTATAGGGTAGTTTAACAAAGCTTAAACATTTTATACAATTTTAGCTTTTCCCTTTGATTCTGGATCTGTGTATTTTCATAATCAGTGCAGTTGCATATAGTGTACTGGGGAAAAAGATACATCTTTTTTGCAGCATGGGTGCATGGGTACAAGAGCACCTGGCTCCAGGCATCAGTCACAATGGGTCTTACTGGCTCAGTGCAGTCTTTATTGCTTGTGGGTGTACTTTTGTTCCCATCAGGGGATGCTTTGCCTTTTGGGTGTTTTGCCTGATTTAAGAGAGGAGCTGGAAAGAGGGGTTTAATCAGTTAGAAAGTACAGACTGATGTCAAAATGGAGGTAGTTGGAAGTTCTCTTCTTCGATTTTTCCCCTTTTTTCTTTGCTGCTTAATCCTATAGTAAAGGAGTATGTTCATTTTCATCCTTTCTTTCTTTTCTTTTCTTTTCTTTTTTTTTTTTTTTTTAGTTTTTAACATTTGTTCATTTTTGACAGCGCGAGCGGGGAGGGGCAGAGAGAGAGGGAGACACAGAATCTGAAGCAGGCTCCAGGCTCTGAACTGTGAGCACAGAGCCCGACACGGAGCTCAAACCCATGAACAGTGAGATCATGACCTGAGTGGAAGTTGGGCACTCAACCAACTGAGCCACCCAGGCGCCCCGGAGTATGTTCATTTTCTTTTGACCTTTAGACTCCCCTTTAAGACCCCTTTTTAAAGCTCATCTCCTTAGGCCAGACCCACCCAAGATAATTTCCTTTTTGGCACACCCAACTGATTAGGGACCTTAAATACATATGCAAAATCTGTTTGCCATGTAACCACCACTGGAATGATATCCCATTATGTTTACAGGTCCCCTACACTCAAAGGGAAGGTAATTTATAGGATGTGGGTCATTGAGGGTTCTTAGAATTTTGCCTGCCATTGGGAAAGGGGTATCTTTACGTTTGCGTCTTTAGAATCCAGACATATAAGGAGAGCACAGAGGGAGAGCAATAACCCACTTGATAAATTTACTCATACTTACTTGTCGTTAAACCTTTTACTTTCCCATTATTTCCTCGTACCTCATTTTAAGTGCCTCCCTCTATAAAAATATTTTATTGCATTTAAAAGAAATTAAAAACTAGAATTAAAAAACTTCAGGTAATAAGGCAATAGGAAATTAATTATCATTATTCCTTCATACCTATTGTTTTACCCATTTTAGAGATAAGATTGACTCTAATAAGGTAAGAGATTTTAATGCTTAAGCCATTAAGTGACAGGTAGATTCACATAGATTGCAGCAGGCAATTGCTGTGGCTTGATTGGTCTGCAGATTGTAAAGAAGTTGTTCTTACGAAAATAGTTATTTGTAAGGGTCAGAGATATTGTTCGTGGAACAAAGAAGGTAGCAGAAGGTGGTATGTGGGATGGTTTGAGTCCAAGAAGCAAAATATTTTCAAGAGGAGGCAATTAGGAGAATTATAGTTAAGGATATCAAGCTTTAAAGAATATATAAAGAATTTAAAGAGTATAGCTCTTCAATATAAAGAGTTAAAATTGTTGGGATACAATTTGATTTCTTAATAGAGAGGTGATATAATAGGGGCTTGGTAAATCTTTGTTAGCTGAATAAGCATATAAATTTTTAGAATTAAGGTATTTCTACCTAAAGCAGGAAGTAGAGACCTAAAAGAATATTCTTACTTAAACCCCAGGATGAGATGAATCTTGAGATGGGAATTAGGGGAATGCCTGCAGAGAAGGAGGGGTTAGCTTTCTGTCATTTCAATAGTTAAGAGGATAGGATCCTAGCTTCCTACCTTAGTGCTGAGAGAAACCCTGTTTTATTGAGAAATGTGATTCTTTTAAAGTGAGCTTTAAGTAGGTCATAGACCAGTTGGTTTTATAGAATCTTTTCTCCATATAATTCATCCCTTATTGCTTCCCTTAGGTTTTTCCTCCTCCTCTTTTAATTCTGTTTTTGCCAGTTTGTGCTTGAAGGACATCTTAAATCCTACTTTTTTTTTTTATAAAATACATTCCTTTGTGCTATGGGCAGAAAGGGTGCACTATTAAGTTGCCCAAATATCTCATAGAGTTTTGCTATAATTAAACAGCTACAGTAATAGCTTTTAACTTGCTAGAAGCTCACAGGTAGCAAAAAAATTTTATGTTGTGACCCAATACAAACACACACACACACACACACACACACACACACACACAGGAAATAAAAGTTTCATGAAATAGTATTTAGCCTTTATGTTGTGCTCTCAGATATTTTCAGATTTTGTTTTTTAAATAAAGAATGTTGGTTGCATCTCACCTAAGTGATACCGTGACTTCGAACTGGAGAGCAGTGAATTATACCTTGGTAATCAGGAGGGTGCCAAGTAAAACCGTAAGAGGAAACCATTTTGCTTCTGTCAAATTGGCAAACATTAAACATTCTGATAATATCAAGTGTTGGTGAGAATGTGAAGAAATTATACTCCTGCTTTTGGCAGTGGTATAAATTGACACAGTTATTTTGCAGAAGAATTTGTTTTATCCTTGATTTCTAGGATACTTTTCACTTGGAGTATTTCATGTTTCATATTTAATGTTTTGTTTAGGGGTTTGGAGATATTCATAAGGGATATTGCTTTGTAGTTTTCTTTGGTGGTAATGTCTTTGTCAGGTTTCAGTATATGGTTATGATAGCCTCATAAAATAGGTCTGTTTACTGAAATAATTTGTCTAGCATTGATATTCATTCTGAATTGAGTGTTTACTAGAATTCACCAATGGTACCGCCTAGATACGGACTTTTTTTTTGTGGGGGGGGGGAGGTTTTTGATAACATGCAAATTTAGTTTTGTTAGTAGACATGGCTGTTTAGATTTTTTTTCATCATGTCAGTTTTGATAAATTGTATTTAAACGACATTTGTTCATCTCATTTGATTTATTGATATAAATTGTTTACAAGATTCCCTTGTTATCCTTCTAATGTCTGTAGGATCTGTAGTGGTATCTTCTCTTTAATTTCTGGTGGTGTATGTTCTTTCTTTTTTTCTTGACCAGTTTTCATTCTTGGTTTACCAGCATTACTGTCTTTTCAGGTAATAACATTGCTATTTTTCTCCATTCATCTTCCCTATCTCATTTTTTTCTTTTCCTTATAATTTTTTTCTTCGATATATTTGCTCTTTTTTCTCTAGTTTCTTTTTAAAATATTTATTTTGAGAGAGAGAGAGAGAGAGAGAGAGAGAGAGGGAAAAGATGGGTGAGGGGTAAAGAGAGGGAGAGAGAGAATCCCAAGCAGGCTCCATGTTCAGTGCAGAGCCTGATGAGAGGCTCAGTCCCACGAACTGTGAGATCATGACCTGAGCTGAAATCGAGAGTCAGCTGCTCAACAGACTGCTCCACCCAAGTGCCCCATCTCTTTTTTCTAGCTTCTTAAAGTGGAACCTTAGGTCATAAATTTTGGACATTTCTTGTTTTCTTTCCTTCCTCCCTTCCTCCCTTCCTCCCTTCCTTCCTTTTTCTTTTTAATGTTTATTTTGAGGAAGAAAGAGAGTGTGAGTGGGGGGAGGGAAGAGAGAGAGGCAGGCACAGAATATGAAGCAGGCTGTAGGCTCTGAGCTGTCTGCACAGAGCTTTACGCTTGAACTCATGAACTGTGAGACCATGACCTGAGCTGAAGTCTGACACTTAACTGATTGAACCACCCAGGTGCTCCATAGACATTTCTTGTTTTCTAATATGAACATTGAAAACTATCGATTTTTCTATAAACACTGCTGTATTCCGCAGATTTTGATATGTTGTATTTTTGTTACTCAGCTTGAAATAGTTTATTTGCTTTGTAATTTCTTTGATATGTGGATTACTTAAAAATGTGTTCAATTTTCAAACATTTGGGATGATTTTAGAGATCTTGTTATTGATTTCTAACTTAATTTCATTTTGAGGTCAGAGAATATACTGTATATTTTTAATTCCTTTAAATTTATTGAACCTTGTTTCATGGTCTGTCTTGGTAAATGTATCTTTCACACTTGAAAACAATGTGTATTCTGCAGTTGTTGAGTGTAGTATTCTGTAAATATCAATTAGATTAAGGTGTAGCATTTTCAAGTCATTTGTGTATTTGCTGTTATTTTTGTTTGTTTTTTAATTTTGGAGAGAGGTCTAGTTCTTTTAGTTGCTGAGAGGGAGGTTAAAATATACAACTATGACTTTAGTCATAATTGCCTATTTCTTACAGTTATCTATTTCTCCTTTAATTTTGTCAATTTTTGTTTTATGTATTTTGAAACTCTGTTTTTAGGCACATACAGTTTATAATATGTCTTCCTGATGAATTGATCTTTTTACCATTAAGAAATATTTTTATTTATTCGTGGTAATACTTTTCAGGTCTACTTTATGTGATGTTAATATAGCCACTTCAACTTTCTCGAGCTTACTCTTTTCATTGTATATCTTTTTTACTGATTTACTTAAAAAACTTTTTTTCTTTGTATTTTACATATACCTCTTGAAGGCAGCATGTAGTTGTTTTGCTTTTTTCTTCTTTCTGATAATATGGAAGTGGAATCTTTCACTTACAATAGACATTGATTATGTGGTAATGTCATGAATGGTGAAAGGCCTGAGATTTTACCCTACTTGAGGGCTAACAAGTTAACCTGCCACAGTTTAATGGATGCTGGTAGGAGCCATGGGGCTCCTTGATCAGAGGTAAAGAACAATGCATTACAGCAATACCATTAGTGGTAAGTGGCAGTGTTTATAAAGCACAGTATCCTGGGTAGTGTTGTATACTAATTTTTCCAAGTCCATACAGCTAGTTAATGACAGAATTTGCATCAGATCAGCATTTGCATCAGATCTCTGAGCCCCAGTTTTTATGCACTATGGTAGTGTTAAGATCTGTATATGCAGTGGGGAAACTTGAACTTATGATAAATGGTAAGCATGCTTCCCATTTTCTTTGAAGGAGATGCTGTTTGTCTTTCCAAGATTGTTCACTATACTAATATTCTTGAAAAGATTGGGACATGGGCATTCAGTGCCTCGGTTTTGAAGATATGCAGAAAAGTGAGAGACCCATGGAGGATTGTCTCCCAAAACTTCCCAGTGAATTTTCTTAGTTTTCCCTATGTTATTTGTGATTTAGTTTTCCTTGTATTTCTCATATGGCTACAACCTAGCCTTTCAGCTCTATCTCTGTACTATGCTTATCTTTGAGTTTTTGCTTTCCGCAAATTGGATTAACATACCTGTATCCTAGCCTATCTTCCCATCTTTGTTCTGTTTTATATGTGTATTGAGCATTTACTATGTATCAATAAATGTTTTGCAGTAAGCTGATGAGGTAGTTATTGTTATATTATCCATTTTATAGGTTAGATTAAATTTAATATTAATTAGATTAAACTTCCCAAGTTTGTGATGGGAGAGGGGCACAATGTAAAGAAATCTTTGGAGTATTGTTTGTTGACCTTAGTAGGGGGTATGTGGGGTGTTTGCTTATAAAGCAAACAGTTCTTTAAACTGTTATTGAGATTTTATGTATTGTGCTGCATAATTGATACAGCTCACAAAGAAAAAAATAAAAAGTAAATACTGTTGTAGTATCTGTCTGTGTAAAATCTTCGCCAGCACTTATCATCCTCTATATATTTTCATTTGTTCCAGTTTTATTGCATTTATTGTTGGCATCGATAAGTGGTAGTCTTCGTGAGGCACAGTATCCTGTGTAGTATTGTACATTGATTGTCCCAAGGCTGTACAGCTAATAAATGATACAGCCAGTATTTAAGCCAGCCCAGGCTTACTTTCTGAATCCAGTCTCTAAATCTCTTAAAAGGTCATTTTTCTCTCAGCCTCATTTCTGCATGTTGAAATCCTTTGCATTTTGAAGTTTATTTTATAGAGATTTAGTTTTCTTCCCTGTTCCACCATATAATGGTTGTGTGGTCTTGGGTGGAACATTTAATTTCTGGAGGTCTTCGTTGTCTTATCTCTATGATGGGAATCCAATTAAGATTTTTTTCGATAAATATTTTTGAGGGTCGACTCCATGATGAGTAGTGAGTATATAAAGTTCATAAATACATAGGTTTTGCTCTTAAGTTTCTGTTCTATTAGGAGAGATTAAAAACTAAAACAAAAACCCCAAAGCAGTAAAAGAAACCAACAGGAATAATACATGAAATGTTGTGGAGGGGGTTAGGTTCAAGATACTTTGGAAGCATAAAATGCAGAATTATGGGGAGCTGGCTCCCCCCCCCCCCGAAATAGTAAATGGAAGCCACAAACAAGAGTCAAAAGAGTTTTTCAGCAGAGTCCCTTTCTTTTCTATTCATGGTGACATTAATAATTAAATATTACTGGTACTGTTTTTAGGCTCTCTGACAAAATTTCTCTTCTGATTGTTGAATTGGTTTAAAGGTCCAGGTAGAGATTTGAGAGATCATTGCCTATCTTCTCAATCTTAGAGAGGCAGACAAAATGGGCTTTATACATAGTCAAGCATGAACATGACCTGGTTGTCTCTTTTGAGGTACCTGATTACCTCTTACTCTCAAAGCTCTGTTGACCCTGATTATATCAGGTTATTATTTTTTCTGTCTCACGTATAGCACTGAGAGGTAGGTGTCCTCTGTTCTCTAGTAGAGATAGTATAAAGTAGCAAATGTGCAGAAATTTCTATGACATAATGCAGGATATAAAAGCTTAAAAATATCTTAAGTTGTGTTCTACTTTATTATTAGAGCTTAAATTCCATTTTGGGAGGAAAATGCATTTCTGTGTGTCTTACATTGTTAGGGATAGTCAAAAAGTTTGTATGTTTACAGGTGAAGGAAGCACTATCCCATGATAAATGGCCAAGAAAGCCATTGTCTAAGGGAATTGCTAGCACCTGAGTCACACTGCCTGTATTAAAATCTTTTTTTTTTTTAATGCTTAATTATTTATTTTGAGAGAGAGAGAGCATGTGCACAAGCAGGGGACAGGCAGAGAGGGAGAGAGAGAATCCCAAGCAGGCTACACACTATCCATGCAAAGCCCAGCAAGGGGCTTGATTTCACAAACTGCTAAGTCATGACCTGAGCTGAAATCAGGAGTCTGACGGAACCACCCAGGCACCCCACCTCTGTTAAATTGTAATGCAGCCCTTTCCTAGGTATGTAAACTTGGTGAGTTCTTTAACTTCTCTAACCCTCAGTTTTCTCATCTCTAAAACGGGAATAAAAGCATACCTCTGGAGGCACCTGGGTGGCTCAGTGGGTGAAGTTGTGCGACTTCGCCTCAGTCATGATCTCACAGCTAGTGACTTCCAGCCCTGTGTCAGGCTCTGTGCTGACAGCTCAGAGCCTGGAGCCTTCTATGAATTCTGTGTCTCTGTCTCTCTCTGTCCCTTTCCTCCTCGTGCTCTGTCTCTCAAAAATAAGTATTTAAAAAAACCCAAAAACCGAAACATACCTCTGTCATGGGTTGCTGTAGAAGTTAAAAAGTTAGCTTTTAACTGTTAGACTGTATTGCTTTGCCCATAAATTCAAAGGACATTAATTTTGCATTTAAAAGGTGAATAAAATTATAGATAAATGATGAGGTTACTTTCCAGAAGCAAAGAATTTTAATTAATTTTGTCTTATCAGCACATAGAAGTAGTATTAGATTAAAACTATTAATAAGAGTGGTTAGAGGATGAGATATTCTGGTTAACTAAGATGAGGTTTATAGCCAGAATTTTCTGCTTATTGTTAAACATATTTCAAAAATTAGGCTCTATTTTTTTTCTTTTTTTTTTCCAATATATGAAATTTATTGTCAAGTTGGTTTCCATACAACACCCAGTGCTCATCCCAAAAGGTGCCCTCCTTGATACCCATCACCCACCCTCCCCTATCTTTTTTCTTTCTTAAGAATGTACTGCTTCCTGTAAAGGTATTGTAATCCTTTCTTGGTAATTGAGAAATTTTGATGGTTGTAGTACCAGGATTATTATTTACAAATAATAGTTTTGCATGTGTAATTTTGCATACAAAAAGATTAGGAATGCATTTTACCGAGAGCAGAACTTATGTTCAAAGTTACATCTTTGAGAAAATTCTTAGACAAAATAAGATGGTGAGTGACTGCTTTGTCCTTTCATAAAAATGGGATACAAGGAACAAAACCCTCAAGTTTTTAAGTTATGAATATTTAGTATTTTATTTTATAAATGTAAAGGCAGCATGGTATTAGAAAACTAGCGAAGGGGTAGAGACCTGAGTTTTAATTACAGCTCTGCCACTAATTAGCTATGTGTTTTTGAATCATTACTTCTCTGGGTCTCAGTTTCTTCATTGTGAAATTAGTGTCTTGGACCTAGTTTCCAAGATTCCTGTACATTTTTTACTGTCTACTGAAAAATACTCAGGAAATCAACTCTGAATCAGGTAACGCGTAGGTTTTGATTTGAAAGTCTTTAATTTTGAAATACCTAAGTGTATTTTCTGCAGGCTCCTTATGCCTTCTGATCTCCCATCTGGTTATTAGAAAAATTTGTGCTTTCTTCTAGCTGATAAGTGTACAGACCAAAACGTTATTATTTAGATAGTTATTTATAGCTTTTGGTGCCAGCTATGGGTGTGTGTTTGCTTCTTTATTTGGTGAGAAAGAGCTATATTAGCAACTGTTTTCATACAATTTTATTCATTGTAAGTCATTCATGCATTTATTGAAATTTACAGTGAGCCGTACACTGTGGGTATAAAGACATTAAAACAGTTCTTGTTGTTCTATGTACAGAGAAAATAACTCATGACTTAGTACTTAACTGATACCTTCTCCATCCTTTCCTGATAGCCTTATTGCTCCTTCTCTCCCTCCTTTCCTCATATCCGGGGTTGGTCTAGGTGTACTTCCTTTGTGTTTTAGTAGTAATGCTATGCCAGGGCTGTCATGACTGATTGTAGAATTGGTGCTCTGCATAAAGGTGTCTGGCCAAGGGAGTAGGTGGGGGCTGAAATCCAGATTTCATTCTGTTTGACAGACTGTCCATTTGCCTTTTTCACCTTTTTAAAATTTATCCAAAGGAGGCCTCTTTACCTAACTTTTGTAGTCGCATATGCTAGCATTAGTGTACCATTAAGAACATTCTATAGTGGTTTTTTTTCCTAGTCAAGTTTTATAGTATGTGATAAGTGTCTTGAGGTGATTTGATGAAATGAGCAATTGCTTCCTGAAAGTGAATTCTTAAGTAAGTTTTGAAAGAAAAGTGATAGTTAGCCAGTCAAGAGTGGAATGGTGGAGATAGGAATGCCATTTTAGGTGAATATAAAGGGATAGGGTTGTGATCTAGGGTTGCCTGGTGGTTCTCAAAGTGTGGTCCATGCAGCAGCAGTGTCAATATTATCTGGGAGCTTGTTAAGAAATACATCTTCTTGGACCTTTCCCAAGTCCACCTAAGTTAGAAATTTTGCAGAGAGACATCAACAATTTATAACAGGTCTTTCTGATGTCTCTGATACACGCTGAAGTTTGAGAGGTACTACTATAGTCCACTTGTTGAGGAAGTGTTAGTTCAGTGTGTGTTCAGAGTATTGGTTACCTGTGGAGGAGTGATTAAAATATAGAGCTGTAAGTAGTGATAAGAATTCTTAGTGTGCCAAACTAAAGAGTTTGAACTTTGTCTTTAGGCCAGTGGCTGCACATTAGAATCATGTAGGAGCTCTAAAAATATACCAGTGATTGGGATCTACCTCAGATCAACTTCCACAAATCTGAGTTTCTGATGCACAGTGAGGGTTATGAACTATATAATTGTTAGACCTTGGTTACTGATTATAATAGTATATATGTTTTTTGAAGGTGTGTTAAATACTGTATCTAGTAGCATAATAGTAATGAAATGCCACAGCAATCTTTTTTTTTTTTTTCTTTTTAAAGAGAGCGCAAGGTGGGGAAAGGACAGAGGGAGAAAGAGAGAGACTTAAGATCCCACAACTCTGGGAACATGACCTGAGCCAAAATCAAGAGTAGGATGCTCAACCAACTGAGACACCCCCAGGTGCCCCTAGATAGCACAGAAGTCTTATGTTGGTATTATTCCCATTTCACAGGTTAGGTAGAGAGGTTAAGTACCTTTTCCCAGTATTACCTAGCTAGGAAGTGGTGAGTTTGAATACAGGGTTTTGTGACTCTAATCTCTGAAAGCAACCCCTTTTTTTTTTTTGTAATGTTTGTTTATTTTTGAGAGAGACAGTACCAGTGGGGGAGTAGCAGAGAGACAGAGGGAGATGCAGAATCCGAAGCAGGCTCCAGGCCCTGAGCTGTCAGTTTAGAGCCTGATGTGGGCCTCGGATTCACGATCATGACCTGAGCTGAAGTCAGATGCCTAACCAACTGAGCCACCCAGGCGCCCCTTAAAGCAATCTTTTTAAACCAGGGCTCATGAACTTTGATTAGAACATAATCACGTGTTTATCTTCATTAACCTATAGGCAAGATTTGGCATTTTCTTTGATTTCGAATGTGGGCAGCAAATCACAGATGCACTAGCAATACTTGTGGTTTTGTTACCAATAGAAATCAAGTATTTTTAAGTTGCAGATATTGCAGTTGTCCTAAAAACCATTTATCATAATGTGTACTTTAAAAATCAGGCTAATTGTTAGATGCAACTTTAGATCTTTTATTTACTGTGTCAGAGAAGCTTATATTACTACATCACAAATTTGCTTTTTTAGTTTGTTAACAATTATATTTGAATATAATAGGTAATTCCTTAACTAAGCATGGTACCATTTGCTGAGTTTAGTGGATAGCTTGATGTATAGGGTGGACAGGGAATGAAAAAGTCCATTTATTTGGTTATCTCTCAGAAAAGAGATCCTTAGAGATAGTCTCTTTTCTTCCCCACTCTTCTTTGACTTGTTAAATAGGACTGAAACCCAAATTCTTTGTTACATGTGAAAGTTACTAGATTAAAAAAAATGCTTTGGGTTTAGAGTGCTTTTTCTTCTAAGCTCTTCCTAAAAAACTTAGAGAAGAAAAAGATACGCATTATATCACCAGGCATTATAACTACCCTGTGGTCTGATACAGTGTTGTTCAATAGAACTTACTGCAGTGATGCACATGTTTAAGAAACAAAATTATATCATAGTAGTTAACAGCAATATAATAATATCGTATAATATTGCTAATAGGATTTCTTATACATCAAACACTGTTCTGAGCATTTTAATATGTTACGTAATTCTTACAACTCTGTGAGGTGGGTACTATGGTTAAGTCTCAGTTTCTAGATGAGGAAACTGAGACCCAGTGAAGTTAAGTGATTTTCCAAAGGTCACATAACTAGTAATTAGCAGGACGAGGATTCAGACTGGCTATTTGGCTTCCTTTATGTTCCCTTTGTAATACCACTTTCCTCAAACCCCCAAATGCATTACAGAATGCTGTTAGAAATAGTATATTAAAGGTAATTTAAGAGAAATAATTTTGTTCTAATTATTAACTAAATATTATGTAATACTTTATAGTATTTTGCCCTTTGTTATTTGAGTCTAGTCATGAACTCAGTTTACTATTTTATTTCCTATAAGTAGACTTGTATTAGATGTAGTAGGTATTTTTAGTAACCAACACTGATATTATTAAACAGCAATTTTGATCTCCCCTCCCCACCCAAGGTTAATTTAAAGCTGGGTCCAAAAACTGAATATTTAATATGATTATTTTGTTTACTGACATTAATTGCAATGTACTTCTGAGCTCATTTTGTGATGAATTGGTTTTGGTTAATGGATATTTGGCTTTCCCTAGTCAGTGTATATGAATAACTAATCTACGTTACACCCCGTATGTTCTTGGAGGTGCAGAAAGGGAAATATCTTTTGGGGACGGAGTTCTATTCTTAACCATATTCAGAGCAAGCTTGTGGTAGAGTGAGATTAAAAGGGGCAAGAGATGGGGGGCGCCTGGGTGGCTCAGTCGGTTGAGCGTCCGACTTCGGCTCAGGTCATGATCTCACGGTTTCTGGGTTTGGGCTTGCGTTGGGCTCTGTGCTGACAGCTTGCAGCCTGGAGCCTGCTTTGTATTCTGTGTCTCCCTCTCTCTCTGTTCCTCCCCTGCTGGTGCTCTCTTTATGTCTCTCAAAAATAAATAAAAATGTTAAAAAAATTAAAAAATAAAAAGGGGCAAGAGAGGTGGCATTTTTCGCGGCGCCTGGCTGGTTCAGAGTATGTGACTCTTGATCTCAGGGTTGTGAGTTCAAGCCATACATTGGGCATGGAGCCTACTTTAAAAAAAAAAAAAAAGAGAAAGTGGTGTTTTTCATTTATCTGCTATTGGTATTGTGCTTAGTGCTTTACATACATAGCCATCATTTATTGAATACAGGCTCTTTATCACACCTTTCCAGTGCTTTAGGTTCATTACATATGGCATTCTACACAGCCCTTAGAGAATATGATGTTGGCAAAGATATTTTACAAACGAGCATTCTTGGCTCTTCCTCTTTCTTGCATTTTCCTCCCCTCCACTTCAAGGGGGAATGATGGTAAATACATGTGGGGAATGCAGTGGGGGTTGTGCTGAGGTTATCATTGATGCCAGTTCATCTAGTACTTAAGATCCTCCAGTTATATGTTTGTTCATTTCATTTTGGCTACTTACTAGAAATAAGACAGACGAGATATGTCCTCATGTGAGAGACAGTCAAGAATCAGGTAAACATAATAATCGTGTAGTGATTATGCTATATTGATGCATGTACTGATGAATGCTATAAAGGGAATAAATTAGTTACTGTAATGGGTAATAATGAGATATATACATATATACAGTCAGGAAAGGCATTTTCCAGGGCATTAAATTTAAGCTGGGACATGCACAGAACCTGGGCGAGAATCAAGCACAAGGAAGAGCAAAAGCAAAATTTCTATACCAGAAATGGCTGTGGTATTTTAGGAAGTGAGAGAAGGTCATAGTGACTATAGAGGGAGCATAATGCAGGAAGAGTGTTAGTGGTATTACATGAGGTTAGAGAGGTAGGCCAGAGTTGGGATTATGTAGGGTATATGTAGGTTAGTAAGGGCTCTAATGAGTGTGCATTTTATTATTTAAAAACGCGGGGAGCCTGGGTGGCGCAGTCGGTTAAGCCGTCCGACTTCAGCCAGGTCACGATCTTGCGGTCCATGAGTTCGAGCCCCGCGTCAGGCTCTGGGCTGATGGCTCGGAGCCTGGAGCCTGTTTCCGATTCTGTGTCTCCCTCTCTCTCTGCCCCTCCCCCGTTCATGCTCTGTCTCTCTCTGTCCCAAAATAAAAAAAAAAAAAAAAAAAGTTGAAAAAAAAATTAAAAAAAAAAAAACAAAAAACATCCCTCTAATTCAGTGGTTCTCAACAAGTTACTTTGCTTCTTCCCAGGGGGCATTTGGCAGTGTCTGCAGACAGTCTTGGTCGATACAACTGGGGCTGATGGTATATGCTACTGGCATCAGTGAGTAGAGGCCAGGGATGCTGCTAAACATTCACTGCACAGGATGGCCCCCTACAACAAGGAGTTATTACCCCAAAATGTTGATAGTGCCAAGGTGGAGAACTTACACTTCACCTGCTGTGTGAATATTTTCAATGGGGGTGGAATGGAGGAGGGGAGGGTTAGGTTGTATTAGTGTGATAGTTCCTTGGGAATAGGGGTAATAATGGTACTAGTGTTCACAGTAGGAATGGTTTTGTGTTATGGAAGCTTACCTTTTAAGGAAATCAGTGGGAGGTGAAAATTTGCATTTGCAGTGAGCTGTTTACCTAGTGTTAGAATTTGTTGAATGGGTAAAGAGGCAACAAGTTAAGAAATAGTTCTTAGGCAATATTATATAAGCTAAGTGATGAAATAAAAGTGATGAAATTGTGTACATGTGTGTTTTGAGGGTGTATGCCAGTACTAGCAGCACAGTTAGTACAGAGTAAAGTTGTAGGCAAATATATCTTAATTTTGGCCAGACAACCTAACTGCCATTTTTTTCACATTACACTGTAAGTTCTAGTTTAATTTACATAGCTTTGAAAAACCAGTTTGCTAATAGTTTTGCTGTGTTATGTTAAAAGGATGGTAACTGTCACCTAAAACAGATATACTGAAATTTTATTAACCAAAGCAGAGTTCCTGTATGTATAAATGGCGCATATATGCATGTGTATGTGAATATAATTTCTTCGATGTACAAAACCCAAATCTCTTACTACCACCACTTTTCAGCAGGAACACAGCTGTGACGGTTTAGTTCAAGCCATAGCCAGACATCACAGAAACATCAGATACTCCTCTCAGGTCTGATAGTGACACTTTTTCTAATTAATTTCGCCCAAATCATAGTCTTTTTTTTTTTTTTTTTTTGAGATTACCTTTTCAGAGAAAAATAATTCATTGGTTAGGTTGCAAATACCCTACTATGACATTGTTTTACTTGTTTGGCACTTAAGTATGTTTGTATTGTGAGAAACTGATAATTCAGGTGTGGTTTTCCTTTCTGTACTATTACGTGTCTTTAGGGAAGAGATGTGCTTTTGTGTGCTCCATAGCACACATACATAGCAGAGTGCTGGGTAAAGTAATAGGTATTCAATAAATAGTACTTATGTTCAACCAAATTGAGCAATTTGATTTCTACCATAGACTATGCTTGGTTGGTCTACTTTAAGCCTTTTAATTAGTGATTGTTACGTTATATATGCTGATAATATTCTTTCGTCAGATTCTGTTATTGTGCTATTCGTTTCTAAATCTTTTTAGCCACCTTTTCCTGCTTACTTTATTCATTCATTTACTACACGCTATTACTGGCCAGTTTCATTCTAAGGTCAAGCTAGACAGAACTTGGAAATAGGAAGTAATTCTTTTGACATTTGACCTTATTTTAAGCGGATACAAACACGCACAAATTCTTGTCTATTGAAAGGTATCGTATTGATGTGTTGGGTGACTAGCTTGATTACAATTAATATTTTTGGTAAAGGTTCACTGATGCACCAAGATATTTGGAAGGTTCCTTTGTTGATTGAAAGTATCATTGGATTTACATAGAAACGTTGAGGAACAAATAGATTTGCAATTAGAATACTTTAAACATTTGGATGTTTGCATTTGGAACCTTTCTAGTTCTCTTAAAAAAGGAAAGTAGAATTGCGAGGAGCATTCCAGTTTCTAAAATAATAAATAGTACTTTGCTATAAAAGACCTATTCATTAATTTTTGTATGTTGTTGAACTTTTTTATTTTATTTTTTTACATAGCAATAGTTTGTTTTCAGTCTTAAAGAGTCTTTTAGTCCTTTGATAGCTTTTCTCTCCCTTCTGCCTTAATTTTCTTAGCTAGCCTGGCACCTTATTTAACTTTTGAGATATGTTGAGCTGCGGTGTACTTTTGTCTCTTTATTGTATTTGTCCAACACTCAACCATAGATCAGTTAATCTTTTTGTTTCTATATGCCTGGCTACTAAGCACATCTGGAGAAAATCACAACTTTGCAGACTGGAGCCACTAAATATCCAGCTCTCCGATCTTAATTGGACCCTTATCATTACCCAGTAATCCTTTTTTTTCCTAGTTAGTTCTTTCTCATTTCTTATAGAAGTTATTTAAAAATTTCTACTCTTCTTATAGCACCCTTCATCTCTCTCAGTAGATGATCTCATCTATTCATTGAGAAACTTAGATTTAATTATTTTAGTTCTGGAAGATGCTGAAATGATTGAAATGAGGCTGGATAGAGATTACCCTGACATTTGCTGTGCCCATCCTGTGGAGGCATGCAATAAACTAAGATATTTTAATTTAATTTAATTTATTTTTTTGGCAACCTCGATAGGACGCTAAGATACACATTTTAGAACAGAATTTGAAATATGTATCTTCGGGGTAATTTTGGTTAACCCTACTGTGAACTAATTTTAGTATAAAATCACTTTTTTCTCAATTACAGTTATATTCTCAGAGTAGTTTTGTGTTTTGAAATTGAAGATTAAAGGAAGTTCTTCTATATTATATAAAAGGTTCCAAATAAATGTCTTATGCCAGTTTTTTAAAATTGCAGTATAACATATTAGTACATAAAGTACACTGTTTATAAGCTTGATGAATTTTTACCTATGCAATCTCCTACATCAGTTTATAAAACATTTCTGGCATTCCAGAAAGTCTTCTCTATCTTTTCTCAGTTCTCACTCTCCCATTCCCACGTGTGTTCCAACTTTTGTAGCCACCAGTTAAATTTATACTTTGTCTGGCTTCTTTTACTTATTAACATGATTTTTGTGAGATTCATCCATATAATGGCATGTATCAGCAATTCTTTTTTATTGCTATGGTAGTGTGAATTTTTGTGCATGAACATTTGGGCTGTTTTCATTTTTTGGGTATTGTGATAAAGCTGTTGTGAACATTCTTATACAAGTTTCGTGGTGAACATAAACTCTCATTTCTTTTGGGTGATTATATCTACAGTGGAATGCTGGATCGTAGTATATATATATATATTTTTAAAGTTTAAGAGACAGAGAGTAGGAGGGGCAGAGAGAGAGGGAGAGAGAGAATCCCAGGCAGACTCTGCGCTCTCAGCACCGAGCCCCATGTGGGGCTCAAACTCATGAACTGTGAGATCATGATCTGAGCCAAAACCAAGAGTCTGATACTTAACTGACTGAGGCACCCAGGAGGCCTGGATCACAGTATACTTCTTAATACCACTTTTATAATGCAAACAAACATTAACTTCACCCTTACTTATCTATAAGCAGTGTCATTCCTTTTGATAAAGGATAAAAAAATACAAAGAGAGCATTAACTAGATTTTGTAGCAAGAGTCTAAAAGAAGGCACTTTTTTGTTTTCATTTACATGTGAAATTAGAATTCTTCATTTGATCCAAATTAAACTACTTGTTTCTGTTAGTACTTCCTTCAGTATTGTTTATAAATATTTTATTCCTTTATTCACATTTGAACATTTTCCTCTGTTGTAGTCTGTTCTGATCCCAGTAAGATTATCTTCTTTATTAGAGAATTTCTCTGATTGCTCATAAGACTGCAGAAAATAATCATTGGTTTTCCTGGCAGAAACATAGGCCGCCTTGGTTTTATTGGGTTGGCCTTTTAGAGACTGCAGTAAATAAAGTAGAAGAAGTACTGGATTCAGAGACTAAAGACCTGGATTTTAATCCAGGTCAGTATGTTTATTAGCACCGTGCCCTTTTGTAAATTATTTTTACCTTACTCCCTCACTTGTATTGGAAATAAACATGTAATCCTGGTCATTTCAGAGGGTGTTGGCTAGTAAATGAGCTAATGTAACAGTGCTCTGTAAACTATGAAACATGAATATAAGCAGTTGTCTTTTTTGGGTGACCTTTTGTACGTTTGCAGATTTGTAAGCAGCCTTCATCCAGTTTGTAAAACAAAATACAAGTTGCAGTTTTCAGAATCATGCAGCAGGGCAGTAGTGTGTCTCTAGGGAAGGCTGACTGCCTGATGAGTCAGTTCTTAAGCGTGACAGGTACCGATGAACTATGTATCAGACTCTGGTCTCAGAATTGATATGTTTAGAAGTTCACTTTATTTACATCTTGGAGTGATACAGGTTTCAGGTGTTTTCAAGTCTGGAGTATCACATTATTGATATACATTGAGAAATGTAACTTCAAATGAAATAGACTGTGCTCACCAACAGTGCCTTCTCTTGTAGGAAGACCTGTATCAGACACAGATTATAATCTGAAGATTGACCAGGAAACCTGGAATGAATCCAAAGCGAGTTGGATCATTTTAGTTGTCAGTGTTACTGAGCTGTGATAGCCTGACAAATCTGTCTGCACTGTAGCAGATCTGGGTCAGTACACTCTATCCAGGGACAGTGTTGGAGACAAACTGCCAAATTTAATTTGTTTGAACACTCCTCACTATTCAGTTTATTTGGTTTCAGCTTTCATCTAGTCATGGGCAAGATTTGGCTTCTGCCTTCTGTGCCACCTTGTTTGGATTTTGTGTATTTACTTCATTCTACAGATGATTTATCTTATGTTTGATTCTTCCTAATTTGATTCTCAAAGTTTTGTTGGTTTATTTATTTTCCCCCAGTATTTTATTTTATTTTATTATTTTTTTAGTGAGAGACAGAGGGGTAGGGGCAGAGGGCGAGACAGAATCTTAAGCAGGATCCATGCTCAGTGCGGAGCCTGATGTGGGACTCGCTCCTACAACCCTGGGATCATGACGTGGGCTGAAATCAAGAGTTGGATGCTCAACCAACTGAACCACCCAGGTGCCCCTTATTTACTTATTTATTGAAAGAGGGAGAGGGAGAGAGAGAGAGAATCCACAGCAGGCTCCACACTGATGCAGGGCTTGAACTCATGAACTGTGAGATCATGACCTGAGCTGAAACCAGGAGTCAAACGCTTAACCATTCGAGCCACCCAGGTGCCCCCAAGTTAACTTCTTTAAGATCCATGTATCTACTTATCTTTTATCCCAGAGGCACTATAATCCTCCTCCTCCTTTCCACTTCCCCTTCTCCATCACACTTATGTAATTTACAACATGAAATACTCTCATTTTTAAGTATATAATTCAGGGATTTTTAGTTAATTTGCAAAACTATGCAGTCATCAGCACAATCTAATTTTATAATATTTCCATCACTCCGAAGGGAAACTACACCATTTGCAGTCACTTTCCTACTAAACAATTTTTTGTATGTATAAGTTTGCCTTCTTGGGACATTTCATATAAATGGCATCACACAATATGTGATATTTTGTTGTTGTGCTTCTTTCATTTAGCAATGTGGGTTTTTTTTAAATTTTTTAAAAGTTATTCTTCAGTTTTACTTTATTTTCCTTTAGTTTTAGAGAGAGAAAGGGGGAGAACAATTGAGCATGTGTGTGCGTGTGAGCAGTGGAGGGGCAGAAAGGGAGGGGGGGAGAGAGAGAGAGAGAGAGAGAGAGAGAGAGAGAGAGAGAGAGAGAGAGAGAGAGAGAGAGAGAGAAAATCCCAGACAGGCTCCTCACCATGGAGCCTGACGCAGGGTTCAGTCTCACAACAGTGAGGTTGTGACCTGAGCTGAAATCAAGAGTCAGAGGCTTAACCGACTGAACCACCCAGGTGCCCCAAATTTAACAATGTTTTTGAGGATGATACATGTTATAGCATGTTTCAGTACTTTGCTTTTTATTGCTGAAGAGTATTCCATTTGTTTATCCATTTATCAATTGGCTGTTGTAAGTAATGCTGCTATGACCATTTGTGTAAAAATCTTGGTGTGGACATACTTCATTTTTCTTCCGGTGATACCTAGGAGTGGAAGGAATTGATGGATCATCTAGTAAATTTATGTATAGCTTTTAAGAAATTGCCAAACTCTTTTTAAAATCGTTGTACCACTTTATGTTTCTGCTTACCAGTGTATGAGAGTTTCAGCTTGCCCGCCTTTTTTTTATCAGAATATTTAGGATGTGTATTTGATTACAATATCACATGACATTAACTGCTGTCAGCAAACAAAAATCCTAGCATCTCATGATTTTACTACTCCAGCTGGGAAAAAAATACTAAAATTCCACTTAAATGCAAAAATATAATGCTGAATATTTAAAAACCCAGATTTTCTGCTAGGTGAATGTGATTATTTGAAAAATTTCAGTACAAAAAGAAAAATTTCAATACAGTAGGTCAAAGGACTCCATAGAACAGTGGTCAAAATTTATCACTTTGTTAAAAATAACTTTTTTTTTAACTTTTAATTTTAGATAACTTAAAATCTGCAGATGAAGATAGAAAAGTTTAGTGAATCCTTGCATACTCATCACCCAGCTTCAAATTTGTTGTCATGCCCAGTCTTGTTTCATCTATACCCATATTAGCAACCCTCTCCCCCATATTATTTTGAAGCAAATTCTAGACATCTTAAAGATAAACAATGCCATTGTCCTACCTACAGCTGATCATAGTAATTCTTTACTACTAATAATTTGTTACTTTTGAAGAATGAGATGCAGAAAGAAAAGTTGAAGTATGTCTATCTTTATTTAAAAATGTAAATACTGGGGCACCTGGGTGGCGCAGTCGGTTAAGCGTCCGACTTCAGCCAGGTCACGATCTCGCGGTCCGTGAGTTCGAGTCCCGCGTCGGGCTCTGGGCTGATGGCTCAGAGCCTGGAACCTGTTTCCGATTCTGTGTCTCCCTCTCTCTCTGCCCCTCCCCCGTTCATGCTCTGTCTCTCTCTGTCCCAAAAATAAATAAACGTTGAAAAAAAAAAATTAAAAAAAAAATGTAAATACTGAAAACAGATCTCTAATCTGAGGAATTGGAATGCTTTAAAAAAAATTTTTTTTAACGTTTATTTATTTTTGAGACAGAGAGAGACAAAGCACGAACGGGGGAGGGTCAGAGAGAGGGAGACACAGAATCTGAAACAGGCTCCAGGCTCTGAGCTGTCAGCACAGAGCCCGACGCGGGGCTCGAACTCACGGACCGCGAGATCATGACCTGAGGCGAAGTCTGCCGCTTAACCGACTGAGCCACCCAGGCGCCCCTGGAACGCTTTTATATAAACATATGAGTTTGTTTTTGTTTGTTAAGAAATCTCTTCCTTTTTTAGAATTTTTAGATTGTATATTTTCCTCTCCACCTCCAGGGGAAAAAAATCTTGAAGTTTTGAGGGAGGCTGGGTTGTATTACCATTTGGGCCATTTACATGAGAATAAGTATGTTTGGAACACGGAGTGAGGTTAGGAGTTTGCCACTTTTTTTTTTTTCTAAAGTATGCTCCATGCGCAGCGCGCAGCTTGAACTCACTTCTGACCCTGAGATCGAGTCACATGCTTTACCCACTGAGCCAGCCAGGTCCCCTGGAATCTGCCAATTCTAGTTGGAATTTATTACTGTTTTAGGAAAATGATTCATTTACATTCAGAATTCACTTGTGTTAAAAATTAAAGTTTTAAGTGTTACTTTCCATAATGTGATTCCTGATTTGGATTATAGAGTCCGTGGATACTCTCAGATCTCAGATTCATGGTCTGTTTTGTTTGTTTTCTCAAAACACTATAGGTTTTCTTTTCCTGATATGTAGGACTATATTTAGTCTATTAGGACTAAAATGCCTATAACATCAAAATCAATGGTACCTATTTATGGTAAATGTAGGGCTTTCATTTTAGTTCTACTGACCTATATGGGTACTGTGCTTTTTTTGAGCCTCAGTTGACTTGTGACGTGGAGATATTGTAATATCTGTTCTTAGTTCACTCATGATTGTCCAGAGGACAAAATGAAGAAGTTAAATAAGTGCATGTGGATTATTTTTTGGGTATAGGTGTTGGGACAGGGTTACCAATACTGTGTGGCTTTATGCTCTATGCATTTATAAAGAAGAGCAAAGACCAGACGAGAGACAGAGTGCAACTATTTATTAAGTGCCTGTTAAGTACAATTGTGATGAGCCATTTAAATGAATTCCAACTTAATCCATAGGACAATGCTGGAAGTGATGTATTGTTATCTTCTTTCCAAACCAAGGTTCAGAAATGTGAAATAATTTGCAGAAGGGATATATTGTTTCCTCACTATAATATATGAGAAAACTAAGGCTTGGAGAAGTGTAATAATTTGGAGAAAGTCAGCTTACAACTAGTTACTGTCAGCATTGGAGCCCAGGACAGCTTTAATTTAAAAGTTTATGCTTCTTTCTACTATGGACCGTTGTATACGAGGGAGAGAATTAACAGATGTTTTTACTCCACCCCTCCCCCCCCCCCCCCCCCCCCAAGCACTGAAATGTTAAAAGCTGCTTTGGGCAGTTAGCTAATTAGAAGGTAGTTGTAATATAGCCATATTTGTGGGTTTAGTCAGTAATTTATTTTGTTTTTACAGAAGAGAACTTGTTTGAGTCATGTTTTCTTGTCTACATGGCTAAATTGGGTTTGTAGGATAAGCATCATAGAAGCACATGGTCGAAGTTATGGATCATAGTAGTATTTGCAGAACTTCAGTTATTCAGGTACAAACGTCATCAATTTTGCAATAGGTATTTACTACCATTGCTGTTATTTACTTAGTGTGTTTTTAAAATTGTTGTTTTTCTCTGAATTCATTTCAAAAGGAAACGAATATATATTTATTATAGTGAGTGGGAAATTAATGTCACTTGCCATAAATAAAAAATAACTTAAAATCAGTAAACAAGTATAACTTTAAAAACTTGGTTAGCATAGCACCCAAAACTACTTAGATACTAGTGGTTTGCATTACCGCTCATTGGAAAACTCTTATTTGGAAGATTTAACCCTAAGGATTTTATCTTTTTCCAAGATAAAACAAGCTGGTAAAGATTGATCGAAGGAAAGTGCAAGCATTTGTATTGGAGTAGGGTTGTGAAGTGCGATGGTCAAGAATTCTTGAGACGTTGTATGGTGCAATTTAGTAAGTTTATTTAAGAAGGATGGAGACAGGGCTCATGGGCAGAAAGGACTGCCCTTTGTGCTGTATGAGGCTGGTGGTTATTTGCTTAGTGCTCAAGGGAGAGGGGATGTGCAGGGAGTATTAGATCATAAATGTTTCTTTGATTTTCTACTCATAAAACTACTTTAGCATTATTTCTCTGGTGCTTATCATTCAGTTTGATATTAACTATTGGTGAGATATGCAGGCAGTCATGAGACCCTTTAAGGATGTAGTAACCAGCACGTATTTGATTCTTATCGAAACTTGCATGCCGTAGGTCAGCCTTACAGGCTAAAGGTAAACATTTTTCTGCTTCTATACTTCATCATTACTAAGCAAGAGCAAGGCCAGAGCAGAAACCATTTGTAATCAGACCAAAAGTGATGTTTTTATCTAGGTGATGGGAACCATTATAAGTTATTCATGTCAATATATATATATATATATATATACATACACACACACCTTTGATATATATCTTTTTTAGCTACAGTAATTGTCTGAAATGTCTAGTAGACTTTTCACATTAATAAGCCTTTTGAGAACTTTTAATTGTGAAATAAAGCACATAAAGTGCATCAAACATAAATGTACTATTTAAATAATTATAAAGTAAACATTATGAAATTCTTACTTGGTTAAGGACTAGAACATTGTCAGCACTGAAGAAACTCCTCCATGGCATGCCTGTTTGCATTAAAGCTCTACCTCTTTCCCCTAAATGAACCATTAGCCTGACTTTTATGTTTATAATTTTCTTGTTTAAAAAAAACGTTTCTACCTAAGTCTGTATCTCTAAATGCTATATAGTTCGGCTTTGTCTGGTTTTGGATCTCATGTAGACATAATCACGCTGTATGTTTTAAGTATTGTTTCATTCACTCAGTAGCACATTTTTGAGATTTATCCATGTTGTGTGGATCTGTAGTTCATTTTTATTACTTTAGTATTCAATTGTGTGATTATACCACAGTTTATCCATTTTACTTTTTTTAAAAAATTTTTTTTTCACGTTTATTTATTTTTGAGACAGAGAGAGACAGAGCATGAACGGGGGAGGGGCAGAGAGAGAGGGAGACACAGAATCGGAAGCAGGCTCCAGGCTCCAGACACAGAATCGGAATCAGCCTAGAGCCCGACGCGGGGCTCGAACTCACGGACCGCGAGATCGTGACCTGAGCTGAAGTCGGACGCTTAACCGACTGCGCCACCCAGGCGCCCCTATCCATTTTACTCTTGATGTGCATGAGATAATTTTCAGTTTGGGGCCATTACAAATAATGCTTCTTAAAACACTGCTTTGTATCTTTTTAATGCACATGTGTAGCCATTTCTTTTGGATCCATGTCTAGGAATAAAATCTCTTGGTTCTAAGGTAGACCAGGTTAGAAAATGACAGGTTGCTTCCAAGGTGGTTCTACCAGACTTTAAATTTGCCAGCAGTATATTAGAATTGCCTTTCCTTAATTTTCTCCTGAGCACTTGTTGCCAGCCTTTTAAAGTTTTAGCCATTTTTGAGCATTTTTATTTGTATTTTTACTGGCTATTATTGATGTTGAGCACCTCAACTTTGGCCTTTTTGATACGCTGTTTTGTAAAGTGATTGTTGTCACTTGTCCATTTTTCTTTTGGATTGTCTGTATTTTGATTCATAGGGTCTCTTTATATAATCTGAATAGGAGCATTTTGTCAGTTTCAATAGATTACTAATATCTTCCATTCTGTAGTTGGATGAGGTGCTTAAATGCTAACTTTTGGTGCAGAGAAGTTCTTATATATTTACATTTTTCAGTCTTTTCCTTTATGCTTAGTGCTTTTTTGCCCTGTGTAAAAATTGTTTTCCCTACTTGGAAATTATGAAGTTATTCTCCTATATCACCAAGAAATATTTACCTTTCCCATTTAGGGATGTACTTCATCTGGAAATGATTTTTGTGTATGTATAGTGTTAGGTCAGGTTTTAACTTTTTTTTTTTTTTCTTCATATAGATGGATATCCAGTTGTTCCAGCACCATTTATAAATAATGAGACACAGTGTCACAAAGCTGTCCCATTGCTCTGCAGTGTCATCTTTTTGTAATACATATCCATATATGCGTGGTCTGTCTCTTATCCTCCATCCTGTTAAATTAGTCTGTTTATCCTTGCCTTATTAATTGAGCTTAATGATAAGCCACACATGGGTGGCTTAGTCAGTTAACCCTCAGAGTCTTAATTCTGGCTCAGGTCATGATCTCAGGGTCATGAGTAAGTAAGGGTGAAGTTAATGTTTGTTTCCATTATTAAAGTGGTATTAAGAAGTAAACTATGATCCAGGGCGCCTGGGTACCTCAGTCGATTAAGCATCAGACTCTTGGTTTTGGCTCAGGTCATAATCTCACGGTTTGTGAGTTCAAGCCCCGCATCAGGCTCTATGCTCAGGAGGCAGAATCTGCTTGGGATTCTCTCTCTGCCCCTCCCCTGCTCTTGCACATGTTTTCTCTTTCAAAAGTAAATAAACATTAAAAGTAAGTGATTATAAAAATGCAGCATATGTGTACCCTGCGACATTACTGAATTCATTTATTCTAACAGTTTTTAGGTAGTCTTTTTTTTTTTAAGTTTATTTTTGAGAGAGAGAGAGCGTGTGCGCGTGAAAACTTGAGTGGGGGGAGGGGTTACGGAGAGAGAGAGAATCTGCTGACAGTGTGGAGCCAACACAGGGCTCGAACCCATAAACTGTGAGATCATGACCTGAGCCGAGATCAGGAGTCACACACTTAACCAGTTGAGCCACCCAGGTGCCCCTATTTGTGATTTTTCTAATTTTTTTTCTTGCAGTTGATTTCTAGTTTCTGATCATTGAGATAGGAAAAGATGCTTGATACATTTCAGTCTTCTTAAATTTATCGAGACTTGTTTTTGTGGTCTAGTATATGACTTATCCTGGAGAATACTCCATGTGCACTTGAGAAAAACTATATTCTGCTGTTGTATGGAATTTTCTGTATATGTTTGTTAAGTTTTTATGGAACTGATGTGTTAAGGCTGTTGTTTCCTTTTTTTTTTTTTAACTAGATAATTACATTGACTCTTCAACTTTGACTACATAGATTTTTGACAGGATGGTTACATTGATGTGAGTGGTGGGGTATTAAATCCCCCTACTATTATTGCATTGCTATCAATTACTCCATTCAGATATGCTAATATTTGCTCTATACATTAAGGTGTTCCTGTGTTGTGTTTATGAATATTTAGAACTGTTGTATCTTGTTACTGGGGATTGACCCTGTTGTCATTATGTAATGCCCATCTTTGTCTTATTACAGTCTTTGTTTTAAAGTTTATTTTGTCTGGCAAAAGCAGTAAGTACCCCATCTTTCTTTTGGTTTCCATTTGCATGAAACCTCCATTTCTTTACTTTCAGCCTGTATCCTTTTCCATTTCTTCACTTTCTTTATATATATATAGTGTATATATATACTATATGTATGTAGTATATATGTATGTACTATATATATGTAGTATATGTGTATGTACTATATATATATAGTATATATATACTATACTAGTATACTATACTACTATACTATACTATATATATATATAGTATATATATACTATATATATATGTATATATATACATTATATATATATGTTTCCATTTCCATTTCTTATATGTATATAAGAGTGAGAGCTTGAGCAGGGGAAGGGCAGAGGGGAAGGGAGAGAGACAGAATCTTAAGCAGGTTCCATGCCCGGTTTGGAGCCTAGATGCTTAACTAACTGAGCCACCCAGGAGCCCCTTTTTGTTGTTGTTTTTTATTTATTTTGAGATAGAGAGTAGAGAGTGCACATATGAGTAGGGGAGGGGCAGAGAGAGAGAGAGAGAGAGAGAGAGAGAGAGAGAGAGAGAGAGAGAGAGAGAGAATCCCGAGCAAGCTCTGCACTACTAGTGCAGAGCTGGATGTGGGGCTTCATCTCATGAACCCTGAGATCATGACCTGAGCCAAGATCAAGAATTGGTTGCTTAGCTGACTGAGTCACCCAGGTGCCCCTTGTTGTTTTAAATCTATTCAGGCATTTTGTGTCTTTTAAAATATTTACTTCCATTACATTTAAACTAATTAGTAGGTATGTACTTAATGTCATTTTGTTCATTGTTTTCTGTTTTGTAGTTCATCTCTATACCTTTCTTCTTCTCTTGCTTTTTCCCTTTTGGTTTGATGACTTTCTGTTTAAGGATAGCAGGTTAACTTCCTACTTTCAATGATAGTTAAGTTTGAATGCATTCTGAAACTGTGTTTTTACTGCCTCCCCTTTTAATGTTTTTAATGTGACATTTTACTTTTTAAAATTTTGTACATATCTTAATGATTGTAATTGGTTATTTTTACCACTTCTACCTTTTAACCTACATATTAGCTTTATAAGTGATGAACCTACTAGTTTATCCTATATGTACCTTTACCAGTGAGATTTTTACTTTCGTGTGTGTGTGTGTGTGTGTGTGTTTTCCCTTATAATTAATGTCTTTTCAGCTTGAAGAACAACCTTTAACATTTCTTGTAGGGCTGATTTAGTTGCAATGGACTCAGCCTTTTTTTTGTTTTTTGTCTGAACAGACTGTTCTCTCTCCTTCAGTTCTGAATGATAGCTTTGCTGGGAGAATATTCTTGTTGGAAGTTTTTTCCCTTCAGCACTTTCAGTATATTTTGTATCTTCCTTTTTGTATGCAAAGATTTTTCAGAGAAATGTGCTAATAGCTTTATACAGGTTCTCTTATATATAAGAAGTTGTTGTCTTTGCTGCTTTTAAGATTCTTTGTTTGACTTTTGGCATTTTAATTATAATGTGTCTTGATGTGGGTCTCTTTGGGTTTATCTTGTTTGGAATCTTCTGGGATTCCTGGATTTGGGTGTCTGTTTCTTTCCAGAGGTTAGGGAAGTTTTTAGCCATTTCTTAAAATTAAGTTTTTTGTCCCTTTCTTTTCTTTCTGGAACCCTTATAATGTGAATGTTATTCTGCTTAATGTTCTGTAGGTTCCTTAAGCTTGATTTGCTTTTTCAAATAATAATAATAATCACTATTATCACTAATAATAGTGATGATGATCATGATGATTATTTTTATATTTATTTTCTGTTTTGTTGAGTTCCACTGCCATGTCTTCCAGATCACTGATTGTTTCTTCTGCTTCATCTAGCGTATTGTTGAACCTCTCTACTATAGTTTTCAGTTTAGTTATTGTATTTTTCAGATTTGGGAATTCTCTTTGGTACTTCCTTATATTTTCTGTCTCTTGCTGAAGTTCTTGCTGTGTTCATTGATTTCTTTTCCTGAGTTCAGTGAGCATCTTTATGACCATTACTTTGGACTCTTAATCAGGTAAATTTACTTAACTCCATTTCATTAATGTTTTTCTCCAGGGTTTTATCTTGTTTTGGTTGGAGCATTTTCCTCTGTCCCTTTTGTTGCCCGACTCTCCATGTTTTTGTCTGGGTATTAAGCAAAACAGCTATCTCTCCCAGTCCTGAAGGAGTGGCCTTGTGTAGGAGATAAACCTTATCCTTTAAACAAACTTACCCTAGCTCTTGGCTTTCTCTTTAGCCTTTGTAATTGTCTAAGCAGCCTAATTTATTCTTTATAAGTCCAATTGTTGAGGAAGTGCCAAGATCTGTGAGTATTCCAGAGGGAGGGATCTCAGTCCACCTCTGGTTTCAGGCTAATTAGAAGCTAGACCTGTGGGGAGAGGCTTTTAATTTCTCAGAGATATACACAGTCCAGTGGGATGGCAGTCATAAATCATGCTGGACTCCAGACCAGGCAATCTAGAGGTGTCCTCCTGGTGACAGTTGCAAAAATTGGGGCTCTTGGAGAGTATGATATCTTGTGTTAGATAACGGCAAGCTGTAGCAAGGCCAAGGGAGAACACAAAGATGGTGTCCACTGACCTACATTCCCCAAGAGCACATTTGTAGCCTCTTTGTGAGTGGCAATTCTGAATTATGCTCTTTAGGCTGAAGCTTCAGTACAAGTAAATAGACCTTTGCACAGAAAGACTGGGATGTGTTTCAGTCTGCTGTCTATGCAGTGCCCTGGGAGTGGTAGACTGCCAAGAACTATCTCTCTGGTTCATATCCATGGACCCCAGAAGCACAATCTTCTCTGGACATCAGGGCTAGGCATTAAAGGGTGTACCCTGCCTACACACAGCCTCTGGCTTTGGCAGGATAGTGGAGGTCATATGGGAACAGAGCACACTTGGAAGTGTTAGCAGGTTAGAGGGACAGTACAGATACGGCTCCTGCCAGCACTGGCGCTGGCAAGGTAGGAAGAGTATGCAAATATGGTATCTGTCAATGCCTCTGTCCTTGGAGGGAGTTCTAATAGTCTCCTGTACCTCAGGCTAATGCTTTTTTTTTGGTAACAGATATGAAGTTAGTTTTATTATTTTTTTACTTTCTATATTCATTTTTTATAATTTACATCCAAGTTAGTACATGGTGCAAGAATGATTTCAGGAGTAGATTCCTTAAGCCCCTTACCCACTTAGCCCATCCCCCCTCCCACAACCCCTCCAGCAACCCTCTGCTCTCTATATTTAAGAGTCTCTTATGTTTTGTCCCCCTCCCTGTTTTTATATTATTTTTGCTTCCCTTGCATTATGTTCATCTGTTTTGTATCTTAAAGTCCTCATATGAGTGAAGTCATATGATACTTGTCTTTCTCTGACTAATTTTGCTTAGCATAATATTCTCTTGTTCCATGCATGTAGTTGCAAATGGCCAGATATTATTCTTTTTTGATTGCTGCATAATACTCCATTGTATGTGTGTGTGTGTGTGTGTGTGTGTGTGTGTGTGTGCGTGTATATATATATATATATATATATATACGCACACACACCCCACATCTTCTTTATCCATTCATCCATCGATGGACATTTGGGGTCTTTCCATACTTTGGCTATTGTTGATAAACATTGGGGTGCATGTGTCCCTTCAAAACAGCATACCTGTATCCCTTGGATAAATACCTAGTAGTGCAATTGCTGGGTCATAAGGTAGTTCTGTTTTTAATTTTTTGAGGAACCTCCATACTGTTTTCCAGAGTGGCTGCACCAGTTTGGATTCCCACCAGCAGTGCAAAAGAGATCCTCTTTCTCCACATCCTCGCCAACATCTGTTGTTGCCTGAGTTGTTAATGTTAGCAATTCTGACAGGTGTGAGGTGGTATCTCAGTGTGGTTTTGATTTGTGTTTCCCAGATGATGAGTGATGTTGAGCATTTTTTCATGTGTCAGTTGGCCATCTGGATGTTTTCTTTGGAGAAGTGTCTATTCATGTTTTTTGCCCATTTCTTCACTGGATTCTTTGTTTTTTTGGGGTTGAGTTTGGTAAGTTCTCTGTAGATTTTGGACACTAACCCTTTATCTGATAATGTCATTTGCAAATGTCTTCTCCTGTTCTGTTGGTTGCCTTTTAGTTTTGCTGATTGTTTCCTTCGCTGTGCAGAAGCCTTTTGTTTTGATGAGGTCCCAGTAGTTCATTTTTTCTTTTGTTTCCTTTGCTTCTGGAGATGTGTTGAGTAAGAAGTTGCTAAAAAAAAAGAGGTTTTTGCTTGCTTTCTCCTCAAGTATTTTGATGGCTTCCTGTCTTAACATTTAGGTCTTTCATCCATTTTGAGTTTATTTTTGTGTATGGTATAAGAAAGTGGTCCAGGTTCATTCTTCTGCATGTTGCTCTCCAGTTTTCCCAGAACCACTTGCTGAAGAGACTGTCTTTATTCCATTGGATATTCTTTCCTGTTTTGTCAAAGATTAGTTGGCCATACATTTGTGGGTTCATTTCTGGGTTCTTTATTCTGTTCCATAGATCTGAGTGTCTGTTTTTGTGCCAGTATGGTTGATGCTTTTAATATTAGCAAATGAATCTTCTTCAGTGATGGTCAAGGAGCTTTTCAAACTATCCATTTTGTGCTGGCCCCCAGGGCAGTTGAGTTTTTATGTGAGCCCTTTAATAGTGAAATCTCTGTTCCTGTAATCCTCTAGTCCTGTGGTCCTCTGGGACCATAAGCCTCATTGGTTTTCAAAGATTGACGTGTTGGGGGCTTATCTCTCTGGTGAAGGTCCCAAGGGTTGAGGTGTCTGGTGTGGAGCACACCCCTTTGCTTCTCAGAGAGAAACTCTGTAGTTGTGAGATCCTTCCTGATTGTGGGTTGTAATGCTGGGGTGAAGGGGGGTGGGAGTTGGATCGTTGAGGGTGAAGGAGGGTGAGAGAGGATTGTTGAGGAGACTCTCCCTATCTTTCATGTCTTAATGTAGCACTTTTATCCTTTGTTTTGGAGGAGCTGTTCAGCTAGTTTTCATATCTTTTTCAGAGGTAATTTTATATGTAGCTGTAGGTTTTTTGTGTCTGTGGGAGGTGGTGAGTTCACGATCTTCCCACATTGCCATCTTGAACCACCTCCAGTGTTCTTTTTAAAATGTTTGGTAGAGTTCACCAGTGAAGCCATCTAGACTTGTGCTTTTCTTTGGGAGTTTTTGAGTATTCACTTTCCTGTTACAGGCATGTTGAGGTTTTTTTTTCTCTTTGAGATAGTTTTGGTAATTTCCATGTTTTTACAGATTTGTCCTTTTCATTTAGATTATCTAATTTATAAGTGTGTAATTGTTCATAGTGGTCTCTTACAGTCCTTTTATATTCTGTGAAATTAAGTAGTCCTTTGTTCCTTCTTATCCAGGGGGATACATTCCCAGACCCCCAGTGACTGCATGAAATTACATGTAGTACCCCACCCTACATATAGTGTTTTTCCTTATACAAACACAGCTATGATATATTTAGTTTATAAATTAGGCAAGAGAGTAAGAGATTACTCTTACTCAAAAGCTCCTTGACCATCACTGAAGAAAGTAAGAGATTAATAATAACTAAAAGTACAATAGAATAAGAGCCAATTTACTGTAATAAAAGGTATAAGAATGTTTTCTCAAAATATATTATTGTACTGTGCTTACCCTTTTGCTTGTGATGATGTGAGATGATAAAATGCCTACATGATGAGATGATAAAATGCTTCTGTGATGAGAGAAGTGAGGTGAATGACATAGGTATTGTGACGTAGCATTAGGCTACTATTTATCTTCTGATAAGTCAGAAGGAGGATCACCTGCTTTTGGACCATGACTGACCACAGGTAATTGAAATAGCAGAAAGCAATAAGGGTGTAGGGGCTGGGGGGGTACTATTACAATGTCCTTTCATTTCTGATCTTATTTATTTGTATTTTGTCTATTTTATTCATAGTCTAGTTAAGGATTTGTCAATTATGTTGATCTTTTAAAAAGCCTAATTTTTAGTTTCATTGATTCTCCATTGTTTTCCTGTTCTCTGTTAATCTTTGCTTTAGTTTTTATTGTTTCCTTCTTTACGCTGGCTTTGGGCTTAGTTTGCTATTTTTCTAGTTTCTTAAGGTATAAATTTAGGTTGATTTGAGATAGTTCTTCATTTTCAATGTAGGCCTTTAAAGCTGTAAGTTACTTTCTGAGTACTGCTTTTGTTGTATCCTAATGTTTGGGTAACATTTCTATTTTCATTTCTATTAACCTCAAGTTATTTTCTAATTTTCCTTGTGATTTATTCTTTGAAGTATTTATTAAGAGTGGATTCATATTGCTAATTTTCCAGTTTTTTTTTCTGTTATTGATTTCTAGTTTCATTCCATTGTGGTTGGAGAAAATACTTTGTAGGTTTCAGTGAATTTAAATTTATGAGGATTGTTTTGTTGCCTAACATAGAGTCCTGGAGAATGTTCCATGTAGACTTAAGAATATGTGTTCTGCTCCTGTTGGGCAGGGGGATGTTGAGTACATGTCTGTAGTATCTAGTTGATTTATAATATTGTTCAGGTCCTTGGTTTCTTTATTGATCTTCTGTCTAGATGTTTCAGCTGTTTCTGAGAGTGGGCCTTTTGAATCTCCCAGGTATTACTTATTCAACTACCTGTTTCTCCTTTCAGTTCTTACTGTTTTGGGGCTTTTCCCTTGCTTATAATTGTTATTTTCTTGTCAAATTAATCCTTTTATCAATATGTAATATTTTTCTTTGTCGTTGGTAACAATTTTTGGCTTACAATCTGTTTTGTTTGCTATTAATATTGATACACCAGCTCTCTTTTGGTTACTATTTGCATGAAAGATCTTTTTTCATTTTTTTTACTTTCAAACTATTTGTGTCTTTGGGTCTATAGTGAGTCTCTTATAAGGAGTATATTGTGGGATCATAGCTTTAAATACGTTTTGCCAATCTATGTCTTTTTGTTTTTTTTTTTTTTTTTTTTTTTGTTGAGAGAGAGAGAGAGAGAGAGAGAGAACACAAGGGAGGGGGGAAGAGGCAGAGGGAAAGAGTGAGAGAATTTTAAGCAGACTCCATGCCTAGTCTGGAGCTGATGCAGGACCTGACCAATACCAAGAGTCAGATGCTTAACTTACTGAGCCACCCATGCACCCCACTGATCTCTGTCTTTTAATTGATGCGTTTAAGCCTTTTACATTTATAGTATTTACTGGTAAGAACTACCACCACTTTGCTATTTATATGTGGTCATTGAAGTCTCTGTTTTATTATCTTCATGGTCAGGCAGTGACCTGATAGTTCCTTGAGCTTTGATCTGGTAATGAAAGGGGGGAAAAAGTCTTACATTTCTTTGATAAATGCTGTCCAGGAAGCCACTTTAGCCCCGTGGAATTGAAATAATGGCCAGCCTCTGTGCTAGTCTTACAGTTACCTGGCAGGCAGATCAAAACACATAACCCCATTTTTTGGAGAGAGTAAGTCCTTACTGCCCACCCTAGCACAGTAAGCTTCAGCAGGAACCTAAGCTGCCATACGTACAAGGTGTTTGCTTCCATGCTGGTAGATGAGGGGATGGTGGCTGCTACACAAAATGCAGAAATTAACCAAGGTTTACCAGTCTCTTTCTTATTAAGAACTCTTGCTTTATTGCAATCATTTGACTAGAGTCCAGAGTTCCAAAATAATTCATTCTTTTAAGATTTTTTTAAAGTTTATTTATTTTTGAGAGAGAGACAAAATGAACAGAGGAGGGGCAGAGAGAAAGGGGGGAGAGAGCCCTATGCAGGGTTCAAACTTCCTAACCATGAGATCGTGACCTGAGCCAAAGTTGGAAGCTTAACAGACTGAACCACCCAGGCGCCTGTGTAATAGTTGATTCTCATAGTTCTTGCCAGCTCAATATTGTTTCAGTGCTGGTTCTGATTCTTGGAGATTCTTTCTCTACCATCTTCTGTGATGTCACCTTAGCCTTTACTTTTATATGCAGTTGACCCTTGAGCAGTATGAGTTTAAATTGTGTGGTGCACTTATACGTGGACTTTCTTGGATAAATACAGTACAGTACTATAAAGTATTTACTTTGATTTTTAAAATATGATTCTCTTAACATTTCCTTTTTTCTAGCTTTTATTGTAAGAATATGGTATGTAATACAAGATGCAAAATATGTGTTAGTTGACTATTATATTATTGGTAAGGCTTCTGGTCAATAGTAGGCTGTTAGTAGTTAAGGTTTGGGGAGTCAAAATTATATGTGGATTTTTCTGACTGCACAGGTCATTGCCCCAACCCCCTTGTTGTTCAAGGGTCAACCTTGTTGATATTTTATCTAAACAATTTGCTGGCCTAAAATCTGTGAATGAACCTGGATAATTGAAGTGAATTTTAAGTTTAATTATAAGCAAACATGTAACAATTTATAAAGTCATATTCGCTGATTTAATTTAATCACTTAATTTAATATTGACCAATATTGGTTGGTCATTTTAGCTATTAGTGATTTTCAAAAAAATTTTTTTAATGTTTTATTTATTTTTGAGAGAGAGAGGCAGAGAATGAACAGGGAGAGGCAGAGAGAGAGAGAGAGAGAGAGAGACAGAATCTGAAGGAGCTCCAGCTCTGAACTGTCAGCACAGAGCCTGACGCGGGTCTTGAACTCATGAACCGCAAGATCATGACCTGAGCTAAAGTCAGACGACGCTTAACTGACTGAGCCACCAAGGCGCCACCTGTTAGTGATTTTTATTTTAAAAAATAAATGTAAAACAATAGCCATATTAGGTTTGAATCAATCAAAATTTAACTTATATAGTAAAATTATGAGGGCAAAGAAATATTTCTTCATATCTTATATTAATTGGTGGACTTCATTTGAAGTTTCAATGGGTAAAAAGAATGGATTTGTAAAATGATTTTAGCTAGCTTTTATTGAGTGACTACTATATTCTCAGGACACCAAAAGATGTATTAGATCTGTTTTTATCCTCATATCATCCCTACAAGATAGTCATTTTATCTTTCCAGTTGATGCTCAGGCAGGTAAGTGTATTTATTTGGTTGCGGAGAGGGAGGGAGCAGCATACCAGGTGTTCAGTCACAGAGGTAGGAAACAAGTACAAGTTTTGTAGCTGTTTGTACTTTTTTGAGCTGCTTTAGATAATGGCATGAAATGACTTAGAACTTATCTGAAAGGGTAGAATGAGAACTACTTATTCTGTAGGACAATTTTCCTATAATGAGATAATGGGTACTGATGTTTTCACTGAAGTAAAGATTCTTTTTTAAAAAGATTTTTCACTAGTTGACCTTTGAACAACATAGGTTGGAACTATGTAGGCTCACTTGTATATACTGACTTTTTTCCAATAAAGATAGTGGAAGATTTTTTAGAGATTTGTGACAGTTTAAAAAAACTTGCTCACAAACCACGTAGTCTATAATTATTTTTTTTTTAATTTTATTTTTTAACGTTTATTTATTTTTGAGACAGAGAGAGAGAGCATGAACAGGGGAGGGTCAGAGAAAGAGGGAGACACAGAATCTGAAACAGGCTCCAGGCTCTGAGCTGTCAGCACAGAGCCCGACGCGGGGCTTGAACTCACGGACCACAAGATCATGACCTGAGCTGAAGTCGGACACTTAACCTACTGAGCCACCCAGGCGCCCCTATAATTATTGAAAAAGTTAGGAAAATGTTAGGCATGTCACGAATGCGTAAAATATCCTTAAGTAGTTGTTTATTTTATCATTTGCTACCATAAGATGTGTAGAATTCTATTATAAAAAGTTAAAATTTGTCAAAACTTAGGCACACAAATACTTATAGATCATACGTGGTACCATTTGGAGTCAAAAGAAATGTAAATAAATATAAAAATGCAGCATTAAGTTGTAACTGCATAAAATTAACTGTGGTACCAATGGTACTATTGTGATAATTTCATAATGACCTCATATTGCTGTTCTGGTGAACTCAAATGTTGGAAGTATCTACTTAAAACACCAGGTGATGTTAATCATCTCTGCATGAACAGTTCGTCTTTCCAGTAAATTGCATATCACAGTAAAAAGTGATCTCTTGTGGTTCTTGTGTTATTTTTCATCATGTTTAGCACAATGCCATAAACTTTGAATAACACCATGGGACCCATATGAAGTGCCACTAGTGATGTTGGAAGTGCTTCCAAGAAACAGAGAAGAGTCATTATTTTATAAAAAATATTTGAATTGCTTGATATGTACTGTAGATTGAGGTCTGTAGCTGGGTTGCCTACCGTTTCAATATAAATGATTCTAGTGTAAGGACCATTGTTAAGAAAAAAGAAAATTCATGAAGTTGTTGCTGCAGTTACGCCAGTAGGCATGAAAACCTTGCACTTTTTGCAAAAATACCTTATTTTTTATTGAAAATGCAGCTTTTATGAGGATGCGTGATTTCTGTAAGAAAGGTGTACCTATATAGACTCTAATATGACTTGAGAAAAAGGGAAGTCATTATATGACATCCTTAAACAAAAGGAAGGTTAAGGACCTGAAATTGGAGAATTTAGTGCCAGCAAAGGTTGGTTTGACAATTTTAGAAAGTGGTTTGCCTTAAAAAATGTCAAAGAGAACAGGATAAGCTGCTTCTGTTGACCAAGGACAGAAGACAAGTTCCCAGTTGGAATTAAGAAAATCATTGAAGGGATATCTGCCTGAACAGGTTTTTAATACAGACAGAAAATCCTTATTCTAGAGGGAGGGGGTGAAACCACAAAGGACATTTATTAGTAAGGAAAGCAGCGAGCACCAGGATTTAAGGCTGGGATGGATAGGCTAACTTAACTGATCAGGACTATCCTTATCTGTAAAGCCACTAACACCCAAACCTTGAAGGAAAAGGACAGCCAACAGCTGCCAGTCTTTTGGTTGTATAGCAAGAAGGCCTGGACGGTGAGAACCCTTTTTTGGATTGGTTTCATTGGTGCTTTGTCCCTGAAGTCAGGAAGTACCTTTGCCAGAAGGGATTGCCTTTTAAATAAAGTTCTTTTGATATCAGACAATGCTTGTGGCCACCCATAACACCATGAGTTGAACACCAGTGGCGTTGGAGTGGTCTGTTTGTCCCCAAACACATTTCTAATTCATCCTGTAAATCTGGGGGTCAAAAGGACCTTTAAAGCTTATTTTACATGGTACGTGATGGAAAGGATCATTAACATTGTGGAAGAAAACCCCGAAAGAGAGAACATGAAAGTTTGGAAAGATTACGCCATTGAAAATGGATGGCAAGAGGGGTGCCTGAGTGGCTTAGTCGGTTAAGCATCCGACTTTGGGCTCAGGTCATGATCTTGTGGTTCGTGAGTTTGAGCCCCGCATTGGGCTCTGTGCTGACAGCTCAGAGCCTGAGCCTACTTTGGATTTTGTGTTTCCCTCTGTCTCTGCCTCTCCCCTGCTTGCACTCTGTCTCTCTCTCAAGAGTAAACAAACATTAAAAAAATTTTAAAAAATGGATGGCAAGAATTGTATGAGATGCTTTTGTGTCATCATCATTGTCACCTAAGTATTTATTATGTAGGACATTGTGTGCAAGACTTGTATGGAAATGGATAGCCTGTCCTTACATAGGAATCAATAAGGTGAGTGATATTTAATATCATATTAATAATGTTTTAGTTTCCCCACTGTTTTAAAATTTTGCTTTCAGAGAATTACATTACTGCACAATATGTCTCTCTCTCACAATTGGAGAAACTGTGTATCAGCCTGTCATCACAGGAAAGTGTTTTTTTTTTTTTTTAAGTAGCAATGTTTCTTTAAAAATAATTTTTTTAAGTGTTAATTATTTTTAAGAGAGATAGAGCACGAGTGGGAGAGGGGCAGAGAGAGAGAGAGGGAGGGAGGGAGGGAGAGGGAGAGGGAGACACAGAAACAGAAGCACACTCCAGGCTCTGAGCTGTCAGCACAGAGTCTGACCCTGGGCTCAAACCCAGAAACAGTGAGATCATGACCTGAGCTGAAGTTGGACGCTTAACCAACTGAGGCACGCAGGTGTCCCCACCCCCTGAAAGTAGCAATGTTTTTAATGCTGTGTTATGAACATGACTCCAATATTGTATGTCGTAACAGATTTATAATGACTCATTCTTTAGTGTCTAGGCTAGGCTACCATGAAGCAGTTGCACTGATTATCTAGGCTACCATAAATAAATCATATTATTTCTTTGCTATCAATGATGAATTGTTATATTTGTAAATAACTGTGAATTTCTGTTTTGTATTATCTTTTCATTTTTGATATCTAGTGTTAATATGTATAACATCTACAGTGTTTTGTATCATATAAGACAGTACGGATTTAGGTACTGACAGACGATTCATCTTATAAATGGACGAGGTAAACTTACAGTATTGATGAATACAGCAAAGTGCTGTAAATGTATTTCCTCTTTATGATTTTCTTAATAACATTTTCTTTTTTCTAGCTTTATTATAAGAATACAGTATGTAATATATACCTCATAGAAAATATGTGTTAATCAACTCTTCATGTCATCAGTAAAACTTGACTTCACCAGTTCAGTAGGGTATGTATGGATTTTTTACTGTGTGAGAGGGATTCAGGGTGTGCTTCCTTTAACTCCTGCATTGTTCAAGGGTCAACTGTGTGTGTATACACACATAGACAGTTGAGGATAGACTACTGGTGGTGTTATGTCAACTAGGGGTTAGGATTTAATCAGGAATCAAACAGTTAAAAGATAAAAATCCATTTTTATAAAAAGTTCAATATATTTTCCAGATAAATTGGGTATTTTAAAAATAGAATATACTTAAACCTTTTTAAAGATGTAGCCACTCAAGATAAGGATTATGTTTAGTTAAAATATTTGAGATAGCACATTTATTATTTTTTTAAATGGTTCTTGAGGGACCTTGTTTCCAATTTCTTGCTAGTAATCCCATTATAAATAACAGAATAATTGGTTCATATATTCTAGAGCTGGAAGAGACTTTTGAGATAATTTAGTTCTATATACCCATTTAATGGAGGAGAAAACTGAGTTTGAGTTACTGAGGTTAGAAACCCACTCTCTAGTGATCCTTTTTCTTAAGTCTTCTAAATTGCTCAAGATTAGGAATGGAGGCTAGTGTGAGTATCCAGAAATTGTTTTCTTTAACAATTCTAGTCGAAGCTTTCTAGACAGAGGAAAAAAAAAACAGTTTGGGAAGTATGCCAAAAACGAGAGGACCTAGAAGGACATTGTCATATTATAGACATATAGAAGAACATAGCATATCAGAGAAAGGGAAGAAGAAATTATTCCTTTTCAACAACAGTGCAGTTTTGAATATTATAAATTTATAGGCATTAGCAGGTAAGAGGAAGACTGGAAAAGGATGTAACATGGTAACAAGCATAGAATTTTGAAGGTGGTTATAGGTAGACATGCCATCACTACTTATTTCTTAGGATTAATCAAACCTGTTTGCTGTTAACTTCTTGGTTCCTCTGAAAATATTTTTCATTTAGAAAAGCCTGGATGTAGAGACTTACAGATTATGAATCACAAGCGGTAGTTGTCATTTTGTATATTTTAATTCAGTGGCCATCAATCTAGTGATTGTAGTACATCAAAATGTTCTAGGGAGGGTTTTTGAAAACCATATACCCATTTATGTCTTCTTCTGATAAATCAGAATACGTAAATGTGTAGAGTCAGAGTAGAGAGGAAGATGCTACTTGTATTTTGGAAAAAACTACCCAGGGGACTTGCTCTGCATCAGTTCATTACCTGCTTACCAAAAAAGGAGTTAAAAAAGAAAATGAATAAATCAAACTAAAATCTTATGTTAAAAAGCAAACAGACAAACAAAAAGCTGAAACAGGTCTATAAATACAGAGAACAAACTGATAGTTGCCAGATGGGAAGGGAGTGGGGAGATGGGCAAAATGGGTGAAGGGGAGTCGAAATACAGGCTTCCAGTAATGGAATGAATAAGTCATGTTATATATAGCATGAATAAGTCAAAGATGTAGCTTAAGGAATATAGTCAGTGGTATTATAATAGCATTGAATGGTGACAGATAGTGACTACACTTTTAGTGAGCATAGCATAATGTATAGAGTTGTCAAATCACTCTGTTGTATTCCTGAAATTAATGTAACATTGTGTGTCAAGTATAATTCATTCAAAAAATTAAGTTACTTGATATACTCACTTCATTCATTAAAGTATTTAATATAAAAATATCTGTCAAATAGAGAAAAGTAATTTGGCTGGAGTCTGAGCAAGAAAGCTTTAAAATAACGATGAAGGATAGGAACTTTAAAATATGTTTACTTAAGACGGAAACAGATTGTTTTGGAGAGGAGATGTGACACAGAATGATGTATTGGGGAGGAGGATTTGTCCAATTATGTTTAAGAAAAAAAAATAGAAGTAGTGAATTTTACAGGTACACAGAAGTGAAATTTTAGTAGCAAATGAACTACAAATGATAGAATGAGAAATGGCCTTTATATTTAAAAAATTGTTTTAATTAAAAAATAATTCAAATATGTTTACTAGGTGACAGGCTCTATTGTAGGTAAATCTGTGAACAAAGAAGGCAAAGATACCTGTCCTAATGGAAGTTAAATTTCAGTTTGGGGAGGAGGGCACAGTATAAACAATAGGTAAGCGTAACTAAACTGAGAATTGATACTCTTGTAAAAGAAAAGGTAGAACAAGGTAAGGGAATTGAGAGTGTTGCTGGGTGGTAAAAGGTTGCACATTTTTTTTTTTAATTTTTTTTTTTTTTAATGTTTATTTATTTTTGGGACAGAGAGAGACAGAGCATGAACGGGGGAGGGGCAGAGAGAGAGGGAGACACAGAATCGGAAGCAGGCTCCAGGCTCTGAGCCATCAGCCCAGAGCCCGACGCGGGGCTCGAACTCCCGGACCGCGAGATCGTGACCTGGCTGAAGTCGGACGCTTAACCGACTGAGCCACCCAGGCGCCCCAAGGTTGCACATTTTATTACAGCGGTAAGAATAAACTTACTGAACCAAAGACCCAAAGGAGTAAATATCTGATGTAGGTATCTGTTGGTGGAGAAAGAGCTTTTCAGATTATCTGGTGGTGATGTCAGTGTAGGAGGTTGCATAATACAAATCAAGAGTTTTAAGAAAGATTTCTAGGTTAGAGATATAAAATTGAGATAATCCGTTTAGATGATATTGAAAACTATAAGACCAGATGGGGTTATCTGTAGGCAGTGAGTATAGATGGTTTTTATTTGGTGCTGGGATATGTACTCCAATCTTAAGTGGTTGGGGAGGAGAGAGGAAGATCCAGTAAAGTTGCTACCAGCAAAGGAGCACAGTTAGAAGACATGGAAGCCAACAGATATTTTCATTTTTGACTATATAGCTGATAGGTCAAGTTAAAATGAGGACTGAATATTGACCATTGGGTTTAGCAACAAGAAGTTAATGGTGATTTCAGCTAGGTTTATAGTAGTGGGATTAGGTGGTAATGAGACAACAGATGTTGGAAATAGCAAGTATAAACAGTGGACTCCAGAGAAGGTTTTTAAAAGAAATTGAAAATGTGTTTCTATGCTGAGGTTAATTATTGAGTAGTGAGTGAAAAACTGATGTAGGAAAAAGGTTGAGAAATTGTGGGGACACATCTTTCCAAGGTAACTGGAAGTGGGGGCAAAGAATCTAAGTGTAGCTGCTTGTGTGTGGGTAGATACGGGGTTTTTAATTTGTGGAACTTTTATAATGCTTTCAGTTTTCTCTGTGAAGTAGGGAGCTAAGCAAAGATGGGAGAACATTTATTGTAGGATTGAAGGGAGATTTAATGTGGGTGAAATGGTTGTCCAGGACAATGGGAAAGTAGATGTTCATTATTTTTTCAGAGGTATATAAAATAGAATATGAGATCCACTTTATTCACTTTATTATCTACTTACCTTCTGAAGAGGTAACTACTATTGATGGTTTTGTCTGTGTCCTTACATCCTGTTTTTTGTACCTACTTATGAATATGTGCTTGTATATTCATACAATTAAAAATAAAATATAACTAGGCTCTGTAGGGTTGAATATGTTCAAGCCCTAACTACTGGAACCTGTGAATGTGCCTTTTGGAGGAGGAGTCTTTGCAAATATAATTTTAAGGCTCTCAGGATAAGGTTATCTTGGATTAGGGTGGCACCGAATCTTCCTTAGAAGAGAAGACACAGAGAAGCAGACCATGTGATCATAGTGAACATGGGAAGAAGATGATATGAAGATGAAAGCAGAGATTGAAATCAAGCAAGCCACAAGTAAAAGGAACACTTGGAAGAGGCAAGGAAGAATTTTCTTCTAGAGCCTTTGGAGGTAGCAGGGCCCTGCCTACTCCTTGTTTTTGTACTTCTGGTCTCCAGAACTGTGAAGAGTAAATTTCTGTTATTTTAAACCACCAAATTTGTGATTATTTGTTATAGCAGTCCTACAGAACTAATACAGGCTTGTACTATACACTTCTTTCTACAACTTTTAATTTTTTATCTTGAGTACTTTTCATGTTACTGTGTAGGATAAGTTTTGTTCTTTTATAATAATTACATTGTATATTGGTAGGATGGATCTATTATGTATGACATGCCCATGCATTGTGCAGCATGGACATTTGGTTTATTTCTAATTTCTGATCCTTCAATAAAGAATTTTGGTTTTAGATCTTTGTTGCTCAAGTATATTTGTCTAATTCCTAGATCTGCGAAAGACTTTTAATTTATATTCCCACCTTTAGTTTGAGTGTTGTCAACACTGAATATTAGAATCTTTAATTTATCTGATGGATAAAAAATAGTATATTACTGTTTTCTTTAGCTTTTCTCTAATTGCTAATGAAATTAAATATTTTGTCACACTTTTGACTGTAAAGGTTCCTAAAAATGAAGCTGATTGTTTAAAAGAAAGTATCAATTATTTAATAGACTTTATAAGTGTAGTTTTTAAATGTTTATTTATTTTGAGAGAGAGGGAGTGAGAGGATCCTCAGCAGCTCTGTGCTGTGGGTGCAGAGCCTGACATGGGGCTCAATCTCACAAATCGTGAGATCATGACCTGAGCTGAAATCAAGAATTGGATGCTTAACTGACTGAGCCACCCAGGTGCCCAGACTTTAAGTGTATTTTTTTTTTTTTAATTTTTTTTTTCAACGTTTATTTATTTTTGGGACAGAGAGAGAGACAGAGCATGAACGGGGGAGGGGCAGAGAGAGTGGGAGACACAGAATCGGAAACAGGCTCCAGGCTCTTAGCCATCAGCCCAGAGCCTGACGCGGGGCTCGAACTCACAGACTGCGAGATCGTGACCTGGCTGAAGTCGGACGCTTAATCGACTGCGCCACCCAGGCGCCCCAAAAATTTATTTATTTTTAAATTTTTATTTAATTTATTTTTTTAATTTACATCCAAGTTAGCATATAGTGCAACAATGATTTCAGGAGTAGATTCCTTAGTGCCCCTTGCCCATTTAGCCCATTCTCCTTCTCACAGTCCCTCCAGTAACCCTCCGTTTGTTCTCCATATTTAAGACTCTTATGTTTTTGTCCCCCTCCCTGTTTTTATATTATTTCAGTTTAACTTCCATTATATTCATCTGTTTTGTATCTTAAAGTCCTCATATGAGTGAAGACATGATATTTGTCTTTCTCTGACTAATTTCGCTTAGCATAATACCCTTTAGTTCCATCCACATAGTTGCAAATGGCAAGATTTTATTCTTTTTGATTGCTGCATAATACTCCATTGTGTGTGTGTGTGTGTGTGTGTGTGTGTGTGTGTGTTTGTGTGTTGTATATTGTATACACACACACACACGACATCTTTATCCATTTATTCATTGATGGACATTTGGGCTCTTTCCATACTTTGGCTATTGTTGATAGTGCTGCTGTATACATTGGGGTGCATGTGCCCCTACAAAACAGCATACCCATATCCGTTGCATTAAACCCTGGTAGTGCAATTGCTGGGTCATAGGGTAATTTTATTTTTAACTTTTTGAGGAACGTGCATACTGTTTCCCGGAGTGTTAAATCTTAAAAGTTCATTTATAATGAAAAAATCCCAAATATTATAGATAGTAACTTAACAAAAAGATTCTCCATAGATGTTAAAGAAAACAGATGTTATCTCTCTTTCTCTGTCAGGGTTACTGAGGTAAATTACAGTAAAATTTACTCTTTCATGAGTTTTGACCAATGGATTAGTTGTGCAACCATCAGCAGAATCAGAATGTAGGAGTTCTAACAATCTGTCATGTCCCTGTGTGGTCAGCTGTTGCTCCAACCTCACTTGCTGGCAGTGTCTGGTTTCTTTTCTCACCTCCCAGCTCTTCCTCTTCCAGAATGTCCTATAAACAATTATCTAGTGTATAACCTTTTCACTCTAGTTTCTTACATTTCACTAAGTGTAATTCATTTAAGATTCATTCATGTTGCTGTGTTTATCAGTCCATCCTCCCTCTTTCCCTTCATTCTCTTTCCTTTTCCTTCCTCCCTTCCTTCCTTCCACAGCAATTTAGGTTCACAGCAAAACTGAGGTGAAAGTGCAGACTTTACACAGAGCCCCTACCTTCATACATACACACCCTTCTCACTAGCAATAGTGGCTTATTGTTTCTAATCAGCCTGACATGTCATTTTCACCCAGAGTTAGTGGTTTACATTAGGATGAATCCTAGTTCATTCTTGCTATTGAACATTCTGTGAGGGTTTTTTTTTTTTAATGTTTATTTATTTTTGAAGGAGAGAGAGAGTGTGAGTTGGGGGTGGGGGCAGAGAGAGAGGGAGACACAGAATCTGAAGCAGGCTCTAGGCTCTGAACTGTCAGCACAGAGCCTGACGCGGGGCTTGAACCCACAAACCGTGAGATCATGACCTGAGCCGAAGTTGGATGCTCAACCGACGGAGCCACCCAGGTGCCCCTATGAGTTTTGATAAAAGTATAATGGCATGAATCCACCATTATAGTATCATTAATAATAATTTCACTATCCTAAAAATCTGTGCTTTTCCTGTGCATCCTTTCCACTCCTTCAATCTTTGGCAACCACTTAACTTTTAATGTCCTCCATAGATTTGCCTTTATCAGGATGTCATATAGTTGGAATCATACAGATTGGCTTTTTTTCTCTTAGTAATATTCATTTAAGCTTCTTCTTATCTTTTCATGACTTGGTAACTCATTTTTTAAAATTGTTGAATAATACCTCAGTTTATTCACCTGCTGAAGGACATCTTGGTTACTTACAAATTTTAGCGGTTATGAATAAAGCTGCTATATACATCCATGTGAAGGGTTTTGTGTGAATATGAGTTTTCAGTTCATTTGAGTAACTTTCAGTTGTTGGATTGTATGGTGAGAGTATGTTTAGTTTTGTAAGAAACTGCCAAATTGTCTTCCAGGTGGCTGTCCTGCCAGCCAGTGTAAGAGAGTTCTTGTTGATCTGCATTCTTGTCAGCGTTTGATATTTTCAGTGTTACAGATTTTTTTTTTCAGTTTTATATCTTTACTTGGCAATCAGTGATTAGTCCACATTTAACTATAGATTTTTTAACTTGGTGACAGGTACATAGGCTCCCTGTGTATAGAGCTTATTTGGTGAATCTTCATCCTTTATCCTGGACAACTGCACCCAGATATGGTGTCGAACCTTCCTTTTTCCTTTGGCCCAGACAGCTTTGTTGAGCCTGCTGTCAGTGTACACATCTGGAGTTCCCATCCTTTTCATGGCCAATTTCTGGATCTCTTTGAGTGCCCTGAGGTTGCATGCTTCTTCAAATCTACTCCACAGATGCACTTGTAAATGTTGATGGTGTATTCTCAGGTCATACCTTGTTGATGGCAGAAAGGCCCTTCTTCTCCTTGCCACTTTCCTTGTGGGAGCTATTCTGACAGGCCCTGGTTGGAAAGAAAGTGTGAAGTACTGTGGGAGAGTGAAAGCAGCCAGATTTTGGCTCTTCTAATAAATGTGTTAGTGGTATCTTGTTTTATTGATGTTTAGTGCCTTTTCATATGCTTATATGCCACCTGTGTATCTTTTACGAGGTATCTAATCAAATCTTCTCCACATTTTTTAATTGGATTGTTCATTTTTCTTACTGTTGAGTTTTAGGAAGTCTTTGTATATTTTGGATACAGTCCTATGTCAGATATATTGTTTGTAAATATTTTCTCCCAGTCTGTGGCTTTGCTTATTCCCTTGACAGTGTCTTATGCAAAGTGGAAGTGTTTAATTGAACAAAGTCCCAATTTATCATTGTTTCTTTCCTCAATTGTGCCTTTGGTGTTGTATTTAAAATGTTGTCTCCAAACCCAAAGTCACCTGCATTTTCTCCTGTGTTATCTTCTGAGAATTTTATTTAGGTTTGTGATCTATTTTGAGTTAATTTGCACAAAGGCTATAAGATGTGTGTCTAGATTCTTTGTACGCATGTGTCTGTGTTAATTTGTATCAGTACCATTTGTTGAAAAGATTCATGTTTTCTCCATTGTATCATCTGTACTCCTTTGTCAAAGATGGCTTGACTATATTTGTGGGTCTATTTCTGGGTTCTGTATAATGTTTTATTGATCTAGTTGACTGCTTTTTTGCCAGTGTCATACTGTCTTGGTTATTGTAGATTTATTATTAAATTTTAGTGATAATGTCATTCTTCTGAGTTCGTTCTTTTTTTAATATTAGCTATTCAGGGTATTTTGCTTCCCCATTCAAGATTTAGAACCAGTTTGTGGTATACTTGCTGAATTACTTGCTGGGATTTTGATTGGGATTGTGTTGAATCTACAGATCATTTGGGAAGTACTGACAACATGAAAATATTGAGATTTCCTTTCCATGTACATGGAATAGCTCTTCATTTATTTGGTTCTGGAATTTCTTTCTTCAGAGCTTTGTGGTTTTCCTCCTATAGATCTTGTCTGTAGTTTTTAAGATTTATATCTAAGTATTTTTGTTGCTGTTGTTTTGTTTTGGTAGTAGTATAAATGGTATTGTGTTTTTGATTTCACATTCCACTTGTTCATTGCCGGGATATGGGAAAGTGATTGGCTTTTGAATATTAACCTTGTATCCTGCAACCTTGCTATAATAGCTTATTAATGTGGGAGTTTTTCTGTTTTTTCAGTTTTCTACATAGACAATCATGACATCTGCTGATAAAGGCATTTGTTTGTTTGTTTATTTTGCCATTCTGTAGATCTTTAATTTCCTTGTTTTTCTAACTGCATTAGCCAGGACTTGTACTACAGTGTTGAAAAAGAGGGATGAGAAGGGATATCCTTGCCTTGTCCTTATTTTAGCAGAATTTCTGGTTTGTCACCATTAAGTATGAGTTTAGCTGTAGGTTTTTTTTTTTTTTAATTGTGTTAAAATATATATAACAAAAAATTTATCATCTGAATTTTTAAGTGTATGTTGCAGTAGTGTTTAGTATTTTTCACATTGTTGTACAACCAATCTTAGAATTCTTTTCAAGTTGAAAAATTGAAACCATACCCATTAAACAACTCCCTGTTTTCTCCTCCCCATAGACCTTGGCAGCCATCCTCCTATCTGCCTCTATGAATTTGACTAGTCCAGGAACTTCATATAAGGGGAATCATAGAATAGTTATCTTTTTGAGATTGATTTATTTCACCTAGTACAGTCCTTAAAGTTCGTCTATGATGTAGCAACTGTATTTCATTCCTTTTTAAGGTTGAATAATACCCCACTATACATGTGTGTACATACACCACACACACACACACACACACACACACCCCACCAACACCAACACCAACATTATTATCGATTCATCCATCCATTTGGTTTGCTTCCAAATTTTGCTGTTGTGAATAATGCCCCTCTGAATGTGGGGTTACAGATACCTCTTTCTTACCCTGCTTTCAGTTCTTTGGGTATATACTCAAAAGTGGAATTGCTGGATAATTTATGCCCTCTTTAATTTCTTTCAGCAGCATTTTGTAGTTTTTAGTGTATAAGGCTTTTGCCTCCATTACATTTATTCTTAAGTATTTTATTCTTTTGATATTATAAATGAAATTGTTTTCCTAGTTTAATTTCAAGTGACTCACATATGGTGTATGGAAACAGGTGATATTTCTGCATCGATTTTGTATCATACAGCTTTACTAATTCTTTTTATTAATGCTAAAAAGTTTTTTGTGTGGAATCTTTAGGATTCTCTACATATAATATGTTATCTACAAAGACCGTTTTAATTCTTTTCCAATTTGGATGCCATTTATTTCTTTTTCTTGCCTACTAGCTGTGGCTTCTACTTCTACCACTGTTTTGAATAGAAGTGGTGAAAGTAGGCATCCATAACCCCTTCTAGATTTTAGAGAAAAACTTGCAGCTTTTCGCTACTGAGTGTGATGTTAGCTATGGGTTTTTCATACATGGTCTTTATTATGTTAATGTAGTTCCTTCTATTCCTCATTTGTTGAATGTTTTAAATCATGAAAGGGTGTTGATTTTTTAATAAAATGTTTATTTATTTTGAGAGAGAGAGAGTGTGAGCACCGGAGGGGGGGTGGGGAGAGAGAGAGAGAGAGAGAGCAAGAGAGAGCAAGAAGGAGGGGGGGGGGGATAGAGGATGAATCCCAAGCAGGGTCCACACTATGCAGAACCTGATGCAGGTCTCAAACTCCCAAACCGTGAGATCATGAGCTGCGCTGAAATCAAGAGTTGAACACTTAACTGACTGAGCTACCTAGGTGCCCCATGGTGTTGAATTTTTTATTTTTATTAAAAGACATTAATTTTTTATATTTATTTTTGAGAGAGAGTGAGAGACAGAGCACCAATGGGGGAGGGGCAGAGAGAGAGGGAGACACAGAATATGAAGTAAGCTCCAGGCTCTGAGCTACCTGCATAGAGCCTAACGTGGGGCTCGAACTCATGACCCATGAAATCATGACATGACTCAAAGTCAGACACTCAATAGACTGAGCCACCCAGGTACCCCTGGTGTTGAATTTTAAAAATGCTTTAACTGCATCAGTTGATATGGTCATGTAATATTTTTCTTTCATTTTGGTATTGTAGAGTGGCACCTGGCTGGCTTAGTTGGTAGAGTATGTGAGTCTTGATCCCTGGATGGTGAGCTTGAGCCCCACATTGAGTGCAGAGATTATATTCAGTTAGTGTGGTGCCTTACATTGATTTTCATGTGTTGAACTATCTTTACTTTCCAAGAATAAATCTCATTTCGTTATGGTATACAGTCCTTCTAATATGCTCTTGAGTTTGTTAGTGTTCAGTTGAGTCTTGAAACATTAAAAAAAGGTTATTTTTGTTTATATACTCTAGTCTTAGTAAATGCTAAGGGCTATGTTCATTTTTTTAAATGAGTTTGTATTGCCTAGTATTTCTTAATTTTGACTTCATGCCTATATACTGCCTTATTTGGATTATATGCCTTGTAGGCAGATCCATAATATAATTGAATGGCTTAATTTCACATGAACAGCAGGGATTAATTTCACATATGCTCACTTAAATCATAATGAAATGTTGGTGAGTTTGATACAGTTTTCAGTTCTAGCATGAAAGATGCATATTCTGCAAGTAGTACATAGGTAAGTTGTCATTTATAACATTCTGAATTATAATTCTTAGATTAATATAATTTTAGTCTAATATATTACAATTTTAAATGATTTATTTTCCTCAGTATAATTGGTTGATACTTCATTTTTCATATTTATGTATTCTTAACACTAAAGTTTTTGTGTGTATGCTGCAACAACCAATGTTTAGTGTTTTTTTTTTTTTTAAATTATATGTAAGTGTATTTCTTTCACCTTTATATTTGGCAAAATTTATATCTTGACGTATCTGCTTAAGACGAAAAAGTATTAGTTTATCATTTTACATAAAGACATAAATAAGAATTTATCCCCTGTGCCATTCTTTTGGCTTGGCTCTCAACTTTTGCTTCCTATTGTGTCAAATCTACACTCACCTCAGACTAAATTTGTGTAAATAGCATAGTATTCTATATTGCCCCATATATCATCTATGTGTTCATATAATCTTAGGCAGATTTTATATTCCCAATTGTTGTCATGATGAATTTAAAAAAATGGGATCAAGGAGCTCTTGAATTGCTCAGTTGGTTGAGTGTCCAACTCTTGATTTTGGCTCAGATCATGATCCCAAGGTCGTGGGATTGAGACCTCTGTCAGGCTTTGCATTGACTGTGGTGCCTGCGTGAAATTCTCTCCCTCTGCCTCTTTTACCGGCTTGCACTCTTAAATAAGTAAGTAAGTAAGTAAATAAATAAATAAATAAATGGATCATTATATATAATTGTCTACACCTTTCTGTTTTCACTGATGTCTCAGAGAAATCCCACATCTAAGGTATAATTCTACTGTCCATCTAATGCATAACTCTGATTCATTATTTTTGACGCCATAATGAAGGCTTTATGGTGTGTTGTGTAAAATTTATTTAACCATTCCCACATTTATGAGAATATTCTGTTTCCCGCTTTTCGGTATATTAATCAAGGTTGCCTCTTTGAATATATGTCCTTACTTCCAGATGCTTATAATTCTGTGGGATAGATTTACAGAGGTACAGTTGCTGGGTTGAAGGCAGGTTTTACCAAATAGCTTTCCACAAATTTTGCTAGTAGAAATGTGTGAGAATCCTTTTTTCTGTATGTCTCTGCCAGAAATTGGGCTATAGATTTTAGGTGTAATGTTATACTTATATAGGTCTAATAGGGTGATGTTATACTTTTAATATGAATTTTCTTGAGTGTTAATGATTTTGAGCATCTTGTGTTTGTGAACATTTGCTTACATTCTTTAGTGAATCATTCTTTTCATATCCTTTGCCCAAATTCTGTTGTCTGTTTTTTAAAAATTATAGTAGCTCACCGTATGTTAAAACATTTATACCCTGTTACCTGTGTATGCTTTTATTTTCCCCATTTACAAAAACTTTTAATTTTTATATAAATCCCTTATACTTTTTAGTTTTGAGTTGTGAATATGATGTTGCCCAGACTCTTTTCCCACAGATTTTATTGTCTTTTCTTCACAATTCACGTTCATCTTGAGTTTATTTTTGTAAGTCTTACAACGTTAGGGCACTCCATTTTTTCCTGGAAGCTTACTACCACTTTAAAAAAAAATTAGGTCATTCATTTTCTACTGATGAGTGATTGCCCTTATTGATAATAGTTGGTTTGTTTATCAATACTGTATTGAGTTGTTTTCTTTGATGATCTGTTTTGATACTTAAATCAGGTTCAACTTCTTTTTCATCTTTGGCTGGTCTGCAGCATTAGTTCTTATATATAAATGTGATAATTTCTTCCTTATAAAAACAAAATAAAACGCTTTATTTGGATTCTAATTTGAGTTACATGGAATTTACAAATACAGGGGACAACTGACATTTCTATGATAGTGCTTTCCAAATATATCATAGTGTTGATGCATTTAAATAAGAGTGTATCATTTCTGTGTATTAGTGCCAAATTATTTTATTATTCACAAGTATTATACAGGTCTTGTTGCTGTTGTAGTGAGAATATTTTAATGTCACTTCAATTTCTGTGATTGTTGTTTCTCCAGTATAAAAGCAATTGATTTTGTGTATTGCTCTTTTCTCCAGCCTTCAACTGGTGAATGGATAAACAGGATGTGGTATATTCATGTGATGAAATATAATTTACTCATAAAAAGGAATGAATTCTGTTTCTTGCTGTAACATGGATGAACCTTGAAACCTTTATGCCTAGTGAAAGAAGCCAAACCCAAGAGTTCATGTAGTATATAATTCCATTTATATAGATGTTGAGAGTAAGTAAACGCAGAGAGATGAAAAGTAGATTAGTGATTAAAAGATTAGTAGATTAGTGATTTGGTATGATGAAAATATTCTGGAATTGGTGATGATTGTACAACCTTGTGAATAAACTAAAAACTGAATTGTATACTTTAAAAGGACTTTGTGGTATGTGAATTATATCTCAGTTTTTAGAAAGTAGCAGCGAATGTAATTGTATCTTAGGGTTGAATTTGGTATTAGATAACAGAAAACCAGACCTCATTGGCTTGATAAAATAGATTTTATCTTTCTTACATACTTGTTACTGTTGATTCATTATTACAATGATATTATAATAGATGTTTCCATGATTAATTCTTGGCCTCTCTTTCATGTTTGCATATGGCTGTTATGGCTTCAGGGACTGGATTATAGAGGAGAAGAAGCAACAATGACTGTACCAGGAACTCCAAAGGAGTCTTCATGTCTCCGTGTCTGGACCATGTTAAATGGCCACTTGTGGCTGGAAGTTGTTTGGGGAAAAAATAGTGGGGAATGAGATTTAGATCTGAAACTTCCTGACCCTGAGCTTTCCTGTCTAGATCCTTATTTTGACTGAAGTTATTTAATGTTTCACAGTTGAAAAGGACATTTGTTGTTGGTTTCATGGTCTCATTTATATTTAAGAAGTTTTCCTAGTTCACTCAGTTTTTTTCTTTTTTCAAAGTCCCTTTTAAAGGGAAAGAAGGAACTAATTACTCAAGACTCCATTTAGCTTTATGTTTTTTTTTTTAAATTTTTTTTTTTCAACGTTTATTTATTTTTGGGACAGAGAGAGACAGAGCATGAACGGGGGAGGGGCAGAGAGAGAAGGAGACACAGAATCGGAAACAGGCTCCAGGCTCTGAGCCATCAGCCCAGAGCCTGACGCGGGGCTCGAACTCACAGACCGCGAGATTGTGACCTGGCTGAAGTCGGACGCTTAACCGACTGCGCCACCCAGGCGCCCCATGTGTTTTTAAAGAGCTTTTTTTGAATTAGAATTGACATACAATAAAGTGTACATATTTACAGTGTACAATTTATTAGGTTTTGACATAAGTGTACACCTATGGAAATATCAGCCACCTCAATCAAGATGCTTTTTAAAATATTAGTGTCCTCTTTTTTTAAAACGAAAAAAAATTTTTTTTAAATTTTTATTCGTTTTTGAGAGACAGAGACAGAACATGGGTGGTGGAGGGGCAGAGAGAGAGGAAGACACAGAATCCAAAGCAGATTCCAGGCTCTGAGCTGTCAGCACAGAGCCCAACGCAGGGCTCGAACTCACGGGTCGCGAGATTGTGACCTGAGCCAAAGTTGGACACTTAGCTGAGTGAGCCACCCAGGCATCCCTGGATTCTTTTTTTGATAACTTGTTATAGTCAGCTTTACTGGGGAAATAGTGTTTATACAATGTGTGATTTTTTAAGTGTATTTTTTTTAAGTATATTTGACACACAATGTTACATTAGTTCCAGGTGTACAGGTAGTAGTTTCACTTTTGACAGACGTATACATGTTTGTAACCACCACTGCTAGGTAAAATGAAAACTATTTCTAGCACTCTAGAAAGTTTTCTTATGCCCTTTCCCAGTCCTTTACCCCATTACTACTCTTCTCTTAAGCATCCACAGGTTTACATTCTTTCATTATGTGGGACAGATTTTTTTTTTTTTAATGTTTACTTATTTTTGAGAAAGAGAGAGTGGAGGAGGGGCAGAGAGAGAGAGGGAGACACAGAATCTGAAGTAGGCTCCAGGTTTAAATAGAATTCCATGTAGGTATATAGAATCATATTGTGTACATTACTGTTTTTCTTTTGGCTTCTTTTGGTGAGGCAGTGTCTTTTAAGAATTATGCATATTGCATTTTTCAGTAGTTCATTCTTTTTTTATTAGTACACAGCATTCCATTGTGTTTATTCATTTACCTGTTGGACATTTAGGTTGTTATCAGTTTGAGGAAATTATGAATAAATCTCTTCTTGAACAATTGTGTACAAGTCTGTGTGGTTGTAAGTTGTCATTTCCCTAAATAACATTAGTCTACATTACTGATATGTCTGTATGACTATATTACCATTATTACTCTAAGGAACATCACCGTAATGTTTTACTATAATAATTTACTCTGTATTCATGTTTACTCAGTTGATTCTGGAAGTCTTTCATAGTGCCCTTCCCCCTTTTTGTGTGTGGTTAATGGACTGTGTCAAGGCCCTTGGTTGTTGTGTCTTTGTTTTCTTTTAATGTACAATAAATTACTCTCTCCTTCTAAGATATTGACGTTTTAAATAGACAAGGCTGCTTATTTTTTAAATGTCCTAACTTGTTTTTAATTTTTTTCTCTAAATGTTTTAGAGGTGTTCTTTAGCTTGTTACTTTATCTCTGTATTTCTTGTGAACTGAAAATTCAGCCTAAGCCCTTGATTAATTTATGGTCAAACTTTTTTTGTTGTTATCGTTGCAGAGGTAGTTTATGGATGATGTTGTGTAACTTATATTTCATCACTTCAGGGGAACATAATGTCAGTATTTTCCCACTGTGATAATGAATCTGCTCATTTATTTAATATGATGGTAATATTTGCCAGATCTTTCCCTTTGCAGTTTGTAAAGTGATATCACTACTGACAATATCTTTCATGTAATGGTGTCAGATTTATAGATGATCTTTACTTGAATCAGTTATTACATTAGGGAATGTAAAATGGTAATTTGCTAATTTTTCTGTTTCATCTACATTTATTTGCTGGCATTTTTTATTAAAAATAATTTTCCCTCTACAACCAGGGATGAATGATAGCTCTGTCTAAAAATGCAGGGAAAATGGTTATTTCTTTACCTTTAATTAATAGTTTATTCAGAATAAGGAGTTTTTCTTATGTACATTCTTATTGTAGCAATTCAGTTTCTCTTTGTCTTTTTTGAGTACCTTTGTGGATTTATGTTTTTTTATATTTTCTGTAATCAATTATAGTTATTACTTTCATTGTTAACATTGTTCGAAATTTAGCCAGTGGGTTTCTTTTTTATGCACGGAGACAACAAAATTGGAGACCAAGAAGCAGTGTCATTCAATGAATAGGCTTTCAAATGAAAACTTTTTTCTCTTCTTAGATATTGGTTATGATAAAAGATTGAAATATTAAGGTAGTGACATTATAGCATATACATACAGCATACTATAGGTCTTTGGGTCCCATTATATTACTTTTTTTTTAGAGAGAGAGCGAGAGCATGAGTGTGAGTGGGGGAGAGGGACAGAGGGAAAGAGCAGGCTCCATGCTCAGTGTGGAGCCTGATGTGGGGCTCGATCCCACGACCTTGGGATCATGACCTGAGCCGAAATCAAGAGTGGAACACTCAACTGACTGAGCCACCCAGGTACCCCACACAGTTTTCTAAACTTTATATCAAGCAGTCATTTCTGATGACCTAAAATTCATCTTGGTATAACCTTCAATTTTTTTTTAGATCTTAACCACTCATTTGTCCTACTTGTATTAAAATTAGTACCCCTTTTTCCTCTTCAAAATAAACTAAGAAAGGAAATATGTATTCCTCCTGGGCTCAGTGCATACTCAGCTTTATCACAGGGTAAAGAGATTTTAAGGTAAAAACTAGTTATAACTAAGAATCTCCAGTAAACACAGTCATTTAGTATGTTTGAAAGCTAGTACTAGCTTTGTTATATCTTATGTTTCTGCATTTATATTTTTTTATGTTTTGTTTATTTACTTATTTTTTTTTTTTTATTTTTTTGAGAGAGAGAGCGTGCGTGCTTGAGCAGGGGAAGGGCAGAGAGAGAGGGACAGATGATTCGAAGCGGGTTCATCGCTGACAGCAGTGAGCCTGATAGCAGGGCTTGAACTCACAAACTGTGATTATGACCTGAGCTGAAGTCGGCAGCTCAACTGACAGAGCCACTCAGGTGCCCCTCGTTTTGCATTTATTGCAGTTAATTACAAAAATACATAGATACATACATAAATGCAGTGTATTTATTGGAATTGTTGCATTTATCTGTTTATTTCTAACCTTTTGATACTCTTGAGATTTTTCCCCCCATTTCTGACAACCCAGTTATGCAGCTTTAATTGGTTTACATCTAATTTTGCTGTTCCTAGAAATTTAAGAGTAAACTGGTTCACCCTCTGTAGGGTTGCTCTGTATTTTGTTATCTTCCTTATTTCACTTTCCAATTTGGTGGAAAGTAGCTGTCTCCATCGGATGTACAATCTATTAGGATCATGCTAAAAGTGTAATGACAGTGGTAAAGCCACTATAGGAGTAGCTAACATCACACTTTGGTTTTGGGAATCGGGTGTTCTTCCATCTTCCTCTGGGCTAATGAGCTTGAATACTCCATGTTGGTATGCTCATGTTGAATTACCAGTTTAGGTCTCCTCTTTACTGTGGCCTTTGTCTAACAATACACTTGTATTTCAAAATCTGAAGTTTATTTGCTGTACTAATTTCTTTGTATCTTCCTGTGACTAACTTGTGGGTGCATGTATGCGCACATGGCCTGTGCGTTTGCGTGTGTGTATGTGTGTGTTGGGGTTGGAATGGAGGGGTTGGTACATTTGCTAAATGCTTACTTTGTTCCAGGTTCTCTAGTTTTTGATTTTTACATCATGATGACAGCATGTTAATTTCTGTGTTTCATTGTAAACTTTCAGTGGATATGTGTGGATGTCAAAAATACAAAATAGCAAGACTTTGTTATAGTCTTTTTCTTTCTCTGAATTGCATTGTTTAAAAAAACATTCAATATATACATATATAGCTGTTTAGGCATATAGTAAGTCTGGAAAGATACAAATTGGTCACAGTGAGTCCAGTTACCTCTGGGGTCATGGATTGTAAAAGTCTTACTTTATATTGTGTATCCTTATTTACCTTCTCACCTCCATTCCCCCAATTTAAGATTTTTTTTTGTCATGTCAGAACACGCATATCTGTGTGTGCACACACACCCATTTAAAATGAGGTTTCTGGAGTGCCTGGGTGCTTCAATCTGTTGAGCACCTGACTCTTTGGCTCAGGTCATCATCCCAGGATTATGGGATTGAGCCCTGCATAGGGCTGCATGCTGAGCATGGGTCCTGTTTAAGATTCATTCTCATTCTCACTCTCATTCTCATTCTTTCTCTCTCTCTCTCTCTCTCTCTCTCTCTCTCTCTCTCTCCCCCTCCCTCCCTCCCTCCCTCCCTCTCTGCCCCTCTCCCCTGCTGGTGCACTCTCTAAAAAACAATAATAATGTATTTAAAAAATATATAAAATGCTGTTTCCACCTTAACTGATGCATTATAGCAGGAGCAGAAATTTTCATTTCGTAGGTTTTACTTTTGTGAGCTAGTCTGAATTCTCATGACATTTCTGTTATTCTAGTTGGGCACATATGTGTTGTTTACAAATGCCAGTTGCAGGTCAAGGAAATCCTTGCTTTGGTAAGGAGTTTAACAACAACAAAAAAGTAGAGAAGTGTTTCTGAATATTCATTTGAGTGAAACTCTAGAAAAGTGTTTTATTGGTGAGTGGGTTATGTGAGTCAGCTCATGTTTCAGCATCTCAACTTATTAGCACCTTGGAAGTCACTCAAGTGAGAACGTTAATTTATTCCTTTATTTCTTTGGTTCTTAAATCAGTGAGTTCATTTATATATGTTCATTTGTATCTGCTCATCATTTCAGTATATTACTTTCTCATTAAAATCCTTCTTAAAAGCCCTTCTTTTTTTTTTTTTGAGACTTTCCATTTTATCTTTACATTTTTCTTAATCCTTTCAAAGGAGTTATCTAGAGATACATTGGGTCCAGATACTGACTTTGAGCCTTTATTTTATATCTCTCTGCATTTGTGAAGATAGTAGGTGGTATTGAGAAACAAATAGAGTACTAGTGCTTGTCATAGATTTATAAAGCATCTAGAAGAGAAAAGATAGGAAATATATTTTATATATATTTATATATATATACATTATTTTGCAGTTTATTTTAAAGATAAAAAAATCTCATTTAAAAATTAAGAGCTTATTTTTGTGTGGTTCTGGCACAGTTTTTGTAGATGTAAAACAAAAACATACAAAATCCACCAAGAAGAGGAAAATCCATCCATTATTGAAACCCCTCACTATGGATCAATTAACATACATGGCAACATGTGTTAGGATACATGATTCTTATTGAAAATACAGGTTGATTAAAAAAACGGGTTTTTTTTTTTAAGCTCTTCAAATTGAATATATTTTTGTTGTGGTGAATTAGGATCTTGGTAGAATGTGTGAATACTGCAGTGCAGTCTAAAAATCACTTAATTATGAATCAGTGTTTTCCCCTGGCTTTGCCACTTATTTGCTTGGTGACCTTGACCTCATACATCAAATTGTGCATTTATTAAATGGTAGTACTAGGGGTTTTCTTGGCTACAGGGTTCAGAAAACCAAGAGATAATGTGTAATTATGTGCTTTTAGCCACAGATGTTGCTGGTTATTTTGAATGATTCTATAAAATTGAAGTGATTACTGAATAACTTGACTGTAAATTATTGCTGACGTTTATATAGAGAGATCATTGAAAGTTTCCTGAAAATTATATATGTTTTAGTTACTTTTGTGCTAAGTGCCATGATTCCACTAGTCAAATGTAAAGATGTTATCTGGAATAATTAAAGGCATATATTATGTTTTAACAGAGAGAGTGTTATTTGTAGCGGATGTTAGAATTTAAATGATTTTTTTCTTGTTAATAAGAAACTAAATAATTTTATGTAGTAATATGGCTCTGAAGTTTTGAGAAGAATCAGTTTGTTAGTTCAGGACCTTTTTATTAATGTAAAATTTAAAAAAAAAATTTTTTTTTTCAACGTTTATTTATTTTTGGGACAGAGAGAGACAGAGCATGAACGGGGGAGGGGCAGAGAGAGAGGGAGACACAGAATCGGAAACAGGCTCCAGGCTCTGAGCCATCAGCCCAGAGCCTGACGCGGGGCTTGAACTCACGGACCGCGAGATCGTGACCTGGCGGAAGTCGGACGCTTAACCGACTGCGCCACCCAGGCGCCCCATATTAATGTAAAATTTTGAAAGAATTTATTTTTCCTACTTACCAAAATCTCCTAATATGAATTGTAAACAGTCTAGAAAATATAAGTAGCAAAAAGAAAAAAAGTTATACTCTTAACCAAACACTGTTAAAACATTTTGATGTTTATCCTTCCAATCTTTATATGTGTTGCAGGATCAGGCTTATACACAAATACAAAAGTTAATTCTAAATATGTTTATTACTTTTTTCATTTAAAAGTTACTTTTTGTGACAGATGATTTTTGGATTCCTTTTAGCATTGCCGTTCTTAGTTCAAACACATCTTAGGGAGAAATATGGTAAATAAAACAGATAAATGTGGAGTTGCTCTGGTTGAAGGTAGGATGGAAATTCAAAGCTTCAGTGTTTGGCTTTCTTTACTAGCCCAGACAGTCTGTCTTAGAGGTACCTTTGAAGAACTCTATGCCTTCGTATAGGATGCATAGTTGAAAATCTCTACTAAATATTTCTTTAAGTTTATTTATTTATTTAGAGAGAGTGTATGTGCAGTGCACACATGCACGCAAATGAGGGAGGGGCAGAGAGAGAGGGGGAGAGGGAAAGAATCCCAATCAGACTCCACGATGTCCACGCGAGTCCGACGGGTTCAAACTCAGGAACTGTAAGATCATGACCTCAGCTGAAATCAAGTGTTGGTCGCTTAACCAACTGAGCCGAGTCACCCATGTGCGCCTTGCTAAATATTTTGAATGGCTGCAGAGTATTTCCTTCTATGGCATCTGTGATGGTCTTGTAGGTGTTCTGCTTAGCTGTGTTCTTGAAAGAAACCTGCCTGGAGTAATGTTGTTAGCTGACGGACTCCAGCTACAGAGACTTTTGGGATTTGTTGCGGCAGTGAGCCATGGCCACATTCTACCTGGGCAGCTCCTTGCCAGTAACTGAGCATAACAAACTGAGGGTGTAGCCATTTCATCTGAACTTGGGACTTTATGGTCAGTCTTTGCATCTGAGTTGCTTATTGGGCTGGCAGAGGAGCTGCAGGGATCTGAGACTGAACATAGTCATCAGACCTGCATCACAGCCAGAAGGCTTTCTCTGCTTGCTCAACTTTTCCTTCTCCCTTTCATTCTTCATAGGCATTTCTACCAATGAATTTCTTAATTTTTAACTCCATCTTGGTTCTTCTCACCAGACAACTTAATATGACACACATTCAGGTGTATGTGTGTGTGTTTTTTAATAAATATACATATATATGTACAGGTATACATATATTTGAGAGAGAGGGTGCAAGTGAGCAAAAGGCAGAAAGAGAGAGGGAGAGAGAGAGAGAATCCCATATGGGGCACACAGAGAGAGAGAGAGAGAGAGAGAAGCAGGGTTCATGCTTACCCAGTGTGGGACTCCCAGGTGCCCCTTAAATAAGTATTTTTAAGAGTTGTAGATAATAGTGTTCATGGTTTTAAAAAAGCAGAGAAATGTTCAAAATTAAAATTAAAATACCCTCCCTCCTCCCAACCCTCATTAAAAATTTTTTTTTCTGTTTATTTATTTTTGGGAGGTGGCAGGAGGGGCAGAGAGAGAGGGAAACAGACTCCAAAACAGGCTCCAGGCTCTGAGCTGTCAGCACAGCTGGCTTGAACTCCAGAACCGTGAGATCATGACCTGAGCCAAAGTCTGATGCTTAACTGACTGAGCCACCCAGGCGCCTCCCCCTGCAATCCTTATTTTTATACCTATGTCATATTCTCACTAATATAATGATTTCCTGATTTATCAGCTTTAGGTACTATCTATTATCTTACTCTTGTGAAATATAAGGGAATTAGTGTATTTAAAATTTCTTTTACTTTCCTCCCCATCTTTTAATTTTTAACTAGTGATGTTGTTATTTTTACCTTGTCAAGGCTTTGTTTTCACTTAACTGTATCTATAATTTGGACTTTGCTTTGACTATAAATTGATCTTAAAGATTGAAGATCAGTAATAGCATTTACCATATTATAATTAGTTAAATATAATTTAGTCCTGAACCAGCTGATTTGATTGAAATATAAGGGAGGAATGTAATTCCATTAGCTCTGCCAAGGAAAATCTTCAAATTTTATTCTAGATGATCAACTATGTCTGTTCCTTTTGTTCACGTTGTCCTCTTTAATGGTTAAGAACATAAGCCATACTACTTGGGGTTGAATCCCAGCTTCAGCAGTTATTGGTTATGTGATCTTGAACAAGTTAAGCTCTCTGAATTGCAAAATTGGCATAACAGTTCTTATATTAGTTTTCTATTGCCATTGTGACAAATTACAACAATGTAACAACTTATAGTATTCATATTTGAGAAATTCAGTGGGTCAGGTTGAGTATCTGTAAAGTCTTACACAAGGACCAAATCTGTTGGTAGGACTGGTTCCTTTTTGGAATCTTTTGGAGAGAAACTGTTTCTTGATCATTTAGATTGTTGGCAGAATTGATGTCTAAGAAGTTGTAGGGCTGAACTCCAGTTTCTTTTTTGACTGTTGACATGAGAATGACTGTTGTCATTCTCAGCTTCTAGAGTTCACTCACATTCCTTGGTTTATGGTCCCCTTCAGCTGAGAAACAACAATGCAGGGTTGAGTTCCTCTTGAGCTTCAAATTTCTCCTGCTGCTTCTGCTGATCTTTGATCTTCTGCCTTCCTCTTTTACTTTTAAAAAAGGACTCACGTGAGTACATTTAGGTTTACTTGTGTAATCTCTGATAATCTCCCTATTTTTAAGTTCCTAACTCTTTTGCTGTGTAGTGAGACATACACAGGAGTAACAGCAGAGAGTAAAGATAACGGTGGGGCCAGAATGTTGCCTAACCGTGATGCTCCTTTAGGCCTCTGTGATCCATATCCATCTCATAAAAAACACATTCACCTCATCTCACGGTCTCCAAGGGTCTCATCCTATTACAGTATCAATTCAAAGTTTAAAATCTCAGCTAAATCTCATCAGCTCCTAAGTCCCAAGTCTTGCATCTAAATCAGATATGAAGGAGACTTTCTATCTGTGGACCTACCTGTGAAACTAAAGAAACAAATAATTTCATCCAAAAATACAATGGTGGTACAGCTTTAGGATGACAGTTATAGACAGTTTAGTTCAAAAAGGGAGAAAATAGAAAATAGGAGTCAAGTCTTTAGTAATTTCAAAAGCCAGCTAGGAAACACCACTAGATTTCAAGGCCTGGGAATAAATCTTTGTATTTTGCAGCTTTACCTTCTGGGCTTACCCTCTCTGGTTACTTTTGTAGGTTTTCCATCTTTTCTTCCTCAGATTTGCTAAATCTTGGTTGTCTGTGCATACTCATGAAAGAAAGGTTAAGTTGGTCGGTTTAGCGTAACTGGAGCGAGTTTCTCTGCTGCAGGTTTTTTCAGTCATGTGTTTGTCTCTAGACTCTGGCATATAGTAGGGTTCTTTATTTATTCTAAGACATGCATTCTCAAAGGGATATCATATCAATTGGGAGAGTAAAAAAATTTTTTATGGATAAGCCACAGATACACATACAGTATACAAACATGCAGTACATATGTGGTACTAAAATTTCTTGGAGGGTATGGTTGGGGGTAAATATCTAAAAAAAAAAAACTCCTTGAAGGTCAATAATGGAAAGAAATGTGGAAAAATAGTACTTACATGATTGAGGAGGAGGCAGACTGTTATGTACCTACAATTGTCAAACTAATCATAGCTTATTTGGGAGAATGGAGTGCTTTAGTGGCTCAAGTGCTGCTCTGCTTTTCTTTCAGGCCTCAACATCCACCCTAGGAGCCCTCCACTGAAGTGCACACTGTATTTAAAGAATTAGTTTTCTTTTTTTGTGATCCATAGTATAAAATGTTTTATACTGTAACTTAGTATACACATGTATTTACAAATTTATAAATACATAACTGAGCAAAAGTTTTATGAAACTGTACATACCTGACATTGTATTTTCTGTATTTTCTCACATTTAAAACACTTTTTTTTAATGTTTATTTTTTTGAGAGAGAGAGAGAGAAAGAGCGCGCGCGCACGCGCGCGCGCGAGGGGCAGAGAAGGAGGGAGACACAGAATCCTAAGCAGGCTCCAGGCTCTGAACTGGAACCTCTAGATCATGACCTGAGCTGAGGCTGGCTGCCCAACCGACTGAGCCACCCCGGGCACGCCTGTATTTTCTGTTCTATTTTAGATCATTAAAAATTGCTACTTGTAACCCACCAAAATTATTTCGCACCTGTAGTTTGAAGAACACTTTACTTGGACTTAATCCTGAGGCTGATAGCTGTTGCTCTCAGCTCTTTCTCTTTAAGAGGGAGAGGAGAGGCCAAGTTGACTAAATCATTTGGAATGCAGTTCTTTAATTACTGATTTACTTAGTTGTATCCTTGATGAAATCCCACCCCTACCTCTTGCTGGTTATATTTTAACCTCTCCTTTCCTCTCCCCGCCCCTCCCCCCCCACTGTCCCCTCCTTTTCTTCCACTCTTCCACTCTTTCTTTCTCTTTCTGAGAGAGAGTGCTGGGGCGGGGGGCGGGGGGAAGGGCAGAGAGAGAGTCCCAAGCAGGCTTGGCACTGTCAGCATAGAACCCTATGTGGGGCTCCAATTCGTAAACCCTGAGATCATGACCTGAGCCAAAATCAAGAGTGGGATGCTTGACTGACTGAGCCACCCAGGTGCCCTGCTCACTTTTTCTTAATCTGATCTCATTTGTTCTGTATTTTCAAGGTGTTACCCAGAATTTTTGACCTGTTGACAGAATGCTTTTTCTCCCATACATTTATAATTTGATTTATTTTCTTTGAGTTTGTTTAAAAATAGAACAAAACAACTTCCTGTCTACCTGAAAACCAGGAGTGGGAGAAAAGACACATTTTTTGTGCTCAGCTCAGTCTGCCATCTTGAATTGGAAGTCCTGTAGTTTATTTAACAGTTTGCATGTGTTCTATATTTTGGTGTTATCCAGTTTTTCTAAAAGCTCATTATTGCTAAACTGTATGCATAGCCATGATTATTTTTAGGAATTATTTTAATATGTTGACTACCCATGTGACATATATACTTGTGTGACCTGTAAAATCTTTAATTCTCCCTTTCATTAGTACTAATTTGTTGGGTCATGGTTAAGTGAGGCTGTTTCTGGTGAAGTGTCAGAGGTTTTTGAATTCCAGTTTTGCCACTTATTAGCTCTTTGCCTTTAGGCAAATTACCTAATTTGCTGTACCTGTTTTCTTACTCTAAAGCAAGGATAACAGTATCTACTTCATAGGATTGTTGTGATAATTAAATGTTAAGGCATGTGAACAAAGCTCTTAGGACAGTGCCTGTCATGTAGTAAGAATTTAATGCTATTTGTTTATATCATCATCATAACCATACTCATCCACACATATATATTCTCTTTCTTAAAAAGAAAATAACGTATATTTTATCTTCTTGAATGCCTTTTATCTAGGCTTCATGGTTGAGCCAGTTGTTCCTTTGTTTTCAGCCTACTTCATTTTCATTAAAAAAAGCCTAATTCATTTTTGTTTTGCTGGAATTTTTAGGTGGGATATTGGCATAATTAAGAATGAGCTGAGTCAAGGAGAGAAAGGTGAAATGTGACTAGAGAAACATCAGTTTGTTAGGATGAAGGGTTGGAGATTGCCAACCATATTCACTTACATGGGCTACATGGATAATAAAGGTAAGGGATATAGAAACAGAGTGGGTTAGAATATTGATCCTGCAACATACTGGCTATATGTCCTTGGGTAAGTTACTTAAGTTTTCTGTGCCTCAGTTTGACTATCTGTAAAGTGGAGATAATAAGGGATATTGTGAATATCCCATGAATTAACACATACAAAATTGCTTAGATGTATTTAGTTGTTAGTAGTGTTAATATTTTCCTAGGATTTTGAATTTAGGGTTTGGTCTCTTGTTCAGAGTTTGTGTAAGCATTAGGAATTCAGGGTTGAAATAAAGGGTGAGATTTTTATATTGAAAAGAGAAATGTACTGTTTCCATTCTTTAAAGATGGAATAGCATTTAGGACAAAGGAATTATCTAGGTTTGTAAATACTACATTAAAACAGCAGTACTTCAGTCATTGGGCCTAAGGTTGTTCCTGGAGGGTCTTAGGAGCCACACCTAGTCATTGCTAAGGTATTTTGTTGCTATTTCTTTCAACAGCTAGCCAGTTAGTACTGAGTTTTTAAAATCCTTCCTTTGAAGGGGCGCCTGGGTGGCGCAGTCGGTTAAGCGTCCGACTTCAGCCAGGTCACGATCTTGCGGTCCGTGAGTTCGAGCCCCGCGTCGGGCTCTGGGCTGATGGCTCGGAGCCTGGAGCCTGTTTCCGATTCTGTGTCTCCCTCTCTCTGCCCCTCCCCCGTTCATGCTCTGTCTCTCTCTGTCCCAAAAATAAATAAACGTTGAAAAAAAAAATTTAAAATCCTTCCTTTGAAATTGTACAAAATTTAAAGTTTAAAATATGTAAGAAACAGAACCTTATATCATTTTATAGTTTATAGTTTCTTTGTAGAGTTTATTACTCAGAATATTTCCTCTCCAGTTTTTGAGTATTAGAGTGAAGTTATTAGACATTCCGGTATGTTTTTATCTTATAATCCTATTCGTAGCAATTTTTTCCTAATTACATAACACTTTGAGTAATACTTTTTATTATTCTGTTTACTTACATAAATTAGATGTTTGAGTATAGTTTTGGAAATAGATTTCTCAATAAATCTAAGTTTTGTTTACTATTTTTCTCTTTAATTATGAACGTTCATTTAGTATCAATTTTGAAGTTACTTTGCAGAGACAAGTTTTTTTGGAAGGTTTTTTTATTACAGAATTGCACACTGTTTAAATGACTTTGCTGGTTAACTCTGGCTAACTGTGCCATCTCTTTATGAGAGGGAATTTCCCCGGGATACTCTGAAGAAGATTGCTAAAAGAATGATTTTTCTGGAAAACGGTAGATACTTCTTTTGCATCTAATACATGCATGTGACATACATGCATGCACACACACGCCATATGGATGTTGAAAAACGTTTTGGTCTACCACATTTAAGGCCAACACTTTCATTAGTAAAATTGCATGAAAATTTGGCAGTTTATTAGAGCACATGTTCGTTCATTCGTTACTCTTGATGATCCATTGCTGAATGTAGTTCTGATCATTCTTTATCAGTTTTGTACATTACTAAGCATGGTATTCATTCGTTCTGTGTTATTAATTATAGGCTTGATTTTGAAATTTATAACTACAGTAGCATTTGGTTCAAGAATATCAAGTATCTCTTTTGCAGTGAAGTAGTTGCTCTGTTAAGGTAGTTGAGTTTTTTGTTTCATTTGGGTAATATGCTTTGTTGAGCTTTAGTTGTTAATTGATAGATGTGGTATCCTCTCTGCGAGAGCTTTTAAAATGCATAACACGTATTTCGGAAAGCAGCTGTTGCTATGGCAACTCTCGGGTCACTTGCAGCTCAGCTTACATGATTGGCTGTTAATGGAGTCTAATATGCTTGAGAAGAGAATTGAGCAAATGAAAGAGGGTTTTGAAGGAATCCTCTTAAACCTCTTGAAGTTTAACTGAACAGCGCATGAAAATTTAACACTTGTATTACTGTTATATAATTGTACTGGAAGTAGTTTTATGAATAACGAAGGTGAGACAGGACGAATTTTTGGAAAAAAACAATTTTCCAAACCCTTTGAAGAATGTTGAAAGCTTCTCCTGTCACCTTTTTTCATTTTACTATTGTTTAAAGAAACACTCTTCACAGCTATCAGTTACATTTTGTATTCTACCCTTTGTAGCACCTACCTCAGAGGTGTTAATTAGCTTGAGTCATGAGAAGGTTGTTAATTGTGCTGGGTCAGAAAGAATGGTAGTATCAGGAATCATGTCTAAATTTACTCTGGTCATATGAGTTAGAGTCTGATCTGACTTGAATTCTTAAGGTAGTCCTATGAACCTGCCTCTCTTAGGGGTATGTGAATGGTGTGAAAAGGGAAGTGGTAGTATGTACTTTGGGGTTTTGAGGCCTATAAAGTAAGTAGAAAGAAGTCTAATTGAGAACTGCCATAGTAAAATTAATAGAGTCACGCAAATGACACAGTAATACCTGTCTTGTTAAATGATGGAGTTTTCATCAGCATCTACCTACCACCCACCTCCTTTGTAACTGTGGTGCTAGAATGAAGACAGTTTTACCAATTTTGGCAGTTACATAATATCAAGTGTAATTAAACTACATTGTGTAATTTAAAACTTAGATTAAATGCATTAAAATACTAAGTTAACATCATTTTAGAGTACTTTTACTTTGTAAAACCCATGTCTACTGGCTAGTTCAGCAAGTATAGGAAATAGGACTAGGACATGTAGCTTATTTTAAGTATCTGCTGTTTCTATTTTATATTAGGGTTTTTAAAAATTGATTATGGTGGTAGTGTTGACATTGATACATTAAATAAATTATAACTGTTGGTATGGATTAGATTAGATTTTCTAATTTTGCTTGCAAAAAAACCTGGTGATTAAAAAATTAATCAGCACTTATTCAGACCCTAAATTATGTTTAGTTTATTATTTCCTTTATTAAGGAAATACTTTGGGATATTAAACACTTTTCATAATAGACTACATATATGTATAGAGTTTTGATAAAACACTTTAGAGGTTCAGTAAACACTTAAACTCCAAAATCTGCAAGTTCATCATCACTATGACCTCTGGAAATATTTTAAAAATAATTAAAAAAAATTTTTTTAACATTTATTTATTTTTGAGAGACACAGAGAGACAGAACATGAGTGGGGGAGGGGCAGAGAGAGAGGGAGATACAGAATCCGAAGCAGGTTCCAGGGTCTGAATTGTGAGCGCAGAGCCTGACGCGGCACTCGAACTCATGAACCCTGAGATCAAAACCTGAGCCGAAGTCAGATGCTTAACTGACTGAGCCACCCAGGCTCATTTTGTTTTTAAATGCCTGGTGACTATAGGTCCAGGTCTGCCTTGGCACTTCTGGTAGTAGTGGATTATGCTGTTACCTAATATAATTATTGATAGTGCTCCCATTTTATCAGGAAATATAAGGAAAAGTAAATGAAGTCACGTATAAATCTGTAACTCATAGGTAGCCACTGTCAACATTTTAGTGCATTTCCTTTTCAGTCTTTCTGTGCACAAATGTATATAAAACATATAGTGGAGACCATCCTTTGTGTATTTTCCTTCTTTAATATATCATAAACACTTCATGTTTAATTTTCTAGAAATACTTTTAATGATACATAAAAATATTTCACAAGTATATGCTCTCCATTTGTAGCGCTTAGGTTCTTTCAGGTGTTTTATTTTGTTTTGCTAGTTCAGCACAGATAAACAGCTTTTCTCCAAGTAAATATGTTTACTTTTCTTTTTATTTTAGCATAGAATGATAGAATAGGAATCACAGAATAAAAGATTATTGAATTACAAACGTTTCAATATGTATTAGTTGCTTTTTAGAAGAACTTATAGTATTTTTGATTTGGAAATTTAAAAAATGTACTTGGTGGACCTCAATTGCAGAGGGTTGAATCAATTTTGTTCTCTGTTCATAACACATGGTAATTCTTGGCTAGTTCAAGGGGTTGATTTCATTTTATTTCCTTTTATCTGCATTATCCGCTCTTTTTCTTCTCCTCTCATAGGCATCCATTTAATATGCTTGAGGTGTGTGTGTGTGTATGTGTGTATATATATATATGTATATAATATACATATATATGTGTGTTCTGTATACATATACACACACATACATACATACATACATACATACATACATACATACGTTTATTGGTATGCATTCTTATAAAACATGTTGTGTGGGTTTTTTCAATTTCAAACGTAGAGTAGAATTGGCATCCTTTTATTATTTACTCTCCCCCCACCCCACGCAGCATTGTGTTTTAAAGTACTATTCATGTTGCACTTTGCCTGTCTTGTTTCATTGAATCTAATGGCTTCCATAGTGTGCATTAGTATTCCTTGGTGTGCATCTGCCGTGTTTCCATTACCCCAGTGTGGTGATGAACACTGTGATTCCTCCAGCTCTCTGCTATTGCAGACATTTCTGAAAAAGAGCATCTTTATACATAATCCCCTTATGGATATGTATTATTCAACTGGATTAGATGTATACATACCCAGTTTCACTAAATACTGCCAGATTTCTCCTCTGAGTAATTGTACCAGTCTTTACTTGCAGTAGGGGTATATGAGGATTCCTATATTTCTACTATAGATAAATCCCAATACCAGTGTGGTGAGTCCTATCAAAATTAGTAGGAAAGGTAGGCATAATTTTTTTAATCTAGCTACTTACCTCCAGGTTGCAGAAGTGTAATTGTTTTCTAGTAACTTCTCTTCAGTCTTTCCAGGTTGGTATCATTGCAGTGTTTTTGCCAAGTAGAATAGTGAAGTGGTTAAGAGCATATACTCTGGATCCAGTCAGTTTGGAGTTGAATCCTGGCTCTGTTGTTTAGTAATTGGGTGACCCTGCACTTTGTATAGGGTTGCTTCAGTTTTGTGATTTGTAAAATGAACTTAGGGGAAGTTTTCTGCCTTTGTGAATACATGTATAATGTTAGAATAGTGGCTGGGCACACAGTAAATGCTACCAAAGTTTAAAAAATCCAGCTGAGATTTAGAATGGAATTGCATTGAATTGATACATTTGAGGGAGAAATCACATCATAATTTGCCCTATCCAAGTGCATGGAATAGCTCTCCAGTGATCAAAACTTTCTATGTATTTTAATGAGATCAGATTGTCTTTTGTTTCTTCATGATACTTATTCTTTTTTTTTTTTTTTTAAGTTTTAATTTATTTTGAGAGAGCTAGTATGCACGTGGCACATGGTAGGGGCACAAAGGGAGGGAGACAGAGAATCCCAAGGAGGCTCTGTGCTGATGCCGGGCTTGATCCTATCAACCGTGAGATCATGAACTGAGCCAAAAATCAAGAATCAGATGCTTAACTGACTGAGCCATCCATATGCCCCCATGGTACTTATTGTTCTTGATCACTAGCTCTTAATTTTGTTTGTGGGGGCACAAAATTTGATATTTTAGATTTTATATTATCTGGAGATATTTTTGGTTGTCACAGCTTGGGAGATGCTACTGCATCTATTGGGTAGAAGCCAGGGATACTGCTAAACATCCTATAGAGCACAGGCTAGACCCCAGTTATCAGCTCAGTATGTAATAATGCTGAGGTTAAGAAACTCTGTTTAGATATGATGTTGTGAATGGTGTTTATTTTTATTCTCTAATTGGTTATTGCTTTTTGAGGGAAATGTTACAGATTTTTCTGTTACCTTGTATCTGGCAATCCAGCTGAATTTTTTCTCGTCTGTAGATTCTGATAAGTTTTCTATGTAGATGCTCTGCTCTCCTTCTAATTTCTCTTTTTTCTTTCCTTTCTCTCCTTCATCTTTTTGTTTTAATGTTTATTTTTCATTTTCATTATGTATTATATTTCAATATTTTATTCCATATTATTACATTATATGTATTCACTATATTTAATATAATGTATTTAGTTTAATATAGTTAATATAACATTGTTAATATAATTTACTTAATATATGCAACTGAATATATATTTTAAAATACACTAATAAAAAGATGGAATTTAGTTTCTAACAAATGTTGCTGCTTTTCATTCTTTAGATTTTTTTTAATTTCTTTTTTTTTTTTTTTAATTTACATCCAAATTAGTTAGCATATAGTGCAGCAATGATTTCAGGAGTAGATTCCTTAATGTCCCTTACCTGTTTAGCCCATCCTCCCCCTCCTACAACCCCTCCAGTAACCCTCTGTTTGTTCTCCATATTTAAGAGTCTCTTATGTTTTGTCCCCCTCCCTGTTTTTATATTATTTTTGCTTCCCTTCCCTTGTGTTCCTGTGTTCTGTGTCTTAAAGTCCTCATATGAGTGAAGTCATATGATATTTATCTTTCTCCGACTGATTTCACTTAGCATAATACCCTCTAGTTCCATCCATGTAGTTGGGAATGGTAAGATTTCATTCTTTTTGATTGCCGAGTAATACTCCATTATATATATACATAAGTACCATATCTTCTTTATCCATTCATCCGTCGATGGACATTTGGGGTCTTTCCATACTTTGGCTATTGTCGATAGTGTTGCTATAAACATTGGGGTGCATGTGTCCCTTTGAAACAGCATACCTGTATCCCTTGCATAAATGCCTAGTAGTGCAGTTGCTGGGTTGTAAGGTAGTTCTATTTTTAGTTTTTTGAGGAACCTCCATACTGTTTTCCAGAGTGGCTGCACCAGCTTGCATTCCCACCAGCAGTGCAAAAGAGATCCCCTTTCTCCACATCCTCGCCAACATCTGTTGTTGCCTGAGTTGTTAATGTTAGCCATTCTGACAGGTGTGAGGTGGTATCTCATTGTGGTTTTGATTTGTATTTCCCTGATGATGAGTGATGTTGAGCATTTTTTCATGTGTCGGTTGGCCATCCAGATGTCTTCTTTGGAGAAGTGTCTATTCATGTCTTTTGCCCATTTCTTCACTGGATTATTTGTTTTTTGGGTTGTTGAGTTTGATAAGTTCTTTATAGATTTTGGATCTGATATGTCATTTGCAAATATCTTCTCCCATTCCGTTGGTTGCCTTTTAGTTTTGGTGATTGTTTCCTTCGCTGTGCAGAAGGTTTTTATTTTGATGAGGTCCCAATAGTTCATTTTTGCTTTTGTTTCCCTTGCCTCTGGAGACGTGTTGAGTAAGAAGTTGCTATGGCCAAGATCAAAGAGGTTTTTGCCTGCTTTCTCCTTGAGGATTTTGATGGCTTCCTGTCTTAACATTTAGGTCTTTCATCCATTTTGAGTTTATTTTTGTGTATGGTGTAAAAAAAGTGGTCCAGGTTCATTCTTCTGCATGTCAGTGTCCAGTTTTCCCAGCATCATTTGCTGAAGAGACTGTCTTTATTCCATTGGATATTCTTTCCTGCTTTGTCAAAGATTAGTTGGCCATATGTTTGTGGGTCCATTTCTGGGTTCTCTCTTCTGTCCCATTGATCTGAGTGTCTGTTTTTGTGCCATAATGTTTATTTATTTTTGAGAGAGGGAGCGTGAGCAGGGGAGGGGCAGAGAGAGAGGGAGACACAGAATCTCAAGCCAACTCTAGGCTCAGAATCTGAAGCCAACTCAAGCTGTCAGCACAGAACCGAGTGTGGGGCTCAAACTCACGAACCGTGAAACTATGACCTGAGCTGCAGTCAGACTCTTAACCAACTGAGCCACCCAGGTGCCCCATCGCCTTTTTTTTTTTTTTTTAATCTTTATTTTGAGAGAGTGAGCACACACGTGAGTGGAGGAGGGGCAGAGAGAGGGGGAGAGAGAGCAGTTTGGCACAGTCTGTGTAGAGTCCGTCTCGGGGCTTGATCCTATGAACCTTGAGATCATGACTTCTGCCAAAGTCAAGAGTGGGATGCATAACTGACTGAGCCACCTAGGCGTCCCCTCCATCTCTCTTTCTCTTGTAGTACTGTCGAAGACCTTTGCTATTAAATGGTAGCAGTGAGAGTGGATATACTTGTCGTGTTCCCAGCTTTATGGAAAGAGTTTAAAATTTCTTAACATCAAGTAACACCAAAAATGTAAGGGTATCAGTCTCATTTTACCTTGCCATTATTATTACCACTAAAGATGTGTTCCTGAGGAAAGAATGCTTAACTTCATTATTGAACAAAGATATAACAATAAAGCAATAATGAAATGATATTTTGTATTGCACTAGTGATATTAAGAATATTTCTACAAGTGCTTTGGTCATGTTTCCTCTGTATTTTTGTCTTTAACCAGTGTTTTAGTTTGTTTCTGTGTTTTTATAAATTAAGACTTACTGAAATGTTAACACATTGGCTGTTTTCTGTGGTTGGTTGTTTCCTTAGCTTGCTTATTTGTTTTGATGTGCAGAAATATAATTTTTAATGAAGTCTAATCTTATCCTTGGTAAGATCTTTTATTGCTTTTAGGCACAAGAAGATTCTTAATTTCTTAAAACTTTCTTCTGTCAGTAACATTTTCCTGGTTAAACAAGGCTATGCTTACCAATTTTTTTCCCTTTGTTCTAAATCACCCACCTCACTTCAGGTTTTACTTTTTTTCCTGAAGTGGTAGATTGATAATATAACCTTGTTTATCCACTTTGTTCCCTTGCCCTCTGCCCATTGGTTTACAGAGAGCTCAGGATTTTATGGAGGTACCTTAGGGGCCATTGGTGATATGGCACTGAAGTTCAGGCTTGATAAATGTACAGGGATCTAGACTTCCTACCCAGATTATTTTTGTTTTTACATTTCTGACTGAATGATCCACTATTAACTTTCACTTCTAAAACTGAGCCTATTACCTTTACTGTTTCTCCTGGGAGAGTGCTTCCTTCCTCAATTCTTTATTCAGCTTCCTTTTTTTGTCTTTTGTGTTCATCCACCATTCTCTAATGTGTAAAATTAGAAATGAATTGCTTTCAGTGGCACTTTTTGATCCATCTCATCCAGTTTACTGCTAAGAGTTACCAGTTTTGCCTTCATATGGTTTCTTGAACTTCTCTCTCTGTCTGCTGCTAGCACCATGCTTGCGTTTCTTCACATCTCCTGCCAGTACTATAATTACCTTATAATTGGTTTTCTTGTATCTAGGCTTTAATCCCTCTGGTCTTTCCTATATCCTGCGTGAAATTAATATTTATAAAATATAGCTTCATTGGACAAAAGTCTTAAGTTTCCTGAACTGCCATTGAGGGCCTTTCACAATTTGGCTAGGCTCTGGGAGGTGTGTATATGTAAGTGTATGTATACGTAATATAGTAATGTATTCCTAACAAGTTACATTCAGGTTTTGATAGATCTTTTTTAAAAATCTTACATTTTATTCTTATTACATGTAATATTTATTTACAGTAAGTACAGAGAAGCAAAAGCAAGGAATAAATGTCCAATTTTACTATTCAGAGATAATCATTAGTCACGTCTTTTTTTTTTTTTTTTTTTAAGTTTATTTTTTTGAGAGAGAATGAGAATGTGAGCAGGGAAGAGGTGGAGAGAGAGGGAGACACAGAATCCAAAGCAGGCTCCAGGCTCTGAGCTGTCAGCACAGAGCCCAATGTGGGGCTCGAGCCCACAAACTGTGAGATCATAACCCGAGCTGAAGTCAGATGCTTAACCAGGTGCCCTATTAGTAAGGTCTTTTAAAAATGAACTACAAAAGAGCTGACTTTTTTTTTTTCATATTTATCCTATGCGTGTTTTGTTTAGTTTGTGCATAACTTTTAAGTTTTGTGTTGTTATGAACTTTGGAATCTTTATTTTCTATTATTTTTATTTTCTTTCTATAGAAATTTATGCATTTTTCTATATTTTATTAGCTCTCTTACTGAAGTCCTTATTAATTCTAACTGGAATCTTTCAATTTAACAAACAATGTTGAATAGAATGTTTCAGGTACAAAATAATATGAGCAAAGGCATGAAGGTGTGAAACAGGTGCTTACAGTGAACTACAAGTAGTTGGGTATTACCGGAGACATAAATTAAAATGTTAATTTGAAATGTTGGAATTAAGGCTAGGAAGAGCCAGATTCTTAAGATTTTGGCTTGCTGTGTTTAGGAACTTGAATTTTATTCTACAAATGATATATATTTGGAATATTTTTAAACAGGAATCTGGTGTGATTAAATTAATATTTCAAATAATCCAGTCTGGGTATAGGATGGAGGATTGAATTGTGGGAAACAAGAAGAGTTAGGAGACTATTGAAATATTCATGGGGACACTGGGAGCCTTTATTAACGCAGTGTGAATAGGATTAGAGATGAAGGGATAGATTTAAGATACATTTTACTGGTAAAATGGGCAAGATTCAAGGGAGTTCACCCTGATCTCAGGGTTTCTGAATTTTTAGCTTGTGTGACAAGATGATGAGATGAATAATTATAAGGAAAAATATAATTTATTTTATTTTTTTAAAGTTTGTTTATTTTGAGAGGGTGCACATGTGTGCATGTGGCCAGGAAGGGCAGAGAGAGAATTCTATGCAGCCTCCATACTGTCAGCGTGGAGCCCCATGTGGGACTCAAATCCATGAACTGTGAGATCATGACCTGAGCCAAAATCAGGAGTCCGACGCTTAACCGAGTGAGCCACCCAGGCACCCAGGGAAAACATAATTTTAAAATTTAATTTATTAAATTATTATTTTTTTGAAAGGGAGGTGGTGTATTCTTGAGAAGAAAAGCTCAATTTATGGCATGTCATGTTAAAAGTCTTAATTTTGCGGCTAACAAAATGTGTATATGAGGCAATGGTAAAATCAGATCTGAAATATTTTGTGGTCATTTAGATACTTTTTTTTTTTTTTTAATTTTTTTTTCAACGTTTATTTATTTTTCGGACAGAGAGAGACAGAGCATGAACGGGGGAGGGGCAGAGAGAGAGGGAGACACAGAATCGGAAACAGGCTCCAGGCTCTGAGCCATCAGCCCAGAGCCCGACGCGGGGCTCGAACTCACGGACCGCGAGATCGTGACCTGGCTGAAGTCGGATGCTTAACCGGCTGCGCCACCCAGGCGCCCCTAGATACTTTTAAAAATTAGCGTTAACATCCCCCTTTTTTCTTTTAAAGTGATATCTACATCCAGTGTGGGGCTCAAACTCATTACCCCAAGAATAAGAGTGGTATGCTCCACCAACTGAGCCAGCCAGGCCCCCTGCATTTACAGCCTTTTTAACTGCCTAACATACCTAAAGGATTCATCATGTCCATATCCCATAGGTTAAACAGTTTAATGTTGGCAGGGCAAGCGTTGGGGAATGTTTTGGGAGGTTGGAAGAGGGGCATGCTCTCCCAACCTAGGTGACTTAGTGACTTTAGTGGTGGTTGAAAACCACGGTCTATGAACAAACAGACTCTTAAATATAGAGAACTTATGGTTGCTAGAAGGGAGGTGGGTGGGGAAATGAGTGAAATAGGTAAAGGGGATTAAGAGGCATAAAATTCCAGTCATAAAATATATGAGTTATGGAGATAAAAAGTCAATATTGTAATAACATTTTATGGCGACTGCACTTATTGTAGTGAGCATTGAATAATGTATAAAATTGGTGAGTCAATATGCTGCACACTTGAAACTAATATAACATTGTATATCAATCATAATTCAATAAAAATATCTTACAAGTTAAAAAAAAACAAACCATGGTCTAGTTGAAAGGGATACTATGATGTGGGTATTTTTTTTTTATTATGAGCTTTTTATTAAGGGTAATTTCAAGCATTTGCAAAAGTAGATGAATTGTATAGTGAATCACTTTGTAGCTATTACCCAGCTTCAACATTAATAAACTCAGTATTGTTTCATGTGTAAACTTTTGATTCTTTATTCATTTGAGGCAAATCCTTGACATTGTATCATTTCATCTGTAAATAATTTAGTTGGTGTCTATTAAAGATAGTAACTTCAAGAAACATTAAAAGCATCAGTAATCATTTTATAACATCATAAAATATTTCCTCGTGATTTGAAAACATAGTTTCAGCAGAGAATTAGAAGTAAAATAAAAATTTTAAACAAGGGGAGGGAATGAGAAAATCAAAGCTGCTTTTCTAGGAAGGAAAACAAGGAGTATGGTACTTAAGAAGGATAGGGAGTTATAGTCTTTGTTTTAAGTGATGGGGACACTTGAGTGGTTTTTAGGCTTGGGGGAAGAGTGGAGAATGCAATATTGACATGGGGGGATGGAACAGGAGCAGGAGGAAGGATATCTTATTTACTGTGATAACATTTCAAGGACAGAGAATAAGTGAGGAAGAGGCAAAAAGTTGAGCAGATAGTTCATACTAATTGACCTCTTTTTTTTTTTTTTTAGTGAACTTCAGGGAGGGTGGAGGTTGGCTATAGGAAAGGATCTTAAGAAGAGTGAGAATTTGGAATAGTTGTTGAAGAGAATGGGAGAGGGAATCCATCATAGACAAATAAAAAGATTGCTTTAGTGGGATTAAGATTCCACCTGAAATTAGAAATCAAAATTTAGAGTAGTACAAACTTTCATGTCTCTGTGATCCTTTTCCCAACACCACAAAATTGCTTGGTTGTTTAAGAGAAGATAGTGTGTGGGATTATTTTAGGCTTAGACTTTTATATTACAAGTCCTATGGAAGAACCCAGGGACAAAATGTGTTTGTGAGGAAGTGGTTTAGAGGAACATTCATGTATATGCTTACTCAGGAAAGGACGTGACAAAGGGACAAGTAAACTGTAAGGAGTAAGTGCTAGGCTGTGTGTATGAAATTGAGCTGACACAAAGAAGCTGTAAATACTGGAAGATGGAGTCAGATTGGTAAAGTGTATGGCTGTGAAAGTTGATAAATGAAGTCCAAAGGCTGTGTGAAGGTCTTTGGAATTGATAAGGTTCAGGAATCTCAAGACTTGAGCTCTAGATAAATGTTGCCCATGGTGGTAGGACATACGGTAGGACAGAAATCTGACCCACATGCGAACATCTTCAACAAACATGAAGAGCGGTGCTAGGTGGTCAGGAAGTGAGTAGATGATAGTGGTGAATAAGATTAGAAGGTGGTATCCCTGTGGAGGGTGGGAATGATAATGATTTAGGAGAGACAGTGGGTAACCAAGAGAATTCAGAGTGTGGGATAATATTTGTTCTAGTTTTCATCTGTGTTCCAGATAACTAAGATGTTTCTACATGAAAACGTCTGAGACCTTGTTTGTTCCCATAAAGCTGAACATAGTCATGTATAAGTATAAAACAGGGCAATTTTGTAAATAGGTCCCCTGAATGCCATGGTCTGTAAAATTCTAGGAATCTTGGCGATTTATCACTTGATTCTGCTAATGTAACATTTGAAATGTTCAAGAGATACAGAAATATGGAAGAAGAGGGAAATGTGGTGGTGGTATAGTTGATATGGAGGCGGGGAATGGCATGAGCACAGGCAATTGGGGCAGAAGACCACAAAACTTAACATTTTACATATTACTGAGCATGTGGGTAGGGGGTCGTTGGAGAAGAAAGGTAGTAAGTTTTAGCACCAAAAAAACTTACCTTATGTTTAGCCTTTTCGCTACATTTTCCTAAGTAAAACCTTGCTTTTCCCATAAAAGAATATCCCTTATAAACCCTTTTGGTGATGGGGAGATACAGCATTGTAGCTCTGAGAAGTGAAATCAAGGGAGAGTTTAGTATATAATTTGGTTTGCCATTCAATATGCGTAAGTGTTTTGGGACTTAATGTAAAACATCAGTTTTCCTAGACATTTATAACATGGAATCATTTACAATCTACAGATTCTGGTTAGTAGAGGTTTTGCTGTAGTCTCTGGAATACCTAATGGTTAATATAAGCACATGACTGAAATATTTCATGTGTGTAGGAACTGATACAGATGATTGTAGTAGACTGGTAATTAAATGTATCAGGCTGCATTAACTTGATCATCGTGTTAAACTATATTAAGCTACAACAATGACAGTATCCTAGAATTTTGTACTTAGTACAATAGTTTTTGTATCTTCACTAACTCCCTGAATCACTATCATTGATGGTAGTAAGCTTGGCAGTGGGGAATGCTAGAGAAATAAAGGAATCTGACCAGAGTCGTCCCTGGAGTATATTTAATCAAGATGATTGCCTGGGGCAGCTGGCAGGCACGGTGCTCCTGTGAGTAGTGATCAAAGCGTATGGTTATGATTCTTCTGAGATTTTGCTACATACACTTCACCTAACTTTCTTCTGCACCCTCAATTTTATAGTCCCTGGGATTCTGAGAAGGTTTCTATGGGAATACCTCTTCTTAAAAGTTTTTTTTTCTCCTCAAATTAATTTTCTCCTAGTTGTGAGCATACTATTTACTTATCAGTAAATATTACAATTTATAATCTACAGTTTAATATCATAACAATACATTATTTTGACTTAGCTTGCAGTGACTAAATTAGTGTCCTTTGGAACTCATGGTTTGTGATCAGCCAAATCTCATGGTGTGATCATGGGCTATAAAAATGTTAATTATCCATAATGAAATAGCATAATATAAAAATTAAGTGTCTAACATTTTGGTGTGCAAAATCTGAGAAGATTCTCTTAAAGTAAAAAAGAGTTAAGAATCACGTAGTTTACGGGCGCCTGGGTGGCCCAGTCGGTAGAGCGTCCGACTTCAGCTCAGGTCATGATCTCACAGCTTGTGAGTTTGAGCCCCACGTCGGGCTCTGGCTGACAGCTCGGAGCCTGGAGCCTGCTTCGGATTCTGTGTCTCCCTCTCTCTCTCTCTGTCCCTCCTGTGCGTGCTCTCTCTCAAAAATAAATAAAACATAAAAAGTTTAAATAAAAAAAAGAATCACGTAGTTCAAAGTTAGGCCTATTAAATTGTCCGCTGTCTCTACCATTGCCACATGGCCATATTATTTAAGTAAACAAATACCTCCATTGTCAAGAAAAATGCTCCAGCCTTTTACCTTGGCCATTACACTTGTACATTCTTTAAGTTGTAGCTCCAATATTACTCCCTTAGGAAGTCTTTTTTTCCAAGATTTTATTTATTTTTATGTTTTTTAAATGTTTGTTTGAGAGAGAGAGCGAGAGACAATGCACGGGAGGGAGAGAGGCAGAGGGAGACTGAGACAGAATCTGAAGCAGGCTGGAATGAGGGGCTTGAACTCAGAAGCCTTGAGATCTTGACTGAGCTAGAGGCGGATGCTTAACCTACTGAGCCACCCAGGTGCCCCCTTCCAAGATTTTATTTAAATTCAAGTTAGTTTACATATAGTGTAATACTAGTTTCAGGTGTAGAATTTAGTGATTCATCACTTACATATAACACTTAGCGCCTGTTACAAGTGCCCTTCCTTTTCAAAAAAAAATTTTGTTTTTACATTTACTTATTTTTGAGAGAGAGAGAGAGAGCGCGCGTGCGTGCGCGCGCGTGAGTGAGAGGGGGAGGGGCAGAGAAAGAGGGAAACACAGAATCCAAAGCAGGCTCCAGGCTCTAACCCACAAACTATGAGATCATGACCTGAGCCAAAGTTGGACGCTCAACCAACTGAGCCACCCGGGTGCCCCACAAGTGCCCTTTCTTTATGTCCATCACCCATTTAGCCCATCTCTACACCCACCTCCCTCCAGCACCCACCTCCCTCCAGCAGCCCTCAGTTTGTTCTCTACAGTTAAGAGTCTCTTATGGTTTGCCTCCCCCTCTGTTTTTATTTTACTTTTGTTTTTCCTTCCCTTCCCCTACGTTCATCTGTTTTGTTTCATAAATTTTACATATGAGTGAAACCATACAGCATTTGTCTTTCCTGACCGACTTACTTCATTTAGCATAATACACTCTAGTTCCATCCACGTTGTTACAAATGGAAGAGTTCATTCTTTTTGATGGTGGAGTAATATTCCATTGTGTATATATACGACTTCTTTATCCATTCATCATTTGATGGACATTTGGGCTCTTTCCATACTTTGGCTATTGTTGATAGTGCTGCTATAAATATTGGGGTGCATGTGCCCCTTCTAATCAGCATTTTTGTATCCTTTGGATAAGTACCTAGTAGGGCAATTGCTGGGTTGGAGGGTAGTTCTATTTTTAATTTTTTGAGGAACCTCCATACTGTTTTCCAGAGTGGCTGCACCACTTTGCATTCCTAGTAACAGGGCAAAAGTGTTTCTCTTTCTCCACATCCTCGCCAACATTTGTTGTTTCCTGAGTTGTTAATTTTTAACCATTCTGACATGTTTGAGGTTGTATCTCACTGTGGTTTTCATTTGTATTTCATTGATTATAGGTTGAACAGTTATTCATGTATCTGTTAGCCATTTGTATGTTTTCTTTTAAGAAATGTGTGTTCATGTCTTCTGCCTGTTTTTTTGATTGGATTATTTATTTTTTGGGTGTTGAGTTTGATAAGTTCTTTATAGATTTTGGATACCAGCCCTTAATCAGATATGTCATTTGCAGATATCTTCTCCTGTTCTGTTGGTTGCCTTTTAGTTTTGTTGATTTCACTGTGCAGAAGCATTTTATCTTGATAAAATCCTAATAGTTCATTGTTACTTTTGTTTCCCTTGCCTTCAGTGACATGTCTAGTAAGAACTTGCTGCAGCCGAGGTCGAAGAGATTGCTGCCTATTTTCTCCTCTAGGATTTTGATGGTTTCTTATCTCATATTTAGGTCTTTAATCCATTTTGAATTTATTTTTGTGTATCGTGTAAGAAAGTGGTCCAGTTTCATCCTTCTGCATGTTGCTGTCCAGTTTTCCCTACACCATTTGTTGAAGAGACTTTTTTCCATTGGATATTCTTTCCTGCTTTGTCAAAGATTAGTTGACTATATAGTTGTGGGTCCATTTCTGGGTTCTCTATTCTGTTCCATTCATCTGTGTGTCTGTTTTTGTGCCAGTACCATACTGTCTTGATTACAACTTTGTAACATAGTTTGAAGTCCAGAATTGTGACGCCTCCCGCACTGTTTTTCTTTTCTTTTTTTTTTAACGTTTGTTTCTTTTTTTGAGAGAGTGTGCGCATGAGCAGGGGAGGGGCAGAGAGAGAGAGAGAGAGAGAGAGAGAGAGAGAGAGAATGAGTCCTAAGCAGCTCTCCTCTGCTCTGTCTCATGAAATGTGACATCACGACCTGAGCTGAAATCAAGAGTTGGATGCTTAACTGACTGAGCCATCCAGGCACCCCTGCTTTTCTTTTTCAGCATTACTTTGGCTATTCGGGCCTTTTGTGGTTCCATACAAATTTTAGAATTGTTTGTTCTAGCTCTGTGAAAAAATGGGTGTTATTTTGTTAGGGATTGCTTTAGAAAGTCTAAGACTCTCCTTTTAAAGTACTTCTCACAATCTGAAATTGTCATGTTTATCCTTTTATTTATTGTCTGATTCTATGAACTAGAAATACCATCTTTTTTTTTTTTTTAATGTTATTGTTTTGAAAAATCACGTGAGCAGGGTATAGGGGCAGAGAGAAAGGGAGACAGAGGATCCAAAACAGGCTCTGTACTGAAAGCACAGAGCCTGATGCGGGGCTTGAACCCACAAGCCATGAGACCTGAGCTGAAGTTGGATGCTTAACTGACTGAGCCACCCAGGCGCCCCTGGGTTTGAACATTTTTGATATTTTGAGGCATGTAAAAATATCATTGGTTTTAATAGATAGTTTTTTTTTTAAACCTCTGCAAGGATTTATTGAAATTTCATTTGTTCCACGTTAACAGTCTCATAGAACTCTATGGGATAGGAAAATAGTTTTGTTTATGTGCAATTTGATTATACTTAGTTAAAATAGTTATCATAGTCTCAATCTTCAGGAGATAGAGACCATATTGAGTAAGGGAGGGGAAGGGGAACCTGCATAGCACAGATGCCCAGCTTTTACTAAGAATACTTAGTAAAATTACTAAGTATAAACACATGTTTTGAACCTGGGGAGAAAGTGGGAATATCAATTTGGTACAATATGTTACCTGGTTTTCTTCATGTTCTGGGATGTTTTCACGTGTTGTATTGTATGTTAGTGTACAGTTGGGCAGTTTGGATTCTTCTCCTTCCCTCCAGAAATAATTTTAGTCTTTAAGTTGCAAAAAAAAGTTTCTCTTCTGTACCCTTCACATGGCTTCTCCATCTGCCACTGTCTTCCATAACCACAACATAATCATCAAAACCAGAAAGTTAACTGATACCATACTATTAACTAACATGCAGACCTTATTCATATTTTATCAGTTGTCCAATTGATGTACATTTTCTGACTCAGAATCCAAACTGGGGTCACAAATTGCATTTAGTTGTCATGTTTCTTCTCTAACATAGCACGGTTCTAAGTCTTTCATGACCTTGACACTTGAGGAGAGTACTGGCTCATTATTTTGTAGTATGTCCCTCAGGTTGGGTTATCCTGTGATTACATTCAAGTTTTTTCTTTTTGGCAAGAAGACCGTGGAACTGAAGGTTCCCTTCTTTGTTCATTGTATTGGTGGGAGGCCCCTGCTGATATATCTCAATGTTCGTGGTGTTAACTATGATCCCTTGGTTAAGGAGGGGGTTGCCAGGTTTCTCCACTGTAATATTACTATTTTCTTCTTTCTAATAATTAATCTCTTGTAGGGAGATACTTTGGGATAGTGTGTAAGTTTCTTACTACACTTTTGCCTACCAGTTTTAGTATCTAATGATTGTTGTCTGAAAGAAATTGTTTATCAAATGATGATTTTTCTATTTCTATCATGCCTTCTACATTTACTTTTGCTACCGTAAAAAAAAAAAACTTTCTCTTTTTTCCCCCCGTGTAATTTTTCATATAATTTCTTATTTACATCATTATGGAATCTTAGATAATGGTCCTATTCTCTGGTTCTATTCCAACGTTTATTTATTTTTGGGACAGAGAGAGACAGAGCATGAACGGGGGAGGGGCAGAGAGAGAGGGAGACACAGAATTGGAAACAGGCTCCAGGTTCTGAGCCATCAGCCCAGAACCCGACGCGGGGCTCGAACTCACGGACCGCGAGATCGTGACCTGGCTGAAGTCGGACGCTTAACCGACTGCGCCACCCAGGCGCCCCTCTCTGGTTCTGTTCCATTATTGGTCAGGTTTTTCTAATACCCGTGTACAAAGATGTTTCAGAATTTAAGATAAAATGTTACCTGATGGTGGATCAATAGATTTTTTTTTTTAACATTTTATTTTTATTTTAGAGAGACAGAGTGCAAGTGGGGGAGGGTCAGAAAGAGAGGAGACACAGAATCCAAAGCAGGTTCCAGGCTCCAAGCTGTCATCACAGAGCCCGACAAGGGGCTCAAACTGAAGAACTGTGAGATCATGACCTGAGCCGAAGTCAGAAGTCCAACTGACTGAGCCACCCAGGCGCCCTGGATCAATAGATGTGAAGAGAACTTACACATAGCTCTCCCTAGATTTAAAGTAACAACACACAGTTATATACTTTAATTCAATCACCAGCATTTGGTTACTGTATTTCCAAAGAGGTTTCCAAACCAAGCCACAAAGTAATGAACCACTAAAATTTTATATTTTTTATATGGTTTGGACCTCACTCTTTAAAGTTCGTTTAGTTTAATAATTAATTAAGAACCTATTTCTTCCTAATCATGTTCCCACAGAATTTGTTTTTCTGCTGCTTCATCAAACTTAATAAGCATATATTCTTTCTCCAAGAAATTTAGAATCTACCTATCATGGTCTCTTTGTATTTTTTCTGTCTTTCTGAATTTTAAGTTCTTAAGAGCAGGTGCCATAATTTAGACATTTTTAAGTTTGTGGGTGTTTTTTCCCATTGAAACTAAGCATATAGAAAACTATTGGAGAATGTCTCCTGAAGACTACATGTTCATATTTAGCCCAGAAAACAGAAATGTGCTCGTTGCAGTGGGAAAGGTTTATTATGTTGTTTTTGTTTCAAAATTAGAATTAGTGACATAGAGCCAGTTTTGCAAATTAATGCTGTACAAACTGAGTTAATAAAAGGTGGAGATAGTGATTATATGGAAACAGAGTGGATTATATAAGGTATTGACTTGATCTATAAATTATGGTTCAAATTTTAATTAAAAAATTTTTTAAATGTTTGTTTTTGAGAAGAGACACAGAGTGCAAGTGGGGGAGGGGCAGAGAGAGAGGGAGACACAGAATCTGAAGCAGGCTCCTGGCTCTGAGCTGTCAGCACAGAGCCCTACACGGGGCTTGAATTTATGAACCATGAGATCATGAACTGAGCCGAGGTCGAATGCTTAATGGCCTGAGCCACCCAGGCGCCCCATTCAAATTTTAATTTTTAGCTTTTGTTTATGCAAAGTTTTATTTACTGGATTAATATACTCACACATATTTTGAGGGTAACTGGAAAAAAAAAAAGGTTTGCCTTTAGTGATGTTTTCTTCACCAGATTAAAAATAATTACCATTTGTGTTTATTTAAAAATTTTATACTTTTTTCCTTAGTCAGGTGATGGTTGTTTCCACACTTGAAATAATTTTTATATGAAAATCATGGGGCTATACAGCTTATTTTGATGTTTTTTTTTACAAAGTCATTTTCCCATAAGTATTTTTATTTTTGCAGAAATTCTTTTAACAGTAGATATTTGTTTTAGACAGAGAACATATTTGGAATATTTTTATTGTTCCCCATCTGTAGTCACTAAATTGGTGATATATACTGTTTTTCATAATGAAGTTGTTAGTTGTCAGACAACTCTTATTTGTATGAGTCAGTATTTCCATTAGGAAAATATTTATGAATGTAAATGTTAGGTGAGGAAAATTTAAATGGTGGTGGTATTTTAATTTTGGTCAAACTGTAATTTTAAAGGATCATAATGCAGTTTTCATATAAAGCACACGGAAATATAAACATGAGTTCCAATTTTGACAAATGTCTGTCAATTTTCTGTTTGCACGCATTTTTTTCTTACATATTGTAGTACAGTGTGATTTCATGTAAGGCAACTTTTTTTTTCTTGGGGTTCCTTTTTCTTGCCAGCTGATGGATTATTATTTTTTTTTTAAGTTTTTGTTTTAATCACATGGTGCTTATCACTACAGGTGCACTTTTTAATCCCCATTGTCTATTTAACCCCCTCCCTGCCTACCTCCCCTTTGGTAACCATTAGTTTGTTCCCTGTAGTTAAGAGTCTGTTTCTTGGTTTGTCTCTTTCTCTCACTTTCTGTTTTTTGTATTTTGGTTTTTTTTTTTTTTTTGGTTTTTTTTGGCTCATTAGTTTTGTTTCTTAAATTCCACATGAGTGAAATCATATAGTATTTATCTTAGTCTGACTGATATATTTTACTTAGCATTATACTTTATAGCTCCATCTTGCACATGGCAAGATTTCATTCTTCTTTATGACTGAATAATATTTAGTCAATATTGTGTATATATAATGCATACTCTTTATTCATTTATTAATTCATGGATATTTGGGCTGCTTCCATATCTTGGCTGTTGTAAATAATGCTGCTATAAACTGCTATGTATCCCTTTGAATTAGTGTTCTTGTATTCTTTGGGTAAATACCCAGTAATACCATCAGTGGATTTTAGGGTTCTATTTTTAACTTTTTAAGGAACTTTCATACAGTTTTCCACAATGACTGTACCAGTTTGAATTCCCAATAGTGCATGAGGGTTCTTTGTCTCCATATCCTTGCCAACACCTGTTGTTTCTTGTGTTTTTGACTTTAGCTGTTCTGACAGGTATGAGATGATATCTCATAGTTTTGATTGGCATTTCTCTGATGATGAGTGATGTTGAGCATTTTTTCTTGTGTCAGTTGGCCATCTGGATGTCATCTTTGGAGAAATGTCTGTTCAGTGGGCTTCTGCCCATTTTTAATTGGATTATTCGTTTTTGGGTGGAGTTCTATAATTCTTTATAGATTTTGGATACTGATCCTTTGTCGGTTATGTTATTTGCAAATATCCTGTCCCATTTTGTAGGTTTTAGTTTTGTTGATCACTTCTCTGTGCAGAAGGTTTTTATTTTGATGTAGTCCCAATAGTTTATTTTTCCTTATGTTTCTCTTGCCTGAGCGGACCTCTAGAAAGAAGTTGCTACAGCTGATGTCAGAAAAATTACTGCTTGTGCTCTCTTCTAGGAGTTTTATGCTTTCAGGTCTCACATTTAAGCCTTTAATCCATTTTAGATTTTTTTTTTTTGTATATGGTATAAGAAAGTGGTCCCGTTTCATTCTTCTACATGTTGCTGTACAGTTTTCCCAACACCATTTGTTGAAGAGACTCTTTTTCTTACTGGATATTCATTCCTGTTTTGTCAAAGATTAATTGACCATATAATTGTGGGTTTATTTCTAGATTTTCTGTTCTGTTCTATTGAAACGTGTCTGTTTTTGTGCCAGTACCATCCTGTTTTGATCACTACAGCTTTGTAATATAATTTGATGTCTGGAATTGTGAAGCCTCCAGCTCTGATTTTCTTTTTCAAGATTGCTTTGGCTATTCAGCTTCTTTTGTGGTTCCATACAAATTTTAGGATTGTTCTAGTTCTGTGAGAAGTGCAGATGGTATTTTGATAGGGATTGCATTGAATATGTAGATTGCTTTGAGTAGTAAAGACATTTTAATAATATTTGTTCTTCCAATTCATGAGAATGGAATGTCTTTCAATTTCTTTGTGTCATCTTCAGTTATTTTCACTAGTGTTTTATAGTTTTCAGAGTACAGATCTTTCTTTGGTTAGGTTTATTCCTAGCTTTCTTACTATATTTGGTGCAGTAGTAAATGAAATTGTTTTCTTAGTTACTCTTTCTGCTGCTTCATTATTGTTGTATATAAATGAAACATTTCTATAGATTGATTTTATATCCTGTGGCTTTACTGAATTTGTTTATGAATTCTAGCAGTTTTTTGGTGGAGTCTTTCAGATTTTTTATTTTAGTATCATGTCATCTGCAAGTAGTGAAAGTTTTACTTACCTACTGATTTAGATGCCTTTTACTCTTTTTATTTTTGTTGTCTGACTGCTGTGGCTGGGACTTTATGTTGAATGAAAATGGTGAGAGTGGACATCCTGGTCTTATACCTGACCTTAGGGGAAAGACTCTGCTTTTCCCCTACTAATGTTAGCTGTGAATTTTTTTCTTTTTTCTTTTTTTCTTATTAAATATAATTTACTGTCAAATTGGTTTCCATACAACGCCCAGTGCTCATCCCAGCAGGTGCCTCCTCAATGCCCATCACCCACTTTTTCCTCTCCCCTCCCCCAGCATCAACCCTCAGTTTTGTTCTCAGTATTTAAGAGTCTCTTATGGTTTGCTTCTTTCCCTTTCTGTAACTACCCTCCCTCCACCCCCCCCACCCCCCCCAGTCTTCTGTTAAGTTTCTCAGGATCCACATAAGAGTGAAAACATATGGTATCAGTCTTTCTCTGCCTGGCTTATTTCACTTAGCATAATACCCTCCAGTTCCATCCACATTGCTACAAATGGCCAAATTTCATTCTTTCTCATTGCCAAGTAGTATTCCATTGTATATATAAACCATATCTTTATCCATTCATCAGTTGATGGACATTTAGGCTCTTTCCATAATTTGGCTATTGTTGAAAGTGCTGCTATAAACATTGGGGTACAAGTGCCTCTATGCATCAGCATTCCTATATCCCTTGGGTAAATTCCTAGCAGTGCTACTGCTGGGTCATAGGGTAGATCTATTTTGAATTTTTTGAAGAACCTCCACACTGATTTCCAGAGTGGCTGTACCAGTTTGCATTCCCACCAACAGTGCAAGACGGTTTCCGTTTCTCCACATCCTCTCCAGCATCTATAGTCTCCTGATTTGTTCATTTTAGCCACTCTGACTGGTGTGAGGTGGTATCTCAGTGTGGTTTTGATTTGTATTTCCCTGATGAGGAGTGACATTGAGCATCTTTTCACGTGCCTGTTGGCCATCTGGATATCTTCTTTAGAGAAGTGTCTATTCATGTCTTCTGCCCATTTCTTCACTGGATTATTTGTTTTTCGAGTGTGGAGTTCAGTGAGTTCTTTATAGATTTTGGATACTAGCCCTTTATCCGGTATGTCATTTACAAATATCTTTTTCCATTCTGTTGGTTGCCTTTTAGTTTTGTTGATTGTTTCCTTTGCAGTGCATAAGTTATTTATCTTGATGAGGTCCCAATAGTTCATTTTTGCTTTTGTTTCCCTTGCCTCTGGAGATATGTTGAGTAAGAAGTTGCTATGGCTAAAATCAAAGATGTTTTTGCCTGTTTTCTCCTCTAGGATTTTGATGGCTTCCTGTCTCATGTTTAGGTCTTTCATCCATGTTGAGTTTTGTTTGTTTGTTTTACAGAAATAATTAATTTTATTGCTTTTTTTGTTTCCTACCTCCATACTGTCATTTTTGGTCTTTCCTTTCCACTCAAAGAGTCCCTTGTAATATTTCTTTCAGGGCTGGTTTAATGTTCATGAACCCCCTTTAGTTATTACCTATCTGGGAAACTCTTTATTACTCCTTCTATTCTGAATCATAGCTTGTTGGATAGAGTATTCTTGTTGGTTTTTTCCATTCTGCACTTTGAATTTTTCATGCTACTGTTTTCCGACTTAGAAAGATCATGCTAAAAAATCTGCTGATTTCCTTCTGCTGGTTTCCTTTATAGGTAACTGTCATTTTTTTTTTTACTCTTTTTTTTAATGCTTTTAATATTTTTTCTTTGTATATTTCCACCCACCCCCTTTTTTTCAGGTAGGCTTCATATGCAGCATAGAGCCTAATGTGGGGCTTGAACTCATGACTCTTGAGATCAAGAGTTGGATGTTTAACCAACTGAGCCACCCAGGCTCCCCAATATATTCTTCTTAGTAATTTGCAATATGTCTTGGTGTAGATTTGCTTTTGTTGATTTTGTTGGCAGATCTCTGTGCCTACTTGGTCTGGATATCTTTTTCCTTCCCTAGATTAAGGATTTTTTCAGCTATTATTTTTTCAAATAAAATTTCTGTCCCCTTTCCTCTCTCTCTTCTGGGACTCCTGTAATACAAATGTTATTAGGTTTGATGGAGTCACTGAGTTCCCTAAGTTTATTCTCCTGTTGCATAATTCTTTTTTTCTCTTTTTTGTTCAGCTTGATTACTTTCCATTACTCTGTCTTCTAGGTTATTAATTCATTCCTCTGCTTCTTCTAGCTTGTTGTTCATTATATCAAGTGTGTTTCTCATTTTGTTTTTGAGCCCTTTATCTCTGCTATGTTATTTCTTATCTCTCTGTTAATGGTTTCACTGATGTCTTCTACTCTATTCTCAAGCCCAGTGAGTATTCTCCATTAGGTATGTTACTTAGATCTGTTTTGCTTAGATCTCTGGACATGGCCTTGTCTTGTTCTTTCATTTGGGAGAAGTTCCTCTGTCTTCTCATTTTGTCTAAGTCTCTGTTCCTGTTTCTGTGTGTTAGGAAGGTCTCCTGTGTCTGCTCTTCTTGAGCATAATGGCCTTATGAAAAAGCAGTCCTGTAGTGCCCTGCAGTATAGTGTCTGCTGTTCTCCAGGACCTGGCGCTTCCAGGAGTATCTCCATTGTGTGCTTTGTGCACTCTACTCTTGTGTTCTGGCCATTTTATCCTTGAGGCTAGTCGTCTGCAGAGGTTCTCTTTGCCTGTTGTTGGCAGTGTTTGGTTCTTGGCCTAAATGTGGTTTGTTTTAAGTAGGTGTACTCTGGTCTGTTTGTGAAATGAGACCTTTTGCTGCCACCAAAATGGTGACTTGACAGAAATGGATGGGGAGACCTGGTGGTGGCAGGGGTTTTGACCAGTCTTCCTGTGGAGGGGGCCCACCACTTTGGGACTGAGGCAGGTGTGCCTGGGAATAGCAATTCTCCTGGAGTGCTGTGGGGTGGGGCTTGTTGTAAGCCAGTTAGGTATCACGTGTTCATGTTGCTTTGGTTCCTGCTCATGGCTCTGTATTTATGCTGAGGGGCAGGGGGAGGGAAATGGCCCTTGCCAGTTCTTTTTTTCCTGGAGGATTCTCCCTGTAAACGCTTCTCAGGGACACACTTTGAGATGAACAGCTAGCCTCCTTACTGTGTGCCTGAGGCACTCTTCATAATGCTGTTTCTATGCTGTAAGTCCACAGACTGTTTACCCCTGCCTTTTCTCCAGGTGTCGTGCACTGCCCTTGGAAGTCTTTGAGAGCCAAACCTAGTGACTTTTACTACTCCAGTCCTTAAGCCCCACTGGCTGTAGAAACTCACGATTTTTGGGCCCTCTCACCTTCCAAGCCAGTTGCTATGGGGATTCGTTTTCCCCCATGTGCTCCCCTGTGTGCTAGTTTGTCTCTCTTCCTTCTTCACAACCGTGGCTCCCTGCAGCAGCCATAGTCCATTTCTCTCCCAAGCTGTGTGTCTTCACTTCCTACCTTCTTTGGTGTAGCCTCTTCTCTACCTTTAGTTGTGGTGTTTCTTCTGCCATTCTTCAGATTGATTCCTGGGTTATTTAGGATGATTTGATAGTTATTTAATTGTATTCGTTGGACTAGTGACCGTAGAGTTCTCTTACTCTGCCATCATCCTCCCTTCTCTTTAAAGAAAAAGGCTGATGGCATTTTTAATGTTCTTTTAAATTTAGAGCAACCAATCAATAACATGTCTATTTGTGATCAATTATTTGTATCCTTTACATGACGTAGGTAACTTTGGAAACCTTAGTATTTACATACATTTAAGTTAAAAATTTTCTTTTAAAGATGCTAATGATCATGTATTTACAGTGGTTTCTTAAATTTTGATTGAGTTGTATTAATACTAGAGATATGAATGAATGTCTGCCACATATCTATCTTTTAAGCTCCTGTAATCTTTGAACTTTGTTTCCAACGTGCTCTGGTGTTTGGTACAGTATTTTATATTTGATTCTTTTCTCTTGCTTCCTCTTTGTTTTTATAATTTGACTCCTGTTTGTTAGGTTTGTTATTTTGTAACTTCTTATCCTTCATCAAAACTCGAGTTTGGATCTATCCAATTGGTGCTCTTAGGTTTTTCTGCCTTTTCACTTATTATACTTGCCTTAGTTGTATTCCTGAAACCCAACTCATTACTTTGGCCTGGTTGCGTTATTCCATAGAGAGGAACCAGATGTGGAGCTTGCCATGATCTGACTTCCTTTTGTGGCCCCAGTGTTCAATAGATGTCCAGAAATCAGAAATACAGTTAAATTAAAAGGTAAATTATATAATAGCTATGTAAGCAGTTAGAAATCATAATGAAAAAAGACCTGATGCATAATAGAATTAAGAACAAGCTTACTTAATTAGTTGTTTATTTACCACTTTATTATTACATCCTAATGGCATGGTACATCTTTATGTTTTGCAGTTGCTAATTAATAAGCCCCTTTTCTGGGTGCCAGGTACTATACAATTCTTTAGAAGCAGAAAGAGAGGACAGTTCTTTGTAAAAGATCATAAATCTCCTGAAGAGCTAGAAATGCCAATTAAATATGTGGCAAATTGCTGTGAACTTAAACTACTCCAAAAAATATAAAGTTTGTTAATTAAAAAAAGACTAACATGGAGTAATAAAAGTAAGGAACTGAATGAAATTTGTAACACTCCTAATTACAAAATAATACATTTACACACAGACAGAATGTGTGGCAAAAAGTGCCTCAGTCGTATGTACAATGTGGCGTGAAAGCTTTTAATTGTGAGACCTAACTCTGCCTAGGTTTCAATATTAGAGCTTCCCAGTTTGCTTCAGGAAGAATAGGTTATGTAGCATGAGGTAGTATGTGCACATACGCAGAAGCAAAAGAAGTGGTTTTGTAAGAGAAATAATAAGCACTTTGGAATTAAGACTAGAGTAATGGGAGAGGAGCACTGAAGTTGAGATTGTAGGAGAGTGTTAAGGTTCTTGGTGCAATTACATGGTGTTGGAATGTAAGAAGATAATGTTGGGGGAATATTCAAAGTAAAAGAAAAACATATGAGTAGATAAAGAGAAGATGTGGAGGCAGGATTTTGGGAATGAAATTTAATATGTTTATCATGGAATTTTCAGAGCTTAATGTGTAAAGCTTTTGGGAGAGACTGGTTAATACAGAAAAAATTAAAAGCTTGGCATTTTCCATTAGTTCATCTGAGTTGTGTATATTGTATGTGTATAAGATTATTTGTGGGGACTTTATCACACTTAATTGTCTTCCATTCTGATGTACCCTACTCTTTGGTCTCATCCTCGAGCCCCTGCTTGGCTTCCATCTTCCCACTTCACCAGCTTTAGGTGTCACTGCTAAATGAGTTAACTGAGAATTCAAATCTTACCTCTTTTTGTTTTTTTTTATTTAAAGAAAAAGCTCCTATCTTTGGTTAGTTTGTTAACTCTGGGGGCTCTCCTCATGTTCAATTTTTCATTCTCTGCTTTAAAAAAATATATTCATATGTATATGCATGCATGCAAATCTTGTTTATTTGACAAAAATTTACTAAGCTTCAGGGTTTAAGAATATGGCAGTGAATGAAAAAGAAAAAAAAATAGTTGCCCTCCTAGAGCTGACATTCCTTTACATTTTTGTCTGCTCCTTCCTCCTATAGCTAGGAGTTAATACTTATTTATGGGCACTCTTAGAAATACTCTCAATAACCATTTGAAGTTTGCTTCTTTTATTATTCCTCTTTGAGAGATGAGAATACTGAGGCATAGTAAGTTCAATTAGAAAGCATATCTGTTTTAAGAGCCTGGATAAACTCTGAAACCACTCTGCTATATTTCTTTTGATATTTAAGGTTATGTTACTCAGAAATGCTAAGAAGGATACCTTTTTGTAATACGTAATTAGAAGAGAAAGCACTCTAACAAATCAACTTGGTATTACTGATGAACCTTTTATCTCTGTCCTGTTGAGCACATAATTCAGTTTTGTTGTAAATTATCCTTCTGTCTAATATTTGAGATTTTTTAGATTAATATTTTCAAAAGTTTACTACCCCCCCGTTTCTTGTATCTTAATGTTGACTATTTCCTATTTGGGCCATCTTGTAATATGAATTGCTAAGTACCTTGGAGGATCCGTTCTATTTTGGCATTCTTTTTATTCAGTAAAAGAGCTAGAAAATTTTCTCATTTATAATTGACCTTTGAACAACATGGGAGTTAGGGAGTTAGCAATCCCTCTTGTAGTTGAAATTCTCCATATAAGTTTTGACTGCCCTGAAACATAACTACTAATAGCCTACTGTTTATCATAAGCCTTACCGGTAACATAGGCAGTCTGTTAACACATATTATGTATGTTACATGTTTTCTGTACTGTGTTCTTACAGTAAAGTAAGCTAGAGAAAAGAAAATGTTATTAGGAAAATCATAAGGAAGAGAAGATACATTTATAGTACTGTGCTGTGTTTATTGAAAAAAAAATCCATGTGTAAGTGGACCTGTGCAATTCATACCTGTGTTCAAGGGTCAACTGTATGGGCTAAATTTTACTGGGAAGAGAGATTCAGATTTTATTTTCTTGATTAAATTGTAGTTCTTTAGAATATGAAGTATATATTCAAGGTTGTTGTACTGGACAAAAATTTTTGTTAACATCTTTAATTTGATATCATAAACAGGTAACAGAATCCTAATTCTAGTAAAAGTAGTAAGTGAACATATTCCTTCTTTGTTGGCACAGTGTAGTACTTACTCAAATTGTTGAAAAGCAGTTTTAGAAATAATAATACCAGTTTAATCATTGCCTTATAAATCATGTGGTACACCACCACTACCTGGGTGTGTATGTGTGTGTGTGTCTGTGTGTGTGTGTGTCTGTGTGTGCGTCTATCTGTGTATGCATGTACATACAGATTTGCTGCTAATACATTCTTTAAGACAACTTAGGTTAAAAAATTAGGAATGATAAAAGAGGGGTCTGAATTAGATTGTATTCTGTGTCTTTGCCTACAGAGTGAATTCCTCTGATTAATGAATAGGATCTTGTACAGGTGAAAATGCATCTAGTTAGAAATAAACTATACTTCAGATATTGCTGATATTGCTCTTTAAACTTTGTTCTTAATTCAGGTAATAAGAATTTATAAAACAGTTTTATACTCGGAAATGAACAGACTAGGAATTATATTCTGCATCTTTCTTCTCTCCTCATTTGTGGCAGTGAGTTCATGACAAACGGAGATACTGAATGTTTAAGTAGAAAGGGCATTGTGCCTCTGTATCTGAATACACATGTACTCTTGCATACATGTGCTTTATTTATTTAAGAAAATTGTTTTAATGTTTATTCATTTTTTGAGAGAGTGAGAGACACACAGCATGAGTGGGGGAGGGGCAGGGAGAAAGACAGAATACGAAGCAGGCTCCAGGATCTGAGCTGTCCACACAGAGCTTGATGGAGGGCTTGAACCCATGAACCACGAGATCACACAACCTGAGCTGAAGTTGGATGCTTAACTGAGCCACTCAGGTGCCCTATGGATGTGTACTTTTTTTAAGTCCACATAAAATATGAGATTGTCCAGGGAAAAGTAATGTTAAGGTATAAAAACAAATTAGCATCTGTTGAAAACATTAAGCTACTAGGGGCGCCTGGGTGGCGCAGTCGGTTAAGCGTCCGACTTCAGCCAGGTCACGATCTCGCGGTCCGTGAGTTCGAGCCCCGCGTCGGGCTCTGGGCTGACGGCTCAGAGCCTGGAGCCTGTTTCCGATTCTGTGTCTCCCTCTCTCTCTTCCCCTCCCCCGTTCATGCTCTGTCTCTCTCTGTCCCAAAAAAATAAATAAACATTGAAAAAAAAAATTAAAAAAAAAAAAAAAAAGAAAACATTAAGCTACTAATAAGTTAATTAATTAATTCTTTTTAAAAGAGACTTTATTTTTAAGAGCATTTATAGGATCACAGCAAAATTGAGCAGAAGATTCAGGGGTTCCTATATACCACTTGCCCCCACATAAATACAGCCTTCCCCACTCTCAATATCTTACAGCAGAATGGTACAACTGTTCAGTCAGTGTACCTATATTGGCACATCATTATCCCCCTAAGTTCATAGTTTAAATTAGGGTTCACTGCTGGTGTTATATATTCTTTGGGTTTTGGTGAATGTATAACGACACTTCCATCTTTATAATACGATATAGAGAAATTTCATTGACCTAAAATTCCTCTGTGCCCTGCCTGTTCATTCCTCCTGCCCCCTAATTGCTGGCAAACACTAATCTTTTTACTGTTTTCTTAGTCTTGCCTTTTCCAGAATGCTGTGTAGTTGAAATCGTATAGTATGTAGCAGTTTCAGATTGGGTTCTTTCAGTTACTGACATACATTGGCTATTCCTCCATGGCTTTTCACGACTTGATAGCCCATTTCGTTTTAGGACTGAGTAATATTCCATTGTGTACATCTACCACAGTTTATTTATTCACCTCCTGAAGGACAGCTTGGTTGCTTCCATGCTTTGGCAGTTATTAATAAAGCTGCTGAAAGCATCTGTGTGCAGGTTTTTGTATGGAGATGTTTTCACTTCCTTTGGATGAATAAACTACCTTAGGAGTATGATTACTGGATCATATTTTAAGAGTATATTTAATTTTTATTTTTTTAATGTTTTTATTTTTGCGAGAGAGAGAAAGAAAGTGAGTAGGGGAGAGGCATAGAGAGAGGAGGACAGAGGATCTGAAGTGGGCCCCACACTGACAGCAGAGAGCCTGATGCGGGGCACAAACTCACAAACTGACCTGATTATGACCTGATCAAAAGTTGGACGCACAACTGACTGAGACATGCAGGTGCTCCAGTTTGTTTGTTTTTTTTTTTAAGTTTATTTATTTTGAGAGAGAGAAAGGGAGAAAACAGGTGAGTGGGGAAGGGATAGAGAGTGAGGGAGAGAGAGAATCCTATGCAGGCTCCTATGCAGGGCTCAAACCCGGGACCCTGGGATCCTGGCCTGAGCTGAAATCAAGAGTTGGATGCTTAATTGACTGAGCCACCCAGGTGCTCGAAGAGTGTAATTTGAAAGAAACTGCCAAGCTCTCTTCCAAAGTTGCTGTATCACTTTACATTTCTTTTGCTTCTCATCTTTGTCAGCCTTTGATTTTGTCATAATTCTGGATTTTTGTCATTCTAGTAGGTGTTTAGGGGTATCTCACTGTTTTTTTTTTTTTTAATTTGCAGTTCCTTAGTGACATGTTTGAGTATCTTTTCATATGTTTAACTGCCATCTGTGTATCTTCTTCATTGAGGTCTTGGTTCATATATTATGCCCGTATTTTAAATAGGTTGTTTTCTTGTGGAGGTTTAAGAACTCTTTGTATATTTTGAATGACACTTAAGAAATTTAAAGAACAAAAATGTTTTTGCAATACTATTTACCAGTTTGGGAGTTGTCTTCTCATGTTCATGACAGTGTCTTTTGCAGAGCAAAAATTTTAAATTCTGTTGAAGTCCACTTTATCAGAAAATTTTTTCATAGCTTTGCCTTTGGTGTTGTATCTAAAAAGTCATCATCATACTCAAGGGATCTAGATTTTCTCCTATGTTATCTTCTAAGGGTTTTATACTCTTGAATTTGCATTTAGGTCTTTGACCCATTTTGAGTTAACTTTGTGCAGAATGTATGATCTGTGTTTAAGGTTTTTGTTTTTGTTTGTATGTTGATACCTAGTTCCATATGTTGAAAAGACTGTCTTTTATCCATTTTATCACCTTTGCTCCTTTGTCAAAGATCAGCTTACTGTGTTTGTGTGAATCTATTTCTGGGTCCTTTCTTCTGTTGATCTGCTTGTTTGGTTTTTTGGTAATGTCACACAGTTGTGTTTACTATAGTTTTATAGTAAGTTGGGTAGTGTTACTCTTCTAACTTTGTTCTTCTCCCTTTATATTGTGTTGACTATTCTGGGTCTGTTTGTGGTATACACAAAATAATATGCTGGGATTTTGATTGGAATTGTGTTGAATCTATAGATCAAGTTGGGAAGGATTGATGTCTTGACAATATTGAGTCTTCCTATCTGGGATGAAATAGCTCTCCATTTACTTAGTACTTGGATTTTGTTCATCAGAGTTTTATAGTTTTCCTTATATAGGTCTTATCCATACTTTGTTGGATTTATACCTGTTTTCTCTTGTTTTTTGGTGCTAACATAAATGGTATTGTGTTTTTAATTTCAAATTTCAATTATTCATTGTTTGCTTATATGAAAGTTATTGACTTTTATACATAAGCCTTATGTCCTGCAGCCCTACTGTAATTGCTATTAGTTCCAGGAGGGTTTTTTATTTATTTATTCTTTCAGATTTTCTACACAGACTCCCATAGAGAAGAAAACTTGATTTCTTCCTTCCCACTCTGTATACCTTTTATTTCCTTTTCTTGTTTAAATGCATCTGGTTAGACCTTTGGTAAAAAGGAATGGTAAGAGGAGTTATCCTTGTTTTGTTCCTATTCTCAGCGGGAAAGTTTCTAGTTTTTCACTATTATGTAGGTTGTCAGCTGTAGGATTTTTGTAGATGTTCTTTATAAAGTTGAGGAAGATTTCTATTTTACTTGCTGAGAGGTTTTGTTTGTTTTTAAAATCACGGATAGCTATTGGATTTTGTCAGAATGCTTTTCATTCACCTATTGATATCACCGTGTGATTTTTTTTCTTTTATTATTGATGTGTGATAGGTTACATTATTTGATTTTCAAAGTTAACTAGTCTTGTATACCTAGGGTAAATCCCACTTAGTTGTAGTGAATAATTCTTTTAATACATTTAAAATTCTTAATTTGCTAATATTTTGTTGAGGATTTTTACATCTGTGTTCAGGAGAGATACTGCTCTATAGTTTTTTTTGTAATGACTTTGTCTGGTTTTGGTATTAGGGTAATGTTCTCATAGAATGACTTAGAAAGTATTTCCTCTATATCTCTAAAAGACATTGTATAGAATTGGGGTAATTTCTTCCATAAATGTTTGGTAGAATTTACTGATGAACCTGGTGAACCTAGTGAATGTGGTATTTTTGTGTTGCAAGGTTATTAATCATTGATTCAGTTTTTTTAATAGAATAGGCCTATTCATATTTTTTGCAGGTAGTGTCTTTCAAGGAATTGGTTTATTTCATCTAAGTTATCAAATTTGTGGGAATAGTTCACGGTTTTCCTTTATTATCCTTTTACTGTCATGGGATTTTGTACTGATATTTCCTCTTTCATTTTGGATTTTAGTAATTTGTGTCTTTATCTCTTTTTTTCTTAACTAGCCTGGTTAGAGGTTATTGATTTTATCGATCTCAGAAACAGCTTTGGTTTTAGTTATTTTCATTGTTCATTCACTGTTTTCAACTTCTTTGATTTTTCTGCCCTAATTTTTATTATTTTTCCTCTGCTTGCTTTTGCTCTCCTTCTAGTTTCCTAAGATGAAAGCTTAAATGATTGATTCTAGATGATTTTTTTGTAATGTATGTATTTAGTGCTATAAATTTCTCTTAAGCACTGCGTTTGGCTGCATCTATAAATTTTTCGAGTTGTATTTTCATACTCATTTAGGTCAAAATATTTTATTTTTTTTTAAGTTTTTAAATTTATTTTGAGAAAGAGTGTGTGTGTGCATGCATGCATGCGGGGGAGGGGCACAGAGAGAGAGAGAGAGAGAGAGAGAGAAAATCCCAGAACAAAAAGCAGGTCTAGATATCCCGAACCATGAGATATCATGACCTGAGCCCAAATCAAGAGTCAGACACTTAACTGACTGAGCCACCCAAATGCCCCTAGCTCAAAGTATTTTAAAATTTCCATTGAGATTTCTTTGACTAGTGTTAAGTGTGTTGTTTAATCTCCAAGTGTGTTGTGATTTTTCAGCTATCTTTCTGGTAGTGATTTCTAATTTAATTTCATTATAGTGTGAAGTGTACACTGTATGGTTTTTATTCTTTCAAGTTTCTTAATGTGTATTTAATGGCTTATAATGTGGTCCGTCTGATGACTGTTCTAAGTGAGGTTGAGAAGAATGTGAATTAATGGATGAAGTAGTCCATAGACGTTAGTTATATCCAGTTGATTGGTGAAGTTACTGCGTTTACCTGTGTCCTTAGTGATTTTCTACCTGTTGTTTCCTATTGTTGACATTTCTTAGAAATTTGACAGAATGAGGGAAACAACTCTTTTGCACTTTATTTTGAGGGTGAGAACTGACTGGAGAAACAGAAGGGTCATGATGAACCTTTTGAAGTGGTAATCAGGTCAGCCTAGCGGACAACATTCCTCTTTTTTTAAAAATTTATATCCTAGTTAGCATGTAGTGCCACAATGATTTCAGGAGTAGATTTCTTAATGCCCCTTACCTCTTCAGCACCCCCCCCCCCCAGGAACCCTCTGTTTGTTCTCCATATTTAAGAGTCTCTTATGTTTTGTCCCCCTCCCTGTTTTTATATTATTTTTGCTTCCCTTCCCTTGTGTTCATCTGTTCTGTGTCTTAAAGTCCTCATATGAGTGAAATCATATGATATTTGTCTTTCTCTTACTAATTTTGCTTAGCGTAATACTCTCTAGTTCCATCCATGTAGTTGGGAATGGCAAGATTCCATTCTTTTTGATTGCCAAGTAATACTCCATTGTGTGTATGTGTGTGTGTGTGTGTGTGTGAGATCCTCTTTCTCCACATCCTCGCCAACATCTATTGTTGCCTGAGTTGTTAATGTTAGCCATTCTGACAGGTGTGAGATGGTTATCTCATTGTGTATTTGATTTGTATTTCCCAGATGATGAGTGACATTGAGCATTTTTTCATGTGTCAGTTGGCCATCTGGATGGAGGACAACATTCCTGATGATGAGAAATGTACTTTAGATATTAGAAAAACTTCCAGAGAGAGATGGGAGTGAGGAGAGGGAGGAAGAGACTTTTTTTTTATGTAGAGTATCTTCAAAACCAAGCTAACTGTGAAAAAAAATGGGGAATTTTCATTCTTGAAAATCAAAATTAACACAGTGCCTAGCATGTGGGCAGTACTCAGTAGATACTTATTTAATGAATATTGAGTGTTCGCAATATTAAGGAATAAAAGGAAATCCAAATGGTTACAGAGCAATACCAGTTTAAGGAAGACAACTTATAAAATGGAATGGATTTGTATGTGATTAAGGATGATTTATAAAATTGATAGAACTATAGCAGTAATGTTAGGATGACTTATGAAAAATATACTCAATACAAACAAGGCTTTTAAAGCTATGATTAGAACAAAATAATTAGGTAAGTGTTGGCATAATGTAAAGTGAAAGACTGGAATTTATCATGTATTTACATCTTCTCCACTAAGGAAATATTTTTAAAGCCGTGCAGAGTACATGAGTCAAAATATATAGATTTCTAAGATAATGTTGGGTGTGCTCAATAACATAAGACACTCAATGAAAAGAGTGAGTAGGGAATAAGAATGCACCAGATTATTTTTCTTAAGTAAAATATCCATTAATTGAGATTTTTGAAATCTTGCAAATGTCCTGAAATCATCATTAGACATCTTGGTGTATGATCTAAAAGCCTGGTTGATGTATGATCTAAAAGCCTGGTGTGCACTTTATTTTCAAAGCAAGGTGATTACAGGCTAGAGCAGGAAAGGTGAACTGATGTGTGCTACCTTCTAAAGGTATATTGGTGTAAAACTGAAACCATACTAGTTTAAGTAAGCTTAAATATATAGGGAGTATACTTTTATATTTAACTAATTCAACGTATACTGGTAAAATGAGTGTATATTGGTACGGTATTTTTAGAGAGAAATTTGGCAGTAAAAAATTGTATGAATTTTTATACATGTTCAACACAAGGAATATGTCCTATGAATATGTTTGTGCAATTGAGGAAGGATAGATGACAGCATTGTTTACAGTAGTAAAAAATTAGAGTCATGCTAAATTTTCACTAAGGAATGTTTTCAATTTTTTAAGAGACCATTTTAAAGTGTATAAGTATTAACAAAGAAAACAAATGAGATAGAATGTCCACAATACTTTTCTGAGTGTAAAATGCAAATTGCATAGAAATATGTAAAGCATTCAATTTTATATAAAGTTGTGTAAGCTTGTATGTTTATAGGAATCAGGTAATAGGAATCTTCTGACTTTGTTCTTTTTCCAGATTGTTTTGGTTCTTGTAGTTCCTTTTTCTTTTCCTATTTATTTGGGAATAATCTCAATAATTTCTACAAAAAATCCTAGTTGGATTGAAAAGAAAAGTTAATTTGCATGCAACATTTACCCTCTGTTTCTATTATGCGGTCTCTTTTTAGTCCGTCCTCTTGTCTCCCAGCCTCTAACAACCACTGATCTGTTCTTTGTTTCTGTAGTTTCCCACAATATCTTATAAATGGAAGTAAATAGTATGTATATAGTCTCTGCACTTGTGATTCATTAATATTGTGGCATGTATTAATCAGTAGTCTTTTCCTTTTAATTGTTGAATAATATTTCACCTTATGAATGTACCTTATCATATATCCAATCATTTGTTTCAGGACATCTTGGGGGATGTTTTCAGTTTTTGGTAATTAGGAATAAAGCTGCTATAAACATATGAATATATGTTTGTGTATGAATGTAGGCTTTTTTTTCACTTGGATAAATACCTAGCAGAGGCATTCTTTAGTCATATGGTTAATGTGTATATAGTTTTTTAAGGAGCTGCCAACCTTCTTTTCAAAGGGTTTATACTATTTTTTATTATCTTTAGCCATATGTGAAAGTTTCCATTGTTCTGTCTCCTTACGAATGTTTGAAATGCTCTATCTTTTTAATTTTAGTCATTGTAATAAATGTTTGTAGTATTATTTCATCGTAGTTTGGATATCCATTTCCCTAATGGTAAGTAAATAGCATCCATCTTAATATTTGTCATCCATTTATCTTCTTTGGTGAAATGTCTGTTTAAATCTTATACTCATTTGGGGCGCCTGGGTGGCGCAGTCGGTTAAGCGTCCAACTTCAGCCAGGTCACGATCTTGCGTTCCGTGAGTTCGAGCCCCGCGTCGGGCTCTGGGCTGATGGCTCAGAGCCTGGAGCCTGTTTCCGATTCTGTGTCTCCCTCTCTCTCTGCCCCTCCCCCGTTCATACTCTGTCTCTCTCTGTCCCAAAAATAAATAAACGTTGAAAAAAAATTTTTTTTAAATCTTATACTCATTAAAATATGTTGGGAATTTTTTTTTAATTTTTGACTTTGAGAGGTCTTTATATATTTTTATAAGCTGTTTGTCAGATACATGATTTGCAGGTGTGTTCTCCCAGTCTATGACTTGTCTTTGCATTCTCTTAACAGTGTCTTTTGCAGAGAGAAAAGATGAAGTCCAAGTCATATGTATATATTTTTTGATGGATGGTTTTCGGTGTCATATATAAGAACTCTTTACCTAACCCAAGATGACAAAGCTATTCTCATACTTTTTTATCTTCCAGTTTTGTGATTATAGCCACTCCGATAGGTGCAAAATGGTATTACATTGTGGTTTTGATGTGTATTTCTCTAGGGACTAAGGATGTTGAGCCTCTTTTAATGTGCTTGTTGGCCAGTTATATATTTTCTTTGGAGAAGTGTCTACTTACATCCTTTGATCATTTTTTATTGGATTTTTTTCCTTGGTAGGTTGTAAGAATATGTATTTTGGATACTAGATTCTTATCAGATACATGATTTGCATATATTTTTCCCCCATTCCTTGGCTCTCCTTTTCAGTCTATTGATAGTGTCCTTTGATGCACAGAAATTTCTGATTTTGATGAAGTCCAGCTCGTCCACTTTTTGTCTTGCTGCCTGTGCTTTTGGTGTCATACGTAAGAAATTAATGCCAAATACGGTGTCATGAAACTTTTGCCCTATGTTTTCTGAAAAAAGAGTTTTATAGTTTTAGCTCTTACATTTAGATTTTGATCCATTTTGAGTTAATTTTTGTATATGGTGTATGGTCAGGGTACACCTTCATTCTTTTGTATGGGAGTATCGAAGGTGCCATTTATTGAAAAGATTGTCCTTTGCGTATTGCATGATCTTGACCCCCTTATAAAAATTCATTTGACGGTTTATGTGAGGGTTTATTTCTGGGCTCTCTATTCCATTGTTGTTTGTCTTTATCCCAGAAACACAGTCTTGAATATTGTCACTTTGTAGTAGGTTTTGAAATCACGAAGTGTGAGACCTCCAACTTTGGTCCTCTTTTTCAATATTGTTTTGGCTTTTAAGAGTCTCTCCTTTGAGATTCCACTCGAATTTTGGATGGAATTTTCTATTTCTGCAGAAAAGTAATTGGTATATGGATATCAGGTGCATCAAATCTGTAGATTGTTTGGGCAGTGTTGACCTCTTAACAATATTAAGTTTTTCCATTCATGAACAGAGTATCTTTTCATTTATTGGTATATTCTTTCATTTCTTTCAGCAGTGTTTTGTAGTTTTCAGTGTACACGTCTTTCACCTTGGTTGTTTATTTTTAATTATTTTATTCTTTCTGATGCTGTAGTAAATGGAATTTTTTCCTATATTTCCTTCTTGACTTGTTCGTTGTTAGTGTACAAAAACAAAACCAATTTTTGCATGTTAATATTTGTATCATGTAACAGTGATAAATTTGTTAGTTAATAAACAATTTTTGTGTTATTTGCACTCTGCAGTTTTAATTTACTGGTATTTTGTTTTTGGTTCTTTGAGATTTTCTGTATATAAAATATTATGGCATCTTTGAATGGAGGTAATTTAATTCTGTTTCTGTTTGGATTCAGTTATGTCTCTTTCTTGCCTAATTGTCTCTAGTCTCTTTTTTGCTAGGACATATAGTGGTACATTTTTAAAGCTTTGGTGAAAATGGACATTACTGTTTTCTTCCTGATTTTAGGGGGAAAGCTTTTATTTTAGTCTTTCACCTTTGAATATGAAGCCACCTATATATTTTTCTTTTAAAAAAAATTTTTTTTAATGTTTTTATTTATTTTGGAAAGAGAGAGAGAGCATGAGTGGGGGAGGAGCAGAGAGAGAGGGAGACACGGAATCCAAAGCAGGCTCCAGGTTCTGAGCTGCCAGCACAGAGCTCGATGCGGGGCTCGGACTCACAAACTTTGAGATCATGACCTGAGCGGAAGTCAGACGCTCAACCGACTCAGCCACCCAGGCACCCCCCTATATATTTTTCATAAGTGCCCTTTATCATATTAAGAAAGTTCCCTTTTTAGTTTTTAAAATACTTTTATCATGGAAGAGTGTTTTGGCTTTTTGGTTTCCCTTGGGATTTTGCCAGATACTTTCTGTCATAATTTGAGATGATCATATAGTTCACTTTTCTTTCTTTCTATTGATGTGTTAAATCCACCGATTTTTCTAAGTTGAACCACTCTTGCATTCCTGGAATAAATCACACTTGCCCATGATATATTTTACATTTAATTTGTAGTTGTATTCTGTTTGCTTGTCTCCCCACCCCCACCCTGCCCCAGAATTTTTACATCAGTATAATCTGTTCAGATTTTCTATTTTTTGTTGAGCCAGTTTTGGCAGTTTGTGTGTTTCTAGGAATTTGTCCATTTAATAATAGGTTGTGTAATTTGTTGGTATAAAACTGTCCATTCTAGTAATTTTTTTTATTTCTATAAGGTTGATAGCAATATTCCTACCTTCATTTGTGATTATAGTTATTTACATCTTGTCTTTGGTATTTAAAGTCTTTCAGATTTGTTGATCATTTCAAAGAACCAGTTTTATCTCATTAATTATCTATTTTTCTAGTCTCCATTTTGTTTATTTGTTTTAATTTTTATTATTTCTTTTTCTAGCCTTTAGGTTTAGCTTGCTCTTCTTTTCCTCATTTCTTCAACTGAGTTAGGTTACTGAATTGAAATTTTTTTAAAAAATGCACATGTTTACACCTAATATTTCCCTCAGAGCACTGCTTTTGCATCTCCTATTTTGACATTGAGACTTTCTGTGGCCTAATTAGCTATCCTGGAGAATGTTTATTTGTACTTGAGAAGAGTATGTATTCTCTTTTGGGGTTGAGTGTTATATATATATTTGTTAGGTCCGGTGGGTTAATGGTGCTGTTCAAGTTCTCTGTTTCCTCATTGATCTAATTCTGTGTTTTATTAAAAGTAGTGTATTGAAATCACCATTATTATAGTACTATTTCTCCCTCCAGTTCTGTGTTTCTTATATTTTGGAACTGTGCTGTTTGGTGTAAATGTATGTTCATGATTGTAATATCTTTCTGATGAATTCTGCCCATTTATGTTGTTCTTTGTCTCTCATAAAAAGTTTGGACTTAAAATTTATTTTGTCTCATATTGGCACAACCACTCCAGCTTTTCTTTTGTTTAGTCTTTGAATAGAACATTAAAAAAAACTTTGTTTTAATATTTATTTTTAAGAGCCTGAGACAGAGCACCAGCTGGGAAGGGGCAGAGAGAGAGAGGGAGACACAGAATCTGAAGCAGGCTCCAGGCTCTGAGCTGTCAGCACAGGGCCCGAGGCGGGGCTCTAACCCACAAACTATGAGATCATGACCTGAGCCCAAATCAGATGCTTAACCAACTGAGCCACCCAGGCGCCCCTAGAATATATATTTTTTGCATGTTCTTATTTTCAATTTCTTTGTGTATCCAAGTCTAAAATGAATCTGTTGTAGACAGCATGTAATTGGATCAATTTTTAAAAATCCATATTATGCTGTTCTGTCTCTTAATGCTGATGAGTTTGATATGTTAACCTTAAAAGTAAAACTGTCAGTTATTTTACCAGCAAAAGTTAGAGGTTTATTTGGGAATAACAGAGAATTGCAATCTGAGACAAGAAGTTATGGCAAAACTATACGGAAGTTGAGAAAACAAAGGAAAGGAGTTGGAGATAGTGGGAGGGCTGTTAAAAACTCCATTGGTGTAAACTCAGAGTTCTAAGTATAATGGCTTCTTATTGGCTGAGTTGTGAGTGTCTCTGATTGGCTAGTCTGTTGCAGGTGGAGGAAGAAACTTTCCATTCTGCTAAGATAGTAAAGTAGTAATGCGATGTCCATCTCTTCTTGCTGGATCTGCAATTAATGTTGGGTACTGGTTGTGAGAGTGTTCTTTTTTGCTGGGCTCCCAAAACCATTCTAAATGATATTTCCTTTTTAAAAACTTTTTAAATGTTTATTTTTGACAAAGAGCACAAGTTGGGGAGGGGCAGAGCGCTAGGGGGACAAAGGATCTGAAGCCAGCTCTATGCGGACAGCAGAGACCTCTATTTGGGACTTGAACTCAGGAACTGTGAGATAATCACCTGAGCGGAATTTGGACCATTAACCGACTGACCCACCCAGGTGCCCCTCCAGTGTTGTTTCCTTTTATTAATTTCACAAATATATTTAAAGTGATCACTGGTAAGAAAGGATTTTTGCTGTTTTACTGTTTGTATTCTATGTCTTACATCTTCTTTGTTGCTCAGTTTATCCAAAACTGCTGTCTTTTGTGTTAGATCTTTTCCTAGTACACCATTTTCATTTTCTCTATATTTTAAAAGTATTTTTTTAGTAATTATCCTGGTAATCATAATTAACATTCCAAATTTATACACCAGTAGTTTGAATTGAAAGTAGCTTAGCTTTAATAACTTGTAAATTTCTGATACTATCTCTATCCCTTTTCCTTATGTTATTGTTATAAATTATATCTTAAAATTTTTTTGAATTCACATATCATTAACATACTGTGTATATTAGTTTCAAGTGTACGATATAGTAATTCAGTATTCCCTACATTTTTAGTGCTCATCGTGATAAGGATACATTTAATCCCCTTCACCTATTTTATCCACCCCAACTCACCTTCCCTTTGGTAACCATTACTTCTCTAGTTTAGAGTGTACATTTTTGGTTTGTTGCTTTTTTTTCTTTGCTTGTTTGTTTTGTTTCTTAAATTTCCACATATGAGTGGAATCATATGGTATTTGTCTTTCTCTGAGTGACTTATGTCACTTAGCATTATACTCTCTAGGTCTATTCATGTTGTAGCAAATGGCAAGATTTCATTCCTTTTTATGGCTCAATACTTGATTATGCATATCACCTATACTTCATGCATTTATTTACTGGTGGATACTTGGGCTACTTCCATAATTCAGCTTTTGTAAATAATGCCACAATAAATGTAGAAGTGCACATATCCTTTTGAAATAGCGTTCCCATATTCTTTGGATACATATGCATTAGTGGAATTTCTGGATCATGTGGTAGTTTCATTTTTTATTTTTTGTGGAACCTCCATACTGTTTTCTATAGTAGCTGCACCAGTTTGCATTCCCACCAACAGTGTATGAGGGTTTCTTTTTCTCCACATCTTCATCAACACTTGTTTCTTTGTGTTTTTGAGTTTAACCATTTTAGGAGGTGTGAAGTGGTATCTCATTGTGGTTTTGAAATGCATTTCTCTGACAATGAGTGATGTTGAGCCATCATTTCATGTGTCTTTTGGCCCTCCTCATGTCTTCTTTGGAGAAATGTTTGTTCATCTATTCTGTCCATTTTTAATTGGATTATTTGGGACTTGGGGTGTTGAGTTGTCTAAGTTCTTTATATATCTTGGGTGCTAACCCTTTAACAGATATGTCACTTGAAAATATCCTCTCACATTCAATAAGAGGTCTTTTAGTCTGTCACTGTGCAGAAGCTTTTTATTTCAATATAGTCCCAATAAGTTTATTTTTGCTTTTATTTCCCTTGCCTCAGGTGACATATCTAGGAAAATGTTGTTACAGCTGGTATCAGAGAAATTACTGCCTATCTTTCTCTTCTAGGATATTTTTAAATTTCAGGCCTCACATTTGGGTCCTTAATCTTTGAGTTTATTTTTGTGTATGGTATAAGAAAGTGGTCAAGTTTCATTCTTTTGCATGTAGCTGTCCAGTTTTCCCAAAAGTATAAACGATATCTTTATACATGTGTGTCCAACAACATAGTAGTTATATAGTTATTGTCTTAAAAGTTTGTCTTTTAAATCCTACAGGAAACAAAAATATAAGTTACAGGCAAAAAATATTTTCTTCTATAAATATTTTTTTCTGCATTTTCTTCTGTAGTTACTTTTGCCAGTATTCTTTTTTTTTTTTTTTTAACGTTTATTTATTTTTGGGACAGAGAGAGACAGAGCATGAACGGGGGAGGGGCAGAGAGAGAGGGAGACACAGAATCGGAAGCAGGCTCCAGGCTCTGAGCCATCAGTCCAGAGCCCGACGCGGGGCTCGAACTCACGAACCGCGAGATTGTGACCTGAGCCGAAGTCGGACGCTCAACCGACTGAGCCACCCAGGCGCCCCATTAGTATTCTTTAATCTTTGTATGGCTTCAAGTTATTGTGGGTTTATTGTCTGTTAAGGACTTCTTTACCATTTCTTGTATGGTAGGTGAGTTCTAGTAACAAGTCTCCTCCATTTTTGTTTTTCTAGGAATGTCTTAAGTTTTTCCATTTTTGTGTGATAGTTTGTTGGATATAGAATTTTTGTTTGCGGGGCATCTGGGTGGCGCAGTTGGTTGAGCATCTGACTTTGGCTCACGTCACAATCTCGTGGTTTGTAAGTTCGAGCTCCACATCGGGCTTGCTGCTGTCAGTGAAGAGCCTGCTTTGGATCCTCTGTCCCCCTCTCTCTGCCCCTCATCAGCTGCTACTCCCTCAAAAATAAATAAACATTAAAACAAATTTTTTTTTGTATGGCAGTTTTTTCCCGACAATTTAGATATGCCATCCTACTGCCTTCTACCTTGCATAGTTTTTGATGAGAAGTTGGCTGTTATTCTTAAGGAGGATTAGTTAGTTGTGTTATGGGTCATTTCTGTTTTACTTCTTTTCAGTGTTTTCTCATTGTCTTTGGCTTTCATTATTTGATTGTAATTTGTATCTGTGAATCTCTTTTGAGTTTGTCCTATCTAGAGTTGTTTGACCTTCTTGAATTTGTAGATTTCTGTTTGTATAAAAATTGGAAAGTTTTTCATCAGCACGTTTTCAGATAGTCTATATTCTTCTGATAGTTTGTCCTCTGAAAGTCTAAGCCTAAGTTTTGTTTTAGTCAAAGATGATTTCTGTCAACCTCTTTTCCTATTAATGGGCCGTATTTTTTTTTCTTTGTATGCCTTGTGATTGTTCATGTTAAAAACTGGACATTTTCAGGGTGCCTGGGTGGTGCAGTTGGTTAAGTATCTGACTCTTGACCTCAGCTCAGGTCATGATCTCGTGTGTTCATGAGTTTGAGCCCCGTGTCAGGCTGTGCACTGATGGTGTGGAGCCTGCTTGGGATTCTGTGTCTCCTTCTCTTTGCCCCTTCCCTGCTTGTGCATGGTCTTTCTTTCTCTCAAAAAAAAATTTTTTTTTCAGTATCGTAATATGATAACTCTAGACACTAGATTCCTTTTCCCTGAGGTTTATTGCCTCTTCAGGGCTACAGCCATGTGTGTAGTGACTTTTCTAAAGTATTGTTTTCAATTACTGTACTCATTGTCATGTATGGTTAATGAAATTTTATAATATCCGTAGGCAGCAGTTAACTTACAGATATTTTGAGCCAATGGGAATCAAAAGGAAGAAAAGCAGTCTTTTGGTCTTGGCTATTTATCTGTAGCTGAGGTATTCCTTCAAAGGTTAGCCAGGTTGCTTACTGCTCTGCCTTAGTCTTCACTTTGTGCTTGCACAGAACCCAAAGATTAGCTAGAGTTGCAAGCCTGTGTCCTCTCATGTCTTCTGCAAATATGCTTCTGGCCCTGGGCATGTATGTAGCACTTTGGGTTTCTTGGTATATGTGATTAACTCTTTAAAGCCCTTGATCCCCAGAATATCTTCTTCCTTAGCCTCCTTATTCTGAAGCTTTTCAGATTGTCTGCTCTTTGTCACATCCACTGTGTCTTGCCTCACCTGTTTGTAGTGTATGATTTCAGCTTCCTTGGAAAGATGGTAGTCCAGAATCCCTTCAAAACACACAACCACAGTTTTTGAGAACAAGATCCATGTTCTTATTTTTGCTACCAGAAAGATGCACCAGGAAATTGGTCTGTCATCCCTATGGATACTGTTGATTGTGGGGGAGGGGAGTTGGTAGAAAAACAAAATTCTACAGTGCTTTCTTTAAAAAAAACAAAAACGAGTTTGAGAGAGAAAGCACACATGCATGAATGCTCAAACAGGGGAGGGGCTTAGAAAGAGGGAGAGAGAGAGAATTCCAAGTAGGCTTTCTGCTGTTAGCACAGATCCCGATGCAGGGCTTGGTCTAACGAACCATGAGATATGATCTGAGCTGATATCAAGAGTCAGACGCTTAGCTGACTGAGCCACTCAGATGCCCGCATAGTGCTTTTCCTTACCAATTTTAGCAGGCTCTTTGTTAGGTCCTCTTTTCTCTGTTATAATTTGTTTTAAATTTCAGATGTCTGTAAAATTTGATTTTGTCAGTTTCACAAACCTAAGACTTGCTTTACTGGAAGGGCTGGTTCATGGAGCTTTCTACTCCTTCATTTTCCATGAGATCAGTCTGTCCTTTTGATTTGCAAAGACTGTCACCGAGTATATAAATCAAATGTTTATTTTTTTCTCTCAGCACTTCAAAGATGTCCTTCCACTGACTTTCAGCTTATATAGTTTTCAACAAAAAGTCTGATAAAATTCTTATCTTTGTGTTTCAGTGTGTGAGAAAACCTATTTCTTTGCTTCCTTTTTTCCTAAAGTTTATTTTTATTAGAGAGAGAGAGATAGGGAGTATGTAGGGGAGGGGCAGAGAGAGAGGGAGAAAGAATCTCAAGCAGGCTCTGCTCTGTAAGTGCAGAGCCTGACATGAGGCTTGAACTCACAGATCGTGAGATCATGACCTGAGCTGAAGTCGAGTCAGACGCTTAACTGAGTAAATCACCCAGGTGTCCCTTTAACTTCCTTTTTGTTTCCTTAACCTTTGGTTTTTAGCAGTATATATATTTTATAGTATTTATTCTAATTGGGAATTCCCTGATCCTGTATTTGTGTTTCAGTATCTTACATTATTTTGAGAAAGTTCTCTTCTATTATTTCTTTTACCCTGTACTTTCTTTCTCTTGGAGTTCCAGTTTTATATACTTATGTGATTCCCTTGATACTGTGTCATGGTCTGTCTTGAATGCTCTGTTTTCTCCCACTTTCCCTGCCCTTTTTTTTTTCCCCTTAATAGACTTTATTTTTTAGAGAAGTTTTATGTTAACAGCAGAATTGAACAGATGGTAGAGAGATTTCTCTTATACCCTAGTTCTCACATGGATCAAGCCTCTCTGACTTTCAGGTTTTCACACCAGACTGGTACATCTGTTACAATCAATGAACCTACATTGACGTGTCATTATCATCCAAAGTTCATAGCTTACATTAGGTGCACTTTGGGTGTTATATATTCTATGGGTTTTGATAAACGTATAAAAATTACATGCAGCCACCTTAATGGTGTCATACAAAATAGTTTCACTGCCCTAGAAGTCCTTTGTATCTGCCTATTTATTCCCTATGTACTTTTTACTTCTGGCAACCACTCATCATTTTATCATTTCCACAGTTTTGTCTTTTCCAGAATGCCATGTTGTTGGAATTATGCAGTATGTAAATCTTTCATATTGGCTTCTTTCACTTAGTAATAAGCATTTGAACGTTCTCCATGTCTTTTCAAGGCTTGGTAGCTCATTTCTTTTTAGTGCCAAATAATATTCCATTTTCTAACTGTACCACAGTTTGTTTATCCATTCACCTCCTGATGAACATCTTGGTTGCTTCCATGTTTGGACAACTTTAAATAAAGCTGCTATAAATATCTTTGTGTAAGCTTTTGTGTGGACATAAGTTTTTAATTTATTTGATAAATATCAATGACTGTGTTTGATAGTACTGATTGATATAGTCTAAATATTCTAGCATATTCATTTCACTTTAAAATAATTTTCTCTTTCAAAGGATTTAAATATATTTTTTCCCTAAGAGGAAATACGGATAACCAGTGGGTACATGAAAAGGTGCTGAATATCACTAATCATCAGAGTAATGCAAATCAAAACTACAATGAAATATCACCTCACAGCTGTAAGGATATCTCTTATCAAAAAGACAGGAGGTTAATAGTGGTGAGGTGGAGGAAAGGGAACCTTTTATACTGCTAATGAGAATGTAAACTAACACAGTTTCTATGGGAAACAGTGTGGAGGTTCTGTGAATAATTAAAACTACCATATGATCTAACAGTCTTACTTCTGAGTGTATTTCTAAAGGAAATGGAATTATTATTCTGACGTATCTGTACTCAAATGTTCATAGCAACATTACAGTAGCCACTGTATTGAAAACCTGTTTGTTGATGAATGAATAAAGAAAACCTGGTACATTATTTGTGTATAGGAACAGTATTCAGTCTTAAAGGAAATCCTGTCATTTGTGACAACATGGATGGACTTAGAGGCATTATGCTAAGTGAAAGAAGTGAGAGAAAGACAAATGTCACATGGCATCACATATACAAGTTGATTTCATAGAAACAGAGTAGAAATGTCATTGCCAGGGGTTAGGGGGTGGGGGAGGTAGTAAGAGGTTGGTGAAAGGGTACAGCTTTCAGTTATAGATGAATATGGTCTGAAGTCTAATGTGTAACATTACCTTGTGTAATATGGTAATATATAGTTGATAACACTGAAGTGTATAATCAAAATTTGCTAAGAGAGTAGAATTTAAATGTTTTTACACATAAAAGGTCAGTATGTGAGGTGATAGATATGTTGATTAACTTGATGGGGGGGGGGAGAAGACCTTCACAATGTGTACGTATATCAAATCATCACATGTGGTTTAAATATCATACAATTTTATTTGTCAGTTATACCTCAATAAAATTGGAAATAAAATAATTCTTATTTTTTTTTAATTAACAGGATTGACTTTGAAGTTATTTAAAAAGTTTGAGTTGTACAGCACTTGATTCTTTTGCTACATTGTGGAAAGACCTCTTCAGCAATGATTACTTCAGAGTTACCAGTATTACAGTAAGTATTATACTTTTCCTCTATTTAAAAAAAATACATGACACTTTTGTGCATGAAATACTTCTGTCATCACATCAAATAGGTTCTCTCATAGTTGAGCAATATGTCTGAAGTCAAACAGCAGTTAGACTGTACAATTACCATATCCATCCAGGGCTCTTACTATTGTTATAGGAGTATTTTTGTGGTATTGAGCAAAGAAGAGGTTACTCTTCTTCTAAGGGGTCAGCACACTATGATCCCTGGACCAAATCTGGCATGCTGCCTATTTTTATAAATAAAGTGTTACTGGTACAGAACCATGCTCATTCCTTTACACATTGTTTGACAGCTTTAGTGCTACAAGTTGTGATAGAGAATGAATTGCCTGCAAAGTGTAAATATTTTGTTGGACCATTTACAATAGTTTATAAACTCCTATCCTATATCCTACGGTTTCTCCAACACATACCCTCCCACCTCTCCCCACCTTATTTTCCCTGAGATTCAGATCATTGGACCATTCTGGCTGCCAGAAGTAATATTAAGGATATACCAAGTTGGCATTTCTGATGGCATCTCATTAGATTTGTTGGAGTTGTAGGACAGATCTAGAATTGGGTCTTATTTTGTTTTCTTTGGGAAATATGATCAATGTAGTAGCAGATACTTTTCCTTTTAGAGGTTTCATCAAGATACAAATTAGGAGTCTGCATACTGTGATCCTGTATGAGAACAGTGGTTTAGATACAATGAAAGTGATCAACAGTTTGTTTATTTATAATTTTTAATGCCCCTGTTCATTTATATACCTCTTTCCCCAAGAGATTGTAGGCACCTTTTAATTGGTTTCCTGGCCTTGTGTTTTTCCTCCAGGTATCTAAGACAAAAAAGGCTGTCTAGATTTCTTTACTGCTTGGAAAGCCATCAATACCTATCCTCCTTCTTTCTCCCAAATATAGGAGATTAAATTTAAGCCCTTTCTAATTACTTAACTCCTGTGTCTTTATTACTCCCTAACTTAAATGTATTACCAAGTTTGGAGGTCCTCACATAGTATTTTCTTTCTTCTTTAAAATCTTTGTCCTGCCTGCAGTGCGTACTCACCTGTGCTCTTACCTGGCCAACCCACTAATCCTGTAAGTCTTAGCTGATGTATTATGCCACCAGAAAAGCTTTTTTTCCCTCTCAAAGTTGGGGTAGGTTTCCTTTTGTGCTCCTGTAATGTTCTTTGCTTTTTCTTCCAGCACCATACTTAACCTAATGTTTTATAACTCTTGTTGTTTCTGCCTGAACTGCACCTTTTCATCTTGTTAATTTTTTTTTTTTTTTTTTTGAGAGAGAGAGAGAGAGAGAGAGAGCGAGCGAGCGAGCACACGTGGGTGGGGAAGGGGCAGAGTGAGAGGGAGAAAGAGAATCCTAGGCAGGTTTCATGCCTAGCACAGAGCCCAGTGTGGAGCTTAATCTCAAGACCATGAGATCATGACCTGAGCCAGAATCAAGAGTCAAACACTTAAATGACTGAGCCACCCAGGTGCCCCCACTTTTTTATCTCATACTATTGTATATTAGGCAGGCCCTTAGTAAGTATCTCTGATTAAATATGGCACAGAGATTGTATTTCAATAACTGTTGTATTTAAAGAGAAATTGTATTGACACAGCGGTATTTCACATTGTTTTTTGTGTATAACTGATTTTTTTTCATAAAAATGAAAACCTGTATTATGATTATGGGTAGTGGATAGTGGTGATCTGTGAGGTGGGTGAATGAACTTTGCTTTCAGTCCGTCAGTGGGAGATAGTACTCTTGGTCGAGTTGAGATCTGAGAAACATTTATTGAGGCCATAAAGTTTTCTGAGGATTTTTTTTTTTTTAATTTTTTTTTTCAACGTTTATTTATTTTTGGGACAGAGAGAGACAGAGCATGAACGGGCGAGGGGCAGAGAGAGAGGGAGACACAGAATCGGAAACAGGCTCCAGGCTCTGAGCCATCAGCCCAGAGCCTGACGCGGGGCCCGAACTCCCGGACCGCGAGATCGTGACCTGGCTGAAGTCGGACGCTTAATCGACTGCGCCACCCAGGCGCCCCAAAAGTTTTCTGAGGATTTTGACATATTTTAGCAACATATATAATCTTGTTTAATCCATCCAGCCAGCAGTGTCATGTTTGCTTTGTAAGTGAAAGGAAATATGTCTCTTAGTATTTGTAAACTTGAGTTTCTATCATTTGTAAAGTGAAGACAGTTTATTAGAAACTGATCTCTACAGTCTCCTCAAAAACAAACAAAAATATTTTGATCCGGCAATTCTTAATGTTTATTTCAAGAATGATTTTTCTGGGGCAGTTAAGCGTCTGACTCTTGACTTCAGCTTGGGTCATGATCTCACAGTTTGTGAGATTGAGCCCCCATATTGGGCTCCATACTCACAGCATGGAGCCTACTTGACATCCTCTCTCTCCCTCTCTCTCTCTGCCCCTCCCCTGCTCATGCTCTCTTTCTTTCAGAATAAATAACATTTAGAATGATTTTTTTTTTTCAACGTTTATTTATTTTTGGGACAGAGAGAGACAGAGCATGAACGGGGGAGGGGCAGAGAGAGAGGGAGACACAGAATCGGAAACAGGCTCCAGGCTCTGAGCCATCAGCCCAGAGCCCGACGCAGGGCTCGAACTCACGGACCGCGAGATCGTGACCTGGCTGAAGTCGGACGCTTAACCGACTGCGCCACCCAGGCGCCCCCATTTAGAATGATTTTTAATGTAGACATGAGAAAGGTAATTCCAGTGAATGACCTTGTTATTTCTTGTTTCACTTAGATATTATTATCACTGATAAATTTGTGACCTTAGTGCTATTTACTATTAAGCATTGTCAAATATTATCAGTTACCATATATTTTTATATTCTACTACATAATACAGTTCTTGGAAGTATGTTAAGTTCTGGAGGAGAAAGCATATAGTAGAGATTCAGTCCATACTGTCATGAAGCTTGTATAATAAGTATATGTTAATGAAATAATCGCAGATATATAGAGCTGCTATTATGGGTGCTAGGAAGTTAAATTAGAGAATTTTGTGAGAATTTTACCACATGCCTTCATTTAGTGTTCTTTTCTCTGGAAAAGACAGTTGAGCTTAACTCTGAACTGAAGGAACACTGTGGGGGAAGAAGAAGGAATAATGGTGTTAATTCCAGACTGAAGGAATATGGTATGTACAGAGACCTTGAGTTAGGAGGAATCATGGTATATTTGATAAAGTGAAATAAAACTGTACTTTTTCTTTTTTCAGGGTTGGTGATAGAGAGTGGCATGAGATTAAGGCTTAGGAGCAGAGTGGGGCTGTATCGTACAGGGACTTGCTTAAATGATGGCAAGAATTTTGAGTTTTTCTTCTTAGGAGCAGTAGGAAGTCACTGTCGGATTTTAAGCATGGAAGAGATGCATGGGAGAGATTCAGAAAATCACCCTTCATGCAGTATAGTGATTATTTGGGAGGGGCAAGAATAGAAGCAAGGACACCTATTAGGAGGATATTGTAGTATGCAGGCCAGATATGTTCATAACTTGAACTGAAGTGATTACAGTGCAAATAGAGATAGAAAGAATTTAGAGAGTTTTAGGGGATAAAAATTCATTCTTAGAAGATTTCATCTGATTTTTTCTTTCTTTTAATTTATGTCTATAAATGCAAACATTAGAGATTGGCAGGGTTTTTGTAGGCTTTTATAGCAGTTAGTCAAAGTTTGAGTTTGCCTACCCTTGATCAAGTATTCTTTGTCTATCCTAGAGAGTAATTTGTTGCTGTGTAATAAGAGGTAGTGTACAAAGACCGTTGTTTTAGTTCTGTAATACTGTAAAGCTAGAGACAATCTAAGTGCTCATTGGCAGGGAAGTAATTAAATAAATTTCACATATATTATGGGATACTATTCAGAAATTCTGTGTATTTGTATGAAGATTCCTGTTAATTAAAAAATTTAAGGGGCACCTGGGTGGCTCAGTCAGTTGAGTGTTGGATTGCTGATTACGGCTCAGGTCATGATCCCGGAGTCTTGGGATTGAGCCCCGTGTCAGACTCCACAAACATAGAGCCTGCTTAAGATTCTCTCTTTCTCGCTCTTACTGTCTCTCTCTTTCTCCCTGTGCCCTCTTCTCCACTATGCATGCATGTTCTCTCTCAAATATAAAAAAAAAAAAATTAGGTCTTGATCTAAACCATCAGTAATGTTAGTCTGCACATTGAGATTCAGAGTTAGGGTGTGGTGATGTGAAACTCTTATATTCTCTCTATTGCTTGAAATTAAAAAATATGTATCATATATTCTAATAAACATGCATACACATGTGTATACTAATTGGAATGTAGTAGTTATTTGTTGGTAATAGTCATCACCTTTTAAACTCACTGCAGTTGTCAGAATTAGAAAATAAGTTGTACCTTACTTTTCTATGAGTAACGTGTAGTGCTCAAGGATAAATTATTTTCACTAATGAGTCACATATTCTGTGGTGGAACAAACCTGTTCCTGTAGTTGCTTAGTGATTGCAAGCTTCAAAAGCACTAGTAGATTCTATCCACACAAGATAAATAGAAAACATAATATTTGCATTCTAGTGTCCTGACATGGAGATAGAGAATTCAGGTTTACCTTGAGATCTAAGTGGACTGTGGTGCTTACTAGGTGTATGACTATGAACAAGATTATCATGTTTTCAGATCTTTCATTTATTTTTGTAATTGATACAGTTGTGTTTTCTTACAAGGTTTTTGTGCATGTTTATTCTAGATCATGTATAGAAACAAGCACACAGTACATATATGTAAACATAAACTATTTGGTGCATATTGAGGAAAAAGCAGTATGACTTATTGTTTTTTTTTTTTTTTAATTTACTTATTTTGAGAGAGAGAGAGAGAGAGCCAGAACCTGTGCACATGTGACTGGGGGAGGGACAGAAATAAAGGGACAGAGACAGAATCTCAAGCAGGATCTATGCTGTCATCGCAGACCAATATGGGGCTCGATCCCATGAATCAGGACATTTTGACCTGAGCCTAAAGCAAGAGTTGGATGTTCAACTCATTGAACCACCCAAGTATCCCTGATTTATTACTCTTTAGTAGAGATGAGTAAGATCAGCTAGATCAGGAATCAACTACTGCTAATTGTGCAGACACCTGCCTTTATGAATACTAAAGATTTTATTTTCAGAAAGAGAGAGAGCGTGAGCAGGGGAGAGGGGTGGTGGGGGTGGAGAGAGAGAGAGAGAGAGAGAAAGAGAAAGAGAAAGAGAATGATAAACAGAATGTATCTTAAGTAGGTTCCATTCTCAGCACAGAGCCTGATGTGGGACTCAATCTCACAACCCTGGGATCATGACCTGAGCTGAAATCAAGAGTCGGATGCTTAACTGACTGAGTCACCCAGGTGCCCCTATTTATAATTTTATGTTTATTTTTAAAAAGTTTTTCAAAAACTTCCATTCCAGTATAATTAACATACATTGTTATATTAGTTTCAGGTGTAAAATATAATATTCACTGCTTTTGTGAATCGTTTGACTGATTTTTATAGACCTTATTTTTACTGCTTCCTACATTTCTTACTCTTGCTTACTCTTGCTTTAGGGTATTTCCTTTCCATTCAGAGAGTTTCTGGAAAACTCTTTAGTTCTCCTTTTATTTTGAATGATGGCCTTCCTGGATAGAATAATTCTTGGTTGCAGGTTTTTTTCTTTCGGTGTTCTTAATATATTTTGCCACTCCCTTCGGTCTTGCAAAGTTTCTACTGAAAAATCAGCAGATAACCTTATGGGGTTTTCCTTTTATGTAACTGTTTTCTTTGCTGCTTTTATAATTTTCTCTTCATCACTAGTTTTTACCATTTTAATTACTAGGTGTCTTGGTATGCACCTCTTTGGGTTTGTTTTGTTGGAGGCTCTCTGTGCCTCTTGGATGTGGATTTCTGTTTCCTTCCCCAGATTCAGGAAATTTTCAGGTATTATTTCTTCAAATAAATGTTATGCCCCCTTTTTTCTCTCTTCTTTTTCTGAGATCCCTAATGCAAATGTTATTATGCTCAATGGTGTCATTAAGTTCAAGTCTCTTTTCATGTATTATTACTATTATTATTTTTTGTCCTGTTCAGCTTCATTCCTTTTCATTACTCTGTCCTCCAGGTCGCTGATCCGTTCTTCTCCTTCTTCTAGTCTATTTATTCCCTTAGTATATTCTTAATTCCAGTTATTGAGTTCTTCGTTTCTGATTGGTTCTTTTTCATATTTTCTATCTCCTTGATAAAGCTCTCTCTGAGGTCTGCTAGTCTTTTCTAAAGTCCAGTGAGTATCTTTATGACTAGTACTTTAAATTCTTTCTCAGGCATATTTTTTCTGTTTGTTTAGATCTCTTGCTGTGATTTTGTCTTTTTTTTTTTTTTTTTTTTTTGAGACACATTCCTCTTTTCTCTCACCTTTTCTAATGGTTCATGTCTGTTTCTGTGTTTTAGGAAAGGCAGCTACATCTCCTGTTGAAAGTAGTGGCCTTATGAAGAAGAGGTCATGTAGTGCCGTACAGTGCCGTGTTCCCTGTTCACCTGAACCTTTCATTCAGTGGTGTCTCGTTTGTGTGTTGTATTGCCTTACTTTTGTGGCTGAGCTGTATTTGCCTGCAGTTTGGTCATCTGTAGTGGCTCTCCTTGTCTTTTTATGTGCAGGTTTTGGTTTCTCTGTCATTAGTGGGCCTGTCTGGGGTGGCCTTGGGATTGAGTTGGGTCAGACTGGGCATTTGCCAGAGCTGTAGTGACAGCGAACTGCAGGGCACTCTACCTTTGCTGTTCCCTGAGAAGCTTTCATCAGTGGGCAAGGCCTGCAGTCAGACCAGCTGTCTACCCCCTGCTCACTGCCAGGGCCTGAGTCATACTGGTGTGGGTCATTTTCTTCCCCTTTGCCCAGGGCAGGAGTCACTTTGAGGTGTTTCTGTCCCTATTGGGGTTGCTTGCACACTGCTATGCTTGTGATACTGCTTTGGATAGACTCCTGTGGAGGCTGGGTTGGAGGGGGTGGGTCCACAAGAGATCTTAGACTTGAAGGTGCTGTTAGTAAGCTAGAAGGAGAGTGTGTTTGCACTGGTTATGCAAGTGTCTATGTATCTAGGCTGAGTGATGGTGAGGGAAATGGTGTCTGCCAGCAGTTTTGTTCTTGGAGAAATCTCCCAAAGATCCATACCTCTCCAGCAAATGCTTTGAGATTAGTAAACAAATCTCCCTCTCATACACCCAAGTCATTTTTGAACCTACTGTTTCTGTGTTATATCTCCACACGGCTGTTTGATGCTTTTTTTTTTTTTTTTTTAAAGGGTGGGGACCTAGTATCTTATTGCCCTCTAGCCTTCCCAGTGCCAGCCTGATGATTTTTAAAGTTCCTGGTATTAATCCCTGGTGATTGTAAGAACTTACAAAGTTGAGCCTCTCGGATTTTCAAAGCCAAACGTTATGTTGATTAGTCTTGCTAACGCAGGTCCCCTGTTCTGGGTGCCTGGTGTTCCTAGTGTGGTGTCCAATATCCTCTCTGTGCCTATAGCATCCCTTCCTTCCATGGACATTCCTGTGGGTCCATTTGGCTCCCAGTTAGTTCTTTGCCCTTCTTACCTTTTTGGATATGGCCTCTTCTCTATATTTACCTATAGAGAGTCTGTTTTGACAGTCTTCAGGTAGTTTTCTGGGTTATATATGCTGATGTGGGTATTATTTGCATGTATCTAGAGGTTGAGGTGAGCTCTTCCTACTCCTCCATCTTTCCCAGAAGTCTCAGTTCTTTTTTCTGTGTACAGTTTTAAATACCAGGTCATCTTTGAAGATTTGCAAGTAGGGAGGTATCACGATACAAGAATGTTACTGGCATTATGTGTAGAATGTCCTGGACGAGGGAGATAGAAATAGATAAGTTGAGATTAATACAGGGAGTGGTGATTATGGTAATAATCATGGAAAGAATTTGGAGAATTATTATATGGAAGGTAACATGATTGCCCTTGTTAGCTGATGGCACAAGAGGAAGATTGATACGATTCTAAGAATATAAGACAGGATAGCAGTGACCATAATAAATTTGCATACAACTTAAAGTACACTCCTGCATTAATTAAATCAGTTTGTTAATTGTATTGCCATGAGCAGAGAGCTAGAGATAAGTTAGTGTTGGACTTAATTTTGTATGTGGTATTTGGTGAATTTGATAGGCATTCAAAGAAGCTATTAACATGTGAAGTTAAAAATCTTCAATTATAGATGATCAGGCCCATTGATAATATATTGAAGTTATTTGCATAGAAGCTATACATCAAGTGGATGAGATCTTCCAGAGAACGTGGTATGAAGGGAGGAGTGGTAGACATTACAGACTTATTACAGACTTGAGCTTTAACGAATCAATACAAAAAGGAAATGGAACTGAGAGCATTTGTTGAAGCAGATGAAGAAATAATAGGTTGTGTGTTGGACTCACTATTTGCTGTGTTCCCTTCATTGTGTTTGCAGTTTTATAGATCTTTTATACTGTTAGTAGTATAAATTCTATCAAAGAAGTTGTTAATACTATTGCAGTGGTATGCTGGAGCCATCTTGTATTGTCCTGGAGAGCTGAAAAGTAAATTTCCAGGAATTTTGTGACCCTACTAAAATAACAATGTCTTTATAAAAAGTTAAATTATATAAACTTTAAATAAATCATATTAAAAATAAAAGTAAAAGTAATAAATCCTCAAAACTCATCACTTCCTGGTTATTTTATGTTACTGTTTTCTACGCTCTGGAAGTTTTTATTTACACCTATTGTATGTATGTGTGTATTTGTATACACCTATTTTATTTAGTGTGTACTACTGCTGTTTATTCTCAACTCTGTTGATATCACTTTGTCAGTTTGAAATTGGCTGTGGTAATATTTACATTATGAAAATCAGCAAACACTACACATCAGGGCTCAATTTATTTTTCTTTCATTTGTCTATAAACTTTATTAAGTTATGGAGATACTGTTAATAATGCAGATTAAATGGAAAGGTGTATCAGTTTATATCCATTACAATATGATAGAAAAAATAATTGAGGAAGTATCCTTCCACTATTTGAGAACTGTTAACCTGATTCAGTAAAGACATTGTCCACAACATTGACCAGTGAGTGAAGTTCTAACAAATGTCTTTGTCATATCACCTGTATCCTATTCATTAAGTGAACAAAGATATCCGTGATTGTTCATATCGGGATCCTGTTTGTTCATCAGTTACAATCAAAGGTTAGCTATAGATACATCTGTGACAAAATTATTGTTTTATGTGAATCAATTAGTTGTATGGGATTTATAATATTATGTGGGGTGCTTGGGTGGCTCAGTTGGTTGGGCATCCGATTCTTGATCTTGCTCAGGTCATGATGTCACAGTTTGTGAGTTCGAGCCACATGTTGAGCTTTGTGCTGACAGTGCGGAGCTTGCTTAGAATTCTGTCTCCTCTCTCTGCCCCTACCCCATTGGAGCTCTCTCTCCCTCGCTCTCAAAATAAATAAATAAACTTAAAAAAACCAAAAGAATATTGTGTATTTTATTGTCAGTAAATTCGTTTTATAGAACCATTATTTCAGTAAAATTTCTAATCGTTAACGTGCATAATTTTTTTGAGGAGCCATTTGTTAAACTTTTACTAGCATGCTACTAACTATTCATGATTTTATAAAATAAAATTCCTCCCAAGACTTGTTTTTTCTATTGAATAATTCATCTTTCATAACTGAATTTTCATTTATATTTTGTATAGCAGCTGCCATTTCCACAATGATTTCCTCCTCTTTGTTTCCGTATCGATATGGGGATTCATGTCACTCAATATTATGTGATATTGGCAGGAAGGGTAATATTTTCCTTTTCCTAAAGATTTTTTCTGCAAACGGAAGAAAAACCCTTCTTATCAGCTGTATACCAGGAAGTAAGGAAAGTAGTGGAATAGAACTGCATTGTATATATGAATTAATTTTGTTCACTAAAATAATATATCACATTTTCTAGGGATTCAACTAATGAAACTACTGCCCATTCTGATGCTGGCAGCGAACTTGAAGAGACTGAGATCAAAGGAAAAAGAAAAAGGGGTCGTCCTGGTCGGCCTCCAGTATGTATTATGCTTGCCTTTGTTCTTGTAATGGTTACTGAGTAAAGGAGCTTGATATAAGCTTTCTGTTAATTCTAGTTCTGTTAATACATCTTTTAAAATTTCAGCAGCATATTAGAGATTCTTGAAAACTTTGCTTCATGACTTGGATTGACAATGATCTGAAAAAGGAATTTGATTTTAGTATCATTTCTGCTCTCCATGCTTCCCTTGTAAATAAATTGTGATCCATGTGAAGATGTGGAGAAGATGATTAGATTAACATGAAATGAGATGTAGTTAGTTATGACTTTCCTGCTTTTTAGATGGAACTCTGATTTGTTGTGAGCTCCTAAGTGTGCATTTTGGTAGTATTAGTTTGAGATTTGGACCCAGTCTCAGAATATATTCTTACTGATACATGACTGAGAAGTTTAGAAGAACTCTGGGTGTCCTTACTTTGTGGGGGTATCTTTATGTATTGTGAGTACACTGGTTATTATTTAATTTAAGGTAGCATAAGGTCTCAGAGATCGTAGTATCATTCACTGTGTCAGGGGTTAAGGTTTGTACTATTTCGCACTCAATTTTACAATCTGATTTGGTCTTCACAATTTTTTTTCTATTCATGAAAGTTTTTGTTATGGAAAATTTCACTCTCCTTTTGTGAGAGGCATACTACAATGAACTCTCCATATAACTATTACCCAGCTACCACAGCTATCAAGTCATGGCTAATCATGTTTTATCTCTCCATCCCTTATTTCCTTCCCATGTTATTTTCAAGGTCATGCAGACCTCATTGCATCTGTGAATATTTCAGAATGTATCTCTAAAAGATAGGAGCTTCCTTTTTCTTTAAAAATTTTTTTATTGAAGTATAGTTGACATAGAATGTTTTTGGGTTTCTGGTGTACCACATAGTGATTTGACAGTTCTATACGTGATTCAGTGCTTACTACAATAAATGTAATTACTACCTATCACTATACAGTGTACCTACAGCATTATTGACTGTATTCCCTATGCTGTATTTTCTATTATTGTGATTAGTTTATAACTGGAAGTTTGTACCTCTTAATCCCCTTTACCTATTTTGCTCACACACACCCCTTCCCCACCCTGCCAATCTTTCCCCTCTGGCAACCATTACTTTTATTCTCTGTATTTATGAGTCTCTTTCTGTCTTCTTTGTTTTGTTTTTTAGATTCCACATGTATGTGAAATCATAGGGTATTTGTCTTTCTCCATCTGATTTATTTTAGTTAGCATACTACCCTGTAGATCAATCCATGTGGGATGGATGTTTATTCATTTGCTATACAGATAGAAAGATTTCAGTTTTTGTTATGGCTGAGTAATATTCCTGTGTGTGTGTGTCTCACCTTTATTCATCTTTCGATGGGCAATTGAGTTTTTTTTTCTAAATCTTAGCTATTAAAAAAAATTTTTTTTAATGTTTATTTATTTTTGAGACAGAGACAGAGCATGAACAGGGGAGGGTCAGAGAGAGAGGGAGACACAGAATCTGAAACAGGCTCCAGGCTCTGAGCTGTCAGCACAGAGCCTGATGCGGGGCTTGAACTCACAGACCGCGAGATCATGACCTGAGCCGAAGTCGGACGCTTAACCAACTGAGCCACCCAGGCGCCCCTAAATCTTAGCTATTATAAATAATGCTGCAATAAACATTGGGATGCATATATCTTTTTGAATTAGTGTTTTCATTTTCTTTGGGTAACTACCCAGTAGTGGAATTACCAGTAGTGGAATGTCATTTCGCATTTCTATTTTTGTTTAATTTTTTTTATGTTTATTCATTTTTGAAAGACAGAGGGAGACAGAGCACAAGTGAGGGGTGGGGGGCGGAGAGAGAGGGGGGACACAGAATCTGAAGCAGGCTCCAGGCTTTGAGCTGTCAGCACAGAGCCCAATGCAGGGCTCGAACTCATAAACTGCGAGATCATGACCTGAGCCGAAGTCGGAAGCTCAACTGACTAAGCCACCCAGGTGCCCCGGCATTGCTATTCTTAATTTTTTTTTTTAATAAATTTGTTTTAATGTGTATTTATTTTTGAGAGAGAGAGAAAGAGTGCAAGCAGGGGAAGGGTAGAGAGAGAGGGAGACACAGAATCTAAAGCAGCCTCCAGGCTCTGAGCTGTCAGCATAGAGCCTGATGCAGGGCTCGAACTCAAACTGTGAGATCATGACCTGAGCTGAAGTCGGACACTTAACCAACTGAGCCACCCAAGTGCCCCTATTTTTAATTTTTTTGAGGAACTTCCATACTGGTTTTCATAGTGGCTGTACCAAAAACATTCCCACTAACAGTGCATGAAAATTCCCTTTTTCCACATCCTTACTAGCACTTATTATTTCTTGGTTTTTCTTTTTGTTTTGTTTTGTTCTGTTTGTTTGTTTTTAATATTAGATATACTGACTGGTGTGATGTGATACCTTATTGTGGTTTTGATTTGCATTGTCTTAACAATTATTAATGTTCAGCATCTTTTTTTTTTTAAGTGTTTATTTATATTTGAGAGAGAGACAGAATGCGAGTTGGGGAGGAGCAGAGAGAGAGGGAAACTCAGAAACCGAAACAGGCTCCAGGCTCTGAACTGTCAGTACAGAGCCTGACACGGGGCTCAAACCCATGGACCCAGGAGATCATGACCAGAGTGAAATTGGATGCTTAACCGACTGACCCACCCAGGCGCGCCTATGTTTAGCATCTTTTCGTGTGTCTGTTGGTCATCTGTATGTCTTCTTAGGAAAAATGTTTATTTAGGTCTCTGCCCGGGGCATGATTAATTTTTTTTTATTAAATGATAAGTATCATTATCATATCTCAAGATAACAATATTAGCACCAAATAATCAGTTTAAAGTTTATAATCATTTCATAAATATTATCATTTTTACTTATTTTTTTCTTTTTTAATGTTTATTTATTTTTGAAAGAGAGAACAGGAGACAGGCAGAGAGAAGAAGAGAGAGAGTATCTCAAGCAGGCTTCACAGTCAGCACAGAGCCCCATGCAGGGCTCAAACTCACAGAATGTGAGGTCTTGACCTGAGTCAAAACCAAGAGTCAGATGCTTAGCTGACTGAGCCACCCCGGCACCCCAATTTTTAAAGTACAGTTTGTTGGTTTGAATCATGATGCAGATAAGATCCACTTGTTGCAATTGATGATTATGTCAACCAATTATTGTATATATGTCCTTGTGACTTAAGACTTTTTTTTTTTATGTTATTGCTGTTCTGTCCGTGTTTGCCTTAGTTTTTAATTTGCTTCAGTGAAACTCCATAACCTTTATTTAATTTTTGAGCAAAGTCTTAAATTAAAAGAAAGGATGAAAGGATAACTTCTACCATTTTTCTCTATACTTGCTTTTGTCCTCCACCTTTATTTAGAGGGAAAAAATTGTGGAGGAAAAGACATACATTAAAATCACTCTTTATAATACCTCTTAATTCTGTTAGAATATTTGGTAGAATATTCCTTACAAAAGCATTTTGGGAAAAATGAAAGTTTTACACTTAGAAGCTGGAGACTATTCTAGTTCCCCTTACTACCACTATATGATTTTTCTGAGGCTGTGGCAAGTTACATTGTTTTCACTAGGATTTGTGGGTTATAGGTGCCAATGGGAAATAAGACTAAATGTGATTGAAGGTAGGAGAATAAACTGTCTATATGGTTGCTTACTTGAATTTGTTCTCCTCCAATTGAAATTCTTTACTTCATAAGATTGTGCTTTAGTGCTGCCTTCTTCAAGAAAACCTTTTTTTTTCTAAAAGAATTTCTCACCCCTTCAGCAAGCTATTGTGTTATTCTTTAGAACCTCTCTAATTTTGATATGTCAGTAACTGCATTCCTGTAATATTTTTGCTTTCCTTGTTGAAAAGGAGCATGCATATCCTAATTTAGCTGTTTTATGGGTAGAAGTATGATTTTTTACTAAAATTACTACCCCATAATCTAATAGGTAAATAGTATACGTTCATCCCATATTTATAAAATTGAAAAGGATTTTACCAGGATAGGATGGTACATTCTAGAGACTTGTGTTAGTTAGACTTTCGTCCATATTTTCACACTTATTAATTCACATGAGCATCTATACTCCCACCTACCTCAACCCCATTTCTTAATGTTTGAAACAACGCAGCTTGCTGAATTTCTACTCTGGCTTTGCACTAAGCTGATGCTGTTTATGTCATTTAACTGTAACATCAGTACTATGAAACTGTGTTATAAGTGATCTACAGTGTAGAAAACAAAAATAGGAAGTGGTAGTTTGCCCAAGGTCACACATAGCATACAAATGGCAAAGCTAAGTTTTGAACTCACATCTTAAACTTCTGAAAGTCCTTATCTCAAGAATGCCAGGGGCACCTGGGTGACTTAGTTGAGTGTTGAACTCTTGATTTCAGCTTAGGTCTTAATCACAGTTTGTGAGATCAAGCCCAGTGTTGGGCTCTATGCTGACAGCATGGAGCCTGCTTGGGATTACCCTCCCACTCCTCCCCCCCCCCCCCCCAGCCGCCAGCTTGTGTGCGCGCTTTCCCTCCCTCTCCCTCTCCCTCTCTCTCCCTCCCTCCCTCCCTCTTTCTCTCTCCCCCCTCCAATAAACATTTTTTAAAAAAGAATGCTGAACTACCAAGCTGTTAATTTATATTGAGAGATCTGATTGTCAGTATGATCAGATTTGACACATTTGCTCCAGTACCTGTTACGAAGATTGCTTAAACATTTTCAATCAGCTGGCTCCACATTTGACAATTCAGAGTTTCAATTGATACATGCTTTGTTTAGCCGTTTTAATACTGTTTATATTTGAGAAGACTTAATGATCTCTGGTTTTGTTTACTCAGCCATATGAAAACAAATAGTATAAGGACTTTCTGTTATAGGTAGTATTGTTTTCATTTCCAAATTCTTAGGGGGCATCTCATTATTGGTATTTCTTTTTGGTATACAATTATTTCAGAGACTTATGTTTATTATTAAACAACTACTCTTATTTTGTAGTTGTCCTGATTGATGTTTGTTATTGTAGCTCTCTACCCAAATGATTAACAATCTCTAGCAAACATTGTGTCATGTTTATACTAACCCTATGATTGTATTAACAAATGCTAGACATTATTTGGTCTACACACACTACTCCCTTGGTGATCACATCCAATCTCATGACTTTAAGTACCATGTCTAAGTTTATGTCTCTCAGATTTATGTCTCCAGGCTGGACTTAGACTCCAAAGTTATCCACATGTTTGTTGATCATCTTCATTTAGATATTTAATGGGGCTCATCTCTTCTGTGAAACTTCCTCTGGTTATTTATCTGTTACTAGAAATTATCTGTCTCTTAATAGAACCCTTCTATCACTTAAACCACATTTTTGTGAAAAATATTTTTTTACATACTATATTTTATTATATTATTTTACAGTTATTTGTGTTTCTGGTTTTCTTTTAATTATATGTCATTATCTTCCCTCTTATTTTTATTAGGGGCAATCTTTCTGAACTTCTTTAAATTATTATCTGGGTTTGTCATGGGAAAATCACTCTGGGGATAATGAGGATAAAATAGATAAGATCAAATGGATTTTTTATGTTCTTACTCCCTACCTCCTTTATAACCAATGGTAAAGGTTTCCTGGTGTGAGAATTGTGGTTTATTTCCCGTATTTATGGAGCTTAGTTCATACTACTTATATATGTATAATAATGTACATGTGTGTAACTCACACAAACATTTCTACACATATACAAGCTTACTTGTAATAGAATGTTATTTGTAATTGTAAAAGATCCAGAAGAAAGAAATGTTGATTGTCAGTGGGTTAATGGCTAAAAAAAATTTATGTACATCTGTGCAATGGAACACTGCAGCTTTTGAAAAGGAATTAAGATATTCTCTAGGACAGGAGCACCTAGGTGGCTCAGTCGATTAAGTGTCTGACTCTTGATTTCAGCTCAGGTCATGATCTCATGGTTTGTGGGATTAAGCCCCACAAGAGGCTCTGTACTGACAGCATGGAGCCTGCTTGGGATTCCTTCCCTCCCTCCTTCCCTCCCTCCTTCCCTCCCTCCCTCTCTCTCTCTGCCCTTCATCCCCTCCCCCAAAATGAAAAACTTATGAAAAAAATATTTTCTAGGACATACTGTAGATTAAAAATTGTGAAAATAGAATGATGCAGAGCTGTGCATAAATAACTTAAAATATAATAGGTCTTTGGAAATACATATATGCATTTGGGTTTTTTCCAATTTTTTTTTTCTGGTGAAATACACCAGAAATGCCAATTTAACCATTTTAACATGTACCCTCAGTTGTATTAAATACATTCATAATATTGTACAGTCATCACCACCACCTCCAGAACTTTCTTCATTTTTTAAAACTGTAACTCTAATAAAATAAATAAGACATAGGGATGCAATGTATAGCATAGGAAATAGTAGTATTGTAAGAACTTTGTATAGTGACAGGTGATAGCTAGATTTATTGTAATGATTACTTTAAAAAAATTTTTGTTAAATGTTTATTTTTGAGAGAGGGAGAGACAGCACGTGAGCAGGGGAGGGGCAGAGAGAGAGGGAGACACAGAATCTTAAGCAGGCTCCAGGCTCTGATCTGTCAGCACAGAGCCTGACATGGGGCTCGAACTCATGAACTGCTAGATCATGACCTGAGCCAAAGTCGGATGCTTAACTGACTGAGCCACCCAGATGCCCCTTACTTTTTTTTTTTTTTTTAAAGGTTTATTTATTTTTGAGAAAGAGACAGAGTCAGCTGGGGAGAGGCAGAGAGGGAGGGAGACACAAAATCCAAAGCAGGTTCCAGGTTCTGAGCTGTCAGCACAGAGCCTGATGTCAGGCTTGAACCCAGGATTGATGAGCTCATGACCTCAGCTGAAGTTGGACATTCAACCAACTAAGCCACCCAGGCGCCCAGATCACTTTGTATTATATATAAATATTGACTCACTTTGTAGTACACCTGAAACTAATATAATATTGCTACACTTCAGTGAAAACAAAAATGTAAATCTCTATACCCATTCAACAGTAACTCCCTATTCCTGCTTTCCTTAGCCCCCAGCAGTCACCATTTTACTTTTTGTTACTGTGATTGTTTTACTAAGTACATCATATGAGTAGAATCATACAAATATTTGGCTTTTATGACTCGCTTCTTTCGTTTAGCATCATGTCCTTCGGGTTTATCCATGTTATAGATTATGCCAGAATTCCCTTCTTTTTTAAGGCTGAAAAATATTTCATTGTGTGTATATACCACATTTGCTTATCCATTCATGGCATCAAATGGACACTTGGGTTGTTTCCAAGCTTGAACTACTGTGAATGATGTTGCTGTGACAATGAGTGTACTAATAACTTTTTGAGTCCCTGCCTTCAGTTCTTTTTGGTATATATTTATTTGAGTTATTGGTCGATTATATGGTGATTCTATTTTTAATTTTTTGAGGAATTGATGTACTGTTTCCCACAATGGCCATACCATTTACATTCCCATTAACAGTGCAAGAGTTCTAATTTCTCCACATCCCCTCTAAGAAGTTTTTTCTCTTTTTATCACTAGGTGTGAGGTTCCATTTCATTGTAGTTTTGATTTGCATTTCTCTAATGATTAGTGATATTGAGCATTTTTTCTTGTGTTTAATGGGCTTTGGATATCCTCTTTGGAGAAATGTCTATTCAAATTCTTTGCCAATTTTCAAATCAGGTTCCTTGTCTTGTTGAGTTTTAGTAGTTCTTTATATATTCTGGATATTAATCCATTATCAGATATATGATTTGCAAATATTTTCTCTCATTCTGCTCTTTACCCACTGGATGGTTTTGGCACCCTTGTCGAAAATTATTAAAACATATATGTGAGGGTTTGTTTCACATATATAGGCTATTCTATTCCACTGGTTTGTATGTTTGCTTTTATGCCAGTACCACACTGTTTTGATAGTGTAGCTTTGTAGTAAATTTTGAAATCAGGAAGTATGTATCTTCCAGTGTTGGTTTCTTTTTCAGAATTGGTCATTTGAGATCCTTTGAGATTCTCTTTGAATTATAGAATGGGTTTTTCTGTTTCTGCAAAAAAGGTCATTAGGATTTTGGTAGAGATTGCATTAAATCTGTATGTTGGTTGCTTTAGGGAGTATTGACATCTTAATATTAACTCTTCAAGTACCTGAACATAGAATGGGTTTCCATTTATTTATTCTTTTTTTTTTTTTTCAACGTTTATTTATTTTTGGGACAGAGAGAGACAGAGCATGAACGGGGGAGGGGCAGAGAGAGAGGGAGACACAGAATCGGAAACAGGCTCCAGGCTCCGAGCCATCAGCCCAGAGCCCGACGCGGGGCTCGAACTCACGGACCGCGAGATCGTGACCTGGCTGAAGTCGGACGCTTAACCGACTGCGCCACCCAGGCGCCCCTCCATTTATTTATTCTTTAGTTTCACATGCAGTTTGTTCAGATGATGTCTAAGAAATGAATAGTATTGTTTGCCTCTTAGGAAAGTAGATGGTGGCTTGAGGGCAGGAGTGGGCATGTTTTCATTGTAAAAGTTTAATCACCTTTTAAATTTTGGGCCATGTGAATGTATTATTTAATGAGGAAAAATAACATTTCCCCCTTGCTCTCATCACACACACACACATGTGCCTACACATACGTGCACACACACACTTGTGTGCATACACAATACTGGGAAAATCCTATCACTCTAAAGAGTGAGCACAGAAACAAGACTTATTAGGAGGAGCCAAAATCTAGAGTCCAGCTAAAAAGAATGAATGTGTGAAATAATGCTGGATTTAGGCAACTTAAAATTTATCATCCTGTAAAGAGGGAGCTGATATGGTAGATGACTGAACAGGTAGTAAATGATAACTTTATTTGCCATGCTGAGGAGTTTGGATTTTTTATTGATTGCTGGTTATGAGGGTGACTAAAGAGCAGAGAAATAAACAGGGAAGTGATGGGATTAGGTTTGTATTACAAGAATTAATGTGTTTATAGTATTAGAATAGTGTGGAATTATTCAGCAGAAATAGAATATGAGCTGCATCTGCAACTTAATATTTTCTAGTGAGTTACAAAAAAATGGGTAATGCAATTAATTTGATCAGTATAATATGTTATTTCATCATGTAATCAATATAGCATTATAAATGAGATTTCATATGTGATTTTTCATAAATCTTTACAATCTTGAGGATATTTTATACTTACTGCACATTTCGTTTTTGACTAGTTATATTTCAAGTGCTCAATTTGCTACATGAGAGTAGTGGTTACCATGTTAGAGAGTACAAGTATACAGAATCAGAGTGTAGTTAGAAGACAGTATCTGTTCCAGTAATTGGAACAGAAAAATTTAATGTCAAGAATGATTAATTATTAAAAAGTCCTTAATCATTTGTCATTCTGGAGTTGCAAATTAAGACAACAATGAGACAACAACTTTATACCTATTATAATGGCTGAAATCCAAAAACCTGACAAAGGTACAAAGCTGTCAAGGTTACAAAGCATCAAGAACTCTCATTCATTGCTGGTGGCAATGCAAAATGTTACAGCTACTTTGGAAAACAGTTTGGCAGTTTTTTACAAAGCTAAACGTGGTTTTATCATATGATTCAATAATCATGCTTCTAGATGCTTACATAACTCATTTGAAAATTATGTCTGCACAAAATCCTGCACGTGAATACATATAGCAGCTTTATTCCTAATTGTCAAGAAATGGTGACCAGGATGTCCATCATTGAGTAAATGGGTGACAGAATGTGTACATTCAGACAATGGAATATTATTTAGGAATTAAAAATTTAGCTATTTAGCCACTGAAAAACATTCATAAACCTTAAATACATATTGTTAAAGGGAAAGATACCAGTCTGAAGAGGCTACATAATATATGATTTAATTATATGACTTTCTATAAAAGCCAAACCTATAGTTAGGTAAAAGAATTCATTGTTTGCCAAAGAGAAGTGGGAGGATTGAATGGGAGAAGCACAGGGATTTTTTAAGGTGGTGAAACGCTTCCCTGCGATACCATATTGTACATACATGGCACTATGCATTTGTTAAAACTCATTGAACTTTACAGAAAAAGTGAATTTTATGAATACAGATTTTAAAAAGTCACTTAGGAGTTTAAGTGGATACCAGGATGGAATGTAGAATATGATAAAGCATTCTAATGCTGTTTGAAGTATTTGAAACAATGTCACTGAGGGAAGTTGGGCAGGAAGTTGCTGACTTAAGTAACTTTTGAAATGAATCTGTAAGACTAAAATCAAAGAAACTATATTGTATATATAAGCAATGTAATCTAGTTAATAAAATTGTTTCTGTTGGGGTATGATTTAACAGCTCTAATACTATTACATTTGTATACCAGTGGGCACCAGGTTTCTCACTGTTCAGGCGGGACCATATTGATTAGTAATGCAGAAGATGCGTACATATGGTAATGGATTAGAGGTGGACATACCAATATGAATTTATATTTAGCTTAACATAGATAATATATCATTACATACAGAGGTATTTATAGTTATGTGTATGTCTGTGGAACATGTATTTCTTTGTCTGCTTAAGAGCCTAGAAGAAGGACACAGTATCAAGGAGCAAAACCTAGCCCAGATCTTCATCTCTAATGTCATTCTCCAGTAAAAGGAACCAGAGCTCCTTGGAATATTGGTTGGTTCTAAAATTGAGGAAGGGGATATACAAGATGAGCCTGCAGAATATTGTGCTGCCAGAAGGTAAACAGTAAGACACACATAGATGAGAATATGTGAAATGAATGCAGGATCCATGAAAGATTTCCCAGTGGTCAGAGCTGAAACAGGCTGAGCAACAGAATAAAAGTGTTGAAGTATACCCCAAAGTATAAAATAAATTTTGATGAGTCCATTACTTTAAATAATTGAATAAATGAGTGAGAACAAAAATCCCATACTGAAAATTCCTAAGTAATTTGTGTAAATACTACCCTCCCCCCCCACCCAAGAAGGTGGAGTATAACTCCCTGCCCCTTAAATGTGGGATGCACATACTGTCTTTCTTCCAAAGGTACACTGGAAAAAGGAGGGAAAGTAACTTTACAGTGGGGAAATCTAACAAATATCGCCTCAGTCAAATGATTAAGGTCAACATTTACAGTAAGAAATCATTATGGTAGTATATACCTTTGATATGAGGTCATAAAAATAGCACTTTATCTCTTACATCTTCCTCTTAAAACCCTTAAGCCCAATGTAGTGATGAGAAAAACATCAGACAAAACCTAGTTGAGGAACGTTGTTTAAACACCTGACCAGTAATCCTCAAAACTGTCAAAGTCACCATAAAACCAGGGAGAGCCTGTCAAAGCCAACAGGAGCTTAGGGAGACATGACATAAATGTAATACGGTATCCTGGATGCAATTCTGGAACATAAAAAGGTCATAAGGCAAAAACCTAAGAAAATCTGAACTAAGTATGGACTTTTGTTAATCTATCAGTATTTATTCACTATCTGTATCAGATGTACCATACAAGTGGTAAGGAGGTAATAATAAGGGTAAGTGGATATGATGTATTTGGAAATGTTCTGTACTGTCTTCAGTTTTTTTTGTAAATCTAAAACTGTTCTAAAATGATATACTTAAAAATAAATAGTAAATTTATTGTGTATTAATCCACACACAAAAATGGCTGTAAGACTGTTAACTAAGAGAAGTTAAAAGAGTACTATGAAGAATACAAGAATAGAAAGTGAAGGGAGCACATACTTTAAGTAGGGAGGGAAGTCTCTACATGCCGTACTTTGTAGTGTTCCTCCAATGCCCTCTAGTTACAAAGCCAAACACTGCAGCAGATAAGAAAAATGTTTACAGGGTCCAGCTCCAGGATCACAATGTGGGACAAATAAGGGTAGATTTGGAGATGAGGGATAAATTGATAATTTGATAACTGAAACCGGCTATTGTGAGAATGAATTAAGTCCCTCAAAAATGAGTATAAAGATTGAGAAAAAAGGTGTTAAATAGAGACCCAAGGTAACCCTAACAGGTAAGACAGATAGGGAGGGAAAAGATATCTGAAAGGAGAGGATGAAATCATGTGGCTTGTTGAAAGAGTTTCAAGACATGTCTGTTACATTTAGCAACACTATTTTCATTGGTAAGTTTGGTGAAGCAGCAACTGTGATGAGTTTATATATGAATGAAATTTATGGGAATGATATTAGTGACTGTGGCCAGTTATCTCAAATTACCCTTGGCTGAAAGGTGTGACATAGATAAGGTGGGTATAGCTGATGTTGACTTTTTTTTGAAAAATTGGGGCATGGGAACATGGGATGGGATGTGATGTTTATTGAAGAGTAAATTCTGTCAGGCAGGAATATTTGTTTAATTTATTGTTGAATTTCTAGTACCTAGAATAGTTATAAGTATGTTCACTATATATTTGTTACATGACTAGATAAGAAATATTTGAGGACCTCTGTAGAGAGAGAAGTTGAATATACAGTATTTCCAAGCAATGTTTTATTGAATAAAGTTTCTGAAGAAATAGGAAAGAATTGAAAGTATAAAGAGGGAGATGTCAAAAGAGGGCGTGATTAAAATCTTCAGCATTGGCATTATTGTTGTGTAAAACACTAAATCTTTTTATAAATTTTCCTGTCTTACATAGCTTAAACTACCATTTGCACTTTAATTTACGGAAAACAAATTGTAAAGCTTCCTTTGGCCAGGAATTAAGTCTCTTATGTGTAGTAGTTCTTAGTACCTTTCACCGGTACTTTGCATAAAAGCAAAGTGTACCTGTATTTAATTGAATTTTTTCCTCATCTTTTATTCAGTCTACAAACAAGAAACCTCGAAAATCTCCAGGAGAGAAGAGTAGAATTGAAGCTACTGTTAGAGGAACAGGCCGTGGAAGAGCTAATGGGCACCCTCAACAGAATGGTGAAGGGGAGCCTGTCACACTATTTGAAGTGGTGAAATTGGGGAAAAGTGCAATGCAGGTAAATTTTAAGTATTTTTGTTTTATTTACAAAGCAATATAGTCAGTAATCTATGTGGAACCTGTTAAGTGATGTTTTATATATTCCTGCTGATGGTATAATTAAGAAGTTTAAGTTTGTCTTTGTTTTACTTGTTTTGTAAACACTGTCAGAAAGGCATTTTGTTTAATGGTAAGACGCACTTTCGATTACAGTGTACTGAGTAAAATGACTTGCATGTGATAGCTGCCTAAGAGAAGATTTATTGCTGTAGTCTATTTTTTAGAATTTCACTTAATATAAGTAAGATATGTGTATTGAACAATATTTAAAAGAAAAAAGGCTATAAAATAGAATTCCTATGTAGTGAACTAGGAATAACCAGAATTAATAGTTCATGATTATTTTATGTGTGTATGTGATTTTATAACCTTCTTACTCTCTCCTCTCTCATTAACAAATATTAAATATTCTGCAAAAGCCCTTATTTATTGACTTCTAACTAATTCATTATAAGGATAAACCTTATTTTACTATTCTTTTAGTACGTCCTTACATTTTTTTTTACTGTTACAGAATTTATTCATTGTTCGTATTTATGTCTTCAGATCTTTTTTCATTTTATTTATTTACTTAAAAAAATATTTTTAAGGTTTATTTTTGAGAGAGAGAGAGAGAGACACACAGAGTGCAAGCCAGGGGAGGGGCAGAGAGAGAGGGAGACACAGAATCTGAAGCAGGCTCCAGGCTCTGAGCTGTGAGCACAAAGCCCAATGTGGGACTCGAACTCATAAACTGAGACATCATGACCTGAGCCGAAGTCAGACGCTTACCCACCTGAGCCACCCAGGAGCCCCTCTTTTTTTCATTTTAAAACACTAGAGGTAAAGTAATTTGGTGAAAGGGTATTTCTTAACTGTGTGATAAATATCATATTACTCCCCTCAAAATTTTACTGGTGTATCTTTCACCAGAAGTGTGCCTAGCAACACTTAAATTTAGGCATTATTTGATAACATACGTGAAAATTGTAATCCAGAATAATTTGCATTTCTTTGATCACCAGTGATTGATAAAAGTTATATATTTTTATTCACTATTTGCTCATTTTTGATACTTCATTTTTAATTTCTTTAAAATTAGGTAATTTATGGGGGTGCCCGAGTGACTCAGTCGGTTTAGTGTCTGACTTTGGCTCAGGTCATAATCTCACGGTTCATGAGTTTGAGCCCTGTGTTGGGCTCTGTGCTCACAGCTCAGAGCCTGGAGCCTGCTTCAAATTCTGTGTCTCCCTCTCTCTCTGTTCCTCCCTAGCTCACACTCTCTCTCAAAAATAAACATTAAAATTTCTTTTTAAATTAGGTAATTTATGAAACAGATTTACTCTTACAACTTTTTATTTAGTATACTTTTTATTTTCTCCCTGTATATCCTTTTGCGTTAAGGGAGTTTAGTCTTTACTGCTTTTTATGTATGTTACCAGATTGATATGATCAGGAGTCTTGGAATTTGTGTGGGAAGGGAGGGAGGTGGAATAGTGTGATGATGCTAATGGTAAAAGAAACACTGAACTTCCAGTTATCTGAAGGAATGAACAAACTATAAGTTACATAAATAAGATTTAAAAATAATAGATGTTTTATTTTTGAGATCTGCCTTAGGGCTTTCCACCTTTAGGTGGAAACACAAGTAGAAAAATGAAGGAAGTTTATTTTTATGTGTAAATTTAAACATTGCATTTCTGTACTTTGCTTTCATTTTTTTCACGTAAAACTTTATTTTGCAAGATATTTGTATATATAAAGATACTTTTAATGTATATAGTATTAAAGGTCAATACCAGCTTTTTAAAAATATGAAAACATCTTTAATATTTAAATGTTTATTTTTGAGAGACAACGAGCACAAGCAGGGGGAGGGGCAGACAGAGAGAAGGAGACACAAAATCTGAAGCAGGTTCCAGGCTCTGAGCTGTCAGCACAGAGTGCAGTGCAGTACTGGAACCCACAGACCGTGAGATTATGACCTGAGCCGAAGTTGGATGCTTAACCGACTGAGCCAACCATGCGCCCCCAAAATCCTTGAAATTTAATGTCAATAAAATCTGGCCTAGTATTTGAAACAAAACAGGAACTAAAACAAATTTTTCATTTTTGTCCAGAGTTCTATATTTTTTATTCTTATTACTCTTCCCTAATGCTACTTCATACTAACAATCTTTGCTTAAATTCTTTTGAACCCACATTTTGTGAAAGGTAAAGATAAGTAGTTCAGACACTAATGCTTTCCATAATTTGGTTTTAACCCACCTTTTCAACTTTTTGTCTCTATTCTTCCTTGACCTCTGCCTCAAACATTTTTTACTTTGGTATAATTTTTTATTATTCATATTATATTTTTGTTTCCTAGCTATGTTCAAATTAATCTACAAACTTCTGTGATTTTTATTTTTCATTCAGCATTCTATTGTGGGATTTTTTTTCCTCTGTGAATTTACTTTGTAATTTTTAATGTTTGTATACTGTTTCTTAACATGGCTTGGCCATGATTTATTTAAACAGTTTTTATTTGGGTTGCTTTATTCTTAAAAAAGAAGTAACGTACAAACTACACTACTAAAACTAATTTACTATCCATATAAACTAGAATAGTTTTATTCTATTAAAAATAGTACTTCTTTGAATCCTCCTATATCCTCCTGAAATCTATATGTGGGAGTGTTTTTGTAACAAATTACTGAAAGTAGTTGCTGAATAAAGGGAATACATGTTTAAAAAATTGATAAGATTCTTTTGTTGAAAGTAGCACACTAATCTTGCTGTTTATTACCTCATTTCAAACAGAAAGTAATGATAGATAAAATTTTAAAAAAAGAATGCAGACATTAATGAGTTTAGAAACTAAATGTTTCTGAGCTTAACGTAGAAGATAACATATAATGATAAATAATATTGGGTTTAGTGTAGAGAAGCAGGTACTTGTAGCCAAGAGTTTGGTTCTTGTGTGTTAAAAGGAATAAAAATGTTTCATGAAACATAGAGGAATAGAGTCAGGCTAATTACATGAAGCCAGGGCCTAACATGAGTGTCTACACTTGCAAAGGAGTCTAAAGAAAGCCACTGATAACTGCCACATAAGCTAAAGCTTCTGTTTAGGGTGATCATATATCTCAGGATACCTTTCAAACCCCTAGTTTATGCTTATTGTCTATGTAGTTATTAATAGTAGAGACCTTTTTAATACTCAGGAGGGTCTTCATTTGGATAATAACTTGCTCTAAAACCTCATTAATGGGAAATCAAGGGCTAAAGAAAGGGAGAAGGCAGACAGTTCTTAAAACCAGGACCTGGATTGAAATGTCTGCTTCACTTACGGTGACTGGGTCTTTAAAAATTCACAATATTACCCTAGAGCAGGAAGTTCTAAGCCCACATTATATGATCTAGTTCTGCAGTGGAGTGACCACAATGAGCAGAGATGATCACAAAAACTTTAGATGGAGAGGGATGAGTAGTAAAAGAAATAAATAAGTATATTTAAGATACTGGAGAGATGAAAGAAGAAATTGTATGTAACACAAAAAGGGGCTAAATTTAGTTAATTAGTTTTGCTGAAGGAAATGGATGCCATCAAATGTAGAATTCAGGAATTGACCTTCATTAGGCATTCATTTATAATGTAGCCCAGAGAAGTAAATAGGAAACAGCAGCTGTGAAGGGTTCCAGAATATGCCAGAGGAGGAAGTCAAAGGGAATAGAAAAGACATTGTTTTTTGAAGAGATTATTTTGGAAAAATTTCTTTGACATATTTCCTCAGATCTAGAGTTTGTTCTCAGAAGTGAGCAAGGTAAGTGAAAATAATTACATAGCTCTTAATAGTATAGTAAAACCGCAGAACAGGGAGGATTAAAAGAAAATCTTGAACTACTTCATCAAGGAATACTTGATCCTATTGTCTGACTCCAGTACATGTAATATTGAAATACAAAAAATAAATTCCCCTTCTAAATTATACTTACAAATGTAAAAAGGTACTTTTAAGTAATTCATGTGATAAAGAGGAAATATACAGAGTTGAGTGAATGTTAGTGAAAGTACTGCTAGTAAAAATAGTGGGACCAGCTAAAGTACTACTTAAATAAATATACTGTCTTAAATGTATTAATATTAGCAAAAGCAGTAGAAACTCGAAGAAACAGCAAATCTAAAAGTACTTAGGAAGAAAGATAATTAAAGTCGAAATGAAAATTAAATAGAAAAAGTAGTAGAAAATTAAATAAAAATATTAACAATTTGAGGTCAATACATTTTTAAGACCTAGAGGTTTTATCTTACAAATGCAAGGATAGTTTAGTATTAGCAAATCTTTTACTATAATATACCAACTGGAAGCGGGAACTGAGCCTTATCTGAACTGATGCGAAATGTTTAGAAAAAGCATTTGATAAAATTTAGGTGATGCTTGTGATGAACAATAACTCTTGGTGAATTAGGAACAAGAGAGAAATTCCTTATGTAGGTAAGGGAGATATAATATTATTTATATTCACAGAATACATAATTGTCTTTGTAGAAATTTTGGGATAAATGGTCTTTGTAGACCATTAGAACTAATGAAAGTGTTCATTGGGCACAATTCCTAGAGAGAAAATAAACATTAAAAAAAAAATCAGCCTTCTGTATAGCAGTAATAATCAATTAGAACATGTGATAGGAAATAAGAGCCCATTCAAATAAAGTACTGAGGATGAGAGAATAAAATTTTGGCTGTAACAGTGTAAAACACTGTGTCACACTCATCAGATTGAGTAACATTAAAAGGATGGAAGATGCTAAGAGTCAGTAAGGCACTAGAGTGCCAACTGTTCTGAGTATAAATATGAAATAACCCCTTTGGAGAAAAATTTGGCAGTATTAAGAAAAGTTGAATGACCTATTCATTTTGCATTCATTTGGTAAATATATAAGGACTACCTACACTGTGGAAGCCACTTTTTTTTCTTTATTTTTTTTTTTGAAGAAAAGAATTACTTTGAAGAAAAGCGATTCAATTCCTAGATGTAACCTCTAGAGAAATTTTGGTATATATAAAGGAGGCAAATGCAGAATTTTTATTGCTGTTTTGTTTGTAACAGCAAAAAATTTTAAAAAACCCTAAATGTTTATGAAAAGGACAATTGATAAATAAAATGTGGTATATTGGAACACATAAATTCTCTATAGTGATTGAACTAGAGCTCTAGGCACCATTATGGATATATTTCAGAAATGCATTTTCTTTTTTTTTATTTTTATTTTTTTAATACGAAATTTATTATCAAATTGGTTTCCATACAACACTCAGTGCTCATCCCAACAGGTGCCTTCCTCAATGCCCATCACCCACTTTCTCCTCCCTCCCTCCCACCCCCCATCAACCCTCAGTTTATCTTAATGGTTTGCCTCCTTCCGTCTCTGTAACTTTTTTTCCCCCCATCCCCTCCCCCATGGTCTTCTGTTAAGTTTCTCAGGATGCACATAAGAGTGAAAACATATGGTATCTCTCTTTCTCTGTATGACTTAGCATGACACTCTCCAGTTGCATCCATGTTGCTACAAAAGGCCATATTCCATTCTTTCTCATTGCCAAGTAGTATTCCCTTGTATATATAAACCACAACTTCTTTATCCATTCATCAGTTGATGGACATTTAGGCTCTTTCCATAATTTGGCTATTGTTGAAAGTGCTGCTATAAACATTGGGGTACAAGTGCCTCTATGTATCAGCACTCCTGTATCCCTTGGTAAATTCCTAGCAGTGTTATTGCTGGGTCATAGGGTAGGTCTATTTTGAATTTTTTGAGGAACCTCCACACTGATTTCCAGAGTGGCTGCACCAGTTTGCATTCCCACCAACAGTGCAAGAGGGTTCCCATTTCTCCACATCCTCTCCAGCATCTATAGCCTCCTGATTTGTTCATTTTAGCCACTCTGACTGGATGAGGTGGTATCTCAGTGTGGTTTTGATTTGTATTTCCCTGATAAGGAGTGACGTTGAGCATCTTTTCATGTGCCTGTTGGCCATCCGGATGTCTTCTTTAGAGAAGTGTCTATTCATGTTTTCTGCCCATTTCTTCACTGGATTATTTGTTTTTCGAGTGTGGAGTTCGGTGAGTTCTTTATAGATTTTGGATACTAGCCCTTTATCCGGTATGTCATTTACAGATATCTTTTCCCATTCCGTCAGTTGCCTTTTAGTTTTGTTGATTGTTTCCTTTGCAGTGTAGAAGCTTTTTATCTTGATGAGGTCCCAATACTTCATTTTTGCTTTTAATTCTCTTACCTTTGAAGTGTGTTTTTAAAGGAGAAAGCAAGCTATAGAATGATACATAATACATTGTTCCACTTATGTAAAATGTGATTATTTAAAATCAAGTTGTTGATACTGGTTACTTATGGAGAAGATAGGATAAAGAGAATGGGATTAGAGAGTTGTATGTGGGGTGCTACAACTGAAACTGAAAGAGAAACAAAAAGAAACAAGTGTGGTTGTAAAATGTTAAGTGTTTTTGAACCTGAGTGCTCTTTACCTTCCTTTCTTGTTTATTATCTGAAATAAAAATAGGTGTTTTTGAAATGCTTCCCCAAAGGAGGACTTCTGTATTCAGTGTGTTTGGAAAAGGACCATATCCCTTCCCCTTTGGAGAGGTACAAAATGTGAAGGCTTTGGTAAAATTTGTATTAAAGGACCTGATTTCTTTTGTTTATTCAGCATCCTTGATTCCTACAACTATTTATGACTTTACTGTCGTCTTATCTTTTCTCCCGATCAGAATTGTAAAGAATCCATTTCACTAGCTAAATAGAGACTTGTGTACCTCCTATAATCCAAGGCTTTATATTCAGAACTAAAACCACACTTTCATCCTCATGGAATATATTCTCATGGGAAAAAGATGTAATAGAATGCTTTAGTGAAAGGGATATACAGGGTGGGTTGAAAACACTAAAAGTTCACTTAGGCCTGTCTAGAAACAGGGTCATGGAAGGCCTTGCCTGAATAGATAAAACTTGAACTGAGACTTGACACAGGAGTAGGAATTAGCTATGCAGTGGCAGAGAGTATTTCTTACAGTAGAAACAGGACAAGATGAGATCTATACCTCTTACCACAGATGGCATAAGATATTCTAGTAAAAATAGAGCTGAGAGAGGTTAGATTATGAACATTGAGTGTTTTGACTTTTTATGAAATTGATGGCATTTACAACGAAAAAGACTTCATCGTATTAGCATTTTTAGAAATACTTTTCTGGATGCAGATTAGATAATGATTTGGAGGGTGTAGGGCTTGAATCAGACTTTTTTTCTTACTAATCTAGTTTTTTTACTGATCCGATTGGAAAGAAATGCAAGTTCAAATTTATAGAGTATCAGTGAGGATGAAGAGGAACTGACAGATTCTATAAATATTAAGGCTTTGGAATGATTCTGAAAGATGAGAAAAAGGAAGGAATCTAAGATAATTTCTAGTTGTTTGACTTGGTGGTGTTCACTGAAAGAAAATTTGCATGAGGAGAGGTGTTGGAGGATAGGTATGGGAATAATTTGGTTTGGGCGTTTGACTTTGAAACACATGTTGAATTTTGGAGCATTCATGCTACTTAATGTAATGGATATTTGTCATTGTAGTAGTTATGAGCTTAGTCTGCATTTAAATGAGTGTCTATAATCCATTGGCATTTGAATTTTGTACCTTCAGATGTCAACTAAAAACGTTGGATTTACATTTTATTCATTCAACAAAAATTCACCAAAAGCCGATTATTTTCAGGCATTGGGTTAGGTGCTAGAGATATAAATGAACTAAACTTGCCCGATCCTTGCCTTCATAGATTTTCTAATCATACAAGGGAAAGGAAATCCATTCTACTAATCAAATGATCTGGTAATATGTCATGAGAAACTATAGATTAATAGTAATCATCTTAGTGTACTAATAATAACTTCTATAAATAAGAAATTGGAGTCAGACTGTAAATCAAATGTACATAATGACACAGTTTAGTCTTCTCTTTGCTTTTTTTAAAAATATAATTTATTGTCAAATTGGTTTCCATACAACACTCAGTGCTCATCCCAACAAGTGCCCTCCTTAATGCCCATCACCCACTCCCCCCCCCCCATCAACCCTCAGTTTGTTCTCATTATTCAAGAGTCTCTTATTGTTTACCTCTTTCTCTCTGTAACTTTTTTCCCCCTTCTCCTCCCCCATGGTCTTCTGTTAAGTTTCTCAAGATCCACATATGAGTGAAAACGTATGGTATCTTTCTCTGACTCTGAAAGGAATACTGGTTTTATCCATTTAAATATGACTGCCATGTGTCTGGGTGGCTCACTTGGTTGAATAGCCGACTCTTGATTTTGGCTTAGGTCATGATCTCATGGTTTGTGGGATTGAGCCCTGTGTGATGAGCACGGAGCCTGCTTGGGATTCTTTTTGCCCCTCTACCACTCACTTCCTCTCTTAAGATAAAATAAATAAATAAATAACTTAAAAAGAAATATAATTGGAAAGAGATATGGGTGTCTTAGAGAATAGTCTGTCAAAGAGGGAGCTTTGTTCTGATGTAAAGAAAACTTGGACTTTTAAAGGACATTGATTTTTTCCTAGTCTCTAATTTACAAATGGAGTTGTTGCCAAATCTCAACATATAAAATGCAGAGGAATTCTTCCCCAAGATTTGGCTGAGTGCATTTTGCTCTGTGACTACACCAAAGAATGCGAAAAAGCACCTTTGAGTTTATTTATTAAATCTTACCTGTTAACTTGTGTTTGAATTGCTAAGTTATGTAATGATTTCATGGAAATTGCATGCACCACTGAATAATTACTAAAATGGATAAAAGTGTTAATATAATAACGTTTGAGTTTCTAAATGTTCATTGCAAAGCTTGAAAGTTTCAGTAAGTGTTAAAATCCTTGATGAGATGGACATTGCTAGCTCTGCCTATTTTGAGAAGAGGGCCAGGGATGAATTACTCTCCCAATAGAAAGCAGTCTCAATATACACTTCCATGGATGTCCCCTGCTCGTAATTTCTACAAGGATAAGAACTGGTCAGGATATTTCACAATTTAGAGCCTTAAAACTCTTAGGTTGTTTGAGAAGAAGAGTAAGGAAGTTCTAAACATAAACTTTGTCTCCAGTTTTTGTGTGTGTTTTGTTACATAGTATTTTAATTAGTTGTTTTTTTCAAAGCACTTTAGTCTTGATTTCCCCTACTTTCTTAGAATGAAAAGTAATATATACAGAATGTTTTAGGGCAGTAAATGTAAACTGCTTATTTTATTTCATAACCATTTGAAAATCCTCAAATGATAGGTTGATATTCACTTAAAAGTAGGGTTTTTACTTAAAAGTAGGGTTTTGGGTTTGTTTGGTTTTTTTACACATAATGAGAATGTCTCTCTGAAATTAACTTTGTGGTATTTTAACCTGTTCTTAACAATTTAGCAGCTATATAAGAGTAATTTTACATGCTATAAAAGTTAAAATTCAAATGCATGATACACATAATTTCTCATTTTCTAACCATTCTGTACCAGAATTAGTGGTAGACATCTTTCTTTCATATTCATATTCAGGGATCATGCTCCTTCCATTTTTTGGTCCCTCTTTCCTCTAGAGCCGCAATGTTGTTTGCATTCAGTGGGTGGAAGGATAGAGAGAATGGAGTAGTACCTACTTCTTAGAAGCTTTTGGCTATGAAGGTGATGGTGATCTGGGTAATGTAATTCATGGCTAGGTACTTGCTTTCCCATTTTTGTACACACTCTGGAAAGGAGAACACAAATCTGCATGCCACAGTTACTTTTAGATAATTAGAGTGAAAGATATGCAGTAAATATTTTATTTTTTTCAGAAGAGAGTACATTGTAAAAGCTGGTTAGTGCTAGGATAAGAGCATTAATTGTGTATGAGTTATTTAGAACTTAAGTCCTAAAAGCTAGGAACTCTAAGAATTTTCATAGCCTCTATTCAGTTACATCCAAAGGTACCTACCAGTTTTCACATGTTTAGCTTTGGTAAATACATTGCTGTATTGTTCCAGTACTTATGTCAAGCTGTGCCTTAAACCTGGGTGTTCCAGGTATTATTAATTCTCTTCATGATATCCCCTAATCTTCCAAAGGCATCATCCACATTTATGTCATCTTTTATGCAGATGTTCAAAGGCTGGACAAGTAAGTAAAGATATGACTGTTACTATCTGTATCTATATATATTTATATCAATATAATGGTTTTATTTTATGAAGTCATTTTTAGGAAAAATGCCTTTATGTACATTCTTACAAGTATTTGTATTATTATTAATATAAGAAATATGTTAATATAAGAAATAATACATGAAATGTGGTAATTTCTACTAGTTTTGTTATCAAAGAGGGGGACCTAACTTATTTTAATGCTTCTGGCTAAAATACCTTACTTATACTTTCAGTAATAATTGAGTGTGCTTGTACCATTTATTATGCTGTGTACTAACTTTAATCATATATAGTGCAGATCTCTTTCCCCTACCCACCAAAACACTTTACAAATTCTTTTTAAACTGAAGAAAATTATATATTATATATATGTTGGGGTAATTCCTTACTATATATTTGCTAGGCTTTGCATTCCATCATATCCATCCGTATTTCTTAGATTTATCTGCTGTATCACTTCCTTATCATTCAGAACTAGGCATTTCACACCTTCACCCCATACTATATACAACAGCAGGTTATTCTTCAGTTATTAAACACTGGCAGGATATCTTTTTTTAAGATGTTATTTTAAAAATCCTTTTAAATCTGTTTGTTTTTCTGGTATTTAGTCTCTTCATAAATTCCAGAAGGATTCCAGAAGGAATCCCAGATTAAGATGGAAGAGAAAAAATATAGCTAGGTTAACTTAAACTCCAGGTTTTCGGCTACTTGAGCAGAAGTTCCAGGATAACGTTCTATTGGTGGTTGAAGCTAGCCTGAACACACAGCAGTTGGAAGTAATTTAAGAGATTGAAAAGACATATTGTAGGATTTAGGATAGGCTTTTTGTAGCATAATTATTAATAGCACCATCCTTCATCTTTTAGTAAGCGTCCTGTTTGTGTGACAAATTATATTATGAAATTTAGAGCTTGCTTTTCAGTGGCTTAATGTGGTTCTGATTCTGAAGGTATTTTATATTGAAGATATTTTATAAATAAAAATAGATATTTTATTGAGTTCTAGAATATGTTATGTTAAAATTTAGGTTAAGGCTGGGGAAGAGATACAAGGAGAAGGATTCTGAGAAGTCATGCTTTGATCCAGGAAAGGCCTTGCCAAACATATGTAATGTCCCTTACCCCAAATTAATCATGTTCTTTTAATACATGTATTAGAAAACTTACCTAAGAAAGTGCTGCTTAGAATAAGATGCTTAGTTTAATAAAAATAACTCATTTGGACATTTTTAGTTGATTTCTTTTGATACCATTATCTTTTATATTAAAGAAGGGATGTGACTGTATAAAGAAGCATAGCAAATTGAGAATGGTTCCACAAATTCTTTGATACTAATTCAAACAAAAGAGAAAAATATAGGCATGTAATAATGAGTGTCTCTTCCTCCTTTTTCCCCTTTTTTCTTACTATTAAATTGTTGGCATCCCATTCTGATCTCTCAAATTATATTTTGAGATTTGCTCGTTCATGAAATATTAACATCTTGAATTATTAAATTATAGAATCCAAACTTAAAGTCTAATATCATACCATTAGCAAGTAGCAGAGAACATTTGCTTTTATTTTTCATTAACAGCTCCTGCTGATGGCATACTAAGAAATAGGGGGTAAAAGTTAACTATTATTTGAGAAGCCTCTTATTCAATATGAGGCAAACTCCCTTAGCTTTGTTCAAAGCGTGGGGGGCCTTCTCCAGTCTAGTTTAATGCATGAACTTCTCTTATACCAGACACTAGGTACATACTTTGGATGCCTCCTTATTCCCCCTAGATTGTTTTTGATTATCAGGAAATATTGTAAGCACTTTTTGTATTCATCATATCACCTTCCATAGTAAAATGTATATAGTCAGCACCTAGTAAATTGTTGACAGAGTTTTTTTGATGTGTAATTTTAAAATATTACTACTTTTTTTATTTATCGTGCATTAAACTCTTATCAAAAAGCTAGGAAAAAATTTTAGAGGAAGAAAAGTACTACCCATAATCCTAATTTTTGATATTTTGGTATAGGTGCTTCTGACTGGTTCAGTCAGAAGAACACATGACTATTGATCTTAGGGTTGTGAGTTCAAGCTCCACGTTGGATGTAGAGATTACTTAAAAATAAAATCTTTAGGGGCACCTGGGTGGCTCAGTCAGTAAGCCTCTGACTCCTGATTTCACATGGGTTATGATCCCCAGGTCATGATCCTGGTGTCGTGGGATCGAGCCCTGTGTCGGACTCTGTGCTGAGCATGGAACCTGCTTAAGATTCTCCTTGTCTCCCTTTGCCCCTTTCCCCTGCTCACGCTTGCTTTCTAAAAATAAATAAATAAAATCTTAAAAAATAATATTTTGGTGTATTTCTATGTGTTTGTTCTAGACTTATATTAAAATTATACTTGTTGTATCAAAGTAGAATGATTCTTTCCCTATTGGTATTTTATTTTATTTTGGTATTTTTTGAATACAGGGCTTTTCACCACACAGTGTTTCATAATTTGTGTTTCTATTTTGATTGTTTTGTAACTTTCATTTAAATTTTTTTTTTTTTTTTTTTTTAGCGTTTATTTATTTTTGAGACAGAGAGAGACAAAGCATGAACGGGGGAGGGTCAGAGAGAGGGAGACACAGAGTCTGAAACAGGCTCCAGGCTCTGAGCTGTCAGCACAGAGCCTGACGTGGGGCTCAAACTCACGGACCGCGAGATCATGACCTGGGCCGAAGTTGGCCGCCTAACCGACTGAGCCACCCAGGCGCCCCTGTAACTTTCATTTTAAATAAAATTAGACATTTAGAAATCTTGATGCCCATATCATTTTCTTTATAAGTGACTCATATAACTAGTACTACTGGATCAAAATACATTATTTTAAAGGTTTTGCAGAAATATTTCCAAATAGCCCCTTAATCCTATCAGCATTGAAAATATCTATCTTGGGGGCACCTGGGTGGCCAGTAGGTTAGGATCTGACCTTTGATTCTGGCTCAGGTCATTATCTCATGGTTTGTGGGACTGAGTCCTGCATTGGGCTCTGCTGCTGACAGTGTGGAGTCTGCTTGAGATTCTCTCTTCCCTCTCTCTCTCTGCCCCTCCCTTGCTCTCACGTACTCTCTCTCTCTCAAATAAACATTTAGAAAAAAAAATACATAATTTGCAATGCCAACAAATTGGACAACCTAGAAAAAAAGAAGAAATTCCTAGAAACATAAAAACCTGAAAACTGAGGAAGAAATAAAATGTGAACAGACTGATTACTAGCAATAAAACTGAATCAGTAATTAAAAAAAAGAAAAACAACTCCCAACAACAACAAAAAGTCCTGAACCAGATGGTTTCTCAGGTGAATTCTACCAAACATTTAAAGAGTTAATAACTATACTTCTCAAACTATTCCAAAAAATACGAGGAAGGAAGGCTTCCAAATTCATTCAGTGAGGCTAGCTTTACCCTGATTCCCAAATCAGGTAAAGATACTACCAAAGAGGAAAACTACATCCCGGTATCTCTGATGGACATAGATGTAAAAATCCTTAACAAAATAATTAACAAGCTGAATCCAACAATACATTATAAAAATCATTCACCATCAACAAGTGGGATTTATTCCAGGGATGCAAAGAGTGGGTCAGTATTCACAAATCAGTGAGTGATACATTACATTTATAATAAGAGGAGGATAAAAAACATATCTCAGATGCAGAAAAAAGCATTTGAGAAAGTACAACATCCCTTCATGATAAAAACCCTCAGCAAAGTAGGTTTAGAGGGAACATACCTGAACATAATAAAGCCTATATATGAAAAACCCACAGCAAACATTATACTCAATGGTGAAAACTGAGCCCCTTGCTTTTAAGATCAGAGATAAGAATGTCCACTCTTACCATATTTATTCAACATAGCATTGGAAGTCCTACCCAAAGCAGTCAATGGAGAAAAAGAAATAAAAGTCATCCAAACTGGTAAAGAAGTAAAACTGAGTATTTGCAGGTGACCTGATACTATATATAGAGAGAACTTTATAAAGATTCCAACCAAAAACTACCAGAAGTGATAAGTGAATTCAGTAAAGTCATAGAATAAAAAATTTACATACAGGAATCTGTTGCAAATCTATACACTAATAATGGAGTAGCAGAAATAGAAATTAAGAAAACAATCCCATTTACAATTGCAACAAAAAGAATAAAATACTTAAGAATAACTATAACCAGGAGGTGAAAGACCTGTATCCTGACCTGAAATCTACTTAATATTGATGAAAGAAATTGAACGTGACACAAACCCATGGAAAGATACTCTATGCTCATGGATTGGAAGAACCAATATTGTTAAAATATCTGTACTACCCAAAGCAATCTACAGATGTAATGCAGTTCCTATCAAAATACCAACATTTATACTTGTCAGGATGACTAAAATTAAAAATACAAGAAATAACAAGTGTTGACAAGGATGTGGAGAAAAAGGAACCCCTATCCACTATTGGTGGGAATGTAAATTGGTGTAACCACTATGGAAAACAGTATTAAAAATAGAACTACCATATGATCTAGTAATTCCACTTGTGAGCATTTGCCCAAAGGAAATGAAAACACTAATTTGAAAAGGTACGTATGTCCCTATGTTTATTGCAGCATTGTTTATAATAGCCAAGTTATGGAAACAACCCAAGTGTCCATAGATAGATGAATGGATGAAGAAGATGTGGTACACACATACACATACACACAATTTTACACAGGCATTTAAAAAGAGTGAGATCTTGCCATTTGCAACAACATGGATGGACCTAGGGTATAACGCTACATGAAATACAGGGAAAAACAAATACTGTATGATCTCATAAAGTATTTAAGAAACAAAACAAGTAAACAAAGAATGGCTAAAAAATAAAATAAAACAGACTCTTAAACACAGGGAACAAATTGGTGGTTGCCAGAGGGGAGTCGGTTTGGGTCAAGGGTGTGAAATAGATAAAAGGGATTAAGTGTACACTTATTTTGATGAACATTGAAAAATGTATAGAATTGTTGAATCGTTGTACACCTCAAGCAAATATGACACTGAATATTAATTGTACTTGAATTAAAAATTCATTTTCCAAAACCTTGGTAACACTAAGACTCATCATTTTAACATAGTATTTGTCATTTTGAGAGAAAAATGGTGGCAGTTCAGATTATCAGAAATTTGTTTCTTGGATTAAAAGAAATATTTTCTGAAATATTTATTGTCCAATTATGTTTCCTTTAAAAGTTTTAAAAAATTTATATAATGCAGAACCAATAAAAACTTTAGGGATTATTTTTGGATTGAGACTTATAAGTTAAAGTTAATTAGCCAAAAAATTCTGAAAATGACTAATGAGCTCACTCTGCTAATTAGTAGACTGTATCATAAAACTACAAAAAATATTAGTGTTAAGTCATTGGTTTAACAACTGGCAGATGAATCAGTTGAACACAAGCAGACCTAAGTATATATAATAATTAAAAATTGTGTTCCATCTGTTCCTTTCTCTTTGTAGTTGATAACTGATTAACAACTTGAAAAAAATAGATTTGTTACATCATACCATACACCAAAGCCTAGATGTAGTAAAGAAATATAAAGAGTAATATAATGAGGCAATTTTAAACGCTCTCTCTGCGATGAATGCCTTGCTGGAGGATGTGTACATGCTGCATTGTGCCTGGGGGGGGTGCAATGGCTCCCTCCCCTACAACTCCTGGAGGCAGCAGCCTTGGCCTTCTGCTCTGTCTTTGCACTGCTTCCTGCATGTCCCTGGTCTTTGCAGGCTGGTCCACAGTGCCACGGTGGTGAGTGGATTGTGTGAGATGGAGTGGCAGATGGTGGCCCTGACAGAACACGGGGGTGATGATGAACTCAGGTGTTTTAAGATGTCCATCATGTTACCTCTGAATAAAGTATGGTTATTCTGAAGCCTAGGTGGGGCAGTACCTTTTCACAGGTTAGGCAGTAATCTGGTGACTGAAGGGCTGAAATTGGGGATTTACCCTCTTGGAGAAGTGCTGTTGAGATGTCTGGGATGCCTACATAATGGCTCCTGCCACTTTAATCTACAGGCTGTGATGAGAAGTGAAGAGCCACATCCTTTCTCTGTGGCTACTCTGCATTTTGCTAACACAGAGGATGTCTCCTATCTGGTGTTTGGCAAATTCTAGGAACTTCATCTAGCTTTACTGCATTAGCCTGTGAGCAGCTGTCACCTTACTGGAGGGGAAAAACTGCCTAGAAATTTTGAGACTGTTACATATCATTTAGAACACTTTGACTTCTTTATCATAAACGAATACTTGGTTTTGTCAAAAGGATTCCAATAACATACTTCAGAGCAAAAAATTTTAAAAAATTTAGAAAAAAATTTAGATGAAAAACTGGATTTAAGGCTTATAAGGCTACAAAAGCAAACGAAGTAAATATTTTACTTATTTAAATACCTTCAATACTTAGCTTCTTACCGTTATATAATACTTATTTTTGTTTAGTGCTTCTAATCTTTAATGTCAGTTTGGTGTTAATTTTGCCATTTCAGTCTTTCTGTTTCTATTTATTTTTTATCTACATCTTTATTTTCTTTTTATAAACCGAACTTTATTATTAAGCAATACATGTACATGATTTAAAAGAAAAGTCAAATGGCACAGTGACCCACATAGCAATCCTCTCTCTTTTCCTGCCCACCCCCAGTCATGCTTCTTAAAGTTTTCATTTCTTTTCATTTTTTTTCTGGTATTTATTCCACATAATTTTAATTTTGACAACCTTGTATTAAGTGAATAGGATGATCAGGAAGTAGCAAATACATTTAAAGCCTTAGTAAGATATATGTAAAATAGAGGTTGGGAGATAACCCCCTAAATAACGTAGAGGCCAGTGGCTATCTCAGTGAAGTATCTTGCCATTCCATGGTTGGGGATATGTCATAAAAGTAGTGAAGTAGCATGATAATTTTGTGTAATGTAAAGATGATGAAGGTATCTGTAGACTGTTGTGGTGGACAGACTCAACTGTGACCCTCATGACTCCTTTCTCTTGGTATTATTCATGCTCTTTACCCCTTCCTTTGCATTGAGACCTGTGGCTTGCTTCTAACCATCAATTCTAGCAAAGATAAGAGGAGGACGACTCTGATTACGTTATGTTATATAAGATGCTGTCTTGCCAGCACACTTGCTCTAGGGATTTTCCTTCTTGGTTTGACAAACTGATATGTTGGGGAAGCCCATGTACAAGGAACTATGGGTATCTTCTTGGCTTGAAGAGTTGTGTCCAGTCACCAGCAGAAGGTCAGGTACAAGGAAATAAATTCTTTCAACAATGTAAACAAGCTTAGAAATGGATTCTTCCCCATTTGAGCCTCCAAATAAGAATATAGAATAGTAAACACCTTGATTGCAGCAATGTGAGACCCTAACCAGAAGATTTGGGTGAGTTGGGTCTAGACTCTGAATCACAGAAATTGTGAGACAATAGATGGCCAAGACAACTACACGGAGAGCAGGAAAATTAACATAGCACAGAAGCAACACTGAGAAGGTATCCTTTCATCTATTCTAGGCATTATGTAATGACTTACTTTGGTCCTTTTTAATTGGAGAAAAAGGCATTAGCTTGGTTATAGTAGCTGCATATCAAATGCTAGGGATTGCAGTTACAGTGAAAGTCACCACTGATTAAGTTTATGATAATCCATAGTTGTTCTCTATGATCTGTCTGACTCTTATGTATGCCTAACTGGTGAGTTTAACAGGGATGTGATAGTTTTCACCACCTTTGTTTCTCTGAAGTCTTCGATGAAACCTTGCACTCACTCCAGGGATATAGTATTGCTTCTGTTTTATTGTTTTGGTAATAGAGGGAAGTTCTGTCAACTTCAGACATTCCTACCATTATACCCCTTACCTAATGGGTAAAGTCCATGTTGGGGTTCTTCCAGTTGCCAAGTATGTCTGTTCCAAGTAAATATTTAGAAATCAAGGAAATAACCATAGGATGGGTCATTGGACAATTTATGCTATCATCCAGACTTGATTTACATCCTCATGTATCACCTGACCACCATAAGCCCCTAATTTAACTAGTAGACCACGGTTGCATTTTGAATCCCCAGGAATTTAAGGTCATTTGAGAGACTTTATTTATACATGAAATGTGTAGATGTTTCCTTTTAACAATGCTCAGTACCTTTAATTAATGGCTGCAAGTCTCTGGGGAAGGATTAGAAGATGTGTGGTGTGTGCGTGTAATAGTTATGCAAGATTTTTCTTCAAGGGACCTGGTCTCCATCTCATTTAGTGTATTCTGGATCTGTGAGCTAACCCATAATTGACAAGTGGTGAGAAAGTTATAATTCTCCACTGTGTTGGTTAATACAAATTGGACTTCTGGCTACTGGATCTAGAATTTTTTCTGTTGTATGTATCAAATAGTATTATGGAGGCCTTTGGCCTGTTTTGTTCATAGTTTTGTTTCTAGGTGTACTCCAGTCATCATCTGTTGCCAAAGATCTCTGTAGATCAGGACATTCTGATTACCACTATGTTCCTGCTGCTCTTAACAGCATTACATTCCTACCTTATCTTTAATGATTAAGTGTGGCCACTTGGGCTGTGTTACCTTGGATCCCATCATCTCCACTGAAACCTGAGAGGTTTTCTTAATGGCTGCATCCCCTATACTTATACCTGGCTTACATAGGAGACTAACCACAGACCTTTAAAAGGGTATAGATCCACCTTTTACTAATGTGGTTCTCACTGCCATCTGGGCTCTCTTGTGGAGCACAGTTGAGGAAGAGTAGGGGTATGAAATTCTTACATAATTCCAGTCCCATATTCCTAAATCCCTAAATCATTGGATTCTTTACTCCTTCCATATCAGTGCCGGGGAAGCTCTGTCCCTCAACCTTTAAAGGCTACTTTTAGCTCACCAACCAGTCATTTCTAGCTACGTGAACTAACACATTAAATTTGGAGTCTCCAGTAAGTGCACCCATATCCATTAGTTTGGCCTGATGTAGCATTATATTCCATCCTCCTTGGTCAAATGCTTCTAGAATCCACTCCCACATGTGGCCCTTGAGTTTCTGTTGAGTATGTAAGCTATTTCCTGCTGTGTTGTTGTGTGTACATGTATTCCTGGAGCATACTGAGATTTGACCCTAGTTATGGATATAGTGGTAATGGGGCTGGTTGTGGGTCTTAAAGAATGAGCATCCCCCTTCAAGGCATCTGCTTATGTGAAATAATCAGATTTTTCAAGCCAAGGAAAGCTAGTGTTCTCAGACACTGGGAAAGCAAACTACTTTACTGGTATTGGAGTCTTCCAATTATGAGTGCAGTTTACGGGAATTGGGAATGAGGACAGATTCAAAATTGTTAAGTTTCATCTAGGACAAACCAGATATCTCTGTTCTCAGTTTCAGAATCTCATTTATTCCTGATCCAGGTCCTAATTTTCAAATGAGAAACTTGATGAGACTGAAATTCAACTGTTGTTGTAACTCAGCAACCTACACAAATTTTTGCCTTGATTTTCAGCATTATCAGTCCCATACCTACAAGAAAGAAGATAATTCTTTCAGGGGAATCTTAGAAGCTCTCTGGCTCTTTCATTGTCACTTAAGCGTGAGAGTTAGTGGACTTGAACCTGTCATTTTCTAAGTTCTCAGGTATACACAGAAGGATAGATTTGTTACCTCATACCATACACCAAAGTCTAGATGTAGTAAAGAATTAAATATAAAGAGTAATATAATGAAACAATTTTAACTTGTAACAACTTGTTTAACAATTGTGAAACAATTTTAACTTCAACAACTTGTACTCCTGTCCATAGTCATCATTACTGCCATAATGGCAAATATAGTGGCCTCTTAAGCTTTCAAAGAATGTGCTTGAGTTGGTGCTTCATCACAGTGTACCATAGGTGATAGCTTGATTGGTTTTCTGAAACTACTGCATGCCATAGATTACGATCATCCCATTTCCTTGGCAAAGAGCTCAGCCCTATGCTTAATCCTAAACACATGACCAAACCAGTCCCCAAATCTAATCTTTACTGGTTTATATTCTAGAACCACTCCTGGTTCTGAACCTTTCTGGATTGAATCAGAAGTCAGAAACCAAAACAGTTTCTTGAATTGGTATAATTATATATAATTAGTAAACTATGATAAAGGAATAACTATAAAGATGTAAGGATAACTCTAATTTTTTAAAAATGTTTTATTTATTTTTGAGAGAGAGATTCACAGAGTGTGAGCAGGACAGGGGCAGAGAGAGAGGGGGAGACAGAATTCAAAGCAGGCCCCAGGCTTTGAGCTGTCAGCACAGAGCCCGACGCGGGGCTGGAACCCACAAACCGCGAGATCATGACCTGAGCTGAAGTTGGACGCTCAACCAACTGAGCCACCCAGGCGCCCCTAAAGATGTAAGGATAATCTGAATGAGACCCTAGGGCTTAAAGAAATTTCTCAAGGAGAGAAAAACTTGGATTCGTGGGGGTCCCCTTCCTCAGGCTTGGGTTTGGACCTTGTTGGAGAAGGTGGGTTTGCAGCCTATTGACTGATAGAGTTCACTGGATTGCCTTATGCCTTAGCCAGAGCTGGTTTACATTTGCTAGGCAGCAGGAAACAACATTCTGAGATACAGTTGTGTTGGTTGTGGTGGACAGTACTACAATGGAAGTTGAGGTACTGCTGTCAGATGAAACTTTGAGCAGGCCATTGTCAGTGTTAGGAGGGCTGCATCAAGAGGATAATCACCCAATCCTAATCTGGGGCACAAAAATTCCAAAGAACTGCACACTCTTAGCATGAAGAAGAGACAGACCACCACCGTTGGACTTTGCAGCAAGAATAAAAACACAAAACTCTTAACATTTTGAAACCAGGAAAAGAAGTCCCCCTTCCTCCTGGACTGTCCTTCCAGAGCTCTGTGCTACTAAAGCTTAACATAGTGCTTACTGTGAAGCAGAAGTGCTTGTAAAGTCTAGTCCATTATTACAGAGCAGATACTGCTGGGGTAATTTTGGTGCTGAGGCACAATAAATTGGTTTTCCTCAAGTGTCTGGTGGTAGCAGCTATTTGCATATCTTTTTTTTTTTTTAACGTTTATTTATTTTTGAGACAGAGACAGAACATGAATGGGGGAGGGTCAGAGAGAGAGAGGGGAAACACAGAATCCGAAACAGGCTCCAGGCTCTGAGCTGTCAGCACAGAGCCTGACATGGGGCCTGAACCCACAAACCGCAAGATCATGACCTGAGCCGAAGTCGGAAGCCCAACCGACTGAGCCACCCAGGCGCCCCTATTTGCATATCTTAAAAGAGAGGCATTGAATGTAGATGGATGCTCTATGTGGAGGTAGAATTTGTATATGTTGTGTTTAATTATTGGTGCTGATATTTGTAAGATTTTATCTTTTTCCTTGGAATTCATAAATTTTACCTATGCTTATATGTGTCATTTTCCCATTAATTCTGACAGAAACTAGATAAGCCATGTTAATGTTCAGATTTAAATCTTTTATTGATAAGGTAGATTTTCCTCTTAAAATGATCAGCTTAATTGTGTTTCTTCCTTGTCTTTCCTTCTTAAACACTTATATATGTTAGATCTCCTATATACGTTTGCCAAGTATTTTACTCCTTTCCTTGTGAATTCCTTTTGTGTATTTTTCTTTTATGTTGAGACTTTTCCCCCCACTGAACTTCTAGGACACTAAATTCATTTTCCATTAAATTCATTTTTCCTTTTTTTCTTTTTTAAGTAGGCTCCATGCCCAATGTGGGGCTTGAAACTCACAACCCTGAGACTAAGAGTCACATGCTCTACTGATTTGAGCCAGCCAGGTTCCTCCAGTGATTATTCTTTCATTCAGCTGATGAGTATTTAAATTTGATTTTTTTTTTTTTTAACTTTTAGAACGTTTCTGCTCTTTAAAGTTTCCATCTGTTTCAAACATACCTAGTATAATGTTTTTTTCTCCTTCGTGTTTGGTAAGTCTTTTAGGCATATTATTTTGCTTTGACTTCTATTTTTTTTAAATATTTATTTCGGGAGAGAGAGAGAGACACACACAGAGAGCGCCAGTAGAGAGAGAATATTTCACAGAGAGAATCCCAAGCAGGCTCCAAGCTCAGCATGAAGCCAGTCCCACAGGGGGCTCAGCCCCATAACCTCAGCTGCTATCAAGAGTCTGGCAGTCAACTGACTGATCCACCCAGGTGCCCTTTGCTTTGACTTCTTAAGGCTTTTTCAGTTTGGGTGGTTACGTCAAATTATTAGGATCCCTCCTTTGGCACAAATTCACATATAAATACTGTCATAGTCTTCATTCCTATGAGTATCACATTAAACAACAGTTCTGCTAATTGGATAGTACTTTCCCAGCCTTAAGACTAGGAGGTAACTCATCTTATTATAGTGATCCCTTGTGGTTCTTCTGAGGCCAATAATTTATTTTTTTAAATGTTTGTTTATTTATTTTAAGAGAGAGAGTGAGCAGGGAGAGGGGCAGAGAGAGAGGAGAGAATCCCAAACAGGCTCTGCGCTGACAGTGCAGAGCCTGACACAGGGCTTGATCCCACAAACTGTGAGATCATGACCTGAGCCGAAGCCAAGAGTGGTTTCAGTGGACTCAGTGGACTGAGTCATCTAGATGCCCCTGAGGCCAAGAGTTTATAGGAGGCCCTCCTAGGACCATATACCACAGGGTTTCTACTGTCCCAAGGAAGATTAAGTAATCTCTAAAGCCTCCAGTTTTTGAAGGAACAAGAAGTTGCAATCTTTCTAGGTTTTTTTTTCCTGAAACCCTTTGGGCTGGTATCTACTGATCTCATGTTTAGCTCAAAAAGTAACTTAATTTTGTGCTGTTACTTTTCTCTGACAACCCCTAAAAGAATCCATAGACTTGCTTGCACCCTGAAGGCTTTGCTACCTTGCTTGCCCTAGCAGTTCTGTCCTGAATGGAAGTGTGATGGAGAGGGAGAGTGCATCAACTTACATTCAGGCCCTTATTTGCCAAAATTTCTCAGATGAGAGCTTCTGCAAGATAAATATCACAAATGTAAAGACATGTTATGAACTGGAGAGATATTATAAAATCTTGACATTAAGAGCAATGATAATGTGTTATTTTAATTTTTATGTACCATTCCTGTACCATTTTATTTAGATACACTATTACAGTACTCAGGCTTAAACCTAGGTAGGTTACCAAATTAAAGTGAAAAGTATACTTGTTGATAATGTCTTTCTGTTTCAAATCAGATAATATAAAACAAAAGACAAAACTAGTATCAAGTGGAAGTATGAAATTTGCTGTGTATGGGACATTATGTTTATTTGTCTGAAAAATGGTATTGAAATGCTGTTGTAACCTGTGATTCCCTTCCTAACTATGGAATAAAATCTGTCCTGCCACTTCAAGGGTCACAGCATTTACCTGAGCTTAAAATCAAATTTTTCTTAATTTATGCAGTAATATAGTTAAGTAGAAAGGCAGTGATGGGATCACATTGGCCAGAAACTGCAGTTAGTTAATATGGGAGGAAAAGGAGTGGGAATGAAAGAAATAGCGTTACATGTGGAGGATCAATCCGTTTTTCCCTTGAAGTGTTAACTTAAAAAACCAAAACAACAACAAAAAACCAAAACAAAAAAGAGTCAACAACAGGAAAAAAACAGTCCTTGGAGAGCTCTGAAAACCAGAACATTTTAGCTTATACCTGAGGGTAAAATAACAGTCTAGTCTCCTGGAGTAATAACTGTAGTCTGCCTGTGCAGTATTTACATTTACATTTATGGAAAGCATGTACTCCATATTGCTAAAAGCTACATGGAAAAAAATCATTGAAATAGTAATTATTATACAGTTATTTATTTAAGATTTCTAGTTAGGGCCTTTAGTTTACAATGTAGCATGTTATCTGTGCCATCTGCTTTTGTTTCTCCAAAGCAAATGAATTTACTCTTAAGCAAGAGTATAGAATACTAATTCTTTGTGTCCTTGTCTGCTTAACCAAGGTCTTATCAAATAGCCTGTTGAAAGAACTGCATTTATCTACTAGAGTTTGAAGAATATGCACTCACTGTACTGTGTAGAGATCCAGATTGAATTGATTGAGCTTTCCTTTAAGTTTAGCTTATTAAAACCTTAGAAGAAAATTTAAAACTCATTTTTTTTTTTTAAATTTTTTTTTCAACGTTTATTTATTTTTGGGACAGAGAGAGACAGAGCATGAACAGGGGAGGGGCAGAGAGAGAGGGAGACACAGAATCGGAAACAGGCTCCAGGCTCTGAGCCATCAGCCCAGAGCCCGACGCGGGGCTCGAACTCACGGACCGCAAGATCGTGACCTGGCTGAAGTCGGACGCTTAACCGACTGCGCCACCCAGGCGCCCCAAAACTCATTTTTAACTACAACATTGACTTATTCTGTGCCACGTATTTGTATTTTCTCTTTGAAACCCTGATTTGTTTTTGTTGTTTTCTCTTTAGTTCTTTCCCAGTTTTTAGAATGTTATTTTTCTAACTGCCTAAAATTATTTATTATACTCTCCTCTAATAGAATATGAGAAAACTGTTACAGCAAATGTAATTATTTTTCTCATTTTACTGTAATCTGTGATTCAAATGCTGCTTATGGTTTTCATGAGAATATGTGGCTAAGTTCTTAGAGATTTTCTTTATAGTAAAGTCTCAGACTTGAACGTTTTGGAATGAAGTGAGGGCAAGCCTATCAGTGTCACAGTTTGAATTTTTTCATACCTTTTTCCATGTTACTTTATATGTATGTGTATGTGATGTTATTTTAAATGTAGAATCATATATATTTCTTTTTTCACTTAGTATGTCATAAACAACCTTTTATGGAATTAGTGCTACCATAGGTATAGCTCATTTGTATTAATAGTTATATTTCATTTTGCTGTATGTATATATCATAATTTAGTGAAACATTCCTTTGTAGATAGATTGCTAAGCTGTTTTGCTCCAGTAAATAGTACTACAGTATTCATGCAAGTATTTTTTCTGTGAAGGAAGAAGCCTGCATATGAATATTTGTAGCCAGAGGGGCAGCTTTTGGCAGACGTTACTGTCCACTTACCAAAGTTTTATTTTTCCCTTTTCATAGTGGAATAAGTTCAAGGAGGGTATTGGCAAATGGAGACTCAGTGTCTCCACTCCCCTTCCTTTGCAATGTGGCTAGTTAACAAGTTCTTGCCAATGAAGTATTACCCAATGTGATATGTATGACTGCTAAGCCTGAATTATAAACATTTGCCATGCTTTTCTGTGTTTTTGTTTTCCATCAGCTAGATACTGATTTCTCAGGGTCAACCTTGGAAGCCTCTTATAGAGAATAACAGAGCATCTGTCAGCTTGGGTGCTGGAATGATTGTGTAGCTATAACTAGTAATATAGATATTCTGTCTAGACCTTCTCTTTGAGAGACTGTAGGTATATTATCATTGTGGGGTGTCTGGCTGACTCAGCTGGTAGAGCATGTGACTCCTTTTTAAAAATTTTTTTTTCAGAGGAGGGACATGGGGAATGGGGAGCATGGGACTCTTGATCTCAGGGTTGTAAGTTTCAGCTCCATGTTGGGTCTACATAGAGATTATTTAGAAAAAAAGAAAATGAAGTATTCTTCCTGAGAATCTTGAAATTATACTGCTTATCTTTGCCTACTCCCTAAATGAGGACAACTTATATAAGAAAATGTAATAGTTTCTTTTTTTTTTTTTTTCAACGTTTTTTTTTATTTATTTTTGGGACAGAGAGAGACAGAGCATGAACGGGGGAGGGGCAGAGAGAGAGGGAGACACAGAATCTGAAACAGGCTCCAGGCTCTGAGCCATCAGCCCAGAGCCCGACGCGGGGCTCGAACTCACGGACCGTGAGATCGTAACCTGGCTGAAGTTGGACGCTTAACCGACTGCGCCACCCAGGCGCCCCTGTAATAGTTTCTTAAGGTGGAAGCTTAAATCATTGAATTAGACCTCTCTTTTGTAAGTATTTGAAGCTGTATATTTCCCACTAAGCATTGTTTTAGCTGCATTCTACAAATTTTGATTATGTGTTTCATTATCATTCAGCTCAAAACATTTTTTAATTACCAAACATTTGAGGATATTTTAGATGTGTTCTTACTGTGACATCAGTAAGACTGATGTCTTACTTAAATCCATTATGGTCAAAGTATGTGCTCTGTATTTTTTTAGTCCTTAAAAACTCATAGAGACTTGCTCTTTGGTCTTTTGGTAAGTGTTCAAAAATGTATTTAAAGACAATATGTATTCTACAATTGTTCGTGTTGTGTTTTATAGATATATTATTAGTGCTTTTCAAATCTTCTATATATTTACTATTTTTATGTTCATTCTAACAGTTACTGAGAGATAGATTTAAAATATGAAACATGATTATGAATTTGCATATTTCTTTTAAGTTCAGTTTTTGTTTTATATATTTTAAGAATCTTTTTATTTGGTGTATAAAACTTCAGAGCTGTTATATCATCATGATGAATTTACCACTTTATTATTATAAAATCTGTCTTTTAATACTTACACTACTCCTTGTCTTGGTTTCTACTGTGATATAAAAATGGTTGTAACAGCTTTTTTATAGTTAAAGTTTGCAGGATATATATTTTTTCATTCTTTCAGTATAACCTGTCTGTGTTTCTATATTTAAAGTGTGTCTTGTAGATATATGTGATTAGGTCATTTTATACAGTCTGGGTGGTGTCTGTTTTTTAGAGGGAATGTTCAGTCCATTTGCTTGGTTTTTAGTTTTGTTAGTCTGAGAAGGTTTTATTTTGCTTTTATTTGAAAGATATTTTTTGCTAGGTAAAAAATTCTGCATTTTTTTCCTTTTTTCCTTACTTTATTGAGATACAATTGACGTACAACATTGTGACTTGATATATTTGTATATTACAAAAGATTACTACTATAGTTTAGCTAACACCCCCATTCCCTTGTATTATTTCCAGTTATTTTTTTGTGGTGAGAACATTTAAGATTATAGAATACAGTATTACTAGCTATAATCACCATTCTCTCTGTTGCCTCCGAACTTGTTAATCTTCTAATTGGAAGTTTGTACCCTTTGACTGATTCCTTCCCATTTTCTCTATTTCCCAGTCCTTTGTAACCACCACTCTATGTCTGTTTTTCTGTTTGGCTTTTTTTTAGATTCCTATGGAATAAGTGATATCAGACAGTGTATATTTTTCTCTCTGTGACTTATTTCACTTAGCATTATGACTTGAAGGTTCATCTGGGTTGTCACAAGTGACAGGATTTCCTTCTTTGTCTTGGCTGAAAAGTATTCCAGTGTATAGATAACCACATTTTCCATTTTTGTTTTTTGTTTGTTTTTGTTTATTGTTGTTTAGATACCACATTTTCCTTATTCATTCATCTGTTGATGGGCACTTAGGTTGTTTACATATTTTGGCCACTGTGAAAAATGGTGTGGTATACATTAGAGTGCAGATATCTCTACAAGATCCCTCTGTTTTATGTTTGTTTTTGATGTCACATTTGCATTTTTACGTGTATTCATTAAATTTAAAACTATAGCTATTTATAATATTTTTGTCCTTTAATCTTTATACTAAAATAGTCAACACTCTATCCTATTACAATATCAGGGGGTTTGAATCTAACTATCTCCTTACCTTTATAGTGTGTTGTATATTGCCACACGTTTTCATGTTACTAATTAGTGTCCTTTTGTTTCAGCTCGGAGATCTCTTTTCAGCATTTCTTGTAATATAGGTTTAGTGGTGATGAATTCTTTCAACTTTTGTTTAGGAAAGGGCTTTATTTCACCTTCAGTTTTGAAGGACAGTTTTGTTAGGTAAAGTATTCTTGGTTGACAGTTTCTTGTTAGCACTTTGAATATATCATTATAGTTTCTCCTGGCCTGTAAGATATCTGCTGAGAAATCAGCTGATAGCCTTATTGGGGTTTTGTTTTATGAGAGAATTACTTTTTTCTCTTGCTATTTTAAACTTCTCTCTCTACAGTTTTAGACACTTTTATTATTATGTGACTTGGAGAAGACTTTTCAGTTGAAATTTTGAGATGAATTTTTAGCTTCATGAACTTGGATGTCCAGATCTCTACCATGTTTGAGAAGTTCTTTGCCATTATTTTTTTATACATATTTTATTTTTGATGTAATTATAAATGGGATTATTTTTTTAATTTCTTTTTCTGATTGTTCATTATTAGTGTATAAAACCAACATATTTTTGCATATTGATTTTATATACTACAACCTTACTGAGTTTATTAGTTTTAACAATTTTCTGATGCAGTCTTTAAGGTTTTCTGTATATATTATCTGCAAATAGTGAAAGTTTTACTTCTTTCTTCCTTACTGATTTGTATGCCTTTTACTTCTTTTTCTTGCCTAATTGGTCTGGCTAGGACCTCCCCTACTGTATTGAATAAAAGTGATGATAGTGGGCATCCTTGTCTTGTTCATGATCTTAGAGGAAAAGCTTTCATCTTTTTACCATTTAGTATGTTATTAGCTGTGGGCTTGTCATATATGGCTTTTATTATGTTGAGGTACATTTCCTTTGTCCTGCTTTGTTGATAGTTTTTATTATAAATGGATGTTGAATTTTTTCAAATGCTTTTTCTGCATCTGTTGAGAAAATCATAGGATTTCCATTCTTCATTTTGTTCATATGGTATACCACATTGACAATTTGTGAGTGTTCAACCATCTTTGCATCCCTGAAATAAACTCGACTTAATCATTGTGTATGGTATTTTTGATCTATTGTTAAATTCAGTTTGCTCATATTTTCTTAGTCAGTTTGCATCTATGTTCATGAGGGATTGAGGGATATTGGCCTGTAATTTTATTTTCTTTTGGCATTATTGTCATGTTTTGGTGTCAGGGTAATGTTCACCTTATAAGTAAGTTTGGAAAAGTTCCCTCCTCTTCTATTAGAAAGGATTTATATTAATTCTTCTTTGAATGTTTGCTAGAATTCACCAGTGAAGCTGACTGGTCCTGGACCAGTTTTTTAGGATGCTTTTGATTACTTATTCAGTCTCCTTTACTAGTAAGTGGTCTATTCAGATTATCTGTTAGATCATGGTTCTATCTGGGAGGTTTCTTTCCTAAGAATTTATCCATTTCTTCCAGGTTGTTCAATTTGTTAGCATATAATTGTTCATAGTAATAGCTTATAATCCTTTTATTTCTATGGTATCAGTTATAAAATCTCCTTTTATTTCTGATTTTGAGTCATCTTTCTTCTAGATGAGTAACTAAAGGTTTGTCAATTTTGTTTATCTTTTCAGAGAAGCAGCTCTTAGTTTCATTGATCTTTTGTGTTATCTTTTTAGTCTTTATTTCAGCTCTAATCTTTGTTATTTCCTTTCTTCTAACTTTGGGCTTTATTTGTTCTTTTTTTTTTTTTTTCTAGTTCCTTTAGGTGTAAAGTTAGTTTGCTTATTTGACGTTTTTCTTGTTTCTTGGTGTAAGTATTTATCACTGAAAACTTCCCTCTTCGAACTGCTTTTGTTGCATCCTATACATTTTGGTGTTACCTTTCCATTTTCCTGTGTCTCAAGGGAAGAAGAAAGGAATAGAGAAGAACTACAAAGATAGCTAGAAAACCACTAACAAAATGCAATTAGCCCATACTTATCAGTAATTACTTTAAATGTAAATGATAAATTTGCCAATCAAAAGACAAGGAGTGGCTGAATGGATTTAAAAAAAAAAAAAAAAAGACCCATCTACTTGTTGCTGTAAGAGACTTACCTTAGATACAAGGACACACAGGGCCACAAATCAAAGGGATGGAAAAAGGTATCCCATGCTAATGGAAACTAAAAGAAAGGTGGATTAGCTATAACTATACCTGTCAAAATGGATTTTATAATAAAGATTATAATAAGAGACATTGAGTCATGTTACATAATGATGAAGGAGTTAATCCAGTAAGAAGATATAGCATTTGTAAATATTTGTGCCCCCAACATAGAAACACCTAAAGATGTAAAGAAAATATTAAGAAACCTACAGGGAGAAATGTTCAGCAATACAGTATTAGTGGGGGCTTTAATACTCCACTTATATCAATTCACAAATCATTTATGCAGAAAATCAATAAGGAAACCTTAAATGACAGGTTAGACCAAATGGTCCTCAGATTTGCAGGACATTATGTCTGAAAGAACAGAATACACATTCTTCTCAAGTCACATAGAACTATTTTCCAAGATCATATGTTAGTCCAGAAAACAAGTCTTAATAAGAATCAAAATTATACCAAGTTATATATTTTATGTCCACAGTAGTGTGAATTACTAGAAATTAGTTACACAAAGAAAACTGGAAAATTCATAAATATGTGGAGATTAAACAACATGCTATTGAACAATCAGATGTGTCAAAAAAATCAAAAGAGAACTTAAAAAATAATTTGACCCATTATTTAAAAAAAATTTTTTTTTTTAACGTTTATTTATTTTTGAGACAGAGAGAGACAGAGCATGAACGGGGGAGGGGCAGAGAGAGAGGGAGACAAAGAATCGGAAACAGGCTCCAGGCTCTGAGCCATCAGCCCAGAGCCTGATGCGGGGCTCGAACTCACGGACCGCGAGATCGTGACCTGAGCTGAAGTCGGACGCTTAACCGACTGTGCCACCCAGGCGCCCCTGACCCATTATTTTTTAAAACCAGCTTTCTACATTTTCCTTCTCTCATTTCTCTTTGGGACTCCAGTGATGCATATGTTATTTCTTTTGTCAGTATGCCATAATTCCCATAAGCTTCCTTCATTCCTTTTCACTGTTCTCTTTGCTCCTGCATTTAGATAATTCTACTTGATCTGTGTTGTAGCTTACTGATTTTCCCTTTAGCTTCTTCAAGCTCACTGTTGAAACTGTCTATTGAATTCTTCATTATAGTCATTGTATTCTTCAGGTCTAGAATTTCTGTTCTGTGCTTTCTTATGTTTTCTTTCTTTGTTGAACTTCTCATTTTGTTATTATATATTTTTTTCTGATATTATTAATTGCTTATCTGTGTTCTCTTGTAGCTTTCTGACTAGGTATAGAATTTTTTTTTAATATGGAACGTGTTATGAGTTTGCATGTCAACCTTGCACAAGGGCCATGCTAATCTTTTCTGTATCGTTCCAGTTTTAGTGTATGTGCTGCAGCAGTGAGCATGAGAAACTGTTTTGAGTTCTTTATTCAGCATTTTCTGGATATGCATTTTTTTGGGCCAGTTACTAGAGGTATACGGTATTCCTTTGGTGGAGACATATTTCCCTGATTCTTCATAATCATGAAGAATCATGTTTTCATGTCTATGTATTTGAAGGAGCAGTTACCTCTTCCAGACAAAAGAGGGATTTCCATATGGGGAACCTTTCACCTTTGTGTGAAGGCACACTTAATCATGCACTGACCCTGGGTCTAGTGTTGTAGGGTGAGAAATGTGGCGTATGGTGGCACTGGGTTCAGGAAGGCATGATGTCTTTCATGCTCAGGCCACCAGGTTCCTCTGCATTGAACCGATTGATCTTTGGTGAGCACTGTGAAAGATCTGCAGTGCCTGTGAGAGCTGCTGGGGTCCTAAGCAACACTTCCAGGTTTGGTAGCTAGGGACCAAAGCAAGCAGTGGTGGTAGCCAAAGCCAGTGGTGTGCACACACTGAGCTGTGGTGGGCAGCTTCAGGTATCTATATGGTGGAGGAGACCTGTCTCAGACACAGTTTTAGTGGTGAGTATCAGTGCAGGTAGCAAGGCCTAAAGCCAGTTATGGGCTCCCTGGCAACTGTGGAGGCCCTGGTTGACAATGCCCCTCCTGTGGTTGCACACTCTCCCTCCAGGCATGCACTCTGCAGTGGAGACCATGGAAGGGAGCTTGAGTGAGGGAGTATAGATATGCAGCCTGGAGGAGCTAGGTACAGGTGGGCAAGGTGGTACTGGACAGTGACAGAAGGCAGGACCTGATATGAGCTGCAGGGTTTCATGGCTTTCTGTATATTCACCAGTGGCTGTATGTTTCCCCCACCTTGTGCGTGCATGCTGCAGTGCAGGTCAGTGATGGGTGTTAGGACAGTGGTGCACAGCTAGAGGGGCTAGCTCTGAGCATGGGCAACAGTGTTCAGAGATGGGGGGTGCACTAGGCTGGTGTCTTATACTCATCTAGCTGTAGAAGCTCAAGTTGGCTGCATGTGCAGCCCCTTGGCTCCTGTGTGGCTGAGGAAGGACTTAGGTGACTGGCTTCTTATACTTATGCAGCCATAGAAATCCTGCATGGCTGTGGTACAGATCTGGTGGTGGCAGGGGAAGGTTTTAGAAAAGGACTCATGCAGCTGGTTTCAGCTAACAAAACTACCCAAGGGTGGGAAGCTGGCAATATCTGTGGGAGTCCACAGTGGCTGTGCTAGCCTTTGGCTTTGTCACTTGTGAAATATACTGAGTTTGTCTGCAGAGCAGGTCTCTGTGAACCATGATGGCTCCTGGTGCTTGTCTGCTATTAATTGCTTCTGCTTTTATTCATTGTTCCTAGCTGGCTCAGTACATCTATGAGAGAGTGAGGCAAGAATCTGAAGCAGGCTCCAGGCTCTGAGCTGTCAGCACAGAATCTGATGTGAGGCTTGAACTCATGAGCCATGAGATCATGATCTAAGCTGAAGTTGGACGCTTAACCGACTGAGCCACTCAGGTGGCTGGGAGATTTCTTCTGAGCATTGTGAACTGTGTTAGGTTGGGGGATGGGATTGTGCAGGCAAGATGAAGTTGCCTTCCTTCTCTTCTGTGATTATTTTAACTTATTGTTAAAACATTCTGTGTGGACTCTAGTGGTCTCCTGGGACTGTTTGTGTATTGCTGTCCAGTTGTTGATCTCTGTGGGATCATAGGGAAGGAAGCTAGGTTTTTTTGCCAACTGATGGGCAGTTTTTTTTCTTTCAGCACTTTAAATATGTCTTTCCTTAATCCCCTGGCTTTCATTCTTTTTGATGAGATGTGTACCATATTCTTATCCTTTGGTCCCCTTATCCTTACCCTATGGCTACTTAAAAATTTTTCTCTATTGAAGATTCCCGTAATTTAATTTTGATGTGCCTTATATAAGTTTTCTGTTTTATCCTGTCTCACAACCCAAGGCCTTATATATTATGAAATACTGTATAATCCACTCACCTATGCCCATACTTGGCAGTGCCTCTAACAATCACCAGTGTCTGCCAATCCAAGAAGGATTTATCTCTCTGGAGTTCAGTTCTTTAGATTCTTTTGCCTCCACCCCACTCTTTTAAAAGGTATAATTTTTGTCCTTTAAGATGAATAACCAATTACACAAGAATCATTTATTAAATTTACCACCCTTTCCCTCAAAAACTTAAGTATCCCCTTTGTCACAGCTTAAGTTCTATATATAATATACCTGGATTTATTTCTGCACTCTATTTTCTTATATTACTTTTCTAGTTCTGTGTTATTTTCAGTCTATATTGTTTTCAGTGTCTTTGTGTTAAATTTTGATATTTATGCAATTCCCTGTTCACTAGTTTTATTCAGAATGTTTCTGGGCTCCTCACATATAACTGGTGGGATTATAAATTGACACTTTCACTTTGGGAATTGAAGAAAATGTACTCACCATCTTCAGAGTGTTTTCACAATGCTGGGCCCCATGTAGAAGTGGAGAAATGGTTCCTCTTTAGCTTTGTGCCATACTTCCTTACTTTGTTCAGAAAGCATTTCTGCTTGGGCCATCAATTTAAAAATCACTTGACCTGCTTTATCCATTCTTTGTCTTCACCACCATTCTTAGTCAATCACGTCCTTGACACATTATTCTGCCGAGCTTAACTTTCAACAGATACTATGATATCCTTTCTTTTTTTTTTTTTTTTAACCCTCTTCTACAACCATGTATTCTTTCTAATTTTCTGTTTACTTTTAAAGTAAATCCTCCCAGACATCAATGTGAAGAAATAGAGATACATAGTGTTCATGAGCAGTTTTAAAAAATTCTCTCTTTTCACATGGAAGAAGGGAATGTGGTTGCTCTTCACTAGAAGAGGTTGTTAAAGAAGGTATGTGCTCAATCAGAATGGTTAAATTAATAGGACTGATAATACATAGTATTGATGAGGATGTGGAACACCCAGTCTCATACATTGGTAGATCTCATAGATTGTTGGTGGATGTATAATTTAATACACCTGTTTTAGAACATTGGCATTGTCTATTAACTATCTACATACATGTGTTCCATGTGTTAATAGTTTGGCTACTGGGTATATATACAACAGAAACAAGGGTTGATGTCCATCAAAATATGTGTACAGTCATATTTACAGCAATTTTATTCTGATAGCTTTAAAATGGAAAGAGCAGTCATGTCCTTTACCAGTTCAATGCGTAATAAATTGTGGTATGTTAAATAATCAGATGCTATCTGGAAATTCAAAAAAAGGAAGTAGTGGTACACATAACAGCTGATACAACTTTGATTGAAAGAAGTCAGACATATGGGGCGCCTGGGTGGCGCAGTCGGTTAAGCGTCCGACTTCAGCCAGGTCAAGATCTCGCGGTCCTTGAGTTCGAGCCCCACGTCGGGCTCTGGGCTGATGGCTCAGAGCCTGGAGCCTGTTTCCGATTCTGTGTCTCCCTCTCTCTCTGCCCCTCCCCCGTTCATGCTCTGTCTCTCTCTGTCCCAAAAATAAATAAAAATGTTGAAAAAAAAAAAAAAGAAAGAAGTCAGACATAAAAGATAATACTATTTATATGAGTTTCAAAAACATGTCCACTGTTAAGGAATAGTGGTTAAACCCTCTGGGCTTGGAATGGTTACTGATTAGAAGAGAGCATTAGGGAGCCATTTCAGTTTTGGAAAGGTTTTATATTTTCATACTGGTTATGATTACACAGATGTGTATATATTTGTAAAATTTCATCAAGATGTAACTTAAGTTTCCTATATTCTTACTGTGTATAACTGTACTTACATACAAAAGTAAAAATTGATTTTAAAAGTATTTAAAATTATTTTCATACGTTTTCTGTAATATCCTTCCTCCACCCAAACAAACCTCAAACAATGTAGCCTACAAGTAGGCTGCATGGAATCACATTAAATTGGCTAACAATCTGGAAAGACTTTATTGATAGAACTCGAAGCGTTTTTTTAATTTTAACTCAATACATAAAACTTATTTAGGTGATTTTCTATATCCTCTAGTTTTTATAATTTTCCTCATCAACATACCTTTCTTGAACTTATAATTAGGTGTGAACAGATTGTTCATCCATTTATGTTTCTTATACGTTTGCAATATCTAAAAGTTATTTTGCACATTTATCTTTTGTCATCTGTCTTAATCAATTTTTTTCCAGTAGGAATCTTTTGAGTCCCTTTACTAGAGACTGTTAGGTATTTTTTTCAACTTTTGGAAAGGGAGAATTCTCTTTATCATTTAACTAATTTTTGGTTTTACTAAAAACTTAAAACCTGTGTCAAATAATTAAGGATACATCCTTGCCTTGTTCCATTTTGAGTTGAAATGTCTTGAGCATTTCAACAATAAATACATTTTAGTCTTTGTATCTTGTTTGTATATATTTCATCTAACTTTACTTTTTCTGGAAGTTGTTTATTAAGCTTGGCTGTACTTATTTGTCAGATACCATTTTGAGATCTAGTAATTTCATTTAATTTTTTCTCCTTTATAATTGAATTATATGGTTTCCTAATATTAACTCATTTTTTCATTCCTGACAAAAATGCATTTTATATAAGGTGTGTATTCTTTTTATGCACTACTAATGAAATAGGTTTTTTGATATATGAACAGTTTCTATGTGTAAGTGTATTTAGTTTAGCTTTTGTATTTTCACAATGTGGTTTGAATATTGGTATCTATAGTTGCTTAATAATTATTGAACTAGTCAGTTTTGTATTGTGTTCCAGTTTAAACAAGTTTTTGAAACCTAGTAACTCATCTTTTAATTTTCTTGAAAAATAAAGGAATCTTTACTTTTATTTGGCTACAGAGAAATGATTTCGGGTAAGTATTTTAAATAGACCACACACAGATAAAATCACAAACTTTAAAAAATTTATTGGTTGTAATACAAATTTTTTTGAGTTTTCATTTTTATGTATTTTTTCCCTACAGTCTGTGGTGGATGACTGGATTGAATCATATAAACAAGACAGGGACATCGCACTTCTGGATTTGATCAACTTTTTTATCCAGTGTTCAGGATGTCGAGGTACATAATGATGGAATAAATAATGTACATTGAGTCTGTCAGTCCAGCAGTGTCAAATTATTTTACCTTTCATTCATTATATGTAATCCATCCTAGTACAATGTGCTGATCTTTTTCTCATAAAGAAAATTATTGTTATTTAAAGCTGTTTCATTTTTTTTGGTTCAGTTTTGCTACGAAAGAACAGATCTGTAAAATTTTATGACATTTTCAAGGAAATCTAAAATTCATTTGAAGAATTTGAATTGACTTTTTATATCATAAATTTTTATAATTAATATTTACTGATTGATAGTATTTCTGTTTGTGCTTCGTATTAGGAATTTTGGTAGTTCCTAGTATTCATTATTTTTTTTCTTGTCAGTATGTATATTGGTCCTCATTGCATAGATTAAGTACGTGGACCTTAAATAATTTGCTTAAGGTAACATAAGCACCAGAATCTGGTTTCTTAAGTTTATCATCTGTTTGATATCTATAGATAGTTTTTTAAAATAAAATGTAATTTTATTTTTATCGTATTAATAGATAACTGATATTTTTCTTCTCAAGAATAGATAAATCCTAACAGATTATTCTGTGTTACATGAGAGGGGGGATTGGGAATCAGCATTCTTTGCTTTACAGTGCAGAAAGTACAGTGATCTTTTATTGAGATCACTGATTCAGTTGATTTCTTGAAGACTTTCTTATTTTTGTTTGTCACTCACAGTATTGACACAAGTTGTTTATCAAATGTTTACAGAACACCTCTATCTTGTACTAAGCACTGTTCCAGAATATACCTAATGTTATGAAGATAGTCTCTGCCCCAGTCAGTATTAGAGTATGTATAGTTTTCAAAGGAGGCTTTATTATAAGGAGCAAAGAGGGAAATTATTCCAGTAGTTAGTATAAAGTGCTCAGTGCCACCTAAAGAGTAATAACACTGGTTACTATTTAATGACAATTTAATGTGTCATGCTCTGTGCTTTACATACGTTAACTCATTTAACATATTGGTTAACACTTCTATCAGGCAGATATGATTTTATAGAAATTTTTGGACATCATACAGTTAGTTTAAGTGCCAAACTCAAGTTTCGGAGTCAGGCTTGTCTCAATCTGGAGTCTGTGTCCCTAAGGACAGGATACTGTGGGAATACCAAGGAAGGGCTTCTGATCTAGCCTAGGCTTTGTATCTCTATGTATGTGTGAATGTGGGAGTATTTGTAAGAAAAGTGCATCTTAGAGGAAAATCACTGTGGTGAGACTGAGACTGTGTAAAAGAAAGTTAAGAGGGCCAAGAAAGGCCAAAGTTAACAGATTGGGTATAAATGCCTCAAGACAAGAAAGCAGGGGGTACTCTCTTGGACATAGAGTTTGAACCTGAATCTTAGAGCATTGAAGTTGATGAAGAGTGGCAGGAGATTATGCTGTTGGGAGGGAAAAGACTGTTAATTTTGCAGTCTTAAAATTGGTAAGTCAAAGCACGAGTGACATACTTTAAGTGAACTATCTAATCTATGTAAGTGTTCTGTTGGATTGTGTTTTGATTTAAAAATTTATTTATTTTGAGAGATCAAGAGAGCATGGGTGGGGGAGGGGCAGAGAGAGAGGAAGAGAGAGAATCCCAAGCAGGCTCCATGCTCAGCACAGAGCCAGATGTGGGGCTGAGTCCCACCATGCAAGATCATGACCTGAGCTGAAATGAAGAAGTGGTCGATTAACTGACTGAGCCACCCAGGCACGCTGGTTTCGGTTTCGGTTTTAAAACAGTTGGTATTTTCTGAATTTTTTCCTTTTGTAATTCCCAGGAATCAAAAAACCAAAAAGCTTTAAAAGATATGAAGCAAAAAGTCTTTACCATTTCCTGCCTTCCCATCTACTCCAGAGTTAACTGCTTTTAACTATTTTGTTGTATATCATCTGTCTGCCTGTCTGTCTGCATTATTTATCTAATTTCCATACATGTAAGTAGGAATATATATTCTTTCCTTCCCCACTACTCTTACACAAAGGATAGTGGTATATTGGGAGCTTTTTCAATCCAGGATCATAGCACTCCTTTTATGTATGATAATTTAGTTTAACTGGTCTTCTATTAACAGGCCCTTTCATTATTTGTAGTCTTCTTCTATTACAAACAGTACTGTAATGAGTTATGTTGTGTATACCTTATTTGCTCTTTGTGGAAGGATGTCTGTGGGAAAATATATTTGTAAATTTTGTTTGATCTTGCCAAACTCCTGCTCTAGGATTGTACCTATTTTTATTCCCATTAGTAATACATGAGAATGTTTGTTTCTTTTCAGTTTTTTCAACAAAGTGTTCTTATCAGATTTTGGAGTTGGTCTTATAAATGATTGAAAAATGATGTACCAGTGTGATTTTTTTTAATTGAGTTGAAATTCACTTAATATACAATCAACCATTTTGTTGATCTATCTAGTTTTATTTTTATTCTTATAATTAACCATTTAATGAAAAAAAATTTTAAGCTTATTTACTTATTTTGAGAGAGAGAGGCAGAGAAAGAGGGAGAGATAGAGAATCCCAAGCAGGCTCTGCAATCAGCACAGAGCCTGATGCAGGGGTAAAACTCCTCAACTGTGGGATCATGACCTGAGCCAAAACCAAGAGTCAGACGCTTAACCGAGACACCTGGGGGCACCACAATTAACCATCTTAAATTGTACAGTTCAGTAGCTTTTAGCATGTTTACAATGTTGAACTACTTCTCTCTAGTATTGCAACTTTTTCATCACTTCTCTCTAGTATTGCAACTTTTTCATCACTCTCTAGTATTGCAGGAGGATACTTCATATTCATTAAGTAATCATTCCCCATTCGTCTGTCCTCCCTCCTTTAATGCTTGGCAAATACTAATCTGCTTTCTGTTCCTGTAGATTTGACTGTTTGGGTCATTTTATATTAAAGTAGTTGTCCAATATATGACCTTTTGTGTCTGATTTCTTTCACTTAGCCATAATGCCTTCGAGGTTTATCGAGGTAGTCGCATGTATCTATAATTCATTCCTTTTTATGGCTGAATAACTTGGTAGTGTAGATCATAATTTTTTAATTTATCTGTTAGTGGGCATTTGGGTTATTTCTACCATTTGGCTATTATGAATACTACTCCTATAAAGATTTATGAACAAATTCTGTTTGAGTACTTGGGGGTTGCCAGATCATATGGTGATTCTGCTTTTTCTTTTTAGGGAACCATCAAATTATTTTCTACAGCATCTACAACATTTTATATTCCTCAAAAAAAATGTATGAAAACTCTTATTTCTTCAGATCCTCTCCATACTGTTTTCCTTAGTGGCTGCGCTAGTTTACATTCCCACCAGGAGTGTACTAGGATTCCCTTTTCTCTACTTCCTTGCCAACTCTTGGTATTTTCTAATTTTTAAATTTTAACTGTCCTAGTGGGTGTGACGTGGTATCTCATTGGTATCTCATCAATGATCTTGAACATATTTTCATGTGCTTTTTGGCCATTATATGTCTTTAAAGAAATGTGTTTTCAAGCCCTGTGTTCATTTCTAACTTAGATGGTTTCTTTTTTGTTGTGCATTGTAAGAGTTCTGTATATATTCTGAATACTAAAGCCTTATCGGATATATAACTTGGAACAATTTCCTTCCCATTCTGTAGCTTGTCTTTTCACTTTCTGAAGGCTGTCCTTTCATACTTAAAACATTTAAATTTTAATTTAGTTCATTTTGTCTATTATTTATTTTTACTCATGCTTGTAATGTCAAATCTAAGAGTCCATTGCTAAATAAAAGGGCATGAAGATTTATCCCTATATATTTTTCAAATACAGACAGTCCCCAACTTATTATAGTTCAACTTATGATTTTTTAACTTTATGATGGTGTAAAATAATATGTATTTAATAGAAACTGTACTTTTAATTTTTAATTTTGACCTTTTTCTTGCCTTAGAGATACATGATAGGATACTCTCTCCTGATCCTGGGCAGAAACAGTGACCCACACCTCCCAGTTAGCCCCACAATAATGAGGGTAAACAACCAATACACTTACAGCCATTCTTTACCTCTACAATCATTCTGCTTTTCACTTTCTGTACAGTATTCAATAAATTACATGGGAAATTCAACACTATATTATAAAATAGGCTTTGTCTTAGGTGATTTTGCCCGTCTGTAGGCTAATGAAGTGTTCTGAGCACATTTAAGGTAGGCTGTGATATTTGGTGGTTTGGATATAGTAAGTACATTATTGACTTAACAATAGTTTCAACTTACATTCGATGAGTTTATCAGGATGTAACCCCATAATAAGTGAAGGAAGATCTGTGGTTTTATAATTTCAGCCTTTTAATTAGGTTGTTGATCTTGGGTAATTTTTTATATGGATGGTTTTAACTTGTATTTCTCATCTGAGTGAGGCTTGAGAGCTATTTCTATTACTTTTTCTTTGAATTTTCTGTTTCTGTCCTTTGCCAATTTTCTTTTCTGGTGTCCTCTTAGTTTCTGAAGAGGCATCTTAAAAAATGGATTTTAAAATATTTTGGTATGAGTCACAGAACAATCTTTTCTCATTTCTAAATGTTTATTTTTTAACCTTTTTTAGTTTATTTTGAGAGAGAGAGAGCTTGCACGCATGTGAGCAGGAAATGGACAGAGAGAGAGAGGGAGAGAGAATCCCAAGCAGGCTCTGCAGTGTCAGCATGGAGCCTGACACAGGGCTTGAACTCACAAAATGTGAGATCTTGACCTGAGCCTAAACTAAGAGTCAGATGCTTAACCGACTAAGCCACCCAGGTGCTTCCTTAAATGTTTATTTTTGAGAGATAGTGAGAGCATGTGTGTGTACACTTGCACGAGCAAGGGAGAGGCAGAGACAGGGGAAAGAGAGAATCTCAAGCAGGCTCTGCTCTGTCAGTGCAGAGCCTAGTGTGGGGCTCAGTCCCTCAAACTGTGAGATATGACCTAAACCTAAATCGAGTCAGATACGTAACTGACTGGGCCACCCAGGTGCTCCTAGGAAGATCTTTTCTTGTTGTGATTAACAAAGACAGCACACTGTTTTCGCATCAGTGGAATATAATAAAAATCCAGAAATATACCCAAGTACTAATGAAATTTTAGTAAGTATATCTGAAAACATATGAAAGAAGAGAATGGCAAATTACATCTACACTGAGATGTTATTTTTCACCTCTCAGGTTGGTAACTTTAAAAATTACAATGACATTTTGGTTAGGCTGTTAGAAAATAGTCACTGTTATACTGCTTCCTGGAATAAAAATTGATACATCTCTGATAGAAAGAGATTTGGCAATATCTATCAAAACTACATTTGTTTTTTATCCAGCCACCCTACTAATGTAAATTTGCCATGAAGATACAACTCTAGAATTAAGAAAATAAATGCACAGGGTTACTCAGTACATTATTATTTGTCCTTTCAAAATATTGGAAACAACCTAAATGCTCATATATAGGAGAGTGACTAAGTAAATTGTCAAAAAGAATGACGAAGATCTCTGGACTGATGCAGGGAGACTCTCAGGATACATTTTTAAGGATGAAATACAAAGTGCCAAAGAGTGTCTAAAGAATGCAACTTTCTTGGGAAGGGAAAAATGGAATATAAACGTGTATCTTTTCTTTTGAGCAAAAAGAAACAGAGGAAAGGCAAAAAAGAATATTAACTGGCTACCTGCAGGGTGTGTGTATATATATAGATGAAGTGGAAAGCCTAGAGGGAACTGGGGTGAAAGGATGATACTTAAATTTGAAATCCCTTCTTTTAAATTGAAGTGTAGTTGACATATAATATTGTACTAGTTTCAGGTATAACAACATAATGGCTTCACATTTACATACATTATGCACTGTTCACCTCAATAAGTATAGTTCCCATCTCTCACCTATACAAAGTTATTACAATATTATTGACTGTATTTTCTATGCTGTACTTTACATTCCTGTGGCTTATTTTATAACTGGAAATTTTTATCTGTTAATCCCCTTCACCTATTTCACGCATTCCCCCACTTCCTTCCTCCACCCCTCTGGCAACCATCAGTTCTCTGTATTTGTGAGGCTATTTCTATTTTCTTTGTTCATTTGATTAGTTTTTTAGGGTCCATGTATATGTGAAAATGTGGTATCTCTCCTTGTCTGACTTGTTTCATATAACATTATACCCTCTAGGTCTATCCCTGTCATAATGGATTTCCATCCATTTACCATGCTGATGGCAAAATTTCATTCTTTTTTATGGCTGAGTAATATTCTATTGCACGTGTGTACATACACACATTTTTTTCTTTATCCATTCATCTGTCGATGGACATTTAGGTTGCTTCTGTGTCTTGGCTATTGTAAATAATGCTGCAGTAAACATAGGCAAGCACTTATCTTTTCAAATTAGTATTTTCATTTTCTTCAGGTAAATACCCGGAAGTAGAATTATTGGATAATAAGATATTTCTATCATTAATCTTTTGAGGAACCTCCACATTGTTTTCCTTAGTGGCTCACCAATTTGTATTTTCACTAACAATGCAAAGGGGTTCCCTTTTCTCCACATTTTTGCCAGCAGTTTTTATTTCTGGTCTTTTTAATACTTGCCCTTCTGACTGGTGTGATGTAATATCTCATTGTGGTTCTGATTTGCATTTCCCTGGTGATTTGTGATGTTGATCATCTTTTTATGTGTCTTTTGGTCATCTTTATGTATCATTAGGAAAAATTCTATTTAGGTTCTCTGCCCATTTTTAAATTTTTTTTTTTTTCAACGTTTATTTATTTTTGGGACAGAGAGAGACAGAGCATGAACGGGGGAGGGGCAGAGAGAGAGGGAGACACAGAATCGCAAACAGGCTCCAGGCTCTGAGCCATCAGCCCAGAGCCCGACGCGGGGCTCGAACTCACGGACCTCTGCCCATTTTTTTTTTTTTTTTAATTTTTTTTTTCCAACGTTTATTTATTTTTAAGACAGAGAGAGACAGAGCATGAACGGGGGAGGGGCAGAGAGAGAGGGAGACACAGAATCAGAAACAGGCTCCAGGCTCTGAGCCATCAGCCCAGAGCCTGACGCGGGGCTCGAACTCCCGGACCGCGAGATCGTGACCTGGCTGAAGTCGGACGCTTAACCGACTGCGCCACCCAGGCGCCCTGCCCATTTTTAAAATATTGATTGATTGATTATTTTGAGAGAGAGAGTGCAAGCAGGGGAGAGGGGCAGAGGAGAAGAGAGAGAATCTCAGGCAGGCTCCCCATTCAGCATGGAGCTGATGTTTGGCTCATTCCCACGACCCTGGGATCACGACCTGAGCTGAAATCAAGAATTCGACACTCAACCAAGAGTTGGACACTCAACCAACTGAGCCACCTGGCCCCCTGTCTCCCCATTTTAAAATCTGATTATTTGTTCCTTGGGAGTTGAATTTTATGAGTTCTTTATGTATTTTGGACATTAATCCAAAGGACCATGATTGCAAATATTTTCTCCTATTTGGTGGGTTACCTTTTTGTTTTATTGATGGTTTGCTTCACTGGGCAAATGAATTTTAGTTTGATATAGTCCCAGTTGTTTATTATGCCCCTTGTTGCCCTTTCTTGAGGAGGTAGAACCCAAAAAATACTGATAAGACTGTTCAGAGGTTTACTGCCTATGTTTTCTTTTAGGAGTTTTATGTTTTCAGGTATTACATTTAGGTCCTTACTCCATTTTGAGTTTATTTTTGTATATGGTATAAGAAAGTGGTCCAGTTCTATTCTTTTATGTGTAGCTGCCCAGTTTTCCCTGCATCATTTATTGAAGACTGTCTTTTCACTGTTGTATATTCTTCCTTCCTTTGTCAGAGATTAATTGACCATATATATATGGGTTTATAATGGACTCTATTATATTGATCTATGTGTCTGTTTTTGTGCCATTACAATACTGTTTTGATTATTATAGCTTTGTAATATAGTTTGAAATCCGAAAGTGTGTTACCTCCAGCTTTGTTCCTCTTTCTTAAGTTTCTTTGACTATTTGGGTTCATTTGTGGTTCCATTTGAATTTGAGATTATTTCTTCTAGTTCTGTAAAAAAATGCTGTTTGTATTTTGGTAGGGATTGTGTAGGATCTGTGTATTGCTTTGGGTAGTATAGACATTTTAACAGTATTACTTCTTTCAGTCATTGAGCATGGCATAACTTTTCATTTATTTGTGTTGTCTTCAGTTTCCTTTATCAATATCTTAATAGTTTCAGAGTATAGGTCTTTCACCTCTTTAGTTAAATTTATTCCTAGGTATTTTGTCCTTTTTGATGCAGTTACAAATTTTTCTTTTTGCTAGTTACTTATTAGTATATACAAACATAAGAGATTTCTTCATATTAATTTTTTATCCTGCTATTTTACTGAATTTGTTTATTAGGTCTAATAGTTTCTTGGTGGAGTCTTTAGGATCTTTTATATATATAGTGTCATGTCATCTGCAGATACTGACAGTTTAACTCCATCCTTACCAATTTGGATGAATTTTCTTTCTTTTTCTTGCCTGATTGCTGTGACTTGGACTTCTAGTCTATAATGAATAAAGATGGTGAGCATGGACATCTTTGTTTATTTCCTGATCTTGAAGAAAAAGCTTTTAGCTGTTTGACCATTGTGATGTTAACCAATTTGTTGTATATCGCCTTTAGTATGTTGAAATGTGTTTCTTCTATATCCTGTTCAGAGTTTTTATCATGAATGCATGTTGAATTTTGCCAAATGCTATTTCTGCATCTCTTGAGATGATCATAGGATTTTTATCCTTTATTTTTTATTTTTATTTATTTTTTTTAGAGAGGGTGAGCCAGGGAGAGGAGAAGAGGGAGAGAAAGAGAATCTTAATTAAGCAGGCTCTGTGCTTGATCCCATGACCCTGGGATCATGACCTGCGTTGAAATCAAGAGTTGGACGCTCAACCAACTAAGCCACCTAGGCACACTGTTTTATGTTTATGTTTTATTTTGTTAATGTGGTCTATTACATGGGTTGATTGATTGCAGATTGCAGATATTGAGCCATGCTTGCATCCATGAAATAAATTCCACTTGATTATAGTTAATGGGCCTTTAATATATTGTTTTATTCAGTTCACTAATGTTTTGTTTAGGATTTTTGCATATATTTCCATCAAGGATATTGGCCTGCCATTTTCTTTAGTGTCTTTGTCTGCTTTTGGTATATTTGTAATCCTGGTCTTGGAGAATGAATTTAGAAACATTTTTTCCATTTGAATATTTTGGAATAGTTTCTGAAGGATAGGTATTAAGTGTTTAAATTTTTTTTAATGTTTATTTATTTGTGAGAGAGAGGGAGAGAGAGAAGGAGCAGGGGAGGGGAGAGAGAGAGAGAGAGGGAGACACAGAATCTGAAGCAAGCTCCAGGCTCTGAGATGTCAGCCCAGAGCCCAATGTGGGAATCAACCCATCAACTGTGAGATATCATGACCTGAGCTGAAATCAGGGACTTTAACCAACTGAGCCACCCAGGTGCCTCAGATATTAACTCTTTTTAAGAGGTTTAGTAGAGTTCACCTCTGAAGCCGTCTGATTCTGGATTTTGGTTTGTTAGGAGTTTTTGGCTACTCATTTGGTTTCATTACAGGTAATCTGTCCAGATTTTCTTTTTTCTTCCTGAGTCATTCTTGAAAGATTGTTTCTAGGAATTTATCCATTGCTTCTAGGTTGTCCAGTTTGTTGGTGTTTAATTTTTTGTGGGAGTCTCTTATCCTTTGTATTTCTATGGTGTTGGTTGTAATTTGTCTTCCATCTCTGATTTTTTTTAAGTCCTTTCTCTTTCTTTTATAGTGTGACTTAAAATTTATCAATTTACTTGATTCTTTGAAAAGAATCAGATCTTAGTTTGATCTTTTCTTTACTCAGTAATTTTTTCCACTCTCTTGTCATTATTTCCTTCTTTTTACTGACTTTATGCTTTGTTTTTCTTTTTGTGTTTCCTTTAGGTGTGAAGTTACATTTGTTTATTTGAGCTTTTATTTTGTTTCTTGAGGTAGGTTTGTATCACTATAAACTTCCTTTTACAACTGACTTTGTTGTGTCCCAAATATTTTGAACTGCTGTGTTTCCATTTTCATTTGACTCGGGTATTTTCTGATGTATTGTTTGATCTTTATTGATGCATTGGTTGTTTAGTACAATGTTCTTTAGCCTCCATGTATTTGTGGGTTTTTTCAAGTTTTTGGTTTATAATTGATCATTAGTTTCATAGTGTTGTGGTTGGAAAAGATGCTTGATATGATCTCAGTCTGCTTATATTTACTGAGGGTTTTTTTTGTGACCTAACAAGTGATCTATCCTGGACAGTGTTCTAAATACCCTTGAAAACTGTATTCTCATGAGTTTTGATGGAATGTTCTGTATATATCTGTTAAGCCTGTCTCATCTATTGTGTTGTTCAAAGCCAGTGTTTCTACTAGCTGCTGAGTTTCTGGCTGAATGGTTCATCCAGTGGTGTAAGTGAGCTGGTAAAGACTTCTGCTGTAACTGTACTAATGTCAGTTTCTCCTTTTATGTCTCTAAATATTTAATATATGTAGGTGTTCCTATGTTTGGTACATAGATAATTAAAATAGTTACATTTTCTTGCTAGATACGTTGCTTTATCATTAGGTATTGCCTTTCTGTGTTGTTTCAGTCTTCGTTTTGAAGTCTGTTTTGTTTGATCTAAATAATTGCTGCCACAGCTTTTTAAGATTTTTTTTTGTTTCTATTTGCATAGAATATCTTTGTCTATTTACTTTCAGTCTGTAGGTGTTCTGAAATCTGAAGTGAATCTCTTGTAGTCAACATATAGATGGATCTTTTTTATTTTTTTATTTTTTTTAAGTTTATTTATTTTGGGGGGGGAGGTAGAGAGAGAATCCCAAGCAAGCTATATGCTATCAGCACAGAGCCTGACACAGGGCTCATTCCCACGAACTGTGAGATCATGACCTGAGCCATAATCAAGAGTCAGATTTTTAATGGACTGAGTCACCCCGGCATCCCCAGATGGGTCTTTTTTATATACACAGTTGCCCTGTCTCTTGATTACATCATTTTATTCCATTTACATTTGAAGGGGTTAATTATAGGTATGTAGTTAATGCTGTTTTGTTAACTATTTTTTGGTAATTTTTGTAGTTCTACCCTGTTCCTATCTTTTACTCTCTTCCCTTTGATTTGATGACTTTTAGTATATGCTTTTTTCTTTCTCTTTAATTTTTTTATGTCTGTTGTAGGTTTGGTTTGTGGTTATCATGAAGTTCATATATAACATTTTTTTTTTTTTTTAATTTTTTTTTTTCAACGTTTTTATTTTATTTTTGGGACAGAGAGAGACAGAGCATGAACGGGGGAGGGGCAGAGAGAGAGGGAGACACAGAATCGGAAACAGGCTCCAGGCTCCGAGCCATCAGCCCAGAGCCCGACGCGGGGCTCGAACTCACAGACCGTGAGATCGTGACCTGGCTGAAGTCGGACGCTTAACCGACTGCGCCACCCAGGCGCCCCCATATATAACATTTTATGTGTAACTATTTTAAGGTGATGGTTGCTTAAGTATAAACACATTGTAAAAGATTACCTTTTATTTCCCCTTCCATGTTTTATGTAAATGATATCATATTTTACATCTTTGTATTTTGTGTATTCCTTAATGAATTATTGTAGGTAAAATGGATTTTAGTGTTTTTGTCTTTTAACCTTTATACTAGCTTTATAAGTGATCTACTTCATTTACTGTATGTTTACTTTTACCAGTGAGATCTTTTATTTTCATAATTTTTGTGCTTCTAGTAATGATTCTTTTCATTTAATGAAGTCCCTTTAGAATTTTAAGTGATGATGAACTCCTTTAACTTTTGCCTGGGGAACTTTTTATCTTTCCTTTAATTCTGAATGATATCCTTGCCAGGTAGAGTATTCTTGGATGTAGGTTTTTTCCTTTCAGCGCTTTGAATGTATCATGCAACTTCTTTTGGCTTGAAAAGTTTTTCTTGAAAACTCAGTTTATGGTCTTATGCTGGTGTTCTTGTATGTAGCTAATTGCTTTTCTCTTATTCCTTTTAGGAGTTTTCTTTTTGTCTTTATATATTTTTTTAAATTTATTTTTTAAAATATGATTTTTTTTAAAATATAAGATATTTTTTAAAATATAATTTATTGTCAATTTAGCTAACATACAGTGTATACAATGTGCTCTTGGTTTTGGAGGTTGATTCCCATGATTCATCACTTACATACAACACCCAGGGCTCATCCCAACAAGTGCCCTCCTCAGTGCCCATCCCCTGTTTTCCCCTTTCCTCCACTCCTCCCCCATCATCCCTCAGTTTGTCTCTGTATTTAAGAGTCTCTTATGGTTTGTCTCCCTCACTGGTTGAAACTTTTTTCCCCCCTTCTCTTCCCACATGGTCTTCTGTTAAGTTTCTCAGGTTCCACGAATAAGTGAAAACATGATATCTGTCTTTTCTCTGACAGACTTATTTCACTTAGCCTAATACCCTCCAGTTCCATCCATGTTGTTGCACATGGCAAGATTTCATTCTTTCTCATTACCAAGTAGTATTCCATTGTATATATATATAAACCATATCTTTTTTATCCATTCATCAGTTGATGGACAGTTGGGCTCTTTCTATAATTTGGCTATTGTTGAAAGTGCTGCTGTAAACATTGGGGTACATGTGCCCCTATGAATCAGTACTCCTGTATCCTTTGGGTAAATTTTTAGTAGCGCTGTTGCTGGGTCGTAGGGTAGTTGTATTTTCAATTTTTTGAGGAACCTCCACGTTGTTTTCCAGAGTGGCTGCACCAGTTTGCATTCCCACCAACAGTGCAAGAGGGTTCCTGTTTCTCTACATCCTCGCCTACATTTGTTGTTTCCTGAATTGTTCATTTTAGCCACTCTGACCAGTGTGAGGTGGTATCTCAGTGGTTTTGATTTGTATTTCCCTGATGATGAGTGACATTGAGCATCTTCTCATGTGTCTGTTGGCCATCTGGATGTCTTTTTTGGAAAAGTGTCTATTCATGTCTTCTGCCTATTTCTTCACTGGATTATTTGTTTCTCGGATGTGGAGTCTGGTAAGTTCTTTATAGATTTTGGATACTAACCCTTTATCCAATACGTCATTTGCAAATATCTTGTCCCATCCTGTCAGTTACCTTTTAGTTTTGTTGATTGTTTCCTTTGCAGTGCAGAAGCTTTTTTATCTTGATGAGGTCCCAATTAGTCCTTTTGCTTTTATTGCCCTTGCTTTTGGAGAGGTGTCAAGCAAGAAATTGCAGCTGAAGTCAAAGAGGTTGATGCCTGTTTTCTCCTCTAGGGTTTTGATGGTTTCCTGTCTTACATTTAGGTCTTCCATCCATCTTGAGTTTATTTTTGTGTATGGTGTAAGAAAGTGGTCTAGTTTCATTCTTCTGCATGTTGCTGTCCAGTTTTCCCAGCACCATTTGCTAAAGAGACTGCTTTTTTCCATTGAATCGTCTTTCCTGCTTTGTCAAAGATTAGTTGGCCATACATTTGTGGGTCCAATTCTGGGTTCTCTATTCTATTCCATAGGTCTGTGTGTCGGTTTTTGTGCTAATACCATGCTGTCTTGATGATTACAGCTTTGTAGTAGAGGCTAAAGTCCGGGATTGTGATCCCTCTGCTTTGATTTTCTTTTGCACCATTACTTTGGCTATTCAGGGTCTTTTATGGTTCCATACAAATTTTAGGATTTTTTGTTCTATCTTTGAGAAGAATGCCGGTGCAATTTTGATTGGGATTGCATTGAAAGTATAGATTGCTTTGGGTAGTATCAACATTTTAACAATATTTGTTCTTCTAATCCATGAGCATGGGATGTTTTTCCATTTCTTCATGTCTTCTTCAGTTTCCTTCATAAGCTTTCTATAGTTTTCAGCATACAGATCTTTAACATTTTTGGTTAGGTTTATTCCTAGGTATTTTATGGTTCTTGGTGTGATTGTGAATGGGAACGATTTCTTGATTTCTCTTTCTGTTACTTCATTATTGGTGTATAGAAATGTAACTGATTTCTGTACATTGATTTTGTATCCTGCAACTTTGCTGAATTCATGTATTAGTTCTAGCAGCCTTTTGCTGGTCTTTTGGGTTTTCCATGTAGAATATCATGTCATCTGCAAAAAGTCAAAGTTTGACTTAAGAGCTTTGCCAATTTGTCATTTATTTCGTTTTGTTGTCTCAATGCTGAGGCTAGAACTTCCCATACTATGTTAAACAACAGTGGTGAAAGTGGACACCCTTGTCTTGTTCCTGATCTCAGGGAGAAAGCACTCAGTTTTTCTCCATTGAGGATGATATTAGTTGTGGGATTTTCATATATGGCTTTTATGATGTTAAGGTATGTTCCTTTTATCCTGTCTTTCTTGAGGGTTTTTATGAAGAAAGGATGCTGTATTTTGTTAAATGCTTTTCTACATCCATTGACAGGATCATACAGTTATTATCCCTTCTTCTATTAATGTGATGTGTCACATTGATTGATTTGTCAATATTGAACCAATTCTGCAGTCCAGGAATGAATTACACCTGATCATGATGAATAATTCTTTTAATATACTGTTGAATTTGATTTGCTGCTAGTATCTTGTTGAGAATTTTCCATCTGTGTTCATGAGGGATATGGGCCTATAATTCTCTTTTTTTTGTGGGGCCTCTATTTTGGGAGTCAAGGTAATACTTGATTCATAGAATGAGTCCGAAGCTTTCCTTCTGTTACTGTTTTCTTAGAATGGCTTGAGAAGGATAGGTATTAACTGTGCTTTAAATGTATGGTAGAATTCCCCTGGGAAGCCATCTGGCCAAGGACTCTTATTTGTTGGGAGATTTTTGATAACTGATTCAATTTATTCAGTGGTTATAGGTCTGTTCAGATTTTCTATTGCTTCTTGTTTGAGTTTTGGTAATGTGTGGGAATCTAGGAGTTTTTCCATTTCTTCCAGGTTGTCCAGTTTGCTGACATATAATTTTTCATAGTATTCTCTGATAATTTTTTTTATTTCTCTGGTGTTGGTTATGATCTGTCCTTTTTAATTCATGATTTTATCTGTTTGTGTCCTCTCTCTTTTCTTTTTGAGAAGTCTGGCTAGGGGCTTATCAATTTTATTTTTTTCCAATAACCAACTCTTAGATTCATTGATTTTTTTTCTACCGATTTTGTTTTGTTTTTTTTTTTGGATTCCATATTGTTTATTTCTGCTGTAATCTTTATTTTCTCTTCTTCTGATAGCCTTAGAGTTTCTTTGCTCTTTTCTGCTTCTCGTTCCTTTAAGTGTGCTGTTAGATTTTGTATTTGGGATTTTTCTTGTTTCTTGAGATAGGCCTGGATTGCAATGTATTTTCTTCTTAGGACTGCCTTTGCTGAATCCCAAAGGGTTTGGACTGTTGTGTTTTCATTTGCATTTGCTTCCATATATTTTTCAATTTCTTCTTTAATTGCCTGGTTGACCCATTCATTCTTTAGTAGGATATTCTTTAACCTCCATGCATTTGGAGGCTTTCCAGATTTTTTCTTGTTGATTTCAAGATTCATAGCATTGTGATCTAAAAATATGCATGGCATGTTCTCAACTCTTTTGTATTTTTGAGGGCTATTTTGTGACCCAGTATGTGATCTGTTTTGGAGACTATTCCATGTGCACTGGAGAAGAATGTGTATTCTGCTGCTTCTGGATAGAAAGTTCTGAATATATCTGTCAAGTCCATCTGGTCCAGTGTATCATTGAGGGCTATTGTTTCTTTATTGATTTTCTGCCTAGATAATCTGTCCATTGTTGTAAGTGGGGTATAATGTCATCTGTAGTTACTGTATTCTTATTAATAAGATTGCTTATGTTTGTGATTAATTGATTTATATATTTGGGTGCTTTCAAGTTGGGAGCATAAACATTTATAATTGTTAGCTCTTCTTGATGGTTAGACCCTGTACTTATGATATAATGTCCTTCTTCATCTCTTGTTACAGCCTTTAGTTTAAAATCTAGTTTGTCTGATAGAAGTATGGTTACTCGAGCTTTCTTTTTACTTCCAGTAGCATGATAGATAGTTCTCCATCCCCTCGCTTTGAATCTGAAGGTGTCCTCAGGTCTAAAATGGATCTCTTGTAGATAGCATATAGGTGGATCTTGTTTTTTTTATCCACTCTGATATCCTGT